>NC_087475.1:795406-1395406 GCF_036417665.1 Passer domesticus | reverse complement strand
AATTCAAAGGTGAACCCGCACCTGGAATCCGGTCCTCACCACCTGGGAGACTTCTTTCTTCTTTTGGAAGCCGGACTACCAACATCTGGGGATACTCCTTTCTGGGATACATCCTGAGAAAAACTAAATGACAATAGTGTATAGAACTGTGACAGAAAAACTGGGAATAGAAACTGTTGAGAAAGCTCATGAGTACCCCATAAATATCTGTAAGCACCAACTATCGGCGTGCACTTGCAGGGAAAATTTCCCCCACTGTACCCAGCGCTGTATGGCTCAAACTTTAACATATTAATTAATAAACTGATTGCTGCTTGAATATTGGCCTAGTCAAGCATCTGATTTATACCAGCCCTTTGTGACACAGGCAGACGGTGTCGGGGCCCTTTGTGATGTGGGACGTGATGCTGGCCAGAGAGCCTTGTGACATCAGGGAGCCCCAGCCTGGCTGAGGGTGTCTAAGGGGCGCAGAGCCCTGGGCTGCCCAGTGCCAGGAGAGCCGCTCTCTGTGCAGGAAGCAGCTCCCTGGCTCTGTCTGCGCTGGACGCCAACAGCGATCGCGGCCGACAGTGACAGAAAAGGAGAGAGACGAGCACAAAGGCAACTCCAACTCCCAGTCCACAGCCCCTTGCCCAGCTGGCAAGAGTCCCCCAGCGAGCAGTGGTCAGGGGCAGTGTCAGGTCAGTCCTGCCACTGTCAAAGACTGAGGAGGAGGAGAGGCCCTTTATCAACATGGACTGTGAGGATTCACAGTGGGAAGATGTGCAAGAGAGGCACCAGAAAGAAATGCCGAGAGTCCAACAAATGTCCCAGCGTGGAGCCAGGAGCAACCAAGAGATTTACCAACACCAGGTAGGTGTGAGAATTTGGGAAGTTTCCAGGTCCAGAGGTGGGAAACAGCAGGAGCTCTAGGAACAGAAGGAAAGTGTCATAGTGTGGGAGCTGTAGAAGTGGGGAGAGGAGAGGGAGATGTAGCAAGAGGTGTGCGAGTGGGAAGAATGTGTGAGGAGCCAAGAGATATCCCAATGGGAAATAAATGTGAGTGGTCAGCAGGAGTTGGGATGGGAAGAAGATGAGAGATCCCACAAGGCATCCCGGTAAAAATATGGGAGAGTTCCAGAGAATTCCCAGTGGGATGATGGCCAAGAGCTTTCCCAGAGGGAAAGTGAGAGGTACCAAGAGCGCTCAGCAAGGGGACAAGATGTGCACTGCCACATGTCCCAATGGGAAGGCAGGAGAGACCTGGGATTGTCCCAGGTGGGAGACAGCAGCAGTGCCAAGGAGCTGTGCCAAGGAGCAGAGGCTGCAGGCCAAGAGCTGCCCTGCTGGGACAATGGCAGTGAGCCAAAGCTGTCCCAATGGGAGGAAGATGGGAGCAGGCAGGAGCTGTCCCAATGGAGAAATGGCATCAGCTGTGAGCTGTGGGCCAGAGCCTTGCCAGCAGTGAGTGCCCAGGAGCCTGAGCCTTGTCCCCCAGGGGGCCCAGCCCTGCCAGCCCCGTGGGCACAGAGGTGGCAGCAGAGGCAGTGCCTGCCCTAACCAGCGCCTCTCCTTCCCTACAGAGTCCCCCGCAGGCCCAGCCGGCAGCTGCTGCCCCAGCGGGAGCTGCTGAGGAGGAGGAGACCCCCGAGCCTCTGGCTCCTGGGGCAGAAGAGGCAGCAGAGCCTCCTGCCCCCAGGGAGGAGCTGCCAGCAGCAGGGACACAGAGCCCAGTCCCTGCCCCTCTCAGCCCCCCAGGCTGCAGCCAGGCTCTGCTGGACCTCGTGTGGATCATCAGCTACGTGATCCTGAGCCAGGCACTGCTGGACATCCAGGGATCCGGGCAGCAGCCACAGGAGCAGAGGCAGCGGGAAGAAAGCCAGGATCCAGCAGTGGCAGCAAGAGGCACAGCAGAGAGAGAAGAGAGCCCCGTGCCTGCCCCCCAGAGCACCCCCAGCACCGGGTCTGCCCTGCTGGGAATCCCGGCCCCCAGGGAGCAGCCGGACTGGGCAGACACAGACTCAGAGCTGGCACTGTCACCACTGTCACAGGATGGCAGCCATGAGACCTCGGTGTGGGACAGTGTCAGCGTGGAGTACTGTGAGGTGGAGGAAGATGATTATGAAACACAATCCCTGCTGTCCCAATGGGCAGACGCTTCTCTCGAAGACGTCTCCCAGCTGGAGGACAGCAGGAGCTTCAGCTGTTGGCAGAAGCGTGAGGGCCCAGTGAAGGAGGAGGAGGACAGCCAGCCTTGTCCCCCAGCCCGGCCCAGCTCTGCCAGCCCCGTTGGCACAGAGCTGGCACCAGAGGCATTGCCTGCCCTGCCCAGCACCTCTCCTGCCCTAGGCCGTGCCACCATGGCCGAGCTGCAAGCTGAGGCTCGCTCTGGAGCTGGTGGGCGGGTGCTGACATGGCTGGACCTGCCCAGGAAACGTCCCTCCCGCTTCAGGCGGGCGCTGCGGGCGCTGCGGGGGCTGTTCTGCTCTCCCTGCCTGAGGCCACGGCCGGAGGACTAAAGCAGACTAAGATGATATGAAGAAGCTGAAGATAAAGAAGGTGAAGCAGACGCTCCTGGCAGAGACTCTCGGCATCGACCGCTCCAAGAAGATGACAGAGAAGACAAAGAAAAAGAAGATGCGGAGAAAGACACAGACGAAAACAAAAAAGACGAAGATGACATGGCAGACGAAATCGATGAAGGCAGTGAAGAAGACAAAGACGAAGGAGACAAAGAAGATGAAAAAGAGGATGACAAAGAGGAAGAAGACAAAGATGAAGACTAAGAGGACACGTCAGAGAAGTTTTATTTAAGAAGAGATACAAGAATAATAGAAATAAGTATTTAAGAATACATAGAAGAAGGTTACAAATAGGAATAAGAATTAAAAAATATATAGAAGAAGAAGAATAGGAATAGGAATAAGAATTTAAAAATATGTATAAGAAGAAGACAAGAAGAATAGTAGTAGGAATAGGGTTAGGAATAGGAATAAGTATTTAAAAATACATAGAAGTAGCAACGAAGAAGAAGAGTAATAAGAAAGAGTAGCAAGAAGAAGCAGAATAACATTAAGATGGATAAGAATAGAAAAAAGTAGTGAAAAATTGAATGAATAAATAAAACTTACAAATAATTTCGTTTTATTTCATACTGTTTATTCATATTACAATCTATGGTATAAAAACATGAATATACCATATGCTGGAATCACAATACATTCTAATGTCCCAACACTGCTCCCACTACTGAAGAATTTGCCTGTTTTCTAATCATGTTTGTAAGGCACAGGAGCAGAGTGCCCAGGTGTCATTTGGTGTCTCTCAGCGGTGCCGATGTGTTTGCACAGGCAGCGGCCCTGAGTGCCCTGGCAGCAGGGAGTGCTCAGCCCCAGCCCCAGGGAGAGTTGGCGGCTGGGCCGGCAGGGCAGGGCTGTGGCTGCTCTCTGCAGGCCAACTGAAGGCGCACGCTGAGCCCGGCTGGGAGAGAGCTGTGCTGGGACAGAGCCCTTTGCAGCAGGGCTGTGCAGCCGCCCCAGCGCAGCCAGCACAGCCCCGCTGGGACACTGCCCGTGGCCCGGCAGCCGCGCTGGGGCTGTTCCTCAGCAGCCCTGCCTGCCTGCAGCGGCCTTGTGCCAGCCGGGAGGGCTTCCCCCGCTGCAGCCCCAGCCCAGCCAGCAGCAGCAGCTCTCTGCTGCTCCGCACACATCCCTGCGGCAGCAGCTGCACGGGGCTGTGCAGCCCAAGAGCCCAGAGCAGCGCAGCCAGCCCTGCAGCAGCAGCTCTGGGGCTCTGCTGCTCCTGCTGGGCAGCCCCACAGGGCTCAGGCCTCAGCAGCCCTGCCTGGAGCCGCTCTGGCCACCTCCAGCCTCGCGCCTGCTCCTGGCCTGCTCCAGGCCAGGGCTTTTCTCCAGCATGTGGTTTTCTTTCTCCTGGGATAACTCTGACCGAATCCCAGCATCCCTGAGGCTGGAAAAGCCCTCCCAGCCCATGGAGTCCCAGTGGTGCCCCATGCCCACCTTCTCCCCAGCCCAGAGCACTCAGTGCCACCTCCAGGCCTTCCTTGGCCACCTGTAGGGATGGGCACTCCAAATGCCCTTGGGCAGCCCCTGCCAAGCCTGAGTCCCCTGCTGCTACCCTATCGGGCTGATGCCCAGCACGGGTGCTGGGGCCAGGATAGCTCAGCGTGAGCTCAGGCAACCTAGGCAAGCTATAGTGATTTTAACTCTTAGTGATTACCATCTCTTAGTGATTTCCAGCTCTTTAGTTTGCTAGGTGCTGCAGCAGCAGACGCAGGGAGAGAGAGGAGAAGGCCATGTGGGGTTCCGCAGGGTTCTTTGTTCTTCGGGTGTTCTGCGAAGGTTCCCAGTGACAGCTCTTCTGCCAAACCAGGCAGAATCAGGGGTTTTTATACCCTACAGGGGTTTTGAAAACTGTCCAATAGTAAGGGTCAGGGGAAAGTGACCTATGGGCGTACAAAGAGATAAGCAGGGTCCGAAGGAGGAAGAGAGGGGCTGCTTGGGTCCAGTCACGCTGACTTGGCATTTCCTAGCTCAGGCCTCTGACCGCCAAGGCCTCGCAGGCCTAAGGTCTGCTACACCTTGCCATCAGGAAATTGCTGCTGGTGTCCAGCCTGAGCTTCCCCTGGCACAGCTTCAGGCCATTTCCCATTGTCCTGTCCCAGTTACATGGGAGAAGTGCCCAGGTCCCCTCGGCTGCCCCCTCCTCTCAAGGGGTACAAAAGGATTTTTCCTTTCTTAGGCCCTCTCCTCCTCCTCTCTGCTTTCCAAAACCAGTTCAGAATCCTGAAGAATGACAAATCCCACATGAGCATTTGGATCTGGGTGTTCACCCATTTCTACTGTCCACAGGGACAGCCAAGTGTCCCCCTCCTCCTTTGCCCAAAATCCAACAGCACAGAGTCCCTAGGCCAGCGTTCCTCTCGCTGGGAGCAGCAGGAGGGAAATCTGAGCACTTGTGCAGCCCTGAGAGAGGGGAAGGCAGCAATTCTCCTTCCTTTCTCTCTTTTCCACACCAAAGGAGACTCCTGCAATGGGAAATGGAATTGTCCATGGTGGAGCTGCCCTGCAGGGCTCCAGCCCAGAGGTGAGGCCTGGGCCACATCAGGTGTGCTCCCAGCTGCAGCTTGGCACTTCAAAGCTGTGCCAAGAGGGGAACACTGGAGAGAAAAGAGATGATCCAGAGCCACACTGCATCTGTCTTCTCTCACTCACCGCTCCCAGAGGAGGTTCTGGATAAACAATGCAGGGCAAGCCAAGGAGATCAGGAGGAACTCTGATTTGACTGCTTGTGTGCTGCCATGCAGTCTGGGAAAGGAGAGGTGCTTTTGTGCGCGGCTGAAGCGTGTGAGTCCTCCGGGAGCTCCACAGCCATTGGGAAGCCTTGGAGCCAGCTGCTGGTTTTTATCCTGATGGAGCTCAGGTTTGCTTCAATGGTTCCACAATAAAGAAGAGCACAGGAAACAAAATGAAAACTTGTAAAAGACAAGAGCAAGAAGTGACAGAACTGTGCACATTTTTTAAAGCATAGCTCTCCTTTTGACAGAAGAGATGTTGCTAACGACCTGTTTGTGATTTTTGACCTACATGGATTTTGCATGATACAACTGTAGTATTTATTATGACTTTTAATCCCAGTATACAAAGGAGTGGTGCAATCCAAAGTGGCTTTCAATCCTATGGAGACTGAGACCCTTGTTCGTTTATTGCAAATAGGCTAAAGCTTGTGGGTTTATTGTCACATCTCACACAACTGGGCCCAGGGGTGACATTGTCGCAACCCAGTCCAGCTCTTCAGGCCGCTGTCTGGGTGCATTTGGCAGGGCACGGACACAATTTCAGCGCCGTCTGTCTTTGTGTTCCATGTTGGTGTGGCCCGTGCAGGCGGAGCGGGGCTGGTGGGAGCCGCGCTCCCCTCAGAGCCCCTGAGGGCGGCAGCAATGGCGGCGCCGCTCCCTCAGCGCCCGGCCCCGGCCCCGGCGGGCGGGGAGCCCTCGGCAGCGCCCTGCGGGCAGCAGGGAGCGAGCCCCGGCCCGGCCTCTGTGCCCGTGGCGCCGCAGAGGCCAGGCCAGAGCTGCAGGAGCGGCTGCCTCAGGCAGCGGCCCCAGCCAGGGGCAGCAGCCGGGCCCCGGCCTTGTGGCAGCGCAGGAGGCTCTCGTGGTGCCGCTTCTGCAGCCCGGCCAGGTGCCCGTGCACGGCCCCGTCCTTGCCTGCTGCCCCTGCCCCGCTCGGCTTCCCGTGCCCGCCAAAGGCGCCCGGGCCGCGCTCGGTGCCCCCGGCTGTCAGTGCTGAAGGCAGGGAGCAGCCCCGGTGCCCGGCACAGCCCTGAGGGACACCCCTGGTGCCCGGGCTCCCGCCGCTCCTGCAGCCGCTGCCCACGAGTCCCCGGCCCGTCCCTGCGGCCAATTCCTGCTGCCCTGGGCAGCGCAGCCGGCAAAGGCAGGGCTCTGCACTGTGGGGCTGGGGCTGGCGTGTGGCAGCGTGGCCAAAGCCTCTTGGGGCTCTGGGCACAGCAGGGGCCACAAGGCCACAAGTGCGGGGGCTGCTCCCAGCCACTCGCTGTCTGCTGCACTGATGCTGGGCTGCCGGGAGTGGCCCTTTGTGACACAGGCAGACGGTGTCGGGGCCCTTTGTGATGTGGGCCGTGATGCTGGCCAGAGAGCCTTGTGACATCAGGGAGCCCCAGGCTGGCTGAGGGTGTCTAAGGGGCGCAGAGCCCTGGGCTGCCCAGTGCCAGGAGAGCCGCTCTCTGTGCAGGAAGCAGCTCCCTGGCTCTGTCTGCGCTGGACGCCAACAGCGATCGCGGCCGACAGTGACAGACAAGGAGAGAGACGAGCACAAAGGCAACTCCAACTCCCAGTTCCCAGCCCCTTGCCCAGCTGGCAAGAGTCCCCCAGCGAGCAGTGGTCAGGGGCAGTGTCAGGTCAGTCCTGCCACTGTCACAGAATGAGGAGGAGGAGAGGCCCTTTATCAACATGGACCGTGAGGATTCCCAGTGGGAAGATGTGCAAGAGAGGCAGCAGAAAGAAATGCCGAGAGTCCAACAAATGTCCCAGCGTGGAGCCAGGAGCAACCAAGAGCTTTACCAACACCAGGTAGGTGTGAGAATTTGGGAAGCTTCCAGGTCCAGAGGTGGGAAACAGCAGGAGCTCTAGGAACAGAAGGAAAGTGTCATAGTGTGGGAGCTGTAGCAGTGGGGAGAGGAGAGGGAGATGTAGCAAGAGGTGTGCGAGTGGGAAGAATGTGTGAGGAGCCAAGAGATATCCCAATGGGAAATAAATGTGAGTGGTCAGCAGGAGTTGGGATGGGAAGAAGATGAGAGATCCCACAAGGCATCCCTGTAAAAATATGGGAGAGTTCCAGAGAATTCCCAGTGGGATGATGGCCAAGAGCTTTCCCAGAGGGAAGGTGAGAGGTACCAAGAGCGCTCAGCATGGGGACAAGATGTGCACTGCCACATGTCCCAATGGGAAGGCAGGAGAGAACTGGGATTGTCCCAGGTGAGAGACAGCAGCAGTGCCAAGGAGCTGTGCCAAGGAGCAGAGGCTGCAGGCCAAGAGCTGCCCTGCTGGGACAATGGCAGTGAGCCAAAGCTGTCCCAATGGGAGGAAGATGGGAGCAGGCAGGAGCTGTCCCAATGGAGAAATGGCATCAGCTGTGAGCTGTGGGCCAGAGCCTTGGCAGCAGTGAGTGCCCAGGAGCCTGAGCCTTGTCCCCCAGGGGGCCCAGCCCTGCCAGCCCCGTGGGCACAGAGGTGGCAGCAGAGGCAGTGCCTGCCCTAACCAGCGCCTCTCCTTCCCTACAGAGTCCCCCGCAGGCCGAGTCAGCAGCTGGGGAGAAAGCTGTGCCTCCCGTGAAGGACGAGGAGAACACCCAGCCTTGTCCCTCACCCTACGATGAGGAGCTGTCCCAGCTGGAAGAGGCCATTGAACTCTCTCCAGCTGGCAGCGACACTGAGCCAGAGCTGTCCTCAGTGGAAGAGGCAATTGAGGACATTCCAGAAGACAGCACAAGTGACCAGGAGCTGTCCTCTGTGCAGGAGAACATCGAGGCCTCTGGAGAGGACAGCGAGAGTGACCAAGAGCTGTCCTCAGTGCAAGAGGACATCGAGGACGTTCCAGAGGATGTTGCAAGTGACCAGGAGCTGTCCTCAGTGGAAGAGGAGTATGAGGCCTCTGGAGAGGACAGTGAAAGCGACCAAGAACTGTCCTCAGTGGAAGAGGACATTGAGGACGTTCCAGAGGATGCTGCAGGTGACCAGGAGCTGGCCTCAGTGCAAGAGGACTATGAGGACTCTGGAGAGGACAGTGGAAGTGACCAGGAGCTGTCCTCAGTGGAAGAGGACATCGAGGACGTTCCTGAGGATGGCAGGAGTGACCAGGAGCTGTCGTCAGTAGAAGAAGACCTGGAGGTCATTCCAGAGGACAGCAGAAGTTACCAGGAGCTGTCCTCAGTGGAAGAGGACATCCAGGTCTCTCCAGAGGACAGTGCGAGTGACCAGGAGCTGTCCTCAGTGGAAGAGGACATTGAGGTCATTCCAGACGACAGCACGAGTGACCAGGAGCTGTCCCCAGTGCAAGACAATATCGAGGTCCCTCCAGGGGACAGCACAGGTGAGGAGAAGCTGTCCCCTGTGGAAGAGGACATGGTGGTGGTTTCATGGGACAGCTCGAGTGATGAGGAGCTGCCCAAAGTGGAAGAGGCCATCGAGCTTGCTCCAGAGGACAGCATGGCTCTTCCCCCAGCGTGGCCCAGCTCTGCCAGCCCCGTGGGCACAGAGGTGGCAGCAGGGGCAGACCCTGCCCTGCCCAGCACCTCTCCTGCCCCAGGCAGTCCCATGGAGCTCGAGCTGGCAGCTGCTGCCCTGGCTGGAGATGCTGAGGAGGCAGCAGCAGGGTCAGTGCTGGAAATGCAGGAGAGGATGGACGACTCTGACGAGGAAATGAAACTTTGGCAATTCTTGGATGACCTGGAGCCCTTCCAGGTTAGAGACCCTGAGCTGTCCCAGGAAGCCCCTGACTGTGAACAATGCACCGGGGAAGATCTGTCCCTTGGGGAAGTCAAGAGTTGCCACCAACTCTCCGGCTGGGAAAAATATTTGGACCAAAACCTGTCCCAGGGAGAATTTTGCAGCTCACAAGACTCCTCACACTGGGAAGGTCACGTTGAGCAAGGGCTGTCCAGAGGACATGTCATCAAGTGTGCAGAATTTTCCAACTGGGAAGAATATACTGGCCAAGACCTTTCCCAAGGAGAAGCCTGCACTGGCCAAGACATTTCCAGAGGGAATGGCAGCAGCCCCTCAGGACATCCCAGTTGGGAAGATGACAGTGACAAGGAGCTCATGCAGGCAAACTGGGAAGACGAGACTGAGCACAGCATGGGGACCAGGCCCTTGGCCCCAGAGGAGGACGAGTGGGACGATGTCAGCATCCTGGAGCTGCCCCCAGAGGACCAAGAGCTCAAATGGAAAGTTTTAGGGGCAGAGGAGCTGCCAGTGCCCATCCCTCGGGAGGCCTGGGCTGAGTGCCTGGCACAGGAGCCGTGCAGCCCAGGGCCAGCACCTGCCCTGCACAGCCCCCCCAGCCCCTGGGCTGGCCAGCTGGGAGCCCAGAGCCTCCGCGGGCAGCCGGCTGCCCCCAGGAAACGTCCCTCCCGCTTCAGGCGGGCGCTGCGGGCGCTGCGGGGGCTGCTCTGCTGTCCCTGCCTGAGGCCACGGCCCGAGGACTAAAGCAGACTGAGATGAGATGAAGAAGGTGAGGGACAAAGAAGGTGAAGCAGACGCTCCTGGCAGAGACTCTCGGCATCAACGACTCCAAGAACAGAGAAGACAAAGACAAAGAAAATGAAGACAAAGACACAGAAGAAAACAAAGAAGACAAAGATGACGTGGCAGATGAAGAAGAAAAAGACAGTGAAGACAAAGACAAAGGAGGCAAAGAAGATAAAGAAGGAGATGACAAAGAGGAAGAAGACAATGATGCAGACTGAGAAGACAAGTCAGAGATGTCTTATTTAAGAAGAGATACAAGAAGAAGTATAGTAATAAGAATTTAGAAATACCTAGAAGATGATGAAGAATAGGAATAGGAATAAGAATTTTAAAATATGTAGAAGAAGAAGAAAAGAAGAATAGTCATAGGAATAGGATTAAGAATAGGAATAACAATTTAAATATACATAGAAGTAGCAACAAAGAAGAAGAGTCATAAGAAAGAGTAGTAAGAAGAAGCAGAATAACATTTAGAAGGATAAGAATAGAAAAATGTAGAGAAAATTGAATGAATAAATAAAAGGTACAAATAATTTCTTTTTGTTTCATATTCTATATTCATATTACAGTCTATGATAGAAAAACATTATTATTCCATATGCTGTAATTACAATACATTATAATGCCCCACCACTTTAGCAGGCCCAGGGACTGCAAAACTTCCCTGGTGGTCAGAAACCTGAGATGGGAAATGCCGAGTCAGGATGACTGGACCTTACAAGCCCCTCTCTTCTGCCTTTGAACCCTTGCTTATCTCTCTGTAAGCCTATAGGGCCCTTTCCCTTGACCCTTGCTGTTGGACAATTTCCAAAGCCCCTGTAAGGTGTATAAAGCCCTACTTCTGCCCAGCTGGCAGAAGAGCTGTCACTGAGAACCTTCGTGGAAGACACCAATAAGAAATTCTTCGGAACCTCACACAGCGCTTCTCCTCTCTCTCCCTGCATCTGCTGTGGCACCTGGCAAGCTAAGGAGCTGAAATCACAAATGAGCTGATAATCCCTGGGAGCTGACATCACTTGAGCTTGCTAAGGTTGGCTGGGAGCTGCTTGGGAGCTGGGACAGACTGTGCCCAGCAGGACTGCGCTATCCGGACCATGGCAGCCCACAGGGCACACCCCGGCTGAAAGCCGCAGTGCAGCGCTGCTCCCGTTATTGAAGAATGTTTTCATTTTCTAATGAAGTTTCTAAAAAGGCACAGGAACAGAGTGCCCAGGTGTCATTTGCTGTCTCTCAGCGGAACTGAGGCAACAGCTGGAAGTGAATTCCCTCCAACAGCGGAGGGCTGTAGGAGTAGAAGCATTTACAGCTGAAAGGGAAGAGAGCTCAGTGCCTGCCCCGCACAGCCCCCCCAGAGCCTGGCCCACCCGGCGGAGAGCCCATGCCATCCTCGGGCAGCCGGCTGCCCTCAGGAAACGTCCCTCCCGCTTCAGGCGGGCGCTGTGGGGCTGTTCTGCTGTCCCTGCCTGAGGCCACGGCCGGAGCAGCGGCACAGACACGGCAGCCACAGCCCCCAGTGCTCCCAGAGCCTCCCTGCCTGCAGGGCTGCGGCTCCCACGGGGCTGCCAGCTCCTGGAGCAGCAGCTCTCTGGCCACAGAGAGCAGCACAACTTCCCCAGGCCTTTCTGGGGAAGGCTGTGAGAAGATCAGAGAGAAGAATGAGAAACAATTCTTATCTTCACTTGCTGCACCTGTTATTGTGAACATGTGGAATGTGTTATGGAGATTTGTTTACCTAAGGGTGATTTCTTAATTAACCAATGGTGATTTGCATTGGCAGACCAATTAGGTCCAGGTGTATCTTAACTGTCTATGAGTTTCTTAATGATAATATAATAATAGAGATTGATCAGCCTTCTGGGAATCATGGAGTCAATACTATTATTACATGGCAGGGGGCCCTCTGAGACCACAAACAGCAATGGATACAGCAGATGAGAGGAAACAAGGAATTCATAGGTTTAAGAAGGCAAGAACAGCGAGTGAAAAAATTGCACATGAAAGATTTTTCAAATAGTAGAGTTTTTCTTTTAATAAGTCTTTTGTCAATAAAATTGATGCTCCTAATTACTGTTTCTGATTTTTGACCCAGATGGATTTGTAATGATTTATTTTTAGCATTTGTTATGCCTTCTGAGCCCAATGCACAACAGACGAGTGCGACCAAAAGTAGTTTGCCCTCCCGAATAGCGTAAAACACTCGTTTCTTTCTCCCAGAGAGGCTGAACCCCTGTGTTGCATGTCCCATCATGAATCCCCAGTCTGGTATCAGTGTGAAAAACAAAGCTGTGTTGTGTGTCAGGCACACACAGGCAACCTGTGTCTCTGTGATTGTGATATGTGTGCAAACTGACTGTGGAACAGTTATAAAGACAATTCTAATAAATAACTGAGGAAGTAAAGCATGGAAGAAGGACTTTGAACATATCCCTTGTTTGCAATTAACCTTTATAAGTCTTAAGTTGATTTAGGAGCATTGGAATTAAAGCTTTAAGGATGTTGCTGTTTGACAGGAACCTTCTGCTTCTAGCTAAAAAGAGTTTTGCAATAATAACCTTTTGAAGTATCATTTTAGAATATTGCTTGTAGTAAGGGTCTTTGAAACTATTACTTTAGAATATATAAAAAGGAAAGATGCTTATCTCGACACCTTAACAAAATATTGAAGAGCAGCTTGAGAAAGGGAGATGAACATCAACTCCAGGATTGATAGTTTCGACCAAGGGAAGCTGGACATCACTGCTATGAGATTGATAGTCCTTGCAATTCAAAGGTGAACCCGCACCTGGAATCTGGACCTCACCACCTGGGAGACTTCTTTCTTCTTTTGGAAGCCGGACTACCAACATCTGGGGATACTCCTTTCTGGGATACATCCTGAGAAAAACTAAATGACAATAGTGTATAGAACTGTGACAGAAAAACTGGGAATAGAAACTGTTGAGAAAGCTCATGAGTACCCCATAAATATCTGTAAGCCCCAACTATCGGCGTGCACTTGCAGGGAAAATTTCCCCCACTGTACCCAGCGCTGTATGGCTCAAACTTTAACATATTAATTAATAAACTGATTGCTGCTTGAATATTGGCCTAGTCAAGCATCTCACTTATACCAGCCCTTTGTGACACAGGCAGACGGTGTCGGGGCCCTTTGTGATGTGGGACGTGATGCTGGCCAGAGAGCCTTGTGACATCAGGGAGCCCCAGGCTGGCTGAGGGTGTCTAAGGGGCGCAGAGCCCTGGGCTGCCCAGTGCCAGGAGAGCCGCTCTCTGTGCAGGAAGCAGCTCCCTGGCTCTGTCTGCGCTGGACGCCAACAGCGATCGCGGCCGACAGTGACAGAAAAGGAGAGAGACGAGCACAAAGGCAACTCCAACTCCCAGTCCACAGCCCCTTGCCCAGCTGGCAAGAGTCCCCCAGCGAGCAGTGGTCAGGGGCAGTGTCAGGTCAGTCCTGCCACTGTCAAAGACTGAGGAGGAGGAGAGGCCCTTTATCAACATGGACTGTGAGGATTCACAGTGGGAAGATGTGCAAGAGAGGCAGCAGAAAGAAATGCCGAGAGTCCAACAAATGTCCCAGCGTGGAGCCAGGAGCAACCAAGAGATTTACCAACACCAGGTAGGTGTGACAATTTGGGAAGTTTCCAGGTCCAGAGGTGGGAAACAGCAGGAGCTCTAGGAACAGAAGGAAAGTGTCATAGTGTGGGAGCTGTAGAAGTGGGGAGAGGAGAGGGAGATGTAGCAAGAGGTGTGCGAGTGGGAAGAATGTGTGAGGAGCCAAGAGATATCCCAATGGGAAATAAATGTGAGTGGTCAGCAGGAGTTGGGATGGGAAGAAGATGAGAGATCCCACAAGGCATCCCTGTAAAAATATGGGAGAGTTCCAGAGAATTCCCAGTGGGATGATGGCCAAGAGCTTTCCCAGAGGGAAAGTGAGAGGTACCAAGAGCGCTCAGCAAGGGGACAAGATGTGCACTGCCACATGTCCCAATGGGAAGGCAGGAGAGACCTGGGATTGTCCCAGGTGGGAGACAGCAGCAGTGCCAAGGAGCTGTGCCAAGGAGCAGAGGCTGCAGGCCAAGAGCTGCCCTGCTGGGACAATGGCAGTGAGCCAAAGCTGTCCCAATGGGAGGAAGATGGGAGCAGGCAGGAGCTGTCCCAATGGAGAAATGGCATCAGCTGTGAGCTGTGGGCCAGAGCCTTGCCAGCAGTGAGTGCCCAGGAGCCTGAGCCTTGTCCCCCAGGGGGCCCAGCCCTGCCAGCCCCGTGGGCACAGAGGTGGCAGCAGAGGCAGTGCCTGCCCTAACCAGCGCCTCTCCTTCCCTACAGAGTCCCCCGCAGGCCCAGCCGGCAGCTGCTGCCCCAGCGGGAGCTGCTGAGGAGGAGGAGCCCCCCGAGCCTCTGGCTCCTGGGGCAGAAGAGGCAGCAGAGCCTCCTGCCCCCAGGGAGGAGCTGCCGGCAGCAGGGACACAGAGCCCAGTCCCTGCCCCTCTCAGCCCCCCAGGCTGCAGCCAGGCTCTGCTGGACCTCGTGTGGATCATCAGCTACGTGATCCTGAGCCGGGCACTGCTGGACATCCAGGGATCCGGGCAGCAGCCACAGGAGCAGAGGCAGCGGGAAGAAAGCCAGGATCCAGCAGTGGCAGCAAGAGGCACAGCAGAGAGAGAAGAGAGCCCCGTGCCTGCCCCCCAGAGCCCCCCCAGCACCGGGTCTGCCCTGCTGGGATTCCCGGCCCCCAGGGAGCAGCCGGACTGGGCAGACACAGACTCAGAACTGGCACTGTCACCGCTGTCACAGGATGGCAGCCATGAGACCTCGGTGTGGGACAGTGTCAGCGTGGAGTACTGTGAGGTGGAGGAAGATGATTATGAAACACAATCCCTGCTGTCCCAATGGGCAGACGCTTCTCTCGAAGACGTCTCCCAGCTGGAGGACAGCAGGAGCTCCAGCTGTTGGCAGAAGCGTGAGGGCCCAGTGAAGGGGGAGGACAGCCAGCCTTGTCCCCCAGCGGGGCCCAGCTCTGCCAGCCCCGTGGGCACAGAGCCGGCAGCAGAGGCATTGCCTGCCCTGCCCAGCACCTCTCCTGCCCTAGGCCGTGCCACCATGGCCGAGCTGCAAGCTGAGGCTCGCTCTGGAGCTGCTGGGCGGGTGGTGACATGGCTGGAGCTGCCCAGGAAACGTCCCTCCCGCTTCAGGCGGGCGCTGCGGGCGCTGCGGGGGCTGTTCTGCTGTCCCTGCCTGAGGCCACGGCCGGAGGACTAAAGCAGACTAAGATGATATGAAGAAGCTGAAGATAAAGAAGGTGAAGCAGACGCTCCTGGCAGAGACTCTCGGCATTGACCCCTCCAAGAAGATGACAGAGAAGACAAAGAAAAAGAAGATGCGGAGAAAGACACAGACGAAAACAAAAAAGATGAAGATGACATGGCAGACGAAATCGATGAAGGCAGTGAAGAAGACAAAGACGAAGGAGACAAAGAAGATGAAAAAGAGGATGACAAAGAGGAAGAAGACAAAGATGAAGACTAAGAGGACACGTCAGAGAAGTTTTATTTAAGAAGAGATACAAGAATAATAGAAATAAGTATTTAGGAGTACATAGAAGAAGGTTACGAATAGGAATAAGAATTAAAAAATATATAGAAGAAGAAGAATAGGAATAGGAATAAGAATTTAAAAATATGTATAAGAAGAAGACAAGAAGAATAGTAGTAGGAATAGGGTTAGGAATAGGAATAAGTATTTAAAAATACATAGAAGTAGCAACGAAGAAGAAGAGTAATAAGAAAGAGTAGCAAGAAGAAGCAGAATAACATTAAGATGGATAAGAATAGAAAAAAGTAGTGAAAAATTGAATGAATAAATAAAACTTACAAATAATTTCGTTTTATTTCATACTGTTTATTCATATTACAATCTATGGTATAAAAACATGAATATACCATATGCTGGAATCACAATACATTCTAATGTCCCAACACTGCTCCCACTACTGAAGAATTTGCCTGTTTTCTAATCATGTTTGTAAGGCACAGGAGCAGAGTGCCCAGGTGTCATTTGGTGTCTCTCAGCGGTGCCGATGTGTTTGCACAGGCAGTGGCCCTGAGTGCCCTGGCAGCAGGGAGTGCTCAGCCCCAGCCCCAGGGAGAGTTGGCGGCTGGGCCGGCAGGGCAGGGCTGTGGCTGCTCTCTGCAGGCCAACTGAAGGCGCACGCTGAGCCCGGCTGGGAGAGAGCTGTGCTGGGACAGAGCCCTTTGCAGCAGGGCTGTGCAGCCGCCCCAGCGCAGCCAGCACAGCCCCGCTGGGACGCTGCCCGTGGCCCGGCAGCCGCACTGGGGCTGTTCCTCAGCAGCCCTGCCTGCCTGCAGCAGCCTTGTGCCAGCCGGGAGGGCTTCCCCCGCTGCAGCCCCAGCCCAGCCAGCAGCAGCAGCTCTCTGCTGCTCCGCACACATCCCTGCGGCAGCAGCTGCACGGGGCTGTGCAGCCCAAGAGCCCAGAGCAGCGCAGCCAGCCCTGCAGCAGCAGCTCTGGGGCTCTGCTGCTCCTGCTGGGCAGCCCCACAGGGCTCAGGCCTCAGCAGCCCTGCCTGGAGCCGCTCTGGCCACCTCCAGCCTCGCGCCTGCTCCTGGCCTGCTCCAGGCCAGGGCTTTTCTCCAGCATGTGGTTTTCTTTCTCCTGGGATAACTCTGACCGAATCCCAGCATCCCTGAGGCTGGAAAAGCCCTCCCAGCCCATGGAGTCCCAGCTGTGCCCCATGCCCACCTTCTCCCCAGCCCAGAGCACTCAGTGCCACCTCCAGGCCTTCCTTGGCCACCTGTAGGGATGGGCACTCCAAATGCCCTTGGGCAGCCCCTGCCAAGCCTGAGTCCCCTGCTGCTACCCTATCGGGCTGATGCCCAGCACGGGTGCTGGGGCCAGGATAGCTCAGCGTGAGCTCAGGCAACCTAGGCAAGCTATAGTGATTTTAACTCTTAGTGATTACCATCTCTTAGTGATTTCCAGCTCTTTAGTTTGCTAGGTGCTGCAGCAGCAGACGCAGGGAGAGAGAGGAGAAGGCCATGTGGGGTTCCGCAGGGTTCTTTGTTCTTCGGGTGTTCTGCGAAGGTTCCCAGTGACAGCTCTTCTGCCAAACCAGGCAGAATCAGGGGTTTTTATACCCTACAGGGGTTTTGAAAACTGTCCAATAGTAAGGGTCAGGGGAAAGTGACCTATGGGCGTACAAAGAGATAAGCAGGGTCCGAAGGAGGAAGAGAGGGTCTGCTTGGGTCCAGTCATGCTGACTTGGCATTTCCTAGCTCAGGCCTCTGACCGCCAAGGCCTCGCAGGCCTAAGGTCTGCTACACCTTGCCATCAGGAAATTGCTGCTGGTGTCCAGCCTGAGCTTCCCCTGGCACAGCTTCAGGCCATTTCCCATTGTCCTGTCCCAGTTACATGGGAGAAGTGCCCAGGTCCCCTCGGCTGCCCCCTCCTCTCAAGGGGTACAAAAGGATTTTTCCTTTCTTAGGCCCTCTCCTCCTCCTCTCTGCTTTCCAAAACCAGTTCAGAATCCTGAAGAATGACAAATCCCACATGAGCATTTGGATCTGGGTGTTCACCCATTTCTACTGTCCACAGGGACAGCCAAGTGTCCCCCTCCTCCTTTGCCCAAAATCCAACAGCACAGAGTCCCTAGGCCAGCGTTCCTCTCGCTGGGAGCAGCAGGAGGGAAATCTGAGCACTTGTGCAGCCCTGAGAGAGGGGAAGGCAGCAATTCTCCTTCCTTTCTCTCTTTTCCACACCAAAGGAGACTCCTGCAATGGGAAATGGAATTGTTGATGGTGGAGCTGCCCTGCAGGGCTCCAGCCCAGAGGAGAGGCCTGGGCCACATCAGGTGTGCTCCCAGCTGCAGCTTGGCACTTCAAAGCTGTGCCAAGAGGGGAACACTGGAGAGAAAAGAGATGATCCAGAGCCACACTGCATCTGTCTCCTCTCACTCACCGCTCCCAGAGGAGGTTCTGGATAAACAATGCAGGGCAAGCCAAGGAGATCAGGAGGAACTCTGATTTGACTGCTTGTGTGCTGCCATGCAGTCTGGGAAAGGAGAGGTGCTTTTGTGCGCGGCTGAAGCGTGTGAGTCCTCCGGGAGCTCCACAGCCATTGGGAAGCCTTGGAGCCAGCTGCTGGTTTTTATCCTGATGGAGCTCAGGTTTGCTTCAATGGTTCCACAATAAAGAAGAGCACAGGAAACAAAATGAAAACTTGTAAAAGACAAGAGCAAGAAGTGACAGAACTGTGCACATTTTTTAAAGCATAGCTCTCCTTTTGACAGAAGAGATGTTGCTAACGACCTGTTTGTGATTTTTGACCTACATGGATTTTGCATGATACAACTGTAGTATTTATTATGACTTTTAATCCCAGTATACAAAGGAGTGGTGCAATCCAAAGTGGCTTTCAATCCTATGGAGACTGAGACCCTTGTTCGTTTATTGCAAATAGGCTAAAGCTTGTGGGTTTATTGTCACATCTCACACAAGTGGGCCCAGGGGTGACATTGTCGCAACCCAGCCCAGCTCTTCAGGCCGCTGTCTGGGTGCATTTGGCAGGGCACGGACACAATTTCAGCGCCGTCTGTCTTTGTGTTCCGTGTTGGTGTGGCCCGTGCAGGCGGAGCGGTGCTGGTGGGAGCCGCGCTCCCCTCAGAGCCCCTGAGGGCGGCAGCAATGGCGGCGCCGCTCCCTCAGCGCCCGGCCCCGGCCCCGGTGGGCGGGGAGCCCTCGGCAGCGCCCTGCGGGCAGCAGGGAGGGAGCCCCGGCCCGGCCTCTGTGCCCGTGGCTCCGCAGAGGCCAGACCAGAGCTGCAGGAGCGGCTGCCTCAGGCAGCGGCCCCGGCCAGGGGCAGCAGCCGGGCCCCGGCCTTGTGGCAGCGCAGGAGGCTCTCGTGGCGCCGCTTCTGCAGCCCGGCCAGGTGCCCGTGCACGGCCCCGTCCTTGCCTGCTGCCCCTGCCCCGCTCGGCTTCCCGTGCCCGCCAAAGGGGCCCGGGCCGCGCTCGGTGCCCCCGGCTGTCAGTGCTGAAGGCAGGGAGCAGCCCCGGTGCCCGGCACAGCCCTGAGGGACACCCCTGGTGCCCGGGCTCCCGCCGCTCCTGCAGCCGCTGCCCACGAGTCCCCGGCCCGTCCCTGCGGCCAATTCCTGCTGCCCTGGGCAGCGCAGCCGGCAAAGGCAGGGCTCTGCACTGTGGGGCTGGGGCTGGCGTGTGGCAGCGTGGCCAAAGCCTCTTGGGGCTCTGGGCACAGCAGGGCCACAAGGCCACAAGTGCGGGGGCTGCTCCCAGCCACTCGCTGTCTGCTGCACTGATGCTGGGCTGCCGGGGGTGGCCCTTTGTGACACAGGCAGACGGTGTCGGGGCCCTTTGTGATGTGGGACGTGATGCTGGCCAGAGAGCCTTGTGACATCAGGGAGCCCCAGGCTGGCTGAGGGTGTCTAAGGGGCGCAGAGCCCTGGGCTGCCCAGTGCCAGGAGAGCCGCTCTCTGTGCAGGAAGCAGCTCCCTGGCTCTGTCTGCGCTGGACGCCAACAGCGATCGCGGCCGACAGTGACAGACAAGGAGAGAGACGAGCACAAAGGCAACTCCAACTCCCAGTTCCCAGCCCCTTGCCCAGCTGGCAAGAGTTCCCCAGCCGCCAGTGGTCAGGGGCAGTGTCAGGTCAGTCCTGCCACTGTCACAGACTGAGGAGGAGGAGAGGCCCTTTATCAACATGGACCGTGAGGATTCCCAGTGGGAAGATGTGCAAGAGAGGCAGCAGAAAGAAATGCCGAGAGTCCAAGTAATGTCCCAGCGTGGAGCCAGGAGCAACCAAGAGCTTCACCAACACCAGGTAGGTGTGAGAATTTGGGAAGTTTCCAGGTCCAGAGGTGGGAAACAGCAGGAGCTCTAGGAACAGAAGGAAAGTGTCATAGTGTGGGAGCTGTAGAAGTGGGGAGAGGAGAGGGAGATGTAGCAAGAGGTGTGCGAGTGGGAAGAATGTGTGAGGAGCCAAGAGATATCCCAATGGGAAATAAATGTGAGTGGTCAGCAGGAGTTGGGATGGGAAGAAGATGAGAGATCCCACAAGGCATCCCTGTAAAAATATGGGAGAGTTCCAGAGAATTCCCAGTGGGATGATGGCCAAGAGCTTTCCCAGAGGGAAAGTGAGAGGTACCAAGAGCGCTCAGCAAGGGGACAAGATGTGCACTGCCACATGTCCCAATGGGAAGACAGGAGAGAACTGGGATTGTCCCAGGTGAGAGACAGCAGCAGTGCCAAGGAGCTGTGCCAAGGAGCAGAGGCTGCAGGCCAAGAGCTGCCCTGCTGGGACAATGGCAGTGAGCCAAAGCTGTCCCAATGGGAGGAAGATGGGAGCAGGCAGGAGCTGTCCCAATGGAGAAATGGCATCAGCTGTGAGCTGTGGGCCAGAGCCTTGGCAGCAGTGAGTGCCCAGGAGCCTGAGCCTTGTCCCCCAGGGGGCCCAGCCCTGCCAGCCCCGTGGGCACAGAGGTGGCAGCAGAGGCAGTGCCTGCCCTAACCAGCGCCTCTCCTTCCCTACAGAGTCCCCCGCAGGCCCAGCCGGCAGCTGCTGCCCCAGCGGGAGCTGCTGAGGAGGAGGAGACCCCCGAGCCTCTGGCTCCTGGGGCAGAAGAGGCAGCAGAGCCTCCTGCCCCCAGGGAGGAGCTCTCAGCAGCAGGGACACAGAGCCCAGTCCCTGCCCCTCTCAGCCCCCCAGGCTGCAGCCAGGCTCTGCTGGACCTCGTGTGGATCATCAGCTACGTGATCCTGAGCCAGGCACTGCTGAAGATCCAGGGATCCGGGCAGAAGCAGCATGAGCAGAGGCAGCTGGGAGAAAGCCAGGATACAGCAGTGGCAGCAAGAGGCCCAGCAGAGAGAGAAGAGAGCCCCGTGCCTGCCCCCCAGAGCCCCCCCAGCACCGGGTCTGCCCTGCTGGGAATCCCGGCCCCCAGGGAGCAGCCGGGCTGGGCAGTGCCAGAGTCAGAGCTGGCACAGGAAGGCAGCCAGGAGAGCTCAGCCTGGGACAGTGACTGGGACTCCTACAGCGAGGAAGAGGAAGAGGAAGTGGAGTCAGACCTGTCACAATGGGCAGACTCTTCTCTGGAAGAGGTGTCCCAGCTGGAGGATGATGTGAGCCTCACTTCTTGGGAGAAGGTTGTGGCCCCAGTGAAGGAGGAGGAGAGCCAGCCTTGTCCCCCAGAGTTACCCAACTCTGCCAGCCCCGTGGGCACAGAGTTGGCAGCAGAGGCAGTGCCTGCCCTGCCCAGCACCTCTCCTGCCCCAGGCCGTGCCACGATGGCCAAGCTGGCAGCTGCTGAGGAGGAGGAGTACTCAGAGCTGGCACTGTCACCGCTGTCTCAGGATGGCAGCCATGAAACCTCAGTTTGGGACAGTGACAGTGAGGAGTACTGTGAGGTGGAGGAGCCTGACTGTGAAACACAGTCCCTGCTGTCCCAATGGGCAGACACTTCACTCGAAGACGTCTCCCACCTGGAGGACAGCAGGAGCTCCAGTTGTTGCCAGAAGTGTGAGGGCCCAGTGAAGGGGGAGGACAGCCAGCCTTGTCCCCCAGCGGGGCCCAGCTCTGCCAGCCCCGTGGGCACAGAGCTGGCAGCAGAGGCATTGCCTGCCCTGCCCAGCACCTCTCCTGCCCTAGGCCGTGCCACCATGGCCGAGCTGCAAGCTGAGGCTCGCTCTGGAGCTGGTGGGCGGGTGGTGACATGGCTGGACCTGCCCAGGAAACGTCCCTCCCGCTTCAGGCGGGCGCTGCGGGCGCTGCGGGGGCTGTTCTGCTGTCCCTGCCTGAGGCCACGACCAGAGGACTAAGGCAGACTGAGATGCGATGAAGAAGGTGAAGACAAAGAAGGCGAAGCAGACGCTCCTGGCAGAGATTCTCGGCATCGACCGCTCCAAGACGACGACAGAGTAGACAAAGACAAAGAAGATGAAGAGAAAGACACAGAAGAAAACAAAGAAGACGAAGACCACATGGCAGATGAAGAAGAAGAAGACAGTGAAGAAGACAAAGACAAAGGAGACAAAGAAGATGAAGAAGAAGATGACAAAGTAGAAGAAGACAAAGATGAAGGCTAAGAAGACAAGTCAGAGAAGTCTTATTTAAGAAGAGATAGAAGAAGAATAGAAATAAGTATTTAGGAGTACATAGAAGAAGAAGATGATTTGGAATAGGAATAAGAATTTGAAAATATGTAGAAAAAGAAGAAGAATAGGAATAGGATTAAGAATTTAAAATATGTAGAAGGCGAAGAAAAAGAATAGTCATAGGAATAGGATTAGGTATAGGAATAAGTATTTAAAAATACATAGAAATAGCAACGAAGAAGAAGAATAAGAAAGAGTAGTAAGAAGAAATAGTATAACATTAAGAAGGATAAGAATAGAAAAATGTCAAGAAAATTGGAATAATAAATAAAATTTACAAATCATTTCATTTCATTTCATACTGTTTATTCATATTACAGTCTATGCTATACAAACATGAATATACCATATGCTGGAATCACAATACATTCTAATTTCCCAACACTGCTCCCACCACTGAAGAATTTGCCTGTTTTCTAATCATGTTTGTAAGGCACAGGAGCAGAGTGCCCAGGTGTCATTTGGTGTCTCTCAGCGGTGCCGATGTGTTTGCACAGGCAGCGGCCCTGAGTGCCCTGGCAGCAGGGAGTGCTCAGCCCCAGCCCCAGGGAGAGTTGGCGGCTGGGCCGGCAGGGCAGGGCTGTGGCTGCTCTCTGCAGGCCAACTGAAGGCGCACGCTGAGCCCGGCTGGGAGAGAGCTGTGCTGGGACAGAGCCCTTTGCAGCAGGGCTCTGCAGATCCCAGGGGAGCCTTAAAAACTAATTTGTATCCAGCATTGGATATTTCCTGGTGGTGGTCAGGGTGGCCAGGGTTCTTCCAGGCAGCTCCTTGCACTAAACAAGGCCAAGGTGTGGTTGCAATGTTTGGAGATGGCACACAGATGGACAGCCAGCTTTTGAAGCTCAGTCACTCAGGCAGCACTTGAGGGATGCAGAGTTCAGCAGCATTCCCCACTGCTGGATTTAGGCTCCTAAAGCTCTGACTAAATCCAAGAGCCACCTTGTGTTTTCCTGAGATGCCAGCAACACAACTGCAAGGGCACACACAAACTGGTTTTTCTCATCAGCAGGGCTGAGTTCCAGTGTAGCATCGAAAACTTTCACAGCTTTTGTGCTGGTTCTTGGCTTCTTTTTTCTTCTGTCAGGTCAGGATTGAAGGCACTTGAGATTGTAGTTCATGCTCAGACTCAAATGTTTCTTTTTTCTTGTCTATATAGCCGTCTCACAAACTGTGAGTTCTGCAGTATTCTACTAACAAGGTCCAAAAGTGGCTGTCTCTCTCTCCAAGGTCTTTTAAGGCTCAACTGTCCGATTAAGAAATGACACCTAAATGATTTTCACTTTCAACCCAATAACTAATCACACCAAGGCTGCAATGTACACTTTTCTCTCCAATTCCACAATTCCACCCAAACCCAGGCAGAAGAAGGTGAAGAAGAAGGAGCAGCTTCCACACTAAAACCTCTTGTATTTCATTATCTCTTACACACTTCTATTCAAACTGCACACCCACAATCCCACTTCTGGCATTCCATTTGGGAAGCCTTCTCCAGGGCCTCAGGTCAGTGCAGTGCTCTCCTGGGGATCAGGGCCTGGCAGCACAGAGAGTCTGGAATTCTCAGCAGCCAGGGTTCCAACAGCTCTGGATCCTTTCCAGGTCTGGATGCTGCTGGAGCACCTCCACTCTCAGGTTCAGCATCCAGCCTGTGAGCCCTGCTGATCCACGGGATAATGCACGCCATTGCAGAGCTTGGGTATTCCCCATGGATGGCTGCAAACACCCGTTGGATTTTCCTGCCACCATCAGATCCCCCCTCAAGCTTCTTTAGAAATCCTCATTCTAGGAATCAGGGAATCCTATTAAAGCCTGGATCAAGCTGGGGGTGAGGGGAAATTTGAGGTTTGGCCTCCTGTAGACAGAGGGGTCCCCTGAGATTTTGGAGCTGCAGCTGCCCCAGGATAGGAGCGGGAGAGGGAGGACAAGGCAAAGGGCTTTGCAGGGCTCCTCGGGGAGCTGGAAGAGATTCCTGCACATGCCATGAATGGGATGGAGAGCAGATTCAAACCAGATGATTGTCGCTGTAGCTGAGCAGGAGCTCCCTTCTGCTCAAGATGTTGCTCAGATGTGAGACTGGGTGGCCTTCACCTCCCCACAAGTGATTCAGGCAAGCACCTGCCCCATCAGCCAGCTCAAATATTCACATCATTTTTGAAAGGATTATTAAATTATTAAATACAATTCTATTCCTCCATTATTCTTCCTTCCCTTGACCTTTTTTCCCCCTTGGCTGCGGCATGGCTTTGAATCCATCCTGGAAATTTGGAATCATTTGCATGGTGACCGTGCAAATACCAGGCACACATCCTGCTTTGGAACAAGGCTTTTCTTCTCTGCTGCAGTCTGGTTGTGAAATTCTGACCTTTGTTGCATTTGAGGTTGCAACTGAACTCACTGGGCAGAGAAAGAGGCTGGAAAAATCCTTTTCATTCACAAAGCACAGCAGCAGGAGCAGCAACCACAAAAGGCAGGATAGCAACACATCCCATGGGAAGCTTTTCCAAAGGTGCTGGAGCCAAGGCATGGATGCAGTCAAAGCTTTAGGTAGGAGCAGGAAGCCAGGCAGGATGGCTACAGCCACTGCAAGAAGTCCTGCCAGGCTTCCCAGGCAGCCTTGGGAAAGCAATTCCCTTTCTTTTTGCCTCCATTCCCTCGGGAAAATGTGCCTGGCTGCTTCCTTCTTTCCAATCCTGTCATTTATTCCTCATCCTGGAGATGCTGGGATCTCAGCAGGTGGCACCTGAGGGCTCTGGCTCCTGCTGTTGTCCAAGCAAAGGAGATTGAAGAAAAGCTGGAGCAGGACATGAACCCTGAAAAATGAACCTGGGAAAAGTCAGGAGAAATTAATTTGTGCTGTAAAATGTTCCAGTTCTTTCCATGGAATGATGGAATGCTTTGGCTTGGCAGTGAGTTGAAAATCACCCAGTTCCACCCCCTCCATGGGCAGATGTTGCCATGATATTTTATGAAGAATCGTTTCCTAGGATTTTTCCCATCCTGAGGAGCTGAGAGCCTCCGGAAAGAAATGGAAACAATAACTATCTGCTGCTGTGGAGTGCAACGGCTGCATCTTCCATTGGTCCATGTGGATTGTTTTCTATTAGTGACCAATCCCAGCCCCCTGTGCCAAGGCTCTGAGCAGTCACAGGATTTTCTTATGCATTCTATTTCTATTCTTGTCCTTTGTAGCCTTCTGATCTGTCTTCTCTCTCTGCTCTTTTAGTATAGATTTAATGTAGTATTTTAGTATAATATATAACATAATGAATCACCCTTCTGAGCAAAATGGAGTCAAGCCTCATGTTCTCACACTTGGAGCAATCACCACAAGAGTTTTCTATCCCAATAAGACAAAAGACCTCATTTATTTAATTGCAAATACACTAAAGCTTGTGGGTTTGGTGTCATATCTGGCACAACAGGGCCCAGGGGTGACACTGGCGCAGCCCAGGCCGTGCTCGGTGCCCCCGGCTGTCAGTGCTGAAGGCAGGGAGCAGCCCCGGTGCCCGGCACAGCCCTGAGGGACACCCCTGGTGCCCGGGCTCCCGCCGCTCCTGCAGCCGCTGCCCACGAGTCCCCGGCCCGTCCCCGCGGCCAATTCCTGCTGCCCTGGGCAGCGCAGCCGGCAAAGGCAGGGCTCTGCACTGTGGGGCTGGGGCTGGCGTGTGGCAGCGTGGCCAAAGCCTCTTGGGGCTCTGGGCACAGCAGGGGCCACAAGGCCACAAGTGCGGGGGCTGCTCCCAGCCACTCACTGTCTGCTGCACTGATGCTGGGCTGCCGGGGGTGGCCCTTTGTGACACAGGCAGACGGTGTCGGGGCCCTTTGTGATGTGGGACGTGATGCTGGCCAGAGAGCCTTGTGACATCAGGGAGCCCCAAGCTGGCTGAGGGTGTCTAAGGGGCGCAGAGCCCTGGGCTGCCCAGTGCCAGGAGAGCCGCTCTCTGTGCAGGAAGCAGCTCCCTGGCTCTGTCTGCGCTGGACGCCAACAACGTTTGAGGCTGACAGTGACAGACAAGGATAGTGACAAAGACAAAGGCAACTCCAACTCCCAGTTCCCAGCCCCTTGCCCAGCTGGCAAGAGTCCCCCAGCAGGCAGTGGTCGGGGGCAGTGTCAGGTCAGTCCTGCCACTGTCAAAGACTGAGGAGGAGGAGAGGCCCTTTATGAACATGGAGTGTGAGCTTTCCCCGTGGGAAGTTGTGGAAAAGACGCACCAAAAAGAAATGCCGAGAGTCCAAGAAACGTCCCAGCAGACAGCCAGGAGCAGCCAAGAGCTGTACCAAGGCCAGGTACTTGTGAGAGTTCAGGAAGCTTCCCAGTGCAGAGGTGGAACACAGCAGGAGCTCTAGGAACAGAAAGAAAGCGTCACTGTGCGGGAGCTGTAGCAGTGGGGAGAGGAGAGGGAGATGTAGCAAGAGGTGTGCAAGCGGGAAGAATGTGTGAGGAGCCAAGACATATCCCAATGGGAAATAAATGTGAGTGGGCATCAGGAGTTGGGATGGGAAGAAGACAAGAGATGCCACGAGGCATCCCTGTAAAAATATGGGAGTGTCCCAGAGGATTCCCAGTGGGATAGCGCCCAAGAGATTTCGCAGAGGGAAGGTGAGATGGAGCAAGGGCGCTCAGCGTGGGGACAAGATGTGCACTGCCACATGTCCCAATGGGAAGGCAGGAGAGAACTGGGATTGTCCCAGGTGAGAGACAGCAGCAGTGCCAAGGAGCTGTGCCAAGGAGCAGAGGCTGCAGCCCAAGAGCTGCCCTGCTGGGACAATGGCAGTGAGCCAAAGCTGTCCCAATGGGAGGAAGATGGGAGCAGGCAGGAGCTGTCCCAATGGAGAAATGGCATCAGCTGTGAGCTGTGGGCCAGAGCCTTGGCAGCAGTGAGTGCCCAGGAGCCTGAGCCTTGTCCCCCAGGGGGCCCAGCCCTGCCAGCCCCGTGGGCACAGAGGTGGCAGCAGAGGCAGTGCCTGCCCTAACCAGCGCCTCTCCTTCCCTACAGAGTCCCCCGCAGGCCCAGCCGGCAGCTGCTGCCCCAGCGGGAGCTGCTGAGCAGGAGGAGACCCCCGAGCCTATGGCTCCTAGGGCAGAAGAGGCAGCAGAGCCTCCTGCCCCCAGGGAGGAGCTGCCAGCAGCAGGGACACAGAGCCCAGTCCCTGCCCCTCTCAGCCCCCCAGGCTGCAGCCAGGCTCTGCTGGACCTCGTGTGGATCATAAGCTATGTGATACTGAGCCGGGCTCTGCTGGACATTCAGAGATCCGGGCAGCAGCCACAGGAGCAGAGGCAGCTGGGAGAAAGCCAGGATCCAGCAGTTGCAGCAAGAGGACCAGCAGAGAGGGAAGAGAGCCCCGTGCCTGCCCCCCAGAGCCCCCCCAGCACCGGGTCTGCCCTGCTGGGAATCCCGGCCCCCAGGGAGCAGCCGGGCTGGGCAGTGCCAGAGTCAGAGCTGGCACAGGAAGGCAGCCAGGAGAGCTCAGCCTGGGACAGTGACTGGGATGCCTACAGCATGGAAGAGGAAGAGGAAGAGGAGTCAGAGCTGTCCCAACAGGGAAACTCTCCTCTGGAAGAGGTGTCCCAGCTGGGGGATGATGAGAGCCTGGGTTCTTGGGAGGAGCTTGTTGCCCCACTGAAGATGAAGGACAACCAGCCTTGTCCCCCAGAGGGGCCCAGCTCTGCCAGCCCCGTGGGCACAGAGGTGGCAGCAGAGGCAGTGCCTGCCCTGCCCAGCACCTCTCCTGCCCCAGGCTGTGCCACGGAGGCCCAGCCGGCAGCTGCTGCCCCAGCGGGAGCTGCTGAGGAGGAGGAGACCCCCGAGCCTCTGGCTCCTGAGGCAGAAGAGGCAGCAGAGCCTCCTGCCCCCAGGGAGGAGCTGCCAGCAGAAGGGACACAGAGCCCAGTCCCTGCCCCCCACAGCCCCTCTGGCACCTGGTCTGCCCTGCTGGGATTCCCGGCCCCCAGGGAGCAGCCGGACTGGGCAGACACAGACTCAGAGCTGGCACTGTCACCACTGTCACAGGATGGCAGCCATGAGACCTCGGTGTGGGACAGTGACAGCGAGGACCACTGTGAGGTGGAGGAGCCTGACTGTGAAACACAGTCCCTGCTGTCCCAATGGGTAAATGCTTCTCTCGAAGACGTCTCCCACCTGGAGGACAGCAGGAGCTTCAGCTGTTGGCAGAAGCGTGAGGGCCCAGTGAAGGGGGAGGAGAGCCAGCCTTGTCCCCCAGCGGGGCCCAGCTCTGCCAGCCCCGTGGGCACAGAGCTGGCAGCAGAGGCAGTGCCTGCCCTGCCCAGCACCTCTCCTGCCCTAGGCCGTGCCACCATGGCCGAGCTGCAAGCTGAGGCTCGCTCTGGAGCTGGTGGGCGGGTGGTGACATGGCTGGAGCTGCCCAGGAAACGTCCCTCCCGCTTCAGGCGGGCGCTGCGGGCGCTGCGGGGGCTGTTCTGCTGTCCCTGCCTGAGGCCACGGCCCGAGGACTAAAACAGACTAGGAAACGACGAAGAAGATGAGAGACAAAGAAGGCGAAGCAGACGCTCCTGGCAGAGACTCTCGGCATCGACCGCTCCAAGATGACGACAGAGAAGACAAAGAAGATGAAGACAAAGACACAGAAGAAAACAAAGATGAAGATGACATGGCAGATGAAGATGATGGAGACAGTGAAGAAGACAAAGACAAAGGACATGAAGATGATAAAGAAGAAGTCTACAAAGAGGAAGAAGACAAAGATGAAGACTGAGAAAACAAGTCAGAGAAGACTTATTTAAGAAGAGATAGAAGAAGAATAGAAATAAGTATTTAAGAATACATAGAAGAAGAAGAATATTAGGAATAGGAATAAGAATTTAAAAATATGTAGAAAAAGAAGAAGAATAGGAATAGGAATAAGAATTTAAAATACATGGAAGAAGAAGAAAAAGAAGACTAGTTTTAGGATTAGGATTAGGAATAGGAATAAGTATTTAAAAATACATAGAAGTAGCAACAAAGAAGAAGAGTAATAAGAAAGTGTAGTAAGAAGTAGAATAACATTTAGAAGGATAAGAATAGAAAAATGTAGAGAAAATTGAATGAATAAATAAAACTTACAAATAATTTCTTTTTATTTCATACTGTTTATTCATATTACAGTCTATGGTATAAAAACATGAATATACTATATGCTGGAATCGCAATACATTCTGAGGTCCCAACACTTTAGCAGGCCCAGGGCCTGCAAAACTTCCCTGGCGGTCAGAAGCCTGAGATGGGAAATGCCGAGTCAGGATGACTGGACCTTACAAGCCCCTCTCTTCCACCTTTGTACCCTTCTTAGCTCTCTGTAAGCCTATAGGTCCCTTTCCCTTGACCCTTGCTGTTGGACAATTTCCAAAGCCCCTGTAAGGTGTATAAAGCCCTACTTCTGCCCAGCTGGCAGAAGAGCTGGCACTGAGAATCTTCGTAGAAGACCCCAAGAAAGAATTTCTTCACAACCTCACACAGCGCTTCTCCTCTCTCTCCCTGCGTCTGCTGTGGCACCTGGCAAGCTAAGGAGCCGAAATCACAAATGAGCTGATAATCCCTGGGAGCTGACATCACCTGAGCTTGCTAAGGTTGGCTGGGAGCTGCTTGGGAGCTGGGACAGGCTGTGCCCAGCAGGACTGCGCTATCCGGACCATGGCAGCCCACAGGAACAGAGTGCCCAGGTGTCATTTGGTGTCTCTCAGCGGTGCCGATGTGTTTGCACAGGCAGCGGCCCTGAGTGCCCTGGCAGCAGGGAGTGCTCAGCCCCAGCCCCAGGGAGAGTTGGCGGCTGGGCCGGCAGGGCAGGGCTGTGGCTGCTCTCTGCAGGCCAACTGAAGGCGCACGCTGAGCCCGGCTGGGAGAGAGCTGTGCTGGGACAGAGCCCTTTGCAGCAGGGCTGTGCAGCCGCCCCAGCGCAGCCAGCACAGCCCCGCTGGGACGCTGCCCGTGGCCCGGCAGCCGCGCTGGCTCAGAAAGGCAGCGCGGCTTTGGCGTGGGCCAGGAGCAAGGGCTGCTCCTTGCCGGCCTTGCTGTGCCTGGGAAGGTGCTGCAGAGGCTCTTCTGCCCATTTGCACTTCTCCTTTGCACACACAACATCCAGCAGAAGGAGCTGGCAGCTGAGCCTGTGGCTGAAGCCTTGCCCCCTCTGCTGCCCTGTCCCTGCCCGGGGCTGCTCAGCAGAAAGCAGCTGTGCAGTCACTGCTGCAGCGCGTACAACTTCTAGAGCACACAGCGGCTGGGCTGGGCAGGGGCCTTACAGCTGATGGAGTTGCAGCTGATTATCTCCAGCTCTGTGTCTCCTCTCTCTGACAGGAGTTTCCTCTTTCTTTCTCTCTGCCTTCCTCACACTTCTTGGGCAGTCCAACTGGGGTATTGCTAAATCAGTTCCCTCTGTTGCCATCCCATGGTCTCATCTGCCTCTTCATTGGGGCAGAGCCATCTCTCCCTCATGGCATGGTGACACGTGGGCAGGGACACCTTCCACTATCCCAGGTGGCTTCAAGCTCCATCCCTGTTTTTCCATAGTCTAGGAGAACTTTCATGCCCAGAGGAGAGGCCTGGGGCACATCAGGTGTGCTCCAAAGCCATTCTGAAGCCTTGGAGTCAGCTGTTGGTGTTTTCCCTGATGTAGCTCTGTTTTGCTTCAGTGTTTCCAAAATACAGATCACAGGAAACAAATTTAAAAGTTCAAAAAGAGAAGAACAACAAGTGATAAAACCATTTTTTCTAGCATAGTTTATTGTCTGCCTCTCTGACATCCTTCATATCCCCTGGCACAGGATATAAAGCTGTTCTTGTATGAGATCTTAGTGCCGAGCTCAGCTTTATGACACGTTGTAGCTGGGCTGAATCCTATTTCCATGGTCAGACAGGCTGGTGGGAGGAGCTGTTTGTGACCTTAACCAAGGAAGATGGAGAGAGAGAGGAGGGTCCGTGGTGCTGAGGGTGTGGAGAGGGCTTGAAGGGTGGGAGGCACCATCGGGATGCTGCTGGGGATCCTCCCATGAGGGTGGAGGATCAAGGGGGACAGGGCTGCTGCAGGTCTGGCTGCCTCTTCCACCTCTTATCCTTGGCTTTAGGAGATCAGAAATCATTTGGAGCTGAAGCAGCAACTGCAGGAAGATCCTTCTGGAGGATTCCTTTTGTGCGGGCAAACAGCAGGGTCTGACACGGTAAGGGAAAATAATTCCACGGAGATGTTGCTCTCCACAGCCCTTCTCCCAGCACCAGGAGTCCTTGCAGCTGTCTTTTCCTCCAGCAGCTCTGTCCCTCACTCCAGCCTTTCCTCCTGGACCAACTCGCTCACCAAATTTCCTCTCTTCCAGCATGCTTTTCCTTGGCTTTGCAAAAAAACATCCTTAGTGTGCTCACTGGGGGGTGGAATGGGAGCGTGAATTTTTCCCAAAGGTCTGGAGGCAATTGCTTTCACCCTCTTCCCAGTTTGGAAGTTCAATTCATTCTGCATTAGAAACTTCACAGAATTTTGAGATTATTGGCAGGGTAGGGGGCTGTGGGGGGTGGAATTGCTTTTAAAACCACTTTCCTTTTCATTGCTAACTGTTGTACCATTCTGGAGCCTGGCAGAGAACGTTGTTAGAGACAGAGCAGTTGTAACTCATCTTCGCATTCACAGCCACTTCCAGCGATTATTTCTCAGGCAGTGACAAAAGGAAGGGCCAAGCCTCATACTCTGGATTGTCACCCAACAAAAAGGCTAAGAAAGTCTTTTGCAAGGAAATGAGTCCATCCCTGGTAGAGAATGAAGCATGTGCTCTGTGTTTGTACACCTAGAGCACAGCACCTGACATTTAAAAGAAAATAACCCCAAAACTCTGCAGTTCCCAGGGCTGGGCTCTGAGATTTCCTGACTTTGTACTTGGGCAATTCAAGGAGGATGAAATAGAGAGAGTTAAATTGAATTTTGTCAGTGTAATCCTGTCTCAGGATCTCTAAACACAGTTCTTCGTGTGTCACAGCTCCATGAGCATCTTGCCTGGAATATTCTCCCTCAGTGTCACCATTTAGCTCCTGTTTGCCTTTGGAAGCTGCACAATTAATTAGACCCAGGGACTGTTATTCCTTGGGAGAAGGCAGCAGCACTTGCTTCTGTGGTACCTTTAATTTATGATCTCTCTCCTGGCTAAGGACTCGTTTCTCCATTAGCACCCCCTTAAAGGTCACATTCTGGGGTGCATTTTTCACTCTGACATTTGTCCACATGCAGCACATAGGGAGAAATTAAGTTTGCAGATGTGACCTATGATAACATTTCTGAAATAAATCCAAATTAATCTGCCACAAAATATTGCTGAGGAGCTGCTCAAAATGTCAGTGAGATGAACAGCTGTCTTTTACTGAATGTGCTGCTCTGCTGAAGTGTCCTCCAAGCAATTGCCCATGGATAAAATCTGTCCTGAAATCTGCCTTTGCCATTTACTGCTGAGCATGTTTGCACTCTTAAAAGCTTCTAGACCAATCGCAGCATTCAGACTGAAATATGTTTATTAAATATGAAAAGGAGATGAACAATTTAATTTTTATTTTTGCACATCTATTTATTATATAGTTTTTCATTGTATAGATATTCATTGCTTAGTTCTGTCTTATATATTTTGTTTTAGTTTGTTTATTAGCTACAGATTTATTTATTTTTGTTTGGAAATAAATACATATATAACATAGAAAATATATGTATAAACATAAATAAATATGTATATATATACATATATATAAAGTATATGTATATATAAAATATGTATATTTATAAACATATATGGAAACACATTATAATAAAATATATTATATTTTTATTATATTATAATTTACTATAAGATATTATATATGTGTATAATAAACATATTCTAATAAAACATATATATAAAATACACTAAAATACATTTTTAGAGCATTTTTATGACACTTTTAGTCCTGTCCTGTGCAGTTGTGCAAAGGACCTGATGAAACCTGCTCAGGGCATGACTATTTCCTATCTGTGGCTGCTTAAGAGCTGAAATCCTGACTCTGCTGGAACAATTCCCAGTGCATTTGTTGTCCATATTTCAAGCATACCTGGCAGATGCATCCATCCAGCAGCACTGCCGGCACAGCCACCGTGTCCCACAGCCCAGGAGCCCCTTTGTGCCACAGACTGGGTGAATGTCACCCAAAAGCCGTGGCAGTGGGATGGAATCCCTGTGCTCAGGGCTGAGGGCAGTGGTGCTGCTGTTGGGTCAGGGATGGACAGAGATAATCCAGTGTTCAGGTGGGTCAGAAGGCTCTGTTTAATTAAAGCAGCTGGTGTTTTATAATGTGACTCTCTAAGGTGATCCTTGGTTGGTCTCAAGGCAGAAACATCTCACACTATTGGTGACTGTCAGCAGCACGCTGTGGAGAACCATAACCATAAACAACGGTTACACAAAGAGAGATAATAATTGTTGGAATTCTTCCCTCTAAGATTCCCAGTCTCAGCGTGGGAGAAGCTGTCTCTGTTCTCTCTCTGACTGAGAATCTCCACAGCTGTGTCCTGCAGGGCCATGGCTGAGCGGGTGCTGGTCATCGGCAGCGGCGGCAGGGAGCACGCCCTGGCCTGGAAGCTGGCTCAGTCCCCACACGTCAAACACGTGTTTGTGGCTCCAGGAAATGCAGGAACAGCTGCCAACGGGAAAATCTCCAATTCAGGTAAAAAGGGGGGAGAAAAATCCCAGTCCAAGCAATCAGCACTGCAGCAACTGGGACAAACCAACTGGGCATGTATAGTGAATGCAGAGCCACCCCAGCGAGGGGGAAAAAATGATGCATCTGACTCCATCTTATCAGAAGGCTAATTAATTACTTTATTATACTATAATATTCTATATTAAATACATCTAAACTGAATCTGCCCAAGCACCCACCTCACTCAGCTGCACAGAATCTCGTGACTGTCAGCCACAGTCCCAACTCACACACCTGGATCCAACTGGCCAATGAATCAGAACAATCAAAACACTCACACCAAAATCCAACTACCAATTCCCTTCACGTAAACAATCTCCCACAAGGCATTCCACTTTGGCACAACACAGGCGCAACAAATGAGATAAGAATGGTTTTGGTCAGTCTTTTCTCTGCTTCTCTCAGGTTCAGAGAATGTGAATCACACAGGCAGGTGCCAGTTGCCCTTTTACTGGTGCCACAAATGATTGAAGGCACAGATTTCTGCTTTACTTTGTGCTTTGTTTCTGAATTTCAGGACTGCCTCCTGAAACACCCTGCTCTCTTTGTTTTAGGCTTGCTGCTTAAGCTAGTGAGGCTTATATGAGACTGTGTTTCTACACCTCATCTCTTCCACTTTTGTGCTTGAATTCTGTGACCAATTCCAGTGAAACTTAACCCAGAATCAGAAGGCTCAAAGTTCTTAATTCTGAACAGAAACATCACTATACCTGCCTAGGCTGCCCAGTGAAATTTAGCTGCATCATCCAATGCTTTGAGTAAATCTTTACTCAGCTGTTGGAATTGAGTTTCTTTCCCAGCCTTAAGTCATGTTTTTCAAAGTTGTTATTGTTGTGATAAGCAGCTTTTAAAAATATATCTTGATTACACGTGGCAAATAAAGGAGATTTAATCACTTAGCAAATGTGTATTAAAAACAGCAGTGCAAATTGGAATTGTTCCCAGCTCCTTTTGGACTCTGCTATTGTTAAATTGATATTCCACTTTGCCCTTAGTGGGCTGCATCATGATTTTAATCACACTTCAAGGAGCATGGAAAAAAACCATTCTCATCTCCTGTCTCTTATTTAGGCTTTACAGTCACCAGTTAATTACTTTTCCTTTCCAGCTGTATTGGTGAGCAATCACACTATTGTCACCCAGTTCTGCAAAGATCACAACATTGGCCTTGTGGTAGTCGGCCCAGAAGCTCTTCTGGCAGCTGGTAAGTTACTAAAATAATTAAATAAACCTCAGTTGATGGGAAAAAAAAATAAATTGTATGATAATATTATAATAATACAATATAACACAATACAATATAATACAACACAATATAACACAAAATAACACAATATTAACACAATATAATATAGTACAATATAACACAACACAAAAATATAATATAATATAATATAATATAATATAATATAATATAATATAATATAATATAATATAATATAATATAATATAATATAATCAGCACCTTGAAATCTGCTTTAAAATGGGGGGGGGTAACTGTGGGAGGGAGTGCTCAGTAAAGTACAGAGCTAAAGAGCCTTAAAACCACAGGCTGAGAAGGGCCAGTGGACAATCAGAACCTCACTTGGAGGGTGAATTAATTATCTGGAGGTGTAACAAAGGGGTGATGGACAGGAATTTCCTTTTGTCTGTTTTGGGGGGTTTTTTGGGGGTGTTTTGTGATTATTCACGGATGGTTTTAGGGTGTTTTGGTGTGGTTCTGGGGTATTTTAGGGGATGTTTTTAGGGTGTTTTTAGCATGATTTTGAGGGTGTTTTGAGGATGGTTTTGGGGGTGTTTTGGTGTATTTTTGGGGATGTTCTCAGGGTCTTTTTGGCAGGTTTCTTGGGGATGTTTCTGGGGTGGTTTTTGGTGTTTCTGGGGGTGTTTCTAGCATAATTTTGTGGGTGTTTTGAGCTGGTTTTGGGGATATTTTAGGTGTGTTTTGTTGTGGTTTTGGGGTATTTTGGGGAGATATTTTCAGGGTGTTTTTTGTGGGTTTTTTGGGGCCATTTTAGGTGTGTATTTGGGGTATTTTTGAGGATATTTTCAGGGTGTTTTCGGCAAGTTTTTTGGGGATACTTCAGGGGTATTTTTGGATGTTTCTGGGGGTGTTTTCAGGGGTGTTTTGGGGATGTTTTTGGGGGGTTTGGGGATGTTTTGCTGTGGTTTTGGGGGTGTTTCTGGGGTGTTTACCACAGAGCCCCCTCGGTGCTTGTGCTGTTTCTGTGGCTCAGGCATGGTGGATGACCTGAGGGCAGCCGGAGTTCGGTGCTTCGGGCCCTGGGCCAGGGCAGCCCAGCTGGCCTCCAACAGCAGCTCCAGCAAAGCCTTCCTGGAGCGCCACGGGCTCCCCACGGCTCGCTGGGGAGCCTTCAGCACCCCCCAGGAGGCCTGCAGGTTCATCACCAGGTACAGCCCCACCATGGGGCTCCTCTGCCACCCCCTGAGCCTGGAGTCATCACCTGGGGCTTGGGAATCCCTCAGTTCCTGCTGGATTCATCAGCTCTGTAATTAGAGACAGCTGATGAAGGTGTGGAGCTGCTGGAGCCAGGCTGGGAGAGCTCCCCTGGAGAGGAGAAGCTCCAGGCAGAGCTCAGAGCCCCTGGCAGGGCCTGAAGGGGCTCCAGGAGAGCTGCAGAGGGACTGGGGACAAGGCCTGCAGGGACAGCACCCAGGGAATGGCTGCCAGTGCCAGAGGGCAGCAATGGATGGGATCTTGGCCATGAGGAATTGTTCCCTGGCAGGGTGGGCAGGGCTGGCACAGGGTGCCCAGAGCAGCTGGGGCTGCCCCTGGATCCCTGGCAGTGCCCAAGGCCAGGCTGGGCACTGGGGCTGGAGCAGCCTGGCACAGGGGAAGGTGTCCCTGGCATGGCAGGGGTGACACTGGGTGGGCTTTGAGGTCCTTCCAACCCAGACCCTTCTGATTTTGTGAACTGCAGCAGTTTGATTTTTCTGTTCTGAATTCCCAGCTCTTCTTCTTTTCCATCTGCTCCTTCAGGATGCTCAATAAGCCATCTCTAAGACAAAAAGTCGTAATAAAGAAAAATATTTCTACAAATCTTTCAGTTAGTTAAGGGCTGAGAACAATTTCTACCCAGACAGATGCCAGCAAAACAATCTCTGAGGATGATTTGGAAGGTTCTGGTCAAATATCCATAGCTAAACGAGAACGGTCCCATTTCTTTGCTTGTGGGTTGTGTTCCCAGACTCCTTGTCCTTGCTGGCAAGTGCTCCATGTGGGATAAACCTGTGGGGTTTTTTAATAAAAACCTTTCTATTAAAAGTTGGGAGCAAAACCAGCATTTTCACTGGTTCCGCTCTGTAAGAACACCCATTTCATGTTGCTGCCACACGGAGCCAAGGCCAACACCTTCTCTGTCAGCAAGTGCAGGGCTCCAAAGGGAAAACTGCCCCAGGTGTGCACAGGGAGATGGGGAGAAGGGGTGGGAGCCTGGGTGGTATCAACTGGGCTGAGGTTTAACCCAACAGAAATCACAGTGTGGGAAGGAGAGTGAGGTGTTCCTACAGGAAACAGGAAAATCAGCCCTTCAAAAAACATTTTATTTGCTGTTCACAAGCCAGAAAGTGACTGGGTAAAATTAAAATCCATCCATTACCAGGATGATCCTTTGTTCTCTTTTAAATTCTGGATTTACCTTGTGTTTCAGAGTAAGTGGGGAGATTCTGGAGGTACAGTGCGAGTGTGGGGGGCATCCAGGAGCAAAGTGGAGATTTCCCTGGATGCAGCAGGGATGTCTGAGCCCCTCTCTGCTTCCCTTAAAGCACAGACTTCCCTGCACGGGTGGTGCGGGCGCGGGGACCAGCGGCCAGGAAGGAGGTGACCATTGCAGCCAGCAAGAAGGAGGCCTGCAGAGCTGTCCAGGAGATCATGCAGGTGGGAAAATCCTTAATTAATCCCTGCCAGTCCAAATCTTGGTGCTCTGTACTCTGGGAGTCTGTAATTCCTGCTACAGGGGACAAGTATTTTTGGGAGAAATTGTTCATTCGGCTCAAGAGTTTGCCTGGGTCTCCTCAGATTCCTGCTGTGTTCCCCAGCCAGGGCTGGGAGTTTTTGTGACTGAACTTCTGTTCCTGCCTCCGGTCCCACTTCTCTGTCCCTCCAAATTGTAATTTTTCCTTGTCTCCCAGGCCTGATAGGGAATATTTCAGTGTTGCCTCCTTATGTCCAAATGGAATTCCATTGGTTTTCCTCACTGGCATTCAAGCAAGCTGGCACTTCTCATAAACACTGGATTTTTTGTTAAAAGAAAATGAAGAGACGATTTAGGCAGTGGATTTCTTTTGTTTTGTTCTGTCTTTTACAGGACAGAATGTTTGGAGAGATGGTTGTTATTGAAGAACTGCTTCAAGGGGAAGAACTTTCTGTAGGTATTGATGGTGTGATGTTGTGTTTTTACTCTTTGGCATTATTGCTATGCTTCTGTATAAACACACAAGTTTATTCTTTCAAATGTCAACTTTAGTTTTGTTTTATTTGCACTTTGAGAAATGTAGATTTATTGCATATATATAACATGCAATCTAAGCCCTGTGCCATGCTAACCAATGCATGTTGTCAGTAGATTTTTCTTCTGCATTAACAATGATGTTGCATTTATAGTGGTTATTTTAGGGTGAATTTTTTTTTTCCCCTAAAGTGACCCAAACCATGTTTTTATGGACTTTGCCTTGGTAATTCATGTTACATCTGTAACTTTGTGCTAATATTTAGTGCCTCCTTTAGGCTATTCACATGCCAGAGGACAAGAATGTGTTCCCACGGGACTCAAAACCTGATTAATCAAAAGGGAATTGTAATGAGCCACCATTTCTCTCGCTAATTTAAACATGAGAAAGAAACAATGAACCCTTCAGCTCAATGGGCTCGTAGCAGAATAAATGGATCTCATTGGATCTAAATGGGTTCTGAGAAATTCTTCACTCAGAGGGTGGGCAGGGCTGGCACAGGGTGCCCAGAGCAGCTGGGGCTGCCCCTGGATCCCTGGCAGTGCCCAAGGCCAGGCTGGACACTGGGGCTGGAGCAGCCTGGCACAGGGGAAGGTGTCCCTGCCATGGCAGGGCTGGCACTGGGTGGGATTCAATATCCTTTGCAGTCTGTGCTTCTGCAATTTTTGCATTTTCCAGCAGAGCTGAGCCTCAGCCCGTGCCCAGCAGTGCTGTCCCACTGTGTCCATTGTCACTGCTGTCCCTGTCTCTCCCTGCAGTGCTCCTGCTTCACCGACGGTGTCACCGTGGCCTCCATGCCCCCGGCTCAGCCCCACAAGCGGCTGCTGGACGGGGATGGGGGTCCCACCACGGCAGGGATGGGAGCCTATTGCCCCGTGCCCCAGGTACAGCCCCTGCTGCTGCCCAGCTCTGCCCTGCCCCTGCAGGGCTGCTGCTGCTGGAAGCTCTCACCCCAGCTGCCATCCTTTGGGGTTTCATTCTCTGGACCAGCCTCTCTTTTACCTCTCCTTTTATTCCTAAATTTTGTGTTTCTCTGCTCCCATCAGCATCAGGAATCCCTGTAGGATTCCCTGCGTGCCTGAGACCTTTGTGCCCGGAACAAAACTTGGGGGTCCTTGTTGGTCCTAAAGCTCTTCTCCCCCACATTTTCAGTGGGTGTTTCTCCAAGGACAGAAGCACTCTGACTGTGTTCAGCCCGGGTTCCGGTCCCAGCCCTCCCTCAGAAGCACCCAAACCCCCTCGGGCAGCAGCACCCCAAGGGCAGAGCAGGGCTTGGGGGGACAGCAGCAAACACCTCGGGCACCTCCCCAGCCCTGCCCAGTCCTTCCAGCAAGGCCAGCAGGTGCCACCAGTGCCCCGTGGCTTTCATTTGGTTGTCAGGTTCCAGAGGCTCTTCTAGAGCAAATCAGGGGTGCAATCCTCCAGCACATCGTGGACAGCTTGAGACAAGAAGGAGCAGCCTATGTAGGTGAGTGAGCAGCTGGAAACCAAGGTGAGCCCTTCTCCAGGTCACTTCCATGGTCAGAGGCTGCTTCTGAGTTCCAGATGGTATTTGTTTAAAAAAATAACACAGCAGCAGCTAATTTTTCATGCAGTGTTAAGCCTCACTCGTTTGGTTCACAGCTCTTTGTCTGGGAGATAACCTTGGCCTTGTTTCCTTAAAACACTGTGATTTTATTAAATATTTTTAAATAAAACAGATTTATTTGCAGTTCAGGGCACAACATATACTTCAGTCCTGCAGCACTGCTCACTCCTACATACAACAATGTCCATTTTCTCCAGATCTTTATCCAGAGGTTTTTTTGGAAAAGGCAGGTGATGCCCACAGGTGCCACTTAATGCCAAGAGCTGCTGCTGGCACTGAGGAGATCCCAGACCTCTAAAGAGTTTGGCTCCCACCCACATCTTCAAATCTTGCTTTTTGGGGCCTTTTTTACAATATCTGAGTAAGAGTGGAGTGGGAGTTGAGTAGGAATGGAGTTGGGTGCACGATGCCAGAGAACATTTGCTTTGTGGGGTTTCAAATGCCCTGCTCCTCAGGTGGCTGCTTGTCACTTTTATGGGTATTTGGGAATTATTATGGCTTGCAGAATTCTTGCTCCTAAGGCCTCCTGATATGCAGAATGCTCCAAAATGCTCTGTTTCTTTTAAAGGGGAGAAAGCAAGAAAGAAATGAAATTAAATAATTAAATTAAATTAAATAATGAAATGAAATGAATTTAAATGTTTAAGTTAATTTGCTTGGCTTTGTGTCCAGGTGTGCTGCAAGCAGGTTTGATGCTGACCAAGGAGGGGGTGAAGATTTTAAACTTTAAATGCCAGTTTGGGGATCCCCAGTGTCAGGTGAGTGGAACACACTGGAAAATTAGAGATGCTCCATTCTTTTACCTCTTACTGTTGTAGTTTATTTCTGGATGTGAACATCTTAGACAGTGTCTGAGGTAACGTTTTGGCTCATCCACTCCTGTGAAATATTAGTTAAAAAATCTGTTCCTCAGATTTTGTTTTTCTGGATAGAAGCAGAATGGGAGAGGCCTAAATTCATGTTCCTTTCACATAAACTCACACCTTATGTTTCTAAATTTGTGACTGGTGCCAAAAGATGCTGCAAATTAAATTAAAACCCAGAGTTTCCAACTCTACTGGCTTGGCACATGCACATTGTGTTCCATCAATTGAATTTTCCCTAAGGTGAAATTCAACAAACCAGCAAAATAAAAATCAAGTTCCATCACTCTGAAACCTTTTCTACAGGTAATTCTCCCTCTGCTTAAAAATGATTTTTATGAAGTGATTCAAGCCACAATTGATGGCAAACTGTGCAGCTGCATGCCAGCCTGGCTGGAGAACAGAACTGCTGTGTGTGTGGTCATGGCCAGCCCAGGATACCCAGGAGACTCTGACAAAGGCATGGAGGTAACAGGTAACTCTGGGAGCTTCTTAATTATTTAATTGCTTCCTCACAGGGCTCCAGGCTCTGGGCAAGGTGGGCTTGGGATATTCTGAATTCATGTAGGTATTCAATATTAGCTTAGATATTAGAGAGAGGTATTCAATATTCATATAGATATCATAATATATCTTTTATTAGATATAGATGTTCAAGATTCATTTGGATATTAGATATAGATATTCAATATTCATATAGATATTAGATACAGGTCTTCAATATTTATAAGGATATTTGATATATATGTTAAATATCCATATGGATATTCAGTGTTAATATAGATATTTGATATAGATGTTCAGTATTTGCATAGGTATCCATTATCTATATATATGTTAGACACAGATACTCAATATTCATATGGATATTTGATATTACTATTCAATCTTCATACAGATATTAAAAATAGATATTCAAGATCCATATAGATATTCAACAGAGATATTCAGGATTCATACAGCTATTCAATATTCATTTAGATATGGGATATAGATATTCAGGATTCACACAGGTATTCAATATCCACTTAGATACCAATATCTATTTAGATATTGGATACAGACATTCAGGTTTCATACAGGTATTCAACATTCATTTAGATATCAATATCCATTTGGATATTGGATATAGGTATTCAGGATCATACAAGTATGCAGTATTCATTTAGATATTGGATATAGATATTCAGGATTCATGCAGGTATTCAATATCCATCTAGATATCAATATTCATTTGGATATTGGATATAGATATTCAGGATTCACACAGATATTCAATATCCATTTGGCTATCAATACTATTTGGATACAGGACATACATATTCAGGATTCATACAGGTATTCAATATCCATTTGGATATTGAATATAGATATTCAGGATGCATACAGGTATTCAATATCCATTTAGATATTGGATATAGGTATTCAGGATTCACACAGATATTCAGTATCCATTTAGATATCAATACTATTTGGATACAGGATATAGACATTCAGGATTCATGCAGGTATTCAGTATCCATGTCCTCTGTTCCAGTACTCCACGTTCAGGATCTGTGAGGATGTTTGCAGTGTTTAAAACCAGAGGGAGCTGTTGCAGAACCATTTCCTGCCTGCTCAGCCCCAGCCCTGCCAGTCCCACCCTCTGCTGGTGTCAGCCCAGCCCAGCACCTCAGCTCCTGGCCAAGGCTCCCAAATTTTGGCAGCAATTGTTGGCATTTCCTCTCTGGGGAAAAGAGATTCTCCATTTCTCCATTGCCCAGGAACAAGGTCGTGCTCTGGTGCCTTGTCCCTGGCAGGGTTTCTGATTCCCTGCTTGTTAATCCCAAACAACACAGTCAAACCAATGGAATTAAATATTTTTAAATTATTTTTTATTTATTATTATTATTTTTAATTCTTTTTTATTGTTTTAAATTATTTTTATTATTTTTAATTTTTTAAATTATTTTTATATATTTTACATCTGATTTTATTATTTTATTTATTATAATTTTCTTATTCCTTTTATTCATTATAATTCTGTAATTATTGTTATTTATGTAATCATTATGTTATTATTCTATTATTATCTTCCACTTCAGAGTTTCACGGGGTTTATTACTTTTTATTCTCTTTTTCACACTGAATCACATATATTTGGATGATGCTTCCAGGGTGGGATTGTTGGGGTGCCCTGTACAGGGCCAGGGGTGGGACTGGCTGATCCTTGTGTGTCCTTCCAGCTCAGGATATTCTGTGACTCTCTGATTTTAATGGCTTGACAAACGTTTTATTCTGACGTATTCCTTAAAACAGGATGCAAAGGGGTTGGATTGCAGCAGGGCCAGGGGGAGGAATCCCTCGAGCCTGTAGCAAGGAGAAAACTGTGCTTGGTTCTTGTTTCCCCAGGTGATGGCAGCAGTTCCTCCTGTTCCCTTATTCTTCCCTCAGAATCTAAAAATCTCAATCTTTTTGAAGCTAAAAAGCTCCAAACCTCGCACGGTTTTGTTTCCCAGTGTCAGAGAGACAAACTCACTCCCTGTGAGTGTTTGCGGAGCAGCAGTTCCAGGCGTTGCAGGGAGCTGTGTGGAGTGGGCAGGGTGGAATGGTGGGGGAGAGCACAGGTAACATCAGCACTGGTGGTGGAATGGCAGGGAGAGGGGAGAATCCAGGCAGGAAAGGGATGTGGGTTGAGATTTCCTGCAGGAAAAACCTGCACAAATTACCCACAGCTCCCAGAGAGAGAGAGAGCAGCTTTCCTGACAGAGGCAGGGATGTGTCCTGTGGGGGTTCCTGGGTCCCACATTCCTGCTCCTGTGGGATTTCTTTCTTTATTTTTGGGGTGCACCAGATGTGGACATGTAAGAGAGACCCAGAGGAGGCTCCAGGATGAGCAGAGGGATGGAGCAGCTCTGCTGGCAGCAAAGGCTGGCACAGCTGGCATTGTTCACCTGCACAGGAGAAGCTTTGGGCTGAGCTCAGGGTGGCCTTGCAGGGCCTGCAGGAGCCCCAGGAAAGCTGGAGAGAGACAATTTCCAGGGCATGCAGGGACAGCACACAGGGAATGGCTTCAAACTGAAAAATTACAGGTTTAGATCAGATATAAAGAAAAATTTCCTCCCTGGCAGGGTGGGCAGGGGCTGGGATGGAATTGCCAGAGCAGCTGGGGCTGCCCCTGGATCCCTGGCAGTGCCCAAGGCCAGGCTGGGCACTGGGGCTGGAGCAGCCTGGCACAGTGGGAGGTGTCCCTGCCATGGCAGGGCTGGCACTGGGTGGGATTTGAGGTCCCTTCCCACCCAAACCAGTCTGGAATTCCGTGATGCTGCACTGGCTCGGAAGGGGATTCCTGGGGCCAGTGCAGTGGGATGCCTTTCACTGATCATGCTGTTTCTCAGAAAAAAGCAAAGCTTAAAATGTCTGTTGTTCTCCCTTGACTGAATAAAGGACTTCAATCTTCAGTGTTTTGCCCACAGAAGGTAATGGATCTGGGGAAAGGTCTGGAAAACACATCCTGGGAGGGGCAGCTGAGGGAGCTGGGAAGGGACTCAGCCTGGAGAAAAGGAGGCTCAGGGGGGACCTCACTGCTCTGCACAGCTCCTGACAGGAGGGGCAGGGAAAGGAGGAGAGGAAATGGCCTCAAATGGCACCAGGGGAGGCTCAGGTTGGAGACTGGGACAGAAAATTTCCCTGGCAGAGTGGTCAGGCCTTGGGATGAACTGCCCAGGGAGGTTTGGAGACACTGGAATTGTTTCAGAGGAGTCTGGATGTTGCCTTGGGGACAGGGTTTGGGGTGATGCTGGTGGGGCTGGGGTGCAATTGGATGATCCTGAAGGGCTCTTCCCACCTTAATTCTGACATTGTCATTGGAGAATGCAATTCAAAACCCTCAGAGGACCCCCAAATTTGTCTTTGCAGGGCTTGTGCAGGCCGAGGAGCTGGGGCTGCAGGTGTTCCACGGGGGCACGGCGCTGAAGGACGGCAGGGTGGTGACCACTGGTGGCAGAGTCCTGTCCATCACTGCCGTCAGGCAGGACCTGATGGAAGCCCTGGGAGAAGCCAACAGGGGTGTGGCCACCATCCACTTCCAGGGGGCCACCTTCAGGAGGGACATCGGGCACCGGGGCCTGCGGCTGCTGCGCCAGCCCCTGTACGTGAGCACAGCCCAGATGTTCCTCCCTGCCCTCACATCTGGGCCACCCCTGCTGGCCCTGCAGAAAGAAAGGGTCACTGCTGCTGCCAGCTCGTCCTTCCCTCCCCACAGGGCCCTGATGTACAAGGACAGACACGTGGGAGCTGGAACAAGGGAGGTTTTGAGCTGTCTGCCACAAGCATCAGCTGTGAGAGGCACCAGGGCAGGTAGGACTGGGAAGAATCTGAGAATTCCCTCAGTACATTCATTTTTTTTCCTCCCTGGGGTTGGGCAATGCACTCATGGCATTGAAATTGAGCTTGGGAAATTGGGCTGGGATCAGCAAAAGGATGAAAATCAATTTCTTTCTTGTCACTCTTATGATTAATTAACAAATGCATGCCATGCATGGAGGGGACTGTGCTTCTTAGAGGGGCAGAATGGAGAGGAACATATTGGAAATAAATAAATAAATAAATGAAATAATGGTAATAGAAACCCTGAGCAAAGGAGGCTCAGGGGCCCTTGTGGCTCTGCACAAGTCCCTGGCAGGAGGGGACAGCCAGGGGACAGCAGCTCTGCCCCAGGGAACAGGGACAGGAGCAGAGGGAACGGCCTCAGGCTGGGCCAGGGCAGGCTCAGCTGGGCCAGCAGTAGGAATTTGCCCATGGAAAGGGTGCTCAGGCCTTGGCAGGGGCTGCCCAGGGAGCTTGGCAGTGCCCATCCCTGCAGGTGTCCCCTGCAGGTGGCACTGAGTGCTCTGGGCTGGGGACAAGGTGGCCATGGGGCACAGCTGGCACTGCCTGGGCTGGCAGGGCTCTGCCAGCCCCAGGGATTTTGGGGTAAATAGTAATAATAATTTTCATTTCTTTTCTTGCTGAGACTTTTGGGTGGTTTTATTTCCCATAAATCCAGTCCCTGCTGTGTTTGTACCCAGCAGGAGGTCGCTCAGAAGGAGGAGGCTTTGCTGCTTTCTTTGACCTGAAGGCATCTGGCTATGATGATCCCATCCTGGTGTCCCAGACCAAGGGCCTTGGACCCAAACTGCAAGTAATTCACTGGCAGCTCCACTGCAGCACAGCTGATGGCACCTGCTGTTGATTTGATTCTTTTATTTTTATTATTATTATTTATTTCTAAAATCATCTTTATCTCTGGGAATACAAGTCTTCCTCTTCTCTCTTTGAGCCTATAGGGTCTTATCATTTTTCTCTTTCTCTGTTTAAACTTCTTCTAGATTACAGCTTCTACCTGTTAATTCTGGTATGGAGGCTTTTGTTTGATATCAATTTGAACACTTTCATCTCTCTGTACTTTCATGTAGCGAAAAAGTTTTTCTCTATAGCTTTTCAAGAGGATTTCAGCCTTAATCTTAAAGCAATTCCTCATCCCCCCTCTTTGGGATTTGACTTTTTCTTTACTGACTTCGATGTCTTTATGTTGTTTCTTTTCATGTTTGTATTTCTTGTATCTTGGACATAGATGTTTATTAGTTTTTATTTATGTTACAGTCTTACAAGTTGTGAGTTTTACAGTACTTTACTAACAAGGTAAAAAATTGAGTTGTATCTCCCTTTCCATAAGGTTTTTTAAGCATAAACTGTCTAATTAAGAAATAACACTTAAATTATTTTTACTTTTAACTTAGTAACTGAATACTCGTGACTTGTAATATGGACTTTTTTTATCTAATTACACAATGCCACTTAAACCTGTGAAGAAGTTAAAGATGAACTAACTTCTGCTTTAAAACTTTTATCTTTTTTATATATTACTATATTCTAAAACTTTAAACTCTTAAGTTTTTTACCATGTGATATTACACAATTCTATTTAAACTACACACCCATAATTTCAGTTTTGTCATTCAATTTTGGAAGTTTTCTCCACAGTTTCAGGTCAAATGCAGTATTCTCTTGAGGGTCAGTGTTTGTTAGCACAGAAAATCTGAAATTCTCAGTAGCCAGGGCTCCAACAGCCTGCCAGGGCTGTTCCAGTCCCACCAGCTGCACCCTCCTGAGCTCCACAAACACTCCTGAGTCCACCACAGTGAGCTCCTGCACTTCAGAAATTGTTATTTGTGCAAGGCCTGGGCATACTTAATTGAGGATGTGGGTATTTTGTGGTGAAATGATAACAACCCAAAATTTAGCTGGAAACTTGAGGCGCTGAACCCCATAATTTCTGCTATAAATTGGAGGGTCTGTTGGAGGATTTGAGGTCCATTTGAGGAGGAGCACAGGGAGCTGTTGAATTGAGAACTGGCAGGCTCAGCCTAATAAATTGTGTGGAGAGGGAGAACAGGTCAGGACAGTGAGGAAAGGAAGGATGGAAGAAAAAAACATTAAAGAAGCCAAGAAATAAAGAATTTTAATTAGCCAAGAACACATAGGATAAGGTGAGTTAGGAATATATTTATGTACAGAATTGGGATAAATTGAACCAGGGATATATTTATGTATTGAACCAGGATAAGTTGGCCTGGGGATTTATTTGTCTGTTAAATCAGAAGGTTTTCAGCCATCAGGAGAGTGCAGATCTGAAGCTCCTGTCACTGTCAAGCACAGCAATGTCCCTTGTTTCAAATGGTTTGTGCCTTTAAGCAGAACAACAAACAGCAGGAGACTGAGCAGAATCTTCCTGAAGGTCTTTGGCAGTCTCACATCCTCAGGCACCTCTGAGCATGAAAAAGTGATTGGTGCAGGCTGCTGTGGGCCTTTGTTCCAATGCTTGGCACAGAGATGTCCCCAGCTGTGTTCCCAAGGTTCTCCCTTGGCCGAGGGAAGTTGGCAGCTGCCTGCCAGGCTTGCTCCTGGAGCAGTGGCAGGGAGGTGCTGGCATGCAGCAAGGGCCATGGGGTGCCTGTTTCCATAGCACTCCTCCATCCAGCAGCCAGGGAAATCAGTCAGGAATCCAAGCCCAGGCTTTGTTTGGCTGCTGCTCCCTCACCAATGGGAATCCAGTGGTATTTATCCATGTTATCCCTCACCCATCCCTCTGTCCTGGGATTTTCTGCTCAGGTGGAACTGTGTGAGTGAAAGGAACCTCCTTGAAAGGTTATCCACTGATGATCTTAAAGGCCTTTTGCACCCTAAGTAACTCTCTGCATTTATAATTCTGTGATCCCTGTGTAACCTGTGCCCATGGCAGCCCTGTGAGCTGAGCAGGAGGCTCCAGGGTACCCTGGGAGCTGGAAATGTCAGAACTTCATGGGAGCCACAACACCTGAGCCAGGTTTCACTACTTGTGAAATGGAGACACCCCAAGGAGCTCTTCTAAAACCAAACAGCAACTTCCCTGAGGCAATTGTGCTTTACCAAAAACCTTCCTGCAGGGCCTGAAGGGGCTCCAGGAGAGCTGCAGAGGGACTGGGGACAAGGCCTGCAGGGACAGCACCCAGGGAATGGCTGCCAGTGCCAGAGGGCAGCAATGGATGGGATCTTGGCAATGAGGAATTGTTCCCTGGCAGGGTGGGCAGGGCTGGCACAGGGTGCCCAGAGCAGCTGGGGCTGCCCCTGGATCCCTGGCAGTGCCCAAGGCCAGGCTGGGCACTGGGGCTGGAGCAGCCTGGCACAGGGGAAGGTGTCCCTGCCATGGCAGGGTGGCACTGGGTGGGATTTGAGGTCTCTCCCAACCCAAATCACTCCATGATTCTACGATAAACATGAAACTTTTATGATATTATTCCAGAAAGCAAACAAACAAACAAAAAAAATCTCAAACTGACAATTTCTAGCTAGCTATGGCTGAAATTCAAATTGATATTTTTAAAAAAGCAAAATGGAGATTTCTTTTTTCTGTCTGCAAGAAAATGAGCTGTTTTCTCTTGATTTTAACCAGGTAATGCACCAGGTTCTGTCTTCCATGTATGTCCTGCAGTGCTTCCTTTCAGAGAAAAGAAGGTTTCTGCTGATTTCACTGATGAATAATTGAGTTTTGCCCGTTTCTCTTTCCCACCGTATTTTGCAGGTTGCCCAGGTCTGTAAAAGGCATGACACCCTCGGGCAGGACCTGGTGGCCATGTGTGTCAATGACCTCCTGGCCCAGGGGGCTGAGCCCCTCTTCTTCCTCAGCCATTTGGCCTGTGGCAAACTCGATGCTGAAGTGCTGGAAACCATCAAAGGAGGAATAGCTGAGGCTTGCAGGAGTGCAGGGTGTGCTTTCCTGGGTATGGACCCTCCTCTCCTCTGAGGTGTGAAGGGTCTGAGGTTGAATTTATCACCAGAGAAATGGACTTGGGAGGCAGAGGCAGAATGTGGCCCTGGCATTGTTGGTTTCTGTCTGGTGGAAAAAACAGCAGGGAATTTGTGCTTCAGTTCTTCCTGCTCTGTAAAATGGGTCAGCACAGGAAGATGGGGTTTAATATTTGTGCACTTGGGTCCTTGCTCTTCCTTCTTTATCCCTGAACAAAGGAGAACAGAGCTGGGAGACTCACGCTGTGCAATGTTAATGTTTCCATGCCCTCTCCCATACTCAGGGAGGTGCCACGTGAGTACCAGAACTGATAATAACAAAATCACTTCTTTCCTGAAGATTTGTTTTGTTGGAGTCTTGAGGTGAAGTATCAGACCAAGAAAGATTTTAAAAATATATCTGAATCTTCTTAGGCTGTGTGTCCCTGGATGTGCTGCTGACTTTAGGAGATGCCATAAATTTAAAATGGTGTCTAAATTTAGGCTTTGAGCTGAGGGAGGGCAGGGTTAGGTGGGATATTGGGCAGGAATTGTTCCCTGGCAGGGTGGGAAGGAGCTGGGATGGAATTCCCAGAGCAGTTGGGGCTGCCCCTGGATCCCTGGCAGTGCCCAAGGCCAGGCTGGGCACTGGGGCTGGAGCAGCCTGGCACAGGGGAAGGTGTCCCTGCCATGGATGGGGTGGGATGGGATGGGATGGGATGGGATGGGATTTAAGGTCCCACCCAACCCAGCCTGTGATTCTGTGACTCTAAAACGACCACGAGCAGGAGGTGCTGACCTGTGTCCCTTGCAGGTGAGGAGGTGACAGAAGCGGCAGCTCCGTGTCCCCCGGGGCTGTGTGCCCTGGCGGGGTTCGCGGTGGGCGCGGCGGAGCGGGGCCAGCGGCTGCCGGGGCTGCAGAGAGCCGAGGAGGGGGACGCGCTCCTGGGGCTGGGCTCGCCCGGCATCCACGGCCGCGCCTTCGGCGTCGTGCGGAGGATCCTCCTGACAGCCTCGCTGCGCTGCTCCTCGCCAGCCCCGGGCAGCTGCGGGGACACCACTCTGGGTGCGCTCTGCTTCTCCCCCAGCCGTCTGCGGGGCCGGGGATGCTCCCGTCGGGAGGGGTTTGTCTGAGTTTGGGGTCGGGCTGTGCCCGCTGCTCTGCAAGAATGGGCAGCACTTCTGCCTCCTTCCCAAGCCTTCTGCAAGGACTGGGAGAGAGCCTGTCCAGAGAAACATCCCCAAAAACACCCCACGACCTTTGAAACAAACCCATCAAATTCAGCCTGGGGAATGGAAGGCTCTGGGAGAGCTCAGAGCCCCTGGCAGGGCCTGAAGGGGCTCCAGGAGAGCTGCAGAGGGACTGGGGACAAGGCCTGCAGGGACAGCACCCAAGGAATGGCTGCCAGTGCCAGAGGGCAGCAATGGATGGGATCTTGGCCATGAGGAATTGTTCCCTGGCAGGGTGGGCAGGGCTGGCACAGGGTGCCCAGAGCAGCTGGGGCTGCCCCTGGATCCCTGGCAGTGCCCAAGGCCAGGCTGGGCACTGGGGCTGGAGCAGCCTGGCACAGGGGAAGGTGTCCCTGCCATGGCAGGGGTGGCACTGGATGAGCTTTAAGCTCCCTCCCAATCCAAATCATTCTGTGATTTTTGATTCTAAACCTCTCCTGAGCTTTCAAACAGGACTGAGCTGAGGCTGTTGCTTGCAGGAGATGTTTTGCTGACCCCAGGGAAGATGTTCAGCCCAGCTCTGCTGCCCGTCCTTCGCTCGGGGCACGTGAAGGGCTTTGCCCCCACGGCCGAGGGGCTCCTGGGGGGCATCTCCAGGCTCCTGCCCGAGCACCTCAGCGCCGTCCTGGGTGAGTACCTGAGGGGCTCCTGTGGCACTGAACTCAGGGACAGAACTTAGGGACAGAACTCAGGCCCAGCACAGCCTCAACCTTCCACCTGCAGCTGTGGAATCCTCAGAAATGTCCCTGCAGAGGGGAATGGCCCCACGTGGCTGCTTCCCAAGGGGCTGCCAAAACCACTCCTGTTCCAAGTCATGAGCCCCACTGCTTGTGGGAAAAGGGAAATTCCAGAGGATATTAAGGGCAGCACATCTCCAGCACACAAGGTGTTGGAGAAGATTATGTGTTCCTCAGGACACTTCTCCAAACAAAACATTTTGACCAAATACTGAGGTTTGGTAGAACAATAAATTTGCACTATTTTCTTCACACATATTTAATGCACTTTTTGGTAGCTTCCCCACGTCATCTGACATCTGTGAGTAAGGCAAAACTTCTTCTGATGAAGCCAAAATTGGGCAAAGAATTCAGAAGTTTGAAATCCTAAAGAAAACCATGTTGATGTGAATCTAAAAATACAGTGGGGATGGGGAAGGGGAAAGAAAGGTGTCTGTGTGTTGGGTTGTAGTTCTCTACAATTAAATTGGTAAGGAAAGAAAGAAATTTCCAAGGCCAGGTTGGACACTGGGGCTTGGAGCACCCTGGGGCAGTGGAAGGTGTCCCTGCCATGCAGAGGATGGATTGAGATGGGTTTTAAGGTCCCCTCAGCTGGGCCAGCAGCAGGAATTTGCCCATGGAAAGGGTGCTCAGGCCTTGGCAGGGGCTGCCCAGGGAGCTTGGCAGTGCCCATCCCTGCAGGTGTCCCCTGCAGGTGGCACTGAGTGCTCTGGGCTGGGGACGAGGTGGCCATGGGGCACAGCAGACACTGCCTGGGCTGGCAGGGCTGTGCCAGCCCCAGGGATTTGGGGATCCTGTGGCAGCAAGAATTGCTCTCTACCAGTTCCTGTGACACATCACTGTCACTGCAGACAGTAAATAATAAACAATAACAAACATTTGTGCTGCCCACACACCAATTTCAATCTTTCCCAGATGCTCTCAGCTGGAAGATCCCTGAAATCTTTGGCTGGCTCTACAAGGAGGGGAACCTCTCTGCAGAGGAGATGGCTCAGACCCTTCCCTGTGGGATCGGGGCCGTCTTAGTTGTGCAGAAGGAGCTGGCCCAGCACGTTCTCCAGGACATCCAGAGGCAGCAGGAGGCCTGGCTGATTGGGAAGGTGGTTGCCCCTTGTCACACAGGTGAGCAGGTGTCCTCGTGGGACTGAAGAGACTCCCTGTTGCAAAATCTGTGTAGTTCACACCCCTTTCCTGTTGTTTCACTAGGCTGGAGGCTGCTGGGCACCTCCACATCTATATTTCGGTATTAAATAAATGAGAAATGAGTTCTTGTTTCAGAGTGGCAGCACCTGGATAACCTCTTCCCCTGCCTGAGGCTTCAGGAAATCCCTGCGCTGAAGGGATTGTTCCAAAAATTGTTCCAAAAATCAGGGGATATTTTACCACACTCATGGTGATAACTCCCCTCCTGTCCATCCTTCCCCAGCTCACACAGCCCTGTGTAAAGGCTGAGAACAGGCCACAGCTTTGTACAGTCACCTGTGGTGGTGATGGTCAGTCTGAATCCTGGTGTGGCACTGACTGACATCCAGCAGGACATGAACCAAAATCCCTCTGGAAACTCAACAGTCTGGGCAGCCAAAATGTCACCTCAGCTCTGTCAGCATCAGTTTTAGTGTCCCTTTGCCACATGGGAGGTATAAGAGATGGGATTAATCCTTGAAAAGGCCATGCCTGGGCCTTTGTGAACAACTCTGTGAGCAGGTAACAGCAGAGGCCAGCACAGCTCCTGGACCTGGGCTGTTTAAGCACTGAATCCCTCTGGAGCTCTACCTGTGCCAGCATAAATTCATTGCTGATGCAATTTCTTGTCATTGAAACATTAGTAATAAACTACACAAAATCAGTTTAGAATGAAAGGAGAAATCTAACACTTTCCCTGTGTGTTTGGAGCAGGTTCTCACATTGTAGTGGAGAATCTTGCAGAGGCCCTGCAGCTGAGTAGCCCCCAGCAGCTGCTGGACGCCAGCACTGCTGAGATCCAGCCCCAGCCCGGGAAGAGAAAGGTGAAGGTGGCTGTTCTTGTCTCTGGAGCAGGTGAGCTGTCACTTGTCCTGGCACAGAGAATGTCCTCACACAGGAGAGGCTGGTTCAGGTGTGTCCACCTGGCTTTTCCTCCAGTGGAATCTCCAGACCCCTCAAAGTCCAGGGTTTCATTTTAAGTCAAAGATTTGTGTTGCACTACTTAAAAACTGAGCTTTATTAGTCCCCCACCCTCAGTGCTGTTTGTGGATGAGCAGATCTTTGTCTGAGCAGCAGCTGAGAGCCCCTCCCAGGGCCATGGTGTAGCATGGTGGATGCTGCTACCTATTATCCCCAGTAAGCATCTCCTGTGGAAAAGCTGCTTGGGGAGGCATTCAGGCAAAGCAGTCAAAACCACTGTGAAAAATGCATTCACCCTCCTGTGAAAATGTAAAAAGTTTAATAAAGGACAACAGGAGACAAGGACCACAGAGCAAAGGTTATTACTCAGCCAAGAGCACCCTGTTATCTTCAGGGATACCCCTTAAATACCTTTTCATGACATCAGCCCTTTGCATATTCATAGACCCTTATGCACAGTAAACTTTCTACCAAACTGCATTGCATGTTCCAAGAACTGTTTAGCATATCTTCTTCTTGGGTCCACCTTTTTAGAGGATGTGTATTCCTTGGGTGTGGTTTTAGTCCTTTTTTATCATCACCTCCAGTTTCTGGGCCCTGGCCCACTCTGCCTTCAGAGTGTGAGTGCTGATAGCAGCAGATCTGTACAGGTCTCCTCATTCTGTGTTCACTGGGTGTTGCCCCATCCAAGCAGGCATTTTAACACAAGCACACTTACATCAGCTATTTCACTAAGCTTCGTTAACAACAGAAATAAAACCCATATCTTTGTAACAAAGTTACTTTAGCAGCACACATGTGAAATCCACTTTTACTATTTGTGAAAAGCCAATATTATGTATCTATAACATCCACACACCACACTCACCACGGCCAGCTCAGCCAAGAAAGGCAGAAGAGCTTTTTGTAGGGTCAGTTCCAGCGAGGTTTATCTCAGCACACCAAAGGGAAAGCAGGGACAAAAAGAGCCATGTGGGACACACAAGGTTAAGTATGGGGTCAGTGGTCAATGGTCTGAGGGCACAGGGATGGCACAAGGGGCAGGGAAAAGTGCATTGCCCTACAGGGAAGACCTGTAGGAATACCACAACCAATGAGGCAACAGGGAAAGGAGGAACCACGAGAATTTGGGACATATGGGGAAGGGAACAGGAGTGGTTCATTGCTAAACAAGACTCCATGAGGAAGTCCTTTCCAGGTTGGGAGAGCTCTATGGCAAGTCTCTCCAAGGCAGGGCTGTGGGTGTTTCCCTGAGGGGAAGGGTTCAGAGGCTTGCCCACGGTGGGTGCTGAGGTGTGCCCCTCTCTGCTCTCTGCCCCTGCAGGCACGGCCCTGCCTGCGCTCATCGGCTCGGCCCGGGAGCCGGGCAGCTGTGCCCAGCTGGTGCTGGTCATCTCCAACAGGCCCGGAGTGCCGGAGCTGCGCCGCGCCGCCCGCGCCGGGATCCCCACCAGGGTAAGCCCACAAATGTTCACAGCTTTATTAAACCTCCACAAGAATTACAGCTAAAGGATTAAATAAGGAGAAATTGCAGTGCTGGGAGCTGTCCTCATGGCTGCCTACCACGTGGCTGGCTCATCTTCAAGATGGATGCTTTGCCTTTTACAACCCTGGGCGTTGTATCAGCCAACCCTGGTCCTTCCCTAAGTCTGTCAGTCAGCTATTCTTTGCAGTTTTTTGGTGGACACTAATTTCTTGCAACTTGATTGGAGGGTCAGGTGTTGTCATGTCTCCCCAGCACCAAGCTTTTCCATTCCCAGCTGTCCCATGCAAGGGGTTTGTGCACGTAGCTTCTTTCTACCTGTCCTAGGCAACACCGGCTGTCTGGTGGGAACAATACAGAGGGGGAAAAGGGAAAAGAACAGAGGACATCTAAACTACAATAACATAACTATACATCACTAAAGCTTCTCTTCATATACACACAGTATTCATCCCTTAACTGCAAGAGCTAATCATCTCATCCATCTGTAACAGTAAGGACACATCCCCTCCTTTCTGTTCCCAGCTGCTGAGCCCGTGGCTGGTCAGGAAGTGCTGGCTGAGCTTTGAGGTTTCACTTCAGTGTGAAACTTTCCCTGTGGATGGAGCACAGAGCTGGGAGTCCTCACTGGGCTCTGGGGCTTTTCCCAGCTTGGCAGTGAGTGCTGCATCCCGGGGAAGCGATTTCAATGGATTATTTGGATCTGAGATTGCAGCCCATGAGCCTCAAGCTTTGGCTGAAATCATCAAACTTCAGGCTCTGCAAAGCACAGAAATGTGATGTCTCTCAGGTTTATTCCCCCCTTAGAATCACAGAATCCCAGACTGGGTTGGGTTGAAGGGATCTTAAATCCCACCCAATGCCACCCTGACACCTCCCACTGTGCCAGGCTGCTCCAGCCCCAGTGCCCAGCCTGGCCTTGGGCACTGCCAGGGATCCAGGGGCAGCCCCAGCTGCTCTGGGCACCCTGTGCCAGCCCTGCCCACCCTGCCAGGGAACAATTCCTCATTGCCAAGATCCCATCCATTGCTGCCCTCTGGCACTGGCAGCCATTCCCTGGGTGCTGTCCCTGCAGGCCTTGTGCCCAGTCCCTCTGCAGCTTTCCCTGGAGCTTTCTCGTCCCCAGGATGAAAAGCTGTGTCTCGCATTGTGCCCAGTCCCATACAAGTTTTCTCCTGCCTTTGGCCACAAAGCAGCTCTTTGGGACAGGAATTTGTTCTGGCTTGTTCCATAAAAACCCCTGGCAAGGATGACCAGCATTGTCTGAGAACATTCCAATACTTGGGATGTCAAAGGCAGGAAGTCTCCCTTCTGACATCAAATGGGTTTGAGCAGGTGTTTTTACAGCTGTGCAAAGATGGAAATAAACTCTACTAGAGGCTGTCCCTGCATGGAAAGGGTTCTGAAGAGGCTTCTTCAGCTCCTGAGTTGAATTCACATGATATTTTTCTGACTCATGTCTAAAAAAAAGTGATACTAAGATTCACTCACATTTCCACAGGCAAGAGCACAAAGTTTTGTGAGCCCCTTGTTTGAAGGTCCTCAGGAGAGTCAGGAATCAGCACTCAATTGAAAATGGTCTGAAAACGGGAGGTGGGGTAGAAATAAAGGATCTCCTGTTCCCCTTACCCAGAGAGTCTGGCCAGTTGACTCCACCACCTCCCTGGGCAACTCATGCCAGTGCCTGACCACTCTTAAAAGGGAAAAATTGTTTCTAATCTCCAATCTGAACCTCCCCTGCTGCAATTCAGGGCCATTTCCTCTCACCCTTTCACCTGGGAATGGCAGAAAAGACCGACCCCACCTCACTGCACCCTCCTTTCAAATCATGGAGCGTCCTGGAATTAATCCAGTTTGTTCCTCTGTTGCCCAAGCAGCTGCTCCCAATCCCACCTTTTGTTGTGTCTCACTGCTCCAGGTGATTGACCACAAATTGTACGGGAGCCGCTCGGAATTCGACAGCACCATTGACCGAGTCCTGGAGGAATTCTCTGTGGAGCTGATCTGTCTGTCAGGGTTCATGAGAGTTTTGTCCAGTGCTTTTCTACGAAAATGGAAAGGTAAGAAATCAAATGTAAAAGAGAAACTAAAGCAGGGGTGGTTGGTCTCAACAGGATTCCACTGTCAGAGTTCCTTGTCCTTTGATTAAATCCCTCAGCCCTGCTGGCACTGCTGACATTCCATGAAGGAAACCCTGTGCTTCCCTCTGGCAGTAGGACTGTGGGAATTCTGAATATGGGATTCTGCTTCCATTTCCCCTGGCAGTGGGGCTGTGCTGGGATTCTGGCTGAGGATTTCCAGAGGAACCCCTTGTGCTGCCTCAGCAGTGAGAAAGGGGCAAACTGGGGGTGTGGGGTGGCTCTGTGCCTTCCCTAGGGAAGGAGCTTGATCCCATCCTTTGCCAGGGAGCTGTGCTGGGGAGTCCTGCAGTTCCCACTCAGAGAAAAATGGGAGAAAGATGGATTTATCCATTCCCAGGAGGGATTTCTCCCTCCTGTGGTGCCCTGCGCACGCTGACACAGCTCGATGTGTGCCCCAAGTGAGTTGATGAAGGGTGAGCAGTGAGTTAGTGCCAGCTCCTGACACCTTGCTCAGGAGTTACTCACTCACTGACAGGCTCCTTTGGGAATGTTGCTGCTGGAAGAACAGAATTCCCTTGCAGAGCAGGAATTCCCTCAGAGCAGAGCAGTGCTGCTCAGGGTTTGGACTGATGATCACATATCATTTTATTTTTAAGGAAATTCAGTTCAAATTATCTTTTTTTTTTTTTTTTTTTTTTTTTTTTTTTCCTTTTTTCTCCTCTCACACTGATGCCCAGGGAAAATTTTGAATGCTTCTCCGTCACTTTTTCCACTCCTCAAGGATGGGAACGCCCAGCAAGAGCCCCTGGAAAGTGGGTTCAAAGTCACAGGCTGCACTGTGCACTTCGTCCTGGTGAGTGGCCTCAGAACTGGGAAATTAGAAAAATTTGGAAGTTAGCAATTTGCTTTTTTCCTTTTCTTTCTGGGGGCAGAGGTAACAGGTGTGGGAAGGGGTGGGAACCTTGGGATTGTTACCAGTAAAAAGCAGGAAGATTTGGGGCTGCTTGAAGCCCTGTCTTCTTCCCTTGCGTTTTGGCGCGGGATTTTCCCATTTCCCCCCCTCCCGGGAGGAGAAGAAATCCTTTCTTCCCTCACACCCACACACCCCAGCCCTTCCCCGGCGCTGCCCGGCCCTCCCTCGCTGTGTGCCCGCAGGAGGAGCCGGGCGCCGGCGCCGCCATCCGCCGGGAGCCGCTGCCCGCGGGGCCGGGCGACACGGAGGCAGCGCTGGGCGAGCGGCTGCAGGAGGCCGAGCTCAGGGCCTTCCCCCTGGCCCTGCAGCTCGTGGCCAGCGGGGCCGCCTGGCTCGGAGCCCACGGAAGAACGTGCTGGAGGCGGGAGAGCCGGAGGCTGAGCCCGGAGGAGGAGCGGGGAGCAGGAGCGGCCTCGCCCGAGGAGCCTCCGGAACGCGAGGGGCTCTGGGCAGATCCTTGAGAGGCCCTGGACCAGACTCTGAGGGGCTCTGGGCCGGTCCCTGGGGGGCTCTGGGCAGATCCTTAAGGGGCTCTGGACCAGACTCTGAGGGACTCTGGGCAGATCCTTGAGGGAATCTGGGCAGATCCTTGAGGGTCTCTGGGCTGGTCCCTGAGGGGCTCTGGACCAGACCATGAGAGGCTCTGGGCAGATCCTTAAGGGGCTCTGGGGTGGTCCCTGAGGGACTCTGGGCAGATCCTTGAGAGGCTCTGGACCAGACTCTGAGGGGCTCCAGGCAGATCCCTGAGGGGCTCTGAGGAGGTCCCTGGGGGGCTCTGGGCCAGGACCCTGAGGAGTTCTGGGCAGATCCTTGAGGGGCTCTGGACCAGACTCTGAGGGACTCTGGGCAGATCCTTGAGGGAATCTGGGCAGATCCTTGAGGGGCTCTGGGCTGGTCCCTGAGGGGCTCTGGGCCAATCCTTGAGGGAATCTGGGCAAATCCTTGAGGGTCTCTGGGTGGGTCCCTGAGGGGCACTGGGCCAGGACCCTGAGGGGCTCTGGACCAGACCATGATAGGCTCTGGGCAGATCCTTAAGGGGCTCTGGGGTGGTCCCTGAGGGGCTCTGGGCAGATCCTTAAGGGGCTATGGGTGGGTCCCCGAGGGGCTCTGGGCAGATCCTTGAGAGGCTCTGGACCAGACTCTGAGGGGCTCTGGGCAGGTCCCTCAGGGGCTCTGGGCAGATCCTTAAGGGTCTCTGGGCAGGACCCTGAGGGACTCTGCTCGTTTTCCCTCCTCTTCCCTTTTCCTCCATGTGGTTCTCTTGGATGTCTCAGTATCTCAAGTTTCCCTTCCCAGCCTTTTTCCTGAGATCACAGCTTTGGTTACACCCCCTTGGAAAATCCATGGTGGGAGCCAGGCTGGCTTTTCAGGTTTGGAATTCCTTTGTTCTGTTTTTAAACCTGTAAAGGAGAAAATGTGTTACATGGACAGGGCTCGAGCTGTAAAACTGATCTGGTGTTTCCAAGGGGAATTCATCCTCCCAAGGGATCCATTTCTGTGGCAGAGTAGGGGAAGCGTCCCAGAGTAACCCCAAACAGGACTTGCTGCTGCAAGAGTGGGACAACAAAGTCATGGAGCTGCTGGAGCGAGCCCAGAGGAGCCATGGAGCTGCTCCAGGGCTGGAGCCCCTCTCGAGCCAGGTTGGCAGAGCTGGGGGTGCTCACCTGGAGAGGAGAAGCTCCAGGAGAGCTCAGAGCCCCTGGCAGGGCCTGAAGGGGCTCCAGGAGAGCTGCAGAGGGACTGGGGACAAGGCCTGCAGGGACAGCACCCAGGGAATGGCTGCCAGTGCCAGAGGGCAGCAATGGATGGGATCTTGGCAGTGAGGAATTGTTCCCTGGCAGGGTGGGCAGGGCTGGCACAGGGTGCCCAGAGCAGCTGGGGCTGCCCCTGGATCCCTGGCAGTGCCCAAGGCCAGGCTGGGCACTGGGGCTGGAGCAGCCTGGCACAGTGGAAGGTGTCCCTGCCATGGCAGGGTGGCACTGGGTGGGATTTGGGGTCCCTCCCAACCCAAACCTTGTATGACTGTGAAATCCCATTTCATATCAGGCTCACATGGCAAAACATCAGAATCTGGATCAAGGTGCCTGTGATGGAAACGGGTGTTGGATTTGGGACAGCTCTCTCTGTTGGCCTCTGGCAGTGATCCAGCTGCTCTGATCAATAATGTGATATTGATTCCCTGCACGGGCAGTGGTTTCACCCCTCCAAGTCTTTATTCCCTCTGCCTTCCCTGTCTGGAGCTGTGTCCTCCCCACTGACCCACAGCCCCCAAACCATGTACAGCTCCTTCCCTCCTCCCCCCTACAGCCATGGGAATCAATTCCAAGGAAATACTTGTAGATAGAATTTTTTTTTTTAATTTATTAGGCTTTATTTCAAATCCCAAAGGAGAATATGCCAACATGGGAGTACCGTCAGGCCATCAGAACCCAGAATAAAATCAGTTTTCTCTGTGTTCAAGGGGAGCTCCAAACCACCCCAATCTGCTTTGTGTGTGGGAAACCTGGTCCATGCAGTAAGAACATTAAAATGGTTTCATAACTATATGAAAATGTTAAAAGAAAACCACAAATGTTGAGCTGCACAAAAACCCCAATTGTTTTCCAAATGTTCATAATTCCTGGGTGTCCCTCAGTGTTATTCCAGGTGAAAACACTGGTTCAAGAATAAAGGCACTTCAGAATTCCTGAGGAATGTTTCACAAGCCAAGGACATGTTTTGTGTCTGCTCTTTCTACTCATGTAAAAAAAAAAAACGCTGAATCTGAGGGGAATTTGTGGGAATTCCCATGGGAATGCTGTGGAAAAAAAAGGGGCAGCAGACACTGAATCCTGCTAGCATCTTTCGGACAGCAGGTTCAGGTTTGGAAATGACAGGGTGTGTCAGGGGTCTGGGCCAGATGAGATCCACCACCATCAAACCAGGAAGCAAATGGAGAAAAATCCAATAATTGGACTTGGGGAGGCCAGTTTTTCCTGGTTTGATGAGGTTTTTAGAGTGGACGTTTCTGCTTTTGTCTGTCTCTTCCATTGCAGCTTCCCTCAGCAAATTCCCAGCACAAGGAGGGTCCCTGTTAGGGAGCAGCCCCGCTGGCTGGCAAACAGCTGGATATGCACCAGCATTTCCACAATTTCCCACCTGGAAAAAGTGAAACTTAATCCCTCTGCTGGAGACAGGCCATGTGAAAAAGGCTTGTTCACTTCCCGGCTGCCAGACTGATCATGATTTTGCATGAAAGGGTCTCCATGTTGTCTCCAGTCCACCCAGGGCTGCTCAGATCCACCTGGCTGCACTGGGGATGTCAGGAAAGCGACTGAGAGAACCAAAATGTTGGCTGAGGAAGCGATTAAAATTCAGAAGCACTTACAGGAGCCATCGCTGCACCCTCTGGGAACGGCCCCGAGATTCCCATGGGTGGCTTTCCTGGGATTTGAACCTTGAAGCGTGCGAGGGGCAGAGCCCAGCTCTACTTCCAGTAGATCTTGCCCGCCTCGCCCACGCGCACGGCGCCGCTGGCCACGAGCTGCAGCGCGGCGGGGAAGGCGCGGTGCTCGGCCTCCTTCACCCGCTCGGCCAGCGTGGCCTCCGTGTCCCCCAGCTTCACCGGCACGGCCTCCTGGAAGATGATGGCCCCGGCATCCACCTCCTCCTGCAATGGCAAGGGCAGGGTCAGCTGGAACAGGAGGGAATTCTCGGGATGGCCCGGCGCCTTGGGGAGCTGGCAGAAAGTGGGATTTGGGGCTGACTGTAGTTTGGGAAGGGTTCGGAGGAGAGCGGGATGGAGGCAGAACAGCAGGGAGCAACAATTCAATTCCAGAAAAGCCCAGGGACAGGAGGGGCTGGACTGGGCAGGACATTCAGTCCAGAGCAGGAATGAGCCAAGCATGGAGCTGGGATAGGGATCCAGCAGATCTTCCCTGGAACACTGTGGAGCAGATCCCTGCTGGACAGGGGCTGTTCCTCAGCAGCTGCCACACAGAGAAACCCCAAGTCATGGCATAGAGAGAAGAATGCAGTTTTCCCTTCTATTGGAAAAAAAATTATTCCACTCTCTTTTTCCAAGGCAAAGCAAAAATCCTGAGAGATTCCAGCAGCAGAGGGAGAGGGAAGCCAAAGGAGAGACTTCTGAATCCTGAGAAGTGATCAAAAGGGAACCAATAATCCTTGGCCTGAAAAAAACATGTCTCTGAAGCTGAGAGATCTCTGCTCTTTCTTTACTTAGGGTCTGACCAGCATAAATTGTCAAGTTTTGCTCTGTTCCCACAAACATCTGATCACTCCTTAACAAATCTGTGTCATTTCCAGTGAGGTTTTTGTTTGTTTCTATTTTTTTCTTTTTCTTGAAATAAAGAAACAAGGCATGTTTAGGATAAAACCCAGGAAGTTTGGGCCATGTTTAACAAAGCCTTTGGCTTAGCCAAGGCCTTACATTGACTATTCCCCCACTCCAGTGGGTGGATGCTTAGGGAAGAAGTTCCCTTAGGGAAAGCTTAAACTCCTGGACAAATTACCCATTTCCACTCCTTCTCCAGAGCCAGCAAACTACAGCACTGTATGGCCACAATAAAATCCCCACCTTCTCTAGATACAAAGTTCTGAACACAGAGGGTAGGCGATCAAACACAAGGGTTTGGGGTGCTCCCAGCAGGCTCTGAGGTGAGAATGTTCAAAGTGAAGGATTGCAGAGAACCAGGGAGGTGCAGGTGTTCAAAGGGGAGGATTGCAGAGAACCAGGGAGGTGCAGATGTTCAAAGGGGAGGATTGCAGAGAGCCAGGGAAGTGCAGATGTTCAAAGGGGAGGATTGCAGAGGGGCAGGAGGTGCAGATGTTCAAAGGGGAGGATTGCAGAGAGCCAGGGAGGTGCAGATGTTCAAAGGGGAGGATTGCAGAGAGCCAGGGAGGTGCAGATGTTCAAAGGGGAGGATTGCAGAGAGCCAGGGAGGTGCAGATGTTCAAAGGGGAGGATTGCAGAGAGCCAGGGAGGTGCAGATGTTCAAAGGGGAGGATTGCAGAGGGGCAGGAGGTGCAGATGTTCAAAGGGGAGGATTGCAGAGAGCCAAGGAGGTGCAGGTGTTCAAAGGGGAGAATTTTAGAAAGCCAGGGAGGCGCAGATGTTCAAAGCGAAGGATTTCAGAAAACCAGGGAGGCGCAGGTGTTCAAAGGGGAGGATTTCAGAGAGCCAGGGAGGTGCAGATGTTTAAAGGGGGGGATTGCAGGGGGGCAGAAGGTGCAGGTGCTCAAAGTGAAGGATTTCAGAAAACCAGGGAGGTGCAGGTGCTCAAAGGGGAGGATTGCAGGGGGGCAGGAGGGGCAGGGGGTACTCACAGCCACGAAGTGCACGGTGCAGCCCGTGACCCTGACCCCGGCCTGCAGCACCAGCTTGTGCGCGTGCGCTCCCTTGAAGGAGGGCAGCAGGGATGGGTGGATGTTCAGGATTTTCCCTGGGAAAGCAGAGCTGAGGTTATTGACTTTTAGCACTTTTAGGCCGCTCAAAGGGCCATAACCAACAGAGGAATAAAATCATTTGTGAATAGGATTTTTCACAGGTTTTGAAGATGCCAGCAGCCATCCAGCCCCACGTGCTGCAGTGTCTATGTCTGAAATAGCAGAGTACAGTTACAATTAATGGCTGAAACCATTTCCCCAGGGATTAATAATGACTCATTGGCTGATGTAGCTGTCCCTTCCCTCAGCACCTTGTCCTTCTTTGATCACAATATCCCTGTGTCTGGCAAAGCCCTGCCAGCCCAGGCAGTGCCAGCTGTGCCCCACGGCCACCTTGTCCCCAGCCCAGAGCACTCAGTGCCACCTGCAGGGGACACCTGCAGGGATGGGCACTGCCAAGCTCCCTGGGCAGCCCCTGCCAAGGCCTGAGCACCCTTTCCATGGGCAAATTCCTGCTGCTGGCCCAGCTGACCCTGCCCTGGCCCAGCCTGAGGCCATTCCCTCTGCTCCTGTCCCTGTTCCCTGGAGCAGAGCCCGACCCCCCCAGCTGTCCCCTCCTGGCAGGGACTTGTGCAGAGCCACAAGGGCCCCCTAAGCCTCCTTTGCTCAGGGTTTCTATTACCATTATTTTATTTAATTCTTTCTGTTATCTCTGTTATACTCTTCTCTCTTCCTGGCAGCACCTTGGGGACTCCCTACCCATGGAGATCTGGGCAGGTTACAAGGGGCAAATGATCCACCTGATGTCCAACAATGTCTCAGATACACTTTATATCTAAATAAAACTCTTTTTAAGCATCACCATCTCCCTCCCTGCGGCTTGAGCCCAAAAGTTTTCAGGGACAGTGGACTGGAAACCCCACCCTGCTCTTCTGCCTCATTTCCCATCAGAATGGGATGTGGGTTCCTGCTTGCTTGGGTTTGTTTGGTTCTGTTTTCACCTGTGCTTTGCTAACATTCACAATTAACACTTTAACCTATCCTTTGTTAACAGTCATAATTCACACTTCAGGGCTGTTAAGCAAGAAAGAGTTTCATAACTCCCACTCAGTGTCCTTGTGACTGTGAGAGAAAGAAAAAGAGCAGCTTTGACCAAAGTAGCAGCAGAAATTGATTCTTCCTGGATAATTCTGGGGGGTCAGTGGCCAGGCATGGCCAGGACAGGGTCCTGCAGCTGGCCCAGCTCCCTGAGCTAAGCTCAATGTCTGAGCTCTCATCTCGTGGTCCCAACTCAGGTTTTCAAGCTCAATCAAGTTCTGGACATGTAAAAAATGAGTTTAGCTCTTCTGTCTAGAAAAAGTCTTCTTTTTTTTCTCTCACACCAGTCATGCAGGTAAAATCCTGCACTGTGCAGGACAACAAGCAGTGCCCTGTCCCTGAATCAGAAGGCACTAAAATCCTTTATTTGAACAAGATTCTGCAAGAGGAAGTTCTGTTCTGTCCACTCCAAACACATCCCTTGGAGTGAGAGATTGTCTCCTCCTGCCAGCTGGCCACAGCACAGGCAATTCCATCTCTGCACCTGAGTGGAGACAAACAAAACCAATTCACCTGACTGGCTTCACCTGACAGCTTCAAAACCACAGCAAGACCTCTCAGGAGTGCCTGCTTTGCTCTATTGATTTTAAAGAGAGGTTTGAAAAGTAGTTCAGGTGTGAAATGTTCCAGGCACACCCAGGGGGACACAAAAGTCACCAAAGAGCAGTGAAAGCTGCATGACACAGGCTGACCAGGATGTTCTGGGCAGCTTTAGGTAATCCTAGCCCCAAAGCAGCTGCTCTGTGTGCTCAGGACTGCCTGGGAAACACAGGAGAGAGAAAAGTAACAGCTGGGGAGGGAGAGCAGGCCCTGAAGGTGTCACCAGCCTCTCAAAAAGCTGGAAAACGAAAAGATGAGCAGAGTGGAGACACTGTGAACATTCTGAGCAAGCACAGCCTGGGTCTGCCTGTGGAACACCCCATCCATGGACTCAGGCAGCTCCTGGAATGGCCTGGGACTGGCCAGGGCTTGTTACCCAAAACTGCAAAATGCTGCCCAGTTTGGTGGTTTTACAAGGATCCAGAGCAGTTCCTCTGTGAGGGGAGGAATCCTCAGTGGCTGGGTGCTTACCTCTGCTCTGCACCTCCTCTGTGCAGAGGCACAAAGTATTCACAGCCTTTTAAAAATATTTTCTAAGAAATCAAAGACTACCAAACCTGTGCTTGCCCTTGGCGTCCTTCAGCCTCTGCACAAGTGAACTGCCTCTCATCATTTTCCTTACAAGATGTGAAGAGTTTCATTTCACAGAATCCCAGGAAGGCTGGGGTTGGAAGAGCACCTTGAAGATCACCATGTTTAATCTGCTGCCCTCTCTTTTTTCCTGGTGACAAGCTCTGAAATGCCTTGGTGCACATGCACAGCCCCCCCAGCCGTGCTCACCTTCCCATTTCTTGACAAAAGGACCCGAGAGGATGCGCATGAAGCCGGCCAGGCAGATCAGCTCCACCGAGAACTCCTCCAGGACTTTGTCCACGGCGCTGTCGAACTCCGTGCGGCTCTGGTACCTCGTGTGCTCAACCACCTGGGGAGCCCAACACACAGGAATGTGGATGTGGAGGCAATTCCAGCAGCAAGAACAGCTCCTTAATGCCCAGCTGACAGACAGAGTGGAGCCTGTGCTCCTCCCCACAGACAGGGAGCATTGGAACAAAAAGTTTGGCTTGATAAGCCCACAGCTCTCGATCCCATGGAACACCTACATGGATTTGTAGGGTGCTGCAAATGCAGGGCTTTAAGCCATCCTAAAGTCTTCCAAATATTTCACCCTTTTCCAAGACCTCTGGCAGTCATAAGCAGCTGAATCTTTGCAAAAACTGTACCAGAGAAGCTTGGAAAAAAGGCTGATCACAAACTCCTAAACCAGCCCCTACTCCATAATCATGGAATCCCAGAATCCCAGACTGATTTGAGTGGGAAGGGACCTCACAGCCCACCCAGTGCCACCCTGCCATGGCACGGACACCTTCCCCTGTGCCAGGCTGCTCCAGCCCCAGTGTCCAGCCTGGCCTTGGGCACTGCCAGGGATCCAGGGGCAGCCCCAGCTGCTCTGGGCACCCTGTGCCAGCCCTGCCCACCCTGCCAGGAACAATTCCTCATTGCCAAGATCCCATCCATTGCTGCCCTCTGGCACTGGCAGCCATTCCCTGGGTGCTGTCCCTGCAGGCCTTGTCCCCAGTCCCTCTGCAGCTCTCCTGGAGCCCCTTCAGGCCCTGCCAGGGGCTCTGGAGCTTTCCCTTTTCCAGGTGAACACCCTGAGCTCTCCCAGCCTGAGTTTTGTGTTTTTTCCATCCAGGATATATTCCCTAATTTAAGCAGGAAGAAGCCACCATTACCTAACTCAGAGCACCCAAATAGAAGCACCTGTTAAAGGCCCCCAGAGTTACAGGGGTGGTTTGGGAAAAGCCAGGGCTGCTCAGGTGACAGGGACAGCAGGCACTGGGCACAGAGCCCAGTCCTGGGCTGAAGCAGCCTCTGCTCCTGTGCCTGTCCCACCCCTCCCTCCTCAGCTGAACCCCCAGGGCCATCTGCTCTCCCACACTGTTTTTTTCCTGGTAAAAACCTTGGGGTTGGCATTGGATGGGCTTTCAGGTCCTTTCCCAGCCAAGCCAGCCTGTGATTCTCTGTTTGTTCCTCACACCACATTTCCCTTGTGCCCTTTGTGTCCTCCCAAGGAGGAGCTGGAGCACCAGCACAGATCCCAGCACTAATAAAAGAGCAAAGCTCTGGGCTCCAATTTCCCTTGTCTGTATTCAGCAGTGAACAGTGACTGTAAAAGGTTTCTAAGTGACAACAGAATCATTTCAGATCTGCAACACAAAGGCAAAGCACACAAAATCCATGGAAGCTCAGGGAGCACTGGGAATGATTCCTGGAGAGCCTGAGGCAATACCCAGGGAGTCAGAGGAAGGCCCCACTGAGTGTGACCTCTGTAGTCCATTCAAATGAACCACCAGGTCATTTTAAAATTGAATTCACATAAAATAGGTTGGTACTTCAGTGGCAATGCCCTACAGTCAAACAACTGATAAAGTTTGAGCTGTAACTGAAAGTTTTAAGCTGGTTTAATGTAACAACTGTCCCCAAAGCACCAGGATTGCTGGCAGAGAAGGAGAAAAGGAAGGATTTTGCTGTCAGGTACTTTGCCCCTAGCTACAAGTTCACAACAGACCAAAAAAGAAAAGCCAAGGCTCCCTATCAACCCCATAAAACTCATTAGCACCTTCCTGCTGGAGTCCCAGCCAATGGTGGCTAATTACAAACAGGAAATGCTCACCCTTGTAGGAATCCCAGCTCTCTCAGCTTTCCTCAGCCCCTCCACACCAGGTTTGTTGGAGATAACCAGAACTATCTGTGCATAGCTGGTGTCTTTCTTCGTGCTGTTGATGAGGGCTTCCAGGTTTGTGCCTGGGGGAGAGAAAATAACTGAGAATAAATAGAGGGAACAGCTGGAAGAGGCTTTAAATAAGCAGTGCTGTGGGGGAGAACAAACCAAACAGCTCTGATGAAACATTAATCCTTTTTTAATTGATTTGCTGGGAGCTGATTCAGACAGCTGAAGGCCTTTCCTGGCAGCTGCACTTGGAAACTGTAATTTATAGCCCTGGATTGGTGACCTTAGTGATTGGGAATACTGGAAATAGAATAGTTGGGGTGCCTACATGGCAAGAAGAAATTCTGATCTGTCTGTGAAATGATGCTGCTGTTCCTACAGGGCACCAGAGTGGGAGCCTGAATCTGGACACGTGCAGAGGTTTGGGGATGAGCTGAACACAGGTGCAATTCAGTTTGCAACAGAGGTTAAAAGAGGTTTGTGACTGACATCAATCCAAGCACATCTCTCCTGCCTGCTAGAGTGCCCATGGAGAACTGCAGGGATTTTAAATCCAAGTTCCCTTCTCCACAGTCTGGATTGCACTGCAGCAAAGAGCAGAACTCACCTGTGCCAGAGATGAGGACAGCAACCTTCATTTTGCCTGGCTGGATCTTGCCCTGGATATGGCTCTGCACACACAGGGACCTGGTTGCTTGCAGGGCCCGATGGAGATTGAGGACTTTAACGTTGTCAGAGCCTGAGCAGGTGCAAGTTAAAACCCAAAAAACAGCAAAACAAAGTATCAGTAAAGGGAGAAACAGAGAGAGGAGAGAAGCATCCATGGAAGAGATTAATGAACTGTCAGTTCAATACCCCCACAAAAAAGTCAGGGAGGTGCCAGTGAAGAGGTTTTCACCTCATGAAGACTCCCAAACAAGGGAATTCCCCTCTGCTTCTTCTTTCTGATTATTTTCCCCCCCAAGGAAAATCAAGCTGCAGTAACCTTTTGGTAGGGACACCACTTTGCCAATGAGCCAGGCGGTCTCGTGTGCCTGGATGTCCCTGAGGACCTGCTGGGCCATCTCCTTCTGGACCACCAGCACTGCTCCAACCCCACAGTTGAAGGTCCGAGCCATCTCCTCCTCAGAGAGGTTCCCTTCCTTGTGGAGCCAGCAAAAGATTTCAGGGATCTTCCAGGTGAGAGCATCTGAAGAGAATTGAAAATACAGATCAAAAATGGAAATTGCTACAAATGGACTATAATTATTGGGGTATTAAGAGGTATTTTTCTGTCACAAAAATCCCCCACTGCTCCAGTTCCAATCAGGTGAGGATGATTTACAGCAGCACAAAAATGCTTCTGGGCAAGGCACTGGAAAGGAATTCCAAGGACAGGAAATTTCTTTCTTGTCATGTTCTCTTTTAAAATGGTTCTACCCCAATTTCTACAGATTTGTGGAATCACAGAATGGCTTTGGTTGGGAGGAATTTTAAATATTATCCCATCCCACCCCTGCCATGCAGGGACACCTCCCCCTGTGCCAGGCTGCTCCAGCCCCAGTGCCCAGCCTGGCCTTGGGCACTGCCAGGGATCCAGGGGCAGCCCCAGCTGCTCTGGGCACCCTGTGCCAGCCCTGCCCACCCTGCCAGGGAACAATTCCTCATTGCCAAGATCCCATCCATTGCTGCCCTCTGGCACTGGCAGCCATTCCCTGGGTGCTGTCCCTGCAGGCCTTGTCCCCAGTCCCTCTGCAGCTCTCCTGGAGCCCCTTCAGGCCCTGCCAGGGGCTCTGAGCTCTCCTGGAGCTTCTCCTCTCCAGGGGAGCACCCCCAGCTCTGCCAGCCTGGCTCCAGAACAGAGTTGCATATACACATAAATATTTATCAGTGGACAAGTTGAAAATTATTTATGTGCAGTTCTTGAGTTCAGAACTCACTAGTAATTCCTTATTTTATTGTACAACCCCATGAGCTCTCACAACCTGTGCCAGCCATTTCCCTTTCCAAGCCTCACCTTCCAGCACTGAAACCCCTTTCCAGCACACGTGAGGGGAGAGTGGTGAGGATTAATGAAGCCAAACAGAAGGAGCTCACAACCACCTCTGAATGCTAATTGAAAACTTCATGCGTAACATTTAATTAGCAATAATTTCATAGGGAATTGCAAATGGTGACAGCTGAATTGGGATTGTTGGTAAGGTTGTTTTCTTTTTGCAAGTGTCCTAAGAAATCCAATCCCTAACACCACCAGGGCAGGGAATTCTATGGGGAGCAGTCTTTCCACCACAAAGAGTTTTGACTGGCTCTGGTTCAGGTGCAAGGAAACACTCAAACATTTCTAGACGGACAAATCCAACTCCTACAGCACAAATCAGCTGGTGTGGCCCCAGGCTTCCACAGCCAGCCACATTAATGGAGGATTTTTCCACAGCTTTCCTTCTCTCTCACCTAAAACGACACCAAAGGACTCTGGGAGAACTCTGGGGATGTTTTCCAGCAGGCCCCCTCCAGTGATGTGGGCGTAGGCTTTGACGTGGCCCGAGCGCAGCACAGGCAGCAGGCTCTTGCTGTAGAGTTTGGTTGGGGTTAACAGGAGCTCTCCTGCCCAGGGGAGAGGGGAAAACATGGAGAGAAATGGGAGAAATATCAAAATAGCAATTTGGATACTAATGAGCATTGTACTAGAGAGAAACACAAAGTTCTACCTTTAGCCCACAATTAATTATTTATCCCCCTCCCTTTGTTTCTTCCCTGCACATGTGACTTACAGGAAAAGAAGAAGATGAAAACACACTAAAGATGGAATGATTTTTTCTTTTGCTGCCTGAGAAAAATTTCAAAGGCCCAGATAAAATAACTGTGCCAGCTGTTGGGAAGCTCAGGAGGAAGCAGTACCCAGTGTCTGATCCCCGGAGACACCGACGCGGGAGGAGAAATCCAGGGAGGACTTCTCCACGATCTTCCTGACGAGGCTGAAGCCGTTGCTGTGGACCCCAGAAGATGCCACCCCAATGACCACGTCCCCCTCAGTGATCCTGTCCAGCTGGGGCAGCATCTGCCCTCGCTCCACGGCCCCCACAGCGAAGCCAGCCAGGTCGTACTCGCCGGGGGGATACATCCCTGGCATCTCGGCCGTTTCTCCTCCTGGGGACCAAAAACACAGCAAAGAGGTGCTGAACAAGCCTGGCTTTAATCACAGAATCCAAGAATGTTTTGGGTTGGAAGGGATTTTAAAGCTCATTCATTTAAAGCTCATGTATTCCGGGGGAATACATCCCCGGCATCTCAGCCGTTTCTCCTCCTGGGGACCAAAAACACAGCAAAGAGGTGCTGAAAAAGCCTGGCTTTAATCACAGAATCCCAGAATGGTTTGGGTTGGAAGGGGTTTTAAAGCTCATCTCATTCCTGGTTTGGTTTGGAAGGGATTTTAAAGCTCATCTAATTCATTTAAAGCTCACGTATTCCAGGGCGATACATCCCCGGCATCTCGGCCATTTCTCCTCCTGGGGACCAAAAACAGAGCAAAGAGGTGCTGAACAAGCCTGGCTTTAATCATGGAATCACAGAATGGTTTGGGTTGGAAAGGGTTTTAAAGCTCCTCTCATTCCTGGTTGGGTTTGGAAGGGATTTTAAAGCTCATCTCATTCCACCCTGGCAGGGACACCTCCCACTGTGCCAGGCTGCTCCAAGTCCCAGTGTCCAGCCTGGCCTTGGGCACTACCAGGGATCCAAGGGAAGCCCCAGCTGCTCTGGGTAAAATCCTGCCTTTTTCTCTTCTCTTCCCACTTTTCACTCCCTACCCTGTGCTCCAGCTTCACCTGGAGGTTTCAGCTGTATTTAATAAGGGCTGGATCAAATGGAGGTTGGAGAAGCCAAGAGACAAAATGGGGAGGAGTGGTTGGCCACCCAACACTTAAATCCACAGTTAATTATGCAAAACCAGACAAGAGATGAATCCTCACCCCCTCACTATCATGAGTTAAATGATGAGTTAAATTTGTTGAGCTGAAGGTTCAGCTCTTGCAGAAAGGCCTGTGGAGTTTGAAAATCTAGAACTGGAAATAAAATCTTGACATTTTGGTGGTTTAATCACAAGGTCTCACCTAACACAGACCTTGCTGCAGCATGAATGGGGTGATTATATTTGATAAATGCAGAGAGCACCTTAAAACAAACATAAAGCTGACCAACAGTTCATGTAGGAAAAAAGTGAACTAGGGCATAAAGAACTTCTTGTTCAAAGCTTATAAACAGACCCAAAACGACACCCACTGAGAAAGGACTTGTGTTCCTAACTTCCCTAAAAAATTGGAAAAAAGGACAGACCCTTTTCTCAACATCTACCCTAAATCTGTACCTAAACCTAATCTAGATTTGACCTAAATTTTCAAAGTGCTGTCTCCTTCCACTGTGATTCAGATCAAGTTCCCTGAAAGCAAAGACATGGAACACTTTGCTTTTTCACTCCTCCCAGATTCTTCCACAGAGTAGGAAACCAACCACATTGAAACCAACTAAAAGACTTTGAAGAAGATTTTTCAGATCCCCCTGAGAAGTGTTCCTACCCAAAAGAGCACATCCAGCTTTCCTGCAGGCATCAGCAATTCCTGCAATGACGCCCTGAGCCACTTCCACGTCGAGTTTGCCGCAGGCAAAATAGTCCAGGAAGAAGAGGGGCTCAGCTCCCTGGGCCAGGATGTCATTGACACACATGGCCACCAGGTCCTGCCCGATGGTGTCGTGTTTCTGGCACTCCTGAGCAATCTGCAAGACACAGGAGAAGCCTGGGATCAGCTCTGGGCCCCTGGAGCACGAGGGTCTGCAAGGGACTGGAATCAGGAGCAGAGTCTGCAAGCAATGGACCAAAATCCCTCCAGGTGTTCTCTGAGGAGCAGCTTTGTTTATTATCCTCTCCTAACTCTCTTCAGGAATTATTCCTGTCTCCAATGGCAAATCCAAAAGGCATCAACAAGGAAAGTGTACTACAAAAGGGTTTCCTTGCAGCCCAAACACAGCAGCAAACCTGGGATTAAATGTTTTTCCCCATCAATTAATCTTTTTTGAGGGTGGAGATGCTGCCTTTGTGAAACAAGATTCCTGGTTATATTCTTAATATTTAAAACTCAGTTATTTTAGGCATCTTATCAACTTCTGATATTTACTGATGATATTATAATATCAACTTCTGATAGGTGATATTATCATATCAGCTTCTGGCTATTTACAGGTATTTCATTTTTTTGTCTGAAGAAGGGCAATTTCAATTTCCATCCCCTTTTTAGAAAGACCAATAGGTATTGTTACAAGACAGCTGCTATTTTCTGACAGAACCTTTTCCCTTCTGTGCTGTTTTTCCTTCTTTGGCATGGATTTCCACCTTACCTTGAGTTTGGTGCCGACGCCGTCGGTTCCAGACACCAGGATGGGATCTCTGTAACCAGCTGCTTTCAGGTCAAAGAGCCCAGCAAACCCTCCAAGCTCTGCATTGCAGCCTGCCAGCAGGAAACAGGAGAAACAGCCCAGCTTTACTCCCAGGGGCTTCTCCAGCATCTCCACCACAAATTCTCTCTGAGGTTTGGCAACATGGCTTTGCTTTGTCACCAGGAAACTTTTCTCTGCCATTTAGAACCTTTTCACTGAGGAGCTCCTTATCTGCTTAGGTTGGCTTTGTCTTTTTAATTTATCATTAGCCTAAGCCTAAAAATCCCCAGCTTTGGGATTGAGCAGTCAATAATTCCTGTAACTGAGAGATTTCTCTCTTGCACTAAGTATTTCTCTGAAACACAAGAGGAATTGTGGTAAGATTGTTGTAGTGGTGTGAGAATACATATATTTTTCCCTCTATGTATAGCTGACTTCATTAGAAGGTTCTCATTTAATTTGAAATAAAAGGGCCATCTCATAAATGAATATTTTAAATCTGTCTGAAGAATTACAAGGATTTGCTAGAGCAAGATATGCCTGAACCCCAAAACCAAGGACGAATCAATGCTGATTCAACCAAGCAAAAGAGGTGGGTTCCACATCTATCTCAGGAATTCTACATCTCATACCATTTCTAAACATTCATCCCCCCAGATGATGGAGTTCACTGTGCAAGAAATAATAATCCATGGAATCAAACTCAGTACTTAATGGTGAAATTTTTGCTGGCCTTTATCCTTACACAGTGCTGAACTGTGCTCTCTAATACTCCTGGCATTCAGGAGATGGAGTTTAGAGCCATTTGGGGATTAAAAGCTGCGCATTTGGAATAAAATCACAGGCATTTGCTCACCACAGGTTTTCTTGTGTCATCTAGAAACAGGCAGGACACATAAAAATGAGCTTTTTGTCAAGATCAAGTGGTAAACCTCACTGCCAAGAAGTGACCAAAGCAGGAGCAGAAGGTTCTTGTCTTACCTGACCTTGATGTGGCTGCAGCAAAGGGTTTGATCTTCTGCACCAAAGTGTTCCCTGCCTCAATGTCCACCCCACTGTTCTTGTAAGTCAGGCCTCTGGAAGAGTGGGGAGAAATGGGATGGCAGCTGATTACTGAATGTATTTTCAAATAATATTTACTTCTTTACATCCCTGAGTGGATGAACTGTGCAGAATCCCATCCTGCTCTCTGGGGAAGCACTGCCAGGAGCAGTACGTGGATAATTCCAGTTTTGAAGGTGGTATCAGAGCATTGGGATCACACAGTCAAATCCCAAAATAAACCCAACAACCAAACCCCTGACAACAAGGTAAAACAGGCAGCAGAGACATGATTTTGCAGGGTTTGAATCCACACAGAATCCACACAGCCCATGGAATCCCAGCTGTGGCTGATGCCCACCTTGTCCCCAGCCCAGAACTCTTGAGTGCCACCTCCAGGCCTTGAGGTGTCAGTGGGAAAGCTCCAAACCAACCCAACCCAAACCCAGCACAAAAATGCACAGCTGGGTCAGAGCAGGGCTAAGCTGAAGTCACTTTTCCACCCACAAGTCTCAGGTGAATCAAGGAGGAAGGATCAACCCAAGATCCTTCCAGGGTTTTACAGCTGCAGCTTTAAGGCTGCCTCTCCTCGTCACTGGAATGATCCCACCTCAGAAGCAGCCATGCTTCTTTCTTGCTTAAATGGGTTTCCTATTAAAGAATATAAAACCTCTTCCTAAAGAGCCAGGTTCCTAAGGTGGGGCTCAGCAATCTAGAAGGAGATGTCTGTAAGCTCTGGGTGGGGTTTATGTAAGATCAACACACTGGTACAAGCCGGTGTCACCTGTGTGTCCCCACAGCAGCAGCTCATATTTACAGAAGGACCTTTCCATTTTGGGGACAGGGACCTCAATGACTTTTCACTGCAGCAAACACAGCTCGTGCCAGTTGAGCAGTTGTTATTCCCAGGCTGTCAATGGCATGAACCAGGTGCATCCCTATTTTAGATCTATCCCTGTTTTCTCTCTCCTGTAGATGGGATTCAGCCTGAAGTTTAAATTCTAAGGGTGTTGATCAACAAGGACAAATACAACAAAACAACTGAAACCCATTTAAAATTGACTCAGCTGAACAAAAAAATTCAGTTAATCCACAAAACCCATCTCAGGAACCAGGTCAAGAATTCAGCAAACACTGAAAGATTCAGAGACAGACACAAATGCCTACAATTGCACTAAATGGAGTAAATATTTTTGTACTCTGCTTATTAAAACTTATTTTAAGATGTGGGAGGTTTTTTTTAGGATCAAAGGTATTTCTGTTTTGAAGATCATTGCTGGAATATCTGGAATTGATAAGACTTCAAGTGCCAGAAGAACTGGCCCAGGAGAAGTGTTGCTAGGAAAGTCCAAAAGTGTCTGCATATCCTGTCCAAAACTGGCAAGAAGACAAGAATTACCACAGGCAGCTGTTCAGGCTGCGAGTAAGACTCAAGGAAATATTGGCCTGCAACAACCAGAGATCAAAGGCAGCCCCTTTCAGTCTGAATATGAGAAATGTCCACCAGATTTGCACCGTGTTTTAAAAAGTATTTCAAATTTGTTAATTTTTTTTTTTTGTATCTGCTTTTATCCTTTAAATGAACCTTTAATTCTTTAAATTTTCTGGAATATTTTTCATTAAGCATTCTGGCTGTTTTCCTAAGGTGAAATGCCTCAGGACTGAATCCTGCCAGGCTGCCAAGAGGAGGTGAGTCCTGACTTCCAGAGCCGTCCCCCTTCCTTCACTGAGTCCCAAGGGGACTTTGGGGCTTGGAGCACCCTGGGAGGGTGGAAGGTGTCCCTGCCATGGCAGGAACAGGAGGAGCTTTAAGGTCCTGCCCAGCCCAGCCCAGGCTGGGGTTCTGGACTGAAGCATCCCTGTGCTGGCCTGCAGGAGCAGAAGGTGGAGCAGCCTCCAGGGCAGAGCCCCAGGCAGACACTGCAGGAGCTCCAGGAGCCTCCAGGCAGGATTCCAGGCAGGAGCCCTGCTGGCTGTGGCCCAGGAACTCGGTGTGGGAGGGAACTGCTCCAGGTGCCTCCTCTTGCCTCACTGACCTGGTTCATTTTCCTGCTACAAATCCCAATTCCACCTTTTTGCATCAATTCGTCAACAGATGCAGAGCACTTGAGAGAGAAAGAAGACTAAATACCAACACCCTTGTTCTTTTAGGAAGTTTATTGATGATAGTTTTACAAAATGCTAATCAGGATACAGTGCCAGCAGCAACAGAACTGTCACTGAGGTACTTCCCAGCCTACAAAATAACCCCTTGGGAAAAGATATGTTGGGAGCTCATTGGAGCAGAGCAGTTTCTTATTAGGTAAAAATGAGTTAAAAAACTACAAAAAGCTTTCAGGAAAATTAAGAGGCAACAGGACTCCCTGCTATTAAAAAAAAAAACAAACCAAAACAAAACCAAAACCCATATGATCTCCAGAGTCTTACAGTAAATACTGTGCCAATTAAAGGAATGAGAATGGAAAGAAGTGATGAATCCTACCCTGGTGTTAGGCAGCTATGCCAGTAAAATGTAAATCCCAACAAGGTGGGAGGTTCAAGGTAATTTTAACCATTTCTAAAAGCTAAAAAATAAGCCAGCTTGAACTTTGTTAATATATAAAATCACAGAATCTCCAGAGCTGGAAAGAACACACAGGAATCATGCTGTCCAAGCCCTGGTCCTGCACAGACACCCCAAAAATCCCACGCTGGGCATCCCTGGCAGTGCTGTCCAAACACTCCTGGAGCTCTGGCAGGTTGGGGCTGGGACCACATTTCATGATATTAAATGATTTTTCATTTCATGATATTAAATATCAGACTTCTGGACAAGACAAACCCAGAGCAAAAGCTGTGATCAAAAACAAACCCAGATCAAATCTGTGATCCAAAGTCCAAGAAGCAGAACTTGACCTTCCCTAAACCAGGCCTAACAACTGCAGCAACACAGATCATTCCCGTGTGCTTGTCAGTGTAGTTTCACTCAGATTTAGGAGAGTGAGAACCTCAGGCATTTTAAATATTCCTGCCTTGGCTGGACTTGCTGAGGCTGAGTACAAGGATGGGGTTCAAACTTGTCAGGAGTTACACAGAATACCAACAACAGTTATTAATATCAACCAGGGATGTGCTAAGCTCCTTTTCAGCCCTGTTACTGCCATTTCAGGGATTTGGAATATCTACCTGGATTGCCTGAGGAAGGCTATGGCCCGGTAGCCAATGTCCCTCCTGTAGATGGCCCCCTGGAAGTGGATGGCAGCCACCCCCAGGTTGGCCTCCCGCAGCGCCGTGGGCAGGTCCTCCTTGATGGCCGTGACTGTGAGCACTCTGCCCCCACTGGTCACCACCCTGCCATCCTTCAGGGCTGTGCCTGCGTGGAACACCTCCAGGCCCAGCTGCTTGGCCTTAGCGAGCCCTGTGGGTGTTGTGAAAAACATCAGCTTTGGTTAGAATGCTCTCAATGAAGAGACATCGAGCACTTGGTGTCTGAAAGTCACAGTCAAAGTCAGGGTGAGCCTGCTGGGAAATGGGAATAAATCTGTAAAAAATACTCTGGAGGAGAGACAAGTCTACCTGTGTGCTCAGGGATGTGGGAAGAGGTGTTTAGCTGGCACACAACATCTGATTCCAGCTGGGGTTTTATGCCTCAGTGACATAAACATCAGCATCAACGTGACCCAAGAACCCTGATCAGAACCACCTGACTGCAGCAGGTATTAAATATCAATGCTGTGCTTAAATATCAAATAACAACAGTGTGGAGAGCTGAAAATACACCAAAATAAACTGAGATGTGTGAAAATTCAGCTGCTCTCGCTGACCCAGAACCAGGGTTTCTATGAATCTCAGTTCCAGTGATTCACCTCCATGCAGCAGGAGACAACGGGGAGAGGCCAGGGGGGGAATGAGCCTCCTGCAGCTCCTCCTGCTCTATTTACCTGTTATTTCCAAGCCCTTGGGATAAGTCCCTGGATAGCCTTGACTAGCCATGACCACAGTCACAGCTGCACTGTCCTCTTTCCAGGCTGGCATGGAGCTGGCCAGCCTCCTGTTGATCACTGCCTGCATAACCTCGTACAGGTCACTCCTCAGCAGGGGCAGAATCACCTGCAGGAACACACAGCAGCAAATCACACAAGGTCATTGTCTTCCCTGGCCTTGGAAAGACACCAGTGCAGCTGTAAAAGCAGCATTAAATATGCCCACATGTTGTACTTTCACACATCAGACATGCAGTGGATAACCTGAGAGCCCTTAAAAACACTCGTCCTCGCAGAGGATTTCTGTGGGTAAAAGAATTGCTACATTTGGAAAGGAAAGGGTGAGGACAAAGAAGCTCATTTGTTCTGAAGAATAGAAATTAAGAGTTTTGTTCCACTTGTCAATGGGGAGCAAGGAAAAATCCAAAATCCATTCTAGAAAAGACAAGGAAGTGCTGAGCTCTTCTCAAGCTGACCTTTGCAGAGCCCAGATTTGAGTCCAGCCTACTGAAACCCTCTCTGGAACGGAACAATTTCCTAACAGACCTTCTGCCTTGAACAAACAACCCAAATGTTTTAAATCTTGGTGATTTAAAATTAACAAAAATTCTGATTATTCACCCCAAATCTGGTTAACAATAGTGGTAGAAGGTCACAGATTTTACTCCTCCCATAATGCCAATTGTAGAAAATAACTCACCTGACACTCTGGGTCACCAAATCTGCAGTTAAATTCCAGAACTTTAGGCCCATCTTTGGTGAGCATTAATCCAGCATAAAGCACACCTGGAACAAATAATGATACATAAAGATCTCTCAGGAACTCACTTGTTTTGAATATGTTGATAACAGGATTTAAAAGGCTGTCACCTGTGCTCAGTGAATTTGAGAAATGGTAAAAATAAATCAGGCAGAAATAGTTGTCACAAATTTAGAGCTTATTTTGGAACATTTTCCTTTCTGCTCCTCCTCACTTGAGGAATTATCCCCTGTTCATGACCTCTGTTGATTTCCATGGCTTTGAATCAAGGCACTGGTACCAAACCCAGCTCCTAATGAATCAAAGCTGTTTCCCTTAACCTCCAGTGTGAGTTAGGCTACAAAGATGAAAAAGCAAAATAAAAGGTTGTTCTCCTTATGATTAAAAATCCCAAGGTTTTGTACATACCCAAATAGGGGACTCCTTCTTTCCTCATGCCATCAACAGCCTTCTGAAGAACAGTCTCTCTGATCTTCTGCAGCAAATCTTTAGAAATCTGATAAAAAAGGATTGGAAACCAGTGTTTGTAAACAAGGAGGGCTTGGTTTTGTGTTTTTAAGAGCCAAGCAGAATTTTTGGATGCTCTCTTGATTACTCCAATGGAAAGCTAAGAATGTTTTCCTCTCTATTTCTGCCAACAGAAGTTCCCTAGCAAACAAACCCCAAACTACCTTAAGCCACAGCCAAAATTCACCATGGGCTTTGTTTGGCACAAATAAAAACTTTGTGTTTAGGCCCTTGGTTCTGATGAGCAGCACTTCATAACACTTAAATCCCAACCAAATACAAGGATGCAGAAATAACACTGCCTACTTTGTAATTCCAAGTAATTCAGTGGAGATACCCTCCTCTTTAGAGAAGTTTGTGGAGCTGAGGATTTGACTTGGCCATGTCTGCTTTGGGCAGCAACTTCCATCCAGCAGAGCCCAGTCCCTCCTGCTCCTCATGCTGGAATTAAACATTCCCCCAGGCTGTCAGTGACAGCTGGAGTGAAACATCCCCTCAGCAGTCCCCTTCCCTTCCTCACCAACCCTTGCTCACCTGAGGAGCTGGGCAATAAGCTCCCATCCCTCCTGTGTTGGGGCCCTCATCTCCATCCATCAGCCTCTTGTGGTCCTGGGCTGGGGGCATGGGAGCAATGGTGACACCATCACTGAAGCACAGGCACTGAAACAAGGACAAGAGTTAAAGTTCCTGGGGGTGGCTACAATTAAAGTGCAAACAGAGTTGATTTTCAGTGTGACAAAGGGGTATTTAAGAGGATAAACTCTGCCTCCCTGATAAAATAAATGGTGGGTTCAAAGCATTTGGCTTTTCCTCAGGAAGCAGGGACTCATTTTGTGTGACCTTCCTTTAGAAATTAACAAAACCTAGAAAAATTGCAGTTGAAGTTTGAGTTTGAAACACTCAAAAGGTTTAAAAAAAATTAAAATACTGCATGATGGAAATTACTTTTTCCTTTCCCCTCCCAGCCCCTGCCCCAGAAGGAAGGAATTACATCCCTTTCAAGACTTCCTTTCCTTGCTGATAAAGCTATTTACTTGTGAAAAATTTATCAATTATTTCTATAGCAGTTGTTTTTATCCTCAGTATCTTTAGAATAACAAGGCTGCTGGCATCTTGTGGAACTGGATGATGTTGTGCACTCAAACTGAGTAATGCTGGATTTTAATGGCAGCAGTACTCAAAACCATTTTGCAGTGCTAATTATAAAACCAGCAAGGATCCAAAATAAGCCACACAGGTGTCTCTCACCAATACAATTTTATTTATAAGCAGGGAATGGTTTTAATTTAACTGATAAAATCCTCCACTCTGTAGGTGAAGGCACTTAGTGAATCCCAAACAATTTAGAACATGTAGAACCAAAGTGTTACAGTGAGATGCACTTACAGAAATTTCTTCTCCTTCAAGATATTCTTCAACAACAACAGTCTCCCCAGCTGTGCCAAAACTCTTATCCTACAGTGAAACAAAATCTCTTTAGTTCTGTTCCAGTTTTCAACTACTGAAAATGCAACAAGAAATAGGTATTTTTAATACAGCCAAAAATGCAACACAGATTTGAGATGATGAATCCATTTCTCCCCCCCAAGGATGTCAGCAGTGGTGAAATCCCTACTCCTCTCTTTATTCTTAAATAAATGCAGGGTTTATTAGTGGATATTTTCAAATGGCAGAGGGTATTTGTGATTAATGAGCAATTCCTCATGCTCTGCCTTCTGAAATTCACCCCAACAGCAGTGACAGCCAAGTCTCCAGTGTGCACTTCCACTGAATAAAAAAGTGCAATTTTATACCACACCTGGGAAGGGAGCAAGATTCTCACACCCCAGTGCAATGTTTGAACACTGACTGCATATTCTGGATAATAAGAAATTAAGAACAACCAGCCCACACTGCCAAGGTGATTTTGGGGCTCTGTAGAAATCTCTAACTCAGGTTTTTTTGTAGAAGACATTGGGCCCTGTTCAGACAGGAAGTGTGCAGTGACCATACACCCCCAAAATGTGACTGCAGCACCCATGCTCTGACTCCTGGAGCACAAGTGTGTCACAGAATGTGTCCCATGGAGCAGCAGAGCTCCATGGAATTTCAGGGTTCTGTGCTGCTGGCACCAGCTGAGGGCCTGACCTGGGAGCCTCAGCTCTGTGCTCCTCACTGGGCAGATAAAATTACTTCATCTGGCCTCACTTCAAATCTTCCACAAATACATTTGTGGAATATCCTTCCTCAGTGTGAACTTCACTTGAAATAATCCCAGCAGAGTCTGACTACACATTGAAGTGCTGGGCTTGGTCCTCATGGTGCTTGAAAAGATCCACCTCAAGCACTGAGGAGTTCATGCTCCTGCACTGTGGGATTGCAGAGTCTCATACAGTTGAAAAAAAAAAAGGAATTGTATATACAAATTAGTGAAATAAGGGTGGGTTTTCATGAAGAATGGTTTTATTTTAGCCTACAGGAACTGCAAGCCATAAATAAAACAGAGTTTCACAGGTGGCCAAATAAAAGGGTAAAAGCTTTGATGTCTTAGAGCCATGCTCCTATCACATGAAACAAAGAATGTCTGTGATGCCTGAGGTGGTGAGGAGCTGATCTGGTGTGAGACATTCCTTCTCACCTGCATGATTTCAGTGACAGCTTTGCAGGCCTCCTCCTTGGTCGAAGCCACGATGACTCCTTTGCCAGCTGCCAGGCCACTGGCTTTGACAACCAAGGCAGGGAAGGTGGCACTGCCAAGGCACAGGACAGACATTCAGCATCAACAGCCCTTGCAAGGACATTTTGAACATTTCAAGAGTTGAAAAATCAAAGTGTTTCTCAGTTTTCATGGCAACCTTACTGAATAACACACAAACCACACTAGGCTCCTCTTGTTATGCTCTGCCTGAGAAAGGTTCCTGCTTCTTTTCCCCACCAGGGAATTTCCTGACTGTTCATTACTGATTTCCATTTGGGAATTTCATCTAGGGTCACCTGGCTTGCACTGTGATGAGATCATCAGTTGCTGAGTAATTCTCCAGGTTTTTTTTTTTCTGGAGAAAAGGGATAAGAAGCCAGCACAGATGGCTCTGGGCTGCTCCCTGCCTTTCCCCAGCAGGCAGACTGACAAAAAAATAGCAGCTTGTCCTACATTCTCCTGTGAGCTGAACACTGAACTTGCATTCCATTTTAGAGCAGGAGAACCATTTTTCTCAGACTTGCTGCAGTTTGAGAGAGTCATGGTAGGTGATCCTTTGAAACCTTTGCAGATGTTCTATCCCAAAGCAATCATTGGATTGGTTTGGATATCCAGCACACTGTCAATAACAATATGTCTAAAATGACCAGAACTGTACCTGTTGATAAAGGCACATGCTGCTTTGGGATCAGTGAAGGATTTCCATCTGGCAGTGGGGATGTCATGACGATCCAGAAAGGCTTTGGTGAAGCTCTTACTGGACTCCAGCTGAGCTGCCTTTGCTGTGGGGCCAAAACACTTGATCCCAGCTGCTGTCAAGTCATCCACAATTCCTAAACACAAAATATGTCATAAATCTCCAGATGATCTATGGGAGTCAGGCCAGCCAAGCTGCACTGATTCCTTGGAGCAAGAATGCCAGGAATAGGAAGTCATCTGTGTCTGCAGTGCCTGCTCTCCTCACTGGAACCAGGAGCAGTAACCCTGCACCACTGCAGGCCCTCAGGATGCACTGGATTTGGGAAGGGGTGACAATCCCCCCTTGGTTTATGACACCTTTGAGCTAAAAGGTCAACATGACTCTTTGGTGAAGATACCAAAAAGTTTAAGCAGAAAAACTACCAGCATGTTTATAATTAGGTTTTTTTTTTTTGGGGGGGGGGTGGTGTTTTTTTTTTGTTTGTTTGTTTTGTTTTGGTTTTTTTTTTGTTTTGTTTTTTTTTTTTTTTTACCAAGACTCAAATTATAATTCTTTAAAAACATGAAAACTCCATGGGATAACCAAAACTGGCTTTCTGCCTCACACACTACCCTTCAGCAATTCCTTTTCACCTCGGCACAACTCTGGATTTCAGGAAAACTGCTCCAGAGGATCTGTTTCCATTCAGACTGGAGACACTGCTGAGTGATGCACATATGAGGACTAAATTTACTTTTTTCCTAAATGCTGAAGGCTGTGATTTCCAGCTTGTGTCTCTTACCAGCAGCAAGAGGAACCTCAGGACCGACCACCACAAGCCTGATGTCCTGGTCTCTGCAGAACTGGGCAACAGCAGCATGGTCACTGACTGGAACAGCTGTTGGAGACACAAAACAGGGAAAAATCCCATCCACAGGTGCTCCTCAGCTCTGAGTTACCACAGAGCACTCACCAGCCTCCTCTGCTGGGCTGCCAGGTCACAGGGAACCTGGAGGAGTGAGGCCCACACACAGAGACTCACCCCAAATACCCCAAACACAGCCCCAAACCCCAGGCAAAGGTTCTGGTTGGACATCCACAGTCAGAGTCATAAATCACAGGAGCATGGAATGTCCTGAGCTGTAGGGACCCCCAGGGATCCCCCAGTGCCAGCCCTGCCCTGCCCAGAGCCCCCAAGCCCAGCCTGGGCACCCCTGGCAGCGCTGGCCAAAGGCTCCTGGAGCTCTGGCAGCCTCGGGGCCGTGCCCATTCCCTGGGCAGCCTGGGCAGTGCCAGCACCTCTGGGGAAGAGCCTTTCCCTGCCCTGCAGCCTGGCCTGGCCCAGCCCCAGGCGCTCCCTGGTGCTGTCCCTGTCCCAGAGCAGAGCTGGAGCTGTCCCTGCGCTGCCCTCGGGAGGAGCTGCAGCCCCGGGGAGCTCTGCCCTCAGGCTGCTCCAGGCTGGGCTGGCCAGGGCACCTCGGGGCCCCTCCAGGCCCTTCCCCACCTCCACAGCCCTGCCGACCCACCTTGCTCTTTACAGTGAGAAAAAAGGCTCAGGGACCCCCTGGGCTGCCAGCCAGCAAAGTGGTCTGACCCCTAGGAACAGCATATTTGCCAGCACAAGCAGCATCACAAAGAATCCAAGAAAACAAAAAACTCTAAAGGAAAAAAAATTAGAATTCTTTCCAGCAAGTCTCCTCCCTGAGGAGGGTCACCATGGTGGGGTGTTACATTTTAGTTAGATGGCATGCTCTGTCTCATCCTTCCAAAATGTACAGTTTATTCCAAACTGTGATCCTCCCCTGAAGGATCATGTATCTGTAATCCCATTTGCCCAAATCTTATTCTGCACCCACTTTGAATCTCCCTCTTAAGCTGTGCCCGGGAGACCAGATGCTCTCTTGGTCCTCCTCTCCCTTAGGCTCTCCCTCTCTCCCTCTCCTTCCCCCTTTCCCCCTCAGTAACCATGCTGTTCCCAGGGATGGGACCCCAATAAACCCCAATAAAATCAGCACCCTCAGAAGCCCTGTGCAGTCTCCTTGCCTGCCTGCTGCTTCCAGTGAACACACAGCTTAGGGGGGCCCCCCAAACAAACTGCATCCCCATGGAGCTTTACAGAGGTAAGCAAGGATGGATGGGGCTTGGAGCAGCCTGGCACAGTGGAAGGTGTCCCTGCCCATGGCAAGGGTGGCACTGGGTGGGCTTTAAGGTCCCTTCCACCACAAACCATTCCACAATTCTGTGATTTTATGATCTCGGTGCCAGGAGGGTGTTGGGGATGAAACAAATGGCTGCTGGTAGAATTCCAGCTCATCTTTTACTGAGCCTTCTGAAAGCAAGGGGAATCAGAACCTTTTGTTTTACATGATGTTGAACTTAATTAAGAAGGACGCTGTGCTGTCATTATGGCTGAGGATATGTGGGCTTGGGCTGTTACAACCATTATCTTTCCAAAAACAAACATTCAATGTGATGACACTTGGAATGCCCCAAACTGTGCAAACAAAGACAATAATGTCAATCCCATGAACCAAGTTACGCAAAAGGCCCTGCAATTGCACTGCTTTTATCATGAATAAATAAAGCCAAGGTCTGCAGGGATGGGAGCACAGATCCAGAGAGCCAGGAGAGAGATGAGCCCAGTGTGGATTGGCTGCTTGTGCAGGGAGGAGACTGCACACACCTGGGCACGGTGCTGGCAAAGGGAGCACAGGATGCCAGGATCACCAGGGCTGGAAGAGCCCTCAGGACCACCCAGTCCCACCCAGCAGCACCCCAAACCCTGTCCCCAAGGCCACATCCAGACACCTTTAGGATATTTCCAGACACAGAGACTCCACCACTCCCTGGGCAACTTATTCCAAGGCCTGACCACTCTGGCAGGGAAAAATTGTTTCCAATCTGCAATCTGACCTCCCCTGGTGTAATTTAGGGCCATTTTCTTTTGTCCTTTCCCTTGGGACCTGGCAATACAGTCAGTTTCTGGGGAGTGATGAGAGACGAAGGGGATGACAGGATTTTGGTCAGTCCCACTGTGCTCCCCCTACCCTGGACGAATAAATTCATAGAATCATTGAACTCCAGGCTTGTTTGGGCTTAGAGGGACCTTAAATCCCACCCAGTGCCATGGCAGGGACACCTTCCACTGTCCCAGGCTGCACCAGCCCCAGTGTCCAGCCTGCCTTGGGCACTGCCAGGGATCCAGGGGCAGCCCCAGCTGCTCTGGCAATTCCATCCCAGCCCCTGCCCACCCTGCCAGGGAACAACTCCTTCCCGTAAAATCTCCTGATTCCACAACAGAATCTACATTTTGTTATAGATTTACCCTTTTCAGGTGGGGTGGGGGAACACCCACTCAGAACACAAATAAAAATCACCTCCTTGGCACCTCTCTCACAGCCCAATTATTTTGTTCCACCAACAAAGGCGTTTGGCTTCCCTGTGTAGCTGATGCCAGTTGACTTCTGGCTCACCCAAAAGCAAAACACGCCTGTGCCAGGGCTTGCCCCCCACAGGGAACAATTCCTAATTCCCAATATCCCATCCATCCCTGCCTTCTGGCAGTGGGAACCATTCCCCCTTGTCCCTCTGCAAGCAGGAAAGGAGAGAGCCTGGAATTCACCCCAGATTTCTTGCTGCAGGTCTGATCTCATGATATTAACAGTGAGTATGGCACAAGATTTACACGATGGAGAAATGTCCTAACAACAAACAAGAAGGAACAAGTCGTGTTGTTTATCCATGAGTTTAACTGTCCTCCCAAATATCCTTTTTCTCAGGTTGTTGGCTGAAAGGGGACATTTCTGTAGCTGTGTTTGACTGCTTAAAACAACAGCTGAACATTCCTCTGGAACCAGACAGGGGGACCCTGGCCCAAGGCCTTCAAGGATGGAGCTTAAATTTCAGAGCAAAAGTTACAGAGAGGTAAAATGTGACAGAAGGAGGTGTCAGGATGGTGAAGTCCATTCACAGACACACCTATTCATTCAGCAAGCCATTGTCTGTGCTTCTGCACCAAAACTGCCCTGATAATCCACCTAGATTAAATATAAACCTGTATTTAGGTACCCAACCTAAATCCCACTTTATTGCTGGAAACAATTACAAGCTCAGATCAACCACAAAAAATTTTCTTACTTGAATACAAAGTTTGAAAGATTTGAGGTTATTTGTAATTTTCAGCTCAATTTTTTATGTTTCAGTAATCACACAAGACCCAGAGCTGCAATCCTAATTAAAGGCAATTCCATGATCCATGAAGGGAGGATGAACTTTCAGAGCAAAATCTTGATTATACAAAAAAAGCACCAGAAACCAGGGAAGGAGTTTCCCAGATATTCCCAGATATCCCAGGTATTGTTGCCCACACAACATAACACGGCTCATGTGCTTCTGTAAGGCTGTTCCCCATTTTCCACCCTGAGTTAAATCAAAGCCCCAGTGACAGTACTGGAATTCCTGAACAGGTGAGACAAATTCTTTCCTTAAAAACCAACATAAAACTCTTCATAAATTCTAGGTTCTTCCTGGGGTGGTGAAGATTTCTCTCCCAAAGCACAGGTGAGCCCATGTGCAGAACAAAACCATTTATTCCACATGGAAATTTCATGGACCTGGCTCAAGATCAAGCATTTCCCACAGCTGGTGCAATGTTTTCTATGGGATGAAAGAGAGAAAAAAACAGGGGAGGTTTTCAAAAGCACAGCTTGAAAAAAACTGCTGGAATTCCCATTCCACAGGCCCTGCAGCCTGGCACTGACCCCATTTAGCACAAGGGTAAAGGGGTTTTTTGTCTTTCTGATCTTCTCCTCAGAGGCCAAACAGAGCAAAAAAAACAGAGTGAGGAGCTCACTCATGAAGCTGAGACTGGACAAAGAAATTCAGGACAAAGTTGTTTCAAAAGCCTGTAATTGAGCATTCCAAGGGAATTCCATTCAACAATTACCTGCTGTACAAGAACCTGGCAGCACTCAGGTTTCCATGGGACAACAACACACAAAGCTACTCCCACAGCAACACGAGTGCAGAAATGGATGTGTCTGATCCCCATGCACACGCATCCTGTGTTACCTTGAACTCCACATCTTATCACATGTTCTGAAGGGAAAACTGAAGTTTAAGGCAGGTTAAAGCCTCTAAATCAGGATCTGCTGTGTAAAGAACACAGGAATCTCTGTGCTCTGGACTGCTTGCCTGGGGGTCAGCTCCTCAGACCAGGCTTTTTTGAAATGCAGCTCCGAATTTTGGATGCTCAATTTGCAACATCTGAAGCTTGATTTCTCAAAATTAGTAACTGTGAAAAGTCTCAATTACAGCCAGTCAGAGCTCCAACCAAGCAGGCAGTACACAGAGAAATATCTGAAGATAACCTTGATTTCTTAAGGTCACTAAGACAAAGGAATGAATTTATGCTCACAGTGACAGAGTGTTCTTGTCACAGCCTGTGGGGATCATGGGGTTTCAACACAAGAGGGAGTTTAGGTGGCAACCACAGCAACTATCCTGAGCTGGATTCCCAGAGGAACAGCTCTGGCTGAATCCTCCAAACCCAAACCTAAAGAATGAGACTTCACAGTTGAGATCTTATAAAATTAATTCTACAATTTACACAAGGCTTTGTTCAAATATATTTTTTCTCTTATTAACTGTATCTAAAATCTATTTCACATGCCCAAAACCTTAAAAAATGGTAATCCATTACCATCATCCATCATCTGTTTGTTTATGGGTTACGTTGATTTATGGGGTATTGTTTTAAAGATGACTTGGTTAAAGGTAAAAGTTTTTATTATTTATTTTAACAATTATTCCTATTTTTGAGAATAGAGATTTTTGGAAGTGTGTATAGGATTTTTTTTATGGGATTGTTGTTATATACATTAACCAATAAATCTTAAAATTAAAAAAAATCTTGAATTAGCAAACCAAAACCACTACAGAAAAATTAACCAGCCAGTTTCAAAGTAAAACCACCACAATCATCATCATCATTATTTCATTATCATCATCGTCCTTTCACACTACCAGCTGTGACTTCAGCTCAGCAACATCCTGGCTGAATGATCATATTTAAAATTGGTATTTTTTTGGTTTTACCTGAATTGGAGATTTTCCCATTGTCAGCTGTGCCTGCATTTCCTGGAGCCACAAACACGTGTTTGACGTGTGGGGACTGTGCCAGCTTCCAGGCCAGGGCGTGCTCCCTGCCGCCGCTGCCGATGACCAGCACCCGCTCAGCCATGGCCCTGCAGGACAGAGGAAAACAGCTGGAATTAGCTGGGGAAGGTGGGCAAAGCAAGAGCTTCAGGGACCATGAAGTGCTGGAGAACTTCATCAGATACATGAAAAACTTCATCAATGATACACACTAAACCTCCAAGACTGAGCTGACCCAGAGCACGGCAGGAACCCACCAGGAAAACCATCCTGGGTTTGATTGGAAACTGCTCCCACTTATACAGAAATCTGGGATAGAGGAAAAAACCCTGCTGAGTGACCAGGCTGGGATTTGCAGCCTAGAGAATCACAGAGTCCCAGAAGGGTTTGGGTTGGCAGGGACCTTAAAGCCCAACCAGTGCCACCTCTGCCTACCATGGACAGGGACACCTTCCACTGTGCCAGGCTGCTCCAAGCCCCAGTGTCCAACCTGGCCTGGGACAGGGATGGGGAGTCCACAGCCCCTCTGAGCAACAATTCCTTGGAGAATCCAAACCTGCAAAGGTCAAAGCCCTTCTGATGCACCCACGGTATGAACATGGGTGTTTGGAGCCACATGGGGCTGTTCAAGAGATTTTACAGGCAATGACTGAAAAGCTCTGAACACCTCATGGAAAGGAAAGGTTCCAAGCAAGGAGACAAGAAAGTAACTTCCAGCTCTGGCTTTCCATGGAGAGGACAACCACGAGGCCAGCAACAGGTGGAATTAAAAAAGGAGCTCACTCAGCCAAGGTAGAGGGGGGTATCCACTGCACTCTCCCATTCCAGGGAGGTTTGGATAAACACATGGGCATTCTGCTGGCCAGTGGCAGTGGGAGCATGGGTGACCACGTCATCACCTGGGTGTGCACAGCCAGCTTACGCACGTGGAGCTCACAGCAAAAGGACAGCGTGTCCTCTGAGCAGCTCTGGAAACCTCTGCTCCCTGAGATTCACTGCTGTGTGTACTCTCCACATATTGACTGATGAAAGAGTTCACTGACAAAATCCACTAGAGTTCAGAAAACAGTAAAGAAAGAAAGGAAGGAAGGACATAATTTATAAACTAATTATGCATGTCCTTATTTGGAGCTAAAATAATAGTTTGGTTTGGGTTGGGAGGGACCTTAAAGCTCATCCCATTCCAACTTGGCTACCATGGACAGTGACACCTTCCCCTGTGCCAGGCTGCTCCAGCCCCAGTGTCCAGCCTGGCCTTGGGCACTGCCAGGGATCCAGGGGCAGCCCCAGCTGCTCTGGGCACCCTGTGCCAGCCCTGCCCACCCTGCCAGGGAACAATTCCTCATTGCCAAGATCCCATCCATTGCTGCCCTCTGGCACTGGCAGCCATTCCCTGGGTGCTGTCCCTGCAGGCCTTGTCCCCAGTCCCTCTGCAGCTCTCCTGGAGCCCCTTCAGGCACTGCCAGGGGCTCTGAGCTCTCCTGGAGCTGCTCCTCTCCAGGGGAGCCCCCCCAGCTCTCCCAGCCTGGCTGTAGGGATCAGCTCCCATTCTCCCACTGCTGGGGGGGGGAACAGAGCCCAGAGAAGAGTTCAGGACAACAAAAGGAGCCACGAGTGCCCCTGATGTAATCCCAGCACACACAACACACAGGCAGGGTCACTCTCTGCACCGCCGGTCACTGACCCGCACGTGGCCGGTGCCCTGGTGAGCTCAGAGCCCCCTGTGCAGGAGGACAAGAGGGGATAGACACAAAATATATCTTAGGAAAGGGGAAAAAACCAAAACAAAATCCAGGAGATTTCTAAGGGAAAAGCAAAAATTATCCAAAGCAAATTTTCAGTAAGGCAGGGATGTGCCTTGCCCTCACATCAGCTGCCACAGTTTGACTTGACTAAAGCTGCCCTGATGAGGCAAAATATCTGCATTAGGCAAAACATCCCGACAGAATAAAATCAAAATAAATGTGGGTACAAGGATAAAATACAGAAAATTAACACCGAGTTGTTTGCTATCAACTAAACACACCAGAGCTAATATTTAATGGTAGTTTCATGCTGGGGGAGACCAACAGGTTTCTAATCCAGTGTTAAGCCAAATGTAGATATTGCAAAGTTACAGACATGTTTTAATTATAAACCTCCATGATTACTTGAAATAAAAAAGCTCAGGTTAGGCTAAAAATTATCAGTTATGGTATAGATATTTGGGAAACCACATGATGCTCAACTCTTTTCTATTACAACTCAAGCAAGAAGAAAAGGTAAAAGAATGAGGGATACAACAAAGGGGTGGATTAGATAAAGACAGAAATATAATAGTAAGGTAGAAGAGCGTTGATCACACAGCAGGCAGCTGTCTCCTTGAAGTCAAATGAGCATTGCCAGAGGTACCCAGAGCCAGTGGCCACTAGACTGTACTTTTTAAGGCAAATTTTATCAATAATAAGTTGAACAATACACAATATGATTTTCTAAAAACAATTAAAAAATCAAAACTTTTAAAATGTTAAAAAATTTAAATTGAAAAACGTTAAAACTTTACACCTGGACGATTTTAAACCCAAGACAGCCCCTACTCACTGTGTGCTATGTGTATTAGGCTGAGGAGAGCAGGACTCAGGAGCTCAGAGGCACAAAGAAAGAAAAGATTGGCAGGCCCTGGTTAAAATGTCCTTGTCCAAACATTACCACCCCACTGATAACCCTGTGTCCAGCCAATGGAACGGACCCCCAGGTATTCCAGGTGCAACAGGGGACAGAAGCTTGTTACAAACACTCTAGGAGTGAGAGGCAAAAGCTTTGCAGGACTGATCACACTGATCAGCACAGCCTGAAGACCCAGTGACACTGTGGCCACCTCATGGGACTCACCATGATGGCAACTCCAAGTGTCACTGCTTCTCTTCCCTGAAGTAACACATTCTGGCACTACTGTCGGATGAAAGAATTCATCACATACAGGACAAAGCTTTCTGTGGGAGCAGTAAACAGAACAAGCCATGTCTGCTATTGTCAAATAATACTGAATCATTTCATACCAAAATGTGAGTGAAGATTAGGTTTCACACGTTTGTTTTGAAGCTCAGTGTTATTTGTGCATCCCACTATGCCATCCTGGCAACTTTTATCTATGAATGTGGCTTGAGAAGATTTTGTGGTGGCAGTGCCAGTTCAGGAGGATCTGATGTAGCCAGTTTTATTTTACAGACACTCAAAGATGTCATGGAGGCCCCTCTGCTGCCCAGCAGGACCTCACTTTAAAAATAAAGATCCTATGAGGCAACAGTTCTTTTTATTTTTGTCACTAATGCAGCAGACAAAAATTTGTTCTCTAAAGAGCTAAAATCATTCACAAGGTAGATATTTACTCTGTGAGAATTATCACACCCCCAGGATTTTTTGGAAGCAACGTGTGAAATCCTTAAAGATTTTAAACCATTGGATATGGGATGTCATTACCTTCTGCACCCATTTTCTGCTTTGGTAAAGAAGGAGATGTTTGTTTACAAGATGTTTTAAAATGAAGACAAGGGACATTTCAGAAGAGGGTCTGTTGTTAGATCCTTATATGAAGTGAGAACAGGGAAGAAGAAATGAGTTAATCACTCCGTGTGTCCAGGAGGAGAAGAGGCAAGGACAGACTGAAGACAAGGAGATTCCCAGAGCTTATCCTCAAGGGTGCCAGGACAAAGCCAGCAGGCAGGAGCATCAGCTCAGAGACCTTTATCTTCACTGCAGGAAGGCAGCTGGGGCTCACCAACAAACCAGGGAACTCTTCCTCGTGAGCAGGGCCTGTGGAGCAGAGAAAACCAAGTGAGAGAGGAAACCCCACAGTGCTGAGAGCTGTCCCCACCCTGATTCCTGCACAGGGCACGGGGAGGCTCCAAACACAGGGAGCAGTGACATGAGGCTGCTCAGGTGCTGTCCCTTCCTGTGTCCCTTCCCAGGGACAGGAGCCATTGACCTTCCCAAACTTACCCTGTGCACACACCTGGGGGTTACACTCAGCTCCTTGTCTGCCTTAAGAACAGAACTCTGTAATAAAACATAAAATCCTTAAGCAATTTATTCACAAGTGTGATGCAAGGTACCTAAATATTCAGTCTCAACTGGGAGTACTTTAATAAGGCAGTTCCATACTAGCTCACCTCAAACTACAGCAGGAAAGGTGCAACTACATCAGACCTCTGCATTCCAGCACAAACAGCAAAGCTCACTCCTTCACACAGTGTATTTTTTTTTAATTAAGCTTCAGTGTTGTTGTTTTCCTCTGTGCTCCTCTGTATCCTTGTTTCCCAACACTGGGATTCAGGAAAACTGATATAGGCATCTAAGATTTTTAGATCAAAGACATGGTCTTTGCCAAGTGTCTTAATTCATGGCCAGGTTGGCCAGGGCTTGGAGCAAACTGACCTAGTAAAGGGTGTCCCTCAACAGAGCAAGGAGCTGGAACAGGGTGAGCTCTGGGGTCCCTTCCAACCCAGGCCACCTTGGGAGGCAATGAACTCCTACCCTTCTTAGAGGAGAGTCTTTCCCAAACACTACAGACCCCAAGCCCAGTGTCACTGTGAAGGTTCTGTGGTGAACTTTTCATGTGTGGAGAAGTGAGTCTGGACTCCATGTTTTTAGAAGGCTGGTTTATTATATTATGACATATATATTTTTAAAATACTACATTAAAACTATACTAAAAGAATAGAGAGAAAAAATTGCTCAGAAGGTTTGAAAGAGCAAGAATAGAATGCATAACAAAATCTTGTGACTCTCAGAGTCTGATGCAGCTGCATCTGTGATTGGCTTTTAATTAGAAACAACCAACATGCACCAATCACAGCTGCACCTGTTGCATTCTATAGCAGCAGATAGTTATTGTTTACATTTCTTTCTTGAGGCCCTCAGCTCCTCAGGAGGGAAAAAATCCTAGCAAAGGATATCAAAATATCATAGCTACAAGGTTCAAATCCAGCCCTGGAGAGGAGCTCTCATCATTTAGCTTTGGACTAAAGGACAAGGTTCATTCTTCCTATGGCAGTTAGGCAGAAGAAGAAAAACAATTGTCACAGAAGAGCTCAAATTGGGAAGGTGTGCAGTTCCCACCCCACTGAAGGCTGTGTGTTTCTTACCCTAGAAATCTGAGCTGTTCATGAGTTTCAGGAGTTTTTTTCAGACTTGTTATGGGATAAAAAAAACCAAAAGAGATTGGAGAAAAGCCAAATCTTGCAACTTTCTCCTTCCAACTTCAAACTTGCTTTCTCCTCTCGACTTCAATTCCCTCCTAGCATCCACCCTGCCATCCTTTACTCAGCTCCCAAACTCACCCACAGCCAGGCTGTGTGGCCCCAAACCCCCGTGGGCTGAACCCAGCTCTTTTGCTCTCTGAATGACCTCACGGGTTGAGTCTCCCTGTCCATCCTGAGTGCTCCCAGAGCTCGGCAGGCAGCCAGGGAGCTCCGAGCCAGCCTTCCCAGGGGATCTGTGCCAGCTGCTGGCCCCTGTTCAGGCCGGGGATGCACATGCTGCAGGTTCAGCGACTGCGGGTGCACAGGGGCCCAGCTGCCCTTGTGGGCCAGCTCCCCATTGGTCCCACCAACCTCTCCCCCTGCAAGCTCTCCTTCCCTCTCCTCCCGTCTGTGCCAAGGGAGCACTTGGATCAGGAAAACAGTGCTGGAGAGCAGGCACCGCGATGGTAAGCAGCGCAGCAAAGTAAATATGTCCCTGTGGATATGGAAAGGAAATGCTCCCAGCCGGTGAGCTCAGCCACCTGCCTGAGGGGTGAAGGATCACCAGAGCCAGAAGGGAAGCAAGGTAGCCAGGGAGGGTGAGAGAGCAAACCCAGCTGTGCCCTGATAGATGCAAGGACCAGAACACTCAAGTTTGCATTTCCATTCCCATTTCCATTTCCGTTTCCTGTCCCTGGTCCCAGGCAGAGACACACCAGGAAACCAGGCGCTGTGGAGGGAAGAGATCCACCTCTCTCTGCATTCTTCCTGTGTGGCTCAGTTTCCGGAGGGAATTCACCGTGCAAAGCATGCAGGCAGCTGCGAGGCACAACCAAAAACAGCCACGGCAACCAAATCTGCAAAATGGCCAGAAACCCACAAAGAAACTGCAGGTTTAAGTTGGGGCACAATTGGGCTCATCCTGAAGGAAAAAACCACAGCCTTGGAAAACTTTTTACTTCCTGACTTCAACACATGAAGAGCTGCTTAAGTAGCTCAGAGGCCTCCAGAATCTGGTGGCAATTATGATTTTTAGTTGGAGCTTTGCGTTAAATAATCTTTGTTAACTCATGTGTTTTATTTAGGACAAATTCCTGGCTCTCATCTGGCCGTATAGAATTATGAAAGGTTTGGGTTGGAAGGGAACTTAAAGATCATCTTGTTTCACCTCCTGCCGTTCAGTGTAGTGTAGAAAACAAAACAAAAGGAAAAAGGTCATTATTATTTGTTTCTTTCATGCCCCAAGCTGAAGCTCTGCCAGACAGGCTCCTTGTGTCCAGGTATGATCCTCCACACACGTGGATTTGGCATTTTTCTAGGAAAACACTCCCTCAAGTTTTGCTGCTAAAGAAAAACAGGATCATAAACTTTTACAACAACCCCCATAGTGCCATAAACTTGCACCTCAACCAACGTAGGATGCTGGAAATCCTCAGTGTTTTGTACCATGACGAGGGGGAAAAAGAACCCTTGAAAATTCACTTTCTATGTCATCCTTTCAGCTGTATACCCAAAATAGTGGCGTAAGTATTAACTCTGCTCATTACATTCAATATCTACTGGATGCATTTTAGAAAATGCTTTAGAAAATGCTTAAAGAGTTGGTAAGCCCCCAACTTTTGCAAACAGCAGGGAAAGAATTTAAGTGAATCAAAGTCCAAAACTAGAGAAGTTTAATATTTACTTGAAGTAAATATTTCACCACTTTGGCTGTGAAGGCCAGGCCGTGACGGGATTGCTAGGAGGGCTGCAATAAATGAGTAATGCCATGGTTAACTCTTACCATTAAAATGCAAATATCATATGTTAGGTAAGTTTTATAGATTTATAGTTATGTTTTACCCCCCTTGCGTTGTTATCAGGGGGTGGCCTGGGACATTTGGGTGGGATTGTTGCTATGGCAACAGCTGGCCTCCAATCAATTTAAGGAAATTATCTCCACCATTGGACAGAGAAGGAGTCAATGGGCAGAGCTTTGGGAGGGACCAAAGGGTTCAAAGCACATGGCGGGAAGAATTCCTTTGCTGCCGGCCCTGTAATATTTCCTCTATTCAGTCTTCTGCTGTATTTTGATAAAGTTTTAATAAACCTTTCAAATTTTTGAAAGTGAGTATCGTTTCTCACCGGGCCAAGCCGTGATGGGGATTCCAAGAGGCCCATGCCGTGAGTGAGGGGATTTGCCATGAAGGAGATGCCGTGAGGGCCTGCCCTGAGGGCACTGCTGTGGGGGCTATGCTGTGAGCACCAAGCCATGAGGGGACTGCCACTTTTGGGGTGCCGTGAGGGGGGTGCCGTGAGGGCCATGCCAGGAGGGGATTTGCCATGAAGGAGATGGCAAATGCCCTGAGGGTACTGCTGTGGGGGCTATGCTGTGAGCACCAAGTTCTGCGGAGACGGCCATGAGGGCCAAGCCGTGACCGGGATTGCATAAGAGGGGTGCCGTGAAGGCCAAGAGAGAATAATCTGCCCTGAGGAGCGGGGCTGCCCCGTGAGGAGTCTCCCGCCATTTTACGGCACGGGCGCACAGGGCCCCGGGCCGCCCCCCGTGCCCCAGCCCGGCGCGGGCAGCGCGGGGCCGCCGGCAGCGCCGGGGCAGCGGCAGCCCCGCACCGAGCGGGCCGTGATCCCTGCGCGCTTCCAGCGCGGCTCGGCCACTTACTGTGCTCCAGAGGGCATTCGAGGGCGAAAAGAAACTCCGGAACTACAACACCGAGACAGCCCCGCAGCGGGAGGAGGGATCTATAAGTAGTGTGTCGGCTGGAGCCTCCGAGTGGTGGAGTTTCCCCTAGCGCAGAAATCTCGCGGCCCAAAGACCTTAGGGATGCGTAGATTGCTTTTTCTTTACCCATCACCTCTGGGGCTGAGGGCTGTGCAAAGGTTTTGTCTCTACATCCCTTGAAATACCACATCCTTAGTTTGTCCCACATAGGGACTTTCTGCTTTAGGAAACCAAAGAGTATTGGGCGACGTTCAGTCTCATTTAGCCTTACAGTTGTGCTAGGATGCTGGAAGTGCTCAGTGTTTTGTACTATGATGAGGGGGGAGAATTCCAGCATCCTTCATTAATACTGTTAATAAAACAAGATTTCATCCACAGTTTTCCTCCCTTTGAGAGCTGTAATGTGAAAACATCGCTGTTCTTTGTAAACTACCTTAGGAAATAAGGTTTAATGGGTTTTTTTGCATATTTAAGCACACCCTAGAACAGACTCCTGCTTTGAAAGGGAAAGTCACTTGAATAAATGCTCTAAGTAGTATTGATGCTTGCAGCAGAACTACTACTGTAATAGTAATGTTTTACTAACTGAACATTACCAGCAACAATCACTGGTCTTGACAAGATGAAAGTAAAATATTTAATTAATCTGAAAAACATTTGACGCTGAAACCGAATAAAATATTTTAAGTAAAGAGAGTTTATTCAGCAAGCAGAGATGGAGAGAACAGTTATTTTCGCATATTTTGAGGGCTGTGCATCCTCATGTGTACGAGAAGGGACTTTTTGCAATTATCACATTTGTTTTGTTTGTAAGGAGTCAGAGGGAAACATGCAGCACACTCCAAAGTCCTTCTCTGGATTTTTGGGGCACCTTTCTTCATGTTTTTCGACATGCCTGGTTGAGAAAAGGCCATTTGCATCAGCTGAGTCTAAATATATCTCAAATTGTTCAACTGAAACATTTTCAGCCTTTACTTTGATATAAAAAATTACATAGTGTTCTACCAGTAAATCTAACAGATATTAATGTGACCATGGCATGAACAGGTAAAAGGACTTCTTAAGTGTAACTACTTTATATTTTAAATTGAATAAATCGAGTGTGACAAAAAGTAAGCAAATTGATCCAAGTCTCTGATTCTTTTTTTTTTCTCCAAAGTCAATATTAAGGCAGATCAGCAGGACATAGTGAAGAATGATGCTGCTTTTAAGGGGTCTTGTAAGTGATAACTAAACAATATTGACAGTGAAAATTTTTAGACCCCAGCAGTAATTAAAGTTTTTCTTGGGTTTTCATAGTGTTCCATTCTTAACAGTTTGGATTTGAAGGGACCTTAAAGACCATTTAGTAATTGCCATGAACAAGGATGCCACTTGTGAAAAACGCCAATCACTTGGTTTTAAAATTTTAAAAGTTTAATAGTAATAAAATGGTTATAAAAATAGTAATATAATTAGAGTAAGAAAATTTGAACAATTGAGATTGGGACAATATGAGACAATAAAAACAGAGTTATGGATGTCCAGGTACCTTTTTCTGGGCAACACAAGCCTGAAAAAGGACACCCATAAACAGAGGATTAATCCTTAAAATATGCCTGTTGCATATTCATACATCTCATACATGATGCATAATTCAATTCAAACACAGGATTCTGTCTGGTCACTGTCACCTTCTTAATCCTCATGCCGTCTTCCTGTCTGAGCAAGGTGGGAAGAATTTAGTTTTCCGCTAATAAGGGAGCAACAAATTCCATTTCTCTGAAGGATTTAAGTGTCCTGTAGCTGCTATCTGGTGCAAACCCTTTCTTAAAAAAATATCTTACATAGCATAGTTTCTATTTAAATATTATGTTATAACCTAAATCTATATTTAACACACTACTTAAGAAAATTAATACAGCATAACTTTCTAACATAACACGTACATTATTCATTTTAATACTTGCGAAAAACCAACCATAAAATACACATTTTTCACACACTCACCAGATCAGGTTTGGAGGTATTTTAAATTTATTTCAGGTCAACTAACTCCCCAAACTTACTACTACAGAAACTGTGTGGGGTTATTCGTTTTTACAGCCTGTTTGAACCCATATAATTAAAATTTGATTTGATCAAGGCATCATGGGCAGCACTGAAGGGGTCCCCAGGGTGGCTGTACTCTGGACAAACTCATTTCGGTGCGCTCCACCACCGCCAGAGAAGCTCCGACTATCCCAGGCGGGCAAAAGGCGCACTTTATTTATCCACCTCCCTTGGGTTTCCCCCCTTTGTTCCTTTAATTTTCGCGGCCCCGCTTGCCAGCCCCCGGAGCACATGTGCGTGTCACTGCCGGGCGGAGGGGGAGGGAGGGAGCGCGGGCGGGCGCCTCTCGCATGGAGCCGGGGCTGAGGGCCCCGCGGTGATGCAGCAGCAGCCGCAGCACCGCCCGCGTGCGGCCGGAGCCCCCTGAGAGCCGCCGCCCGCCCGGAGCACACGCGGGGCTCGGCCCCGCTCCATGGGCACCGATGGAATCGCTCCCGCTCGCACCCGCCGGCGCCGCGCCTCAGCCCGCCATGGCCTCGGCCGGGTAAGCAGCGGCCGCGGGGACTCCAGGGCGCCGGGGAAGGGTGTGCGGGAGCGCGGGGGGACGGGACCGGCGGTCGTGGGGCCGCGGTGCCTTTCCCTGCCCTCCGCGGGGCCGCGGGGGCTCGGAGGCGGCGTACGGGGCGCGAGAGGGGCCGCGAGCGGCGGCGGCGGGGCGGCGGGTCTGTGTGGGGAAAGGGTCTGCGCCAGGCGGCGGTGCGGGCGCGGGGCGCCGGGGACTGCTTTAGTGCTTTCACTGGGGGACGGGGACGCGCCGGGGGCGGCTTTGCCGGTGGCGGCGGCGGCAGGCGCGGAGCGCGGGGGGGCGGCGGGAGCGCCACAACATGGCGGCGGCGGCTGAGGGGACACGAGACCTTCCTCCCCCCCCCCCGCCGGAACCCGCCGCTGCTCTATGGCCCGTGCGCCGCGCTAGAGCGGCCGTTCGCCGCCGCACGCCGCCTCGGCCAATGGCGAGAGGGCTTACAGAGAACGCGGCCAATCACGAGGGGGCTTACAGGGGGGACGTCAGCGCGCGCCCGGGGCCGCGGTGCACTGTGGGATGCTGGAGGCCTCGCGTCGGGGCAGGAAGGAAGGGGGGGTGTCATGGCGACGAATATCGAGCAGATCCTTCGGTCCTTTGTGGTCAGCAAATTCCGGGAGATCCAGGAGGAGCAGCAGCAGCAGCACGGCGGGTAACGCGGCGGTGGGGAGCGGCGGGGAAGGGCGCGGGGCGGACAGAGACGGGCCGCGGCCTGAGGGTCGTGTCGGCGGCAACATGGCGGGGCCGGTGGGGTCGCGGCCGTGCGGGCGCCCTGAGGGAAACACGGCCCGGGGACCGAGAAAAGACGCTCGGGGGACGCGCCCGCCTGCTCCCTGCCCGGTTTCGGTGCTGTCCTCCCGTCGGGCAGGCGCCTGTATGGCTTGTCTGATTTACGGCTAAATTTGCCGAGTTTATCTCGTAAAAGAAGGAAAATCTTGGTAAGAGCGAGGAAAAACTGGAAAAGAGCGCACAGCGTGTATTTATTTTGTAGAGGAAACCCCTACAAGGTCGTAGGAGCACGGGGCATGTGGCACATTCCAGAACGTGATTTTTTTCCCCTTGTGTCTTAGCCTCAGCACTCACAGAGTGTCCGGGCTGAAAAAGTGATAATTAATCCAAAGGCAGAGTTTTCCCTAAGAGCACGCCTTTTTCAGGAGCCTGAAATACTGCTCTGAAGAGCTGGGTATAACAAGTGTATGTGAACGACAAAACGTGTCCAAAAAAAGGCTCAAAATTGCTTGTATTAAATTGATTATGGTTTGTTTTTTTTTTTTTTTTTGGTTAGTGCAACGGTGGAAGGCCAGCCCAATGGTGACACAATCCCAGCTGAGCAGGCCGGGCCTTCCGAAGCCTCTGGAGCTGCTGGGAGTTGCCAGGGTGAACAGATAGTGCAGAAAATAGAGGAAGTGCTCTCCGGAGCCCTCGGGACAGAGCTGCAGTGCAACCCAGGTAATAAAACTCCCTCTGGCAAATCTCTTCTTGGTAAGAAGGTTGTGAGTGTGCCTGAAATGGAGTCAGATTTGTAGAGGGGAAAATGTGCTTCCTGGAGCTGCTCCTCTGGCAGCATTGTGTGTTAAATGTGGTTAAATATTTTCTTTGCTGTGATTTTACATCCAGAGCTGACCAGAGGAACACATAATTTAAAAACTGAGCTGGTTATATGTAAGCATTGCTATGGGGAAAAGTTGGAGTTTTTTCTTTCCAGCACTAAAACAGATGAATATTTTCCATATTTATGCATGCATTTATATGTCCATAAATTCTGAATTTTTTATCTATATATCTTTACTCCAGGGTCTCTGAACTGTTCTTAGTACCACAGCTGATGCTGATAGCAGCAGTTTCTGCTTTGGGTTGGTTTTCAGGATTATTTTGAAAGAAGATTTATTACAAAACAGATCTGTGATGAACCGTTCAGTCAAAAGATGATTTGCTGTTTTAAAGTATAGGTACTTACATTGCAGTCTTGCAAAGGGATTTTGATGTGTCACTCTCAGATCTTGAATAAATTACTAGATTTTAAGGCTAAAAAGTCACATCTGAGTGTCCCCTCTTGTGGGACTGGTCCTTGCTGTAGAATTCTGACTGTGGAGGGTTGGTGAGGTGATGAAAGCTGTAATTACTGCATTTCTCATTTTTGGGAGTTCAAACACAGGTGACTGCAGTGTGCTGGGTGAGTACAGTTCCAGAGGCAGCACAGAAAAGTGTTAATTTCAAAGATGCTGCTGGCAGGGGTTTGGGATTGCTCTGAGGCTTTTTGCTCAGTGGTTTGTGTACCTTGAGCATTTTCAAGTTTTAATTTTCAAGTTTTTAATTTATGCTGCAGGAGCAGCACTTGGGGCTGACATGGGGAGGTTTGCGTGGTTCTTGGTTGGTTAGTGGTTTTTGTTGGTTTTGTTTGGTGATGTGATTTTTATTTTTGTTTATTTTTTGTTCTGTTCTTGTGTGGAGGACTGAGGCAAGGTGACGTGGTAATAAAGAAATGAGAGGTGTTAATTTGGAAGTTAATAAACTCACCTGTGGCAAATGTTCCCACTGTCCATCTCTGAAAAGGAGTTGGAAACGGGCATTATCTGATTATCTGAATCTAATTAATTATCTTTGCAGAACAGTTCATTTTATAGAATCCCAGAATATCCTGAGCTGTAGGGACCCCCCAGTGCCAGCCCTGCCCTGCCCAGACCCCCCAAGCCCAGCCTGGGCACCCCTGGCAGCGCTGGCCAAAGGCTCCTGGAGCTCTGGCAGCCTCGGGGCCGTGCCCATTCCCGGGGCAGCCTGGGCAGTGCCAGCACCTCTGGGGAAGAGCCTTTCCCTGCCCTGCAGCCTGGCCTGGCCCAGCCCCAGGCGCTCCCTGGTGCTGTCCCTGTCCCAGAGCAGAGCTGGAGCTGTCCCTGCGCTGCCCTCGGGAGGAGCTGCAGCCCCGGGGAGCTCTGCCCTCAGGCTGCTCCAGGCTGGGCTGGCCAGGGCACCTCGGGGCCCCTCCAGGCCCTTCCCCACCATTTTCATGTCCCTCCTGGTTGCCAGGGCTCTGCTGACTCAGTTCCAGCTGGCCACAGACCAGGACCCCCGGGGCCCTTCCCAGAGCTGCTCTCCATCCGCACAGCCAGGCTTGCCCAGTCCAGCACTTCCTCTGTTACGCTCCACACGGTTGGGGATTGCCAGTCTCTGATTTGTTGGGATCTTTCTGCAGGGCTTCTCCGCCCTCAGGAGAGTCAACAGCCCCATCCCGTTTGGTGTCCTCAGCAGACTAATTATCCCCTTGAGTCCTGTGTCCAGGCTGTTAGTGAAGATGTTGAAGAGATCTGGGCTGAGAATGGAGCTCTGCAGAGCCCCATGGCCACCTTGTCCCCAACCCCATGTCACCCCCGTCACTGTCACCGTTGGTGCCCAACCCGTGGGCCAGTTGCTCACCCACTGAATAACAGCTGTGGGCTGGGCATTTTGTCCATAAATTTGACTCTCCTTTTCTGTTCTCTCAATGCATTCAAAGCAATGTTGGTGCAAAAACTATTTCTAAGTTGTTTATCCCATAAATATGTACCTGCTATACTTGTTGTGGAATTCCCAGTCGTGTTCATTTTACAGTATTGCAATTACCAAATGCTTTTGAAAGATTTTGGATACTGGAAAATAGTAAACTTTGGGATCACAGATTCTAATTGGAGGGTCTGTGTTGCAGCCCTGGCTTGTATAAATAGAATCATTGAAAGGGGAACATGCAATCAGACTCCAATGTACAGCTCATTTTTCATGGAAATCCCAGCAAGTTGCCTTTAATGAAGTGCCTTTCTCCTGAAAACATGGCACTAGGGCTCCAGAAGGGCAAGAACCTAACAAAGGTTAAATCCAGAGGGAAGTGAGGTACAGAGCTAAGAGGTGGTGATGGAAACCCCAGACTCCCTCTTTCCCTTCCTGGTGATGGAAACCCCAGACTCCCTCTTTCCCTTCCCCATCAGTGATTTGCTTGTCCCCACAGGCATCTGTATTTGTTACTTTCCTGTTGGAAGCAACATTCTCAGAGGAGCATGCAGCTTTGCAGCTGCAGTCATGCCTGTCCCAGTAGCTGTTCCAGCCTGCAGTGTCTTAAAGTGGGTTTGGGACTGGGGATGTAGATGCTCTTTTCCCAAACTTGTTAGACCCTAGTGAGTAACTTGGTCAGTAAATACACAAGGAATTTCTAACGCAGTAGCAACACTGCACTCAGGGGTTAAAGCACAGCAGAGGAGAGTGGCTGCTCAGGTCTTGTAGCATAAATCCTCACTTTGGTAATTTGTTTGTAAAATGGGAATTCCTATTAATCTTCCATGTGCAGCATTGGGGGTTTGAAGGCACATCTCCAGCCTGCTGTTAGAACATGCTGCCCCAGAGTGTGGGTGGAGGGACATCCAGCCCCTGTGCCCCCTCAGGTGAGAGCCCACCTGAGAGCTGCCCCAGCCCTGTCCCAGCACAGGGAGGAGCTGGAGCTGCTGCAGAGAGCCCAGAGGAGGCTCCAGGATGAGCAGAGGGATGGAGCAGCTCTGCTGGCAGGAAAGGCTGGCACAGCTGGCATTGTTCACCTGCACAGGAGAAGCTTTGGGCTGAGCTCAGGTTGGCCTTGCAGGGCCTGCAGGAGCCCAGGAAAGCTGGAGAGAGACAATTTCCAGGGCATGCAGGCAAGTCATGAAATGGTTTGGTTGGAGGAGGACCTTGTGGATTGTCTCGTTCCAAACCGCCTGACATGAGCAGGGACACCTTCCACAATCCAGGGTTATTCCAAACCCTGTCAAGCCTGGCCTTGAACACTTCCAGGGATGGGACAGCTTCCCTGAGCAGCCTGTGCCAGGGCCTCACCTCCCTCACAGATGAGAATTTTTTCCTGAGATCTTATCTAACCCTACTCTCCCTCATTTTGCACGCACTGTCCCTTGTCCTGTCACTCCAGGCTCTTGTCAATAGTCTTCCACCACCTTTACTATTCTTCCAGATGCTGGAGGGTTACGGCTAGGTCACCTGTAGTCTCTCTAGGTGAACAATGCCAGCTGTGCCAGCCTTTCCTGCCAGCAGAGCTGCTCCATCCCTCTGCTCATCCTGGAGCCTCCTCTGGGCTCTCTGCAGCAGCTCCAGCTCCTCCTGGGCTGGGACAGGGCTGGGGCAGCTCTGCAGGTGGGCTCTCACCTGAGGGGACACAGGGACACAATCCCAGTCCCTCTCCTGATCCCAGCTGGGGGCTCTGGGCTGGAGCAGGTCCAGCTCTCCCAGGGCTGCTCCATCTGCTCATCCCAGCCTGAGTTGATGCCAGGGATTGTCCCAACTCAAGTGCAGCCCCTGGCCTTGTTAAACCTCAGCAGATTCCCATGGGGCACTTCTTGAGTTTGTCCAGATCCTTCTGGGTGGCCCCATCCTTTAGAGGTGTCGCCTGCGCCCGCAGCTTCGTGTCACCTTCAAACCTGCTGAGTGTGCACTTGATCCTCCTGTCATTAATGAAGATATTAAGTAACACTGATTCATTAATGAAGCTATTAAGTAGCACTGGTCTCAGTATGGTGTCCTGAGGGACACCACTGGTCACTGATGTCCATCGGGACTCTGAGCTTTTGACCAGTGTCCTCTGGATGTGACCATCCAAACAACTGTTAATGCACCAATGTCAAATTCTTCATTCCAGTTTGGAGACAAGAATGCTGTGGGGGCACTGGGTCAAATACTTTAGAGAAGTCCACATAAATACCATCTGTAGCTCTTCCCCTGCCCACTGGTGTAGCCAGTCTTCCACAGAAGGTCAGACAGGTTTTTCCCTTTGTGAAGCCATGCTGGTTGTTTCAGTTCACATCCCTGTCCTCCATGTGCCTTAGCAGAGCTTCTAGGAGGATCTGTTCCATGATCTTCCCAGCACAGAGGTGAGGCTGTGACAGGGTGGTAGCTCCCAGAATCATTCTCTCTTCCCTTCTTCAAGGGATTGGCTTTTCACTGCCAGAGGGCAGGGTTAGTTCATGCATTAGGAGAAGATTCTTCCCTATGAGAGTGGTGAGGCCCTGGCACAGGGTGCCCAGAGCAGCTGGGGCTGCCCCTGGATCCCTGGCAGTGCCCAAGGCCAGGCTGGACACTGGGGCTGGAGCAGCCTGGCACAGGGAAGGTGTCCCTGTCCATGGCAGGGAGTGGAACAAGATGAGCTTTGAGGTCCTTCCCAACCCAAACCATTCCATGACTGTGATACTACTTGGAAAGAGCTGTGTTCCCTCTGGGCCTCTGTCCTGACTAACAAAGAGTTGGGTAATTTTTTGAAATAAGTGTTTTATTACTTAAAGTAACTCTGTGAGGAAGGAAAGAGAGCTGGAAAGGGAGGGAGTGTGTGCTGTTTGTGCATGGTAGTTCAGTAACTGGGCGTGGTTTGCAAGTTTAATTGTTTTGTACCTCTGTCCATGTACTTCACAAGTACTCTGAAAGAATTTTATATATGCAGTCTTACAAATGTTTACAGGGTAAATGTCATTTTTTCTAGATGTAGACAAAAATACTGTGAAAAATAGTACTCAGTCTACAAAAAGGAGCTCTACTGGTGAAGATGAAATTCCTAGGAAAAAAGCAAAGAAAAACAAGAAGCACAAAAGCAAGAAGAAGAAGAAAAAGAAGAAGAAAAGGAAGAAAGAGAAAAAGCATAAAAAGCAACCAAAGGAATCCAAGTTGAGTGCACGTCCCGGAGAACCTGCAGGCGTGCAGCCGGCCCCTCACTTGGTGCCAGAGCAGCCCAGCTCCCAACTGAATGTACAGCATGGAGTGTTTGCAGATCCAAACTTGGCTGGCCACGTGCAGCCAGAACTGTGCTCCAAACCAGCTGAGGGGCTTGATAATCAAGCTTTAGGACTTGTTTCTCATTCAGTGACTGATTCTCAGCAATCTGCAGAAAATCTTGGAAGTGGGGAGGGGACTTTGTGTGCAGCAAATCCTCCATTTAATTTAGAAAGCATCCAGTCTAATATCCCTGAAAATACTAGTATAGCTCAAACTAGAATTTGCACTAGCGAAGAACAAATTCAACAGTCCCATGAAAATATTTATCCTGTAGCTATTAATGCCAGTGTTGTTGATACTGGAAATAATACTTGGTCCAGCATCCCATCTGGAATTGTCAGTAAGTCCGAGATTCAGAAAGGTTCAGTAGAAGCACTAGGAGGTGCAGAAGTCACTCTGAAATCTCAAGGCATTGGGGAAGTAAAAGCTTCAGACGCAGCTCTGGAGCCTGAGACCATGGAGGTGGTGACTTACTCGGAAGCGTCTCATCAGCCTGTGGCACAGAGTGCAGCACAGGGGCTGGAAACAGCTTCAGAATCCGTGTCCTTGGCAAGTGGTGTGACAACAACCCCTACACCTGCAAATTGGGCACATCCAAGTGCTGTGACTGTAGCTCACGTGTCTGTGGCTGGCCAAGAAATGAAAATTCCAGAAACAACTGAAAAATCTCTGCACATGGGAAATGTGAGAAGTGTGGAGAAACCTTCAGAAGTGGGGGGTGTGAGCAGAACTCTGGAGCCCTCCCTGCAACCCTCAGTTATATCTGGGAGTTTGAGCATGACGCAGGGCAGCCCTCTGGATGCTTCCAGTGTTCTGAAAGCTGGCGTACCTTTGCAACATCCTGTGACAATATCTGCAGCCACCCCTGTGACCCACATGGAAATAAGTGCCAAAACACCTCCAGGACCAGGAACTGTTTCAAAAATGAAGGATACAGAACCAGCTATGGGAAGTGTGAAAGCTTTAGAAACAACCATGGAACCTGTGGGTGTTGTAGCAAAAGATGTCAGAGCAGCTCATGAAAGTCTGCAAGGCAAAAGTGTGGAAGGTACCACTGGTTCTGCAACAGCTCTGGGTACATCAGGAATGTTCCTACAACATGGAGTCTTGGCAGATACAAAGAGTGTGGACAGAACCCAGGGATCCGCACTTCCAGCAGGATTGACAGGTATGAACGTAGTTGCAGAGGCAAAAGGATTAGGAGCAACTTCAGAACCTGCAGCGGTTGTACAGACCTTCATTCCCCGAACAGCTTCAGAAGTCCAGATGGCAGAGGGTTTTAGAAGTCCACAAGCAAAGGATTCGGAAGGTGCTTCATTGCTGAAAGAATCAAGACCTGAGAGTGAATCACAGAGAGGTTTGGCACCTTCCCTGTCTTTGCAGAAGGAAAACACACAAGGTCCAGGAGGAGTCCTGAGACCAGCAGCTGTTTTGGAAGCAAAAACTTTTACAACAGCTTCAATGTCCTTATATGTAGAAGGTGTGAAAGCTTCAGAAGAAGCTATGCATTGTGGGACTGTTGCAAGTCCAGGACTTCCCGCCTTAGAAAGGACTCCTCAACCTGTGGTTGCATGTGAAAGCGTGGAACCAGTTAGAGAGGCTGAGGCATCAGCGGGGGTGATGCCATGGCAAGCCACAGCAGAAAGAGAACCTCTCCATGCAAGCCAGACAGAGAGTTCCATTGTTGTGCAGTCTCAGATCATGACACACACAGGACCCTCACAAAGTGACGTGCTGAGGAAGAGAAAGGATTCGGAACATGTTCCAGAAGCAGAGGCAAGGAGCAGAGAAGCAATCCTGGAAACTGTGCAAACTTCAGATGCCAGTTCAAAATCTATTCAGGAGCAAATAGTAGGTCATTCAGCAGCAGTATTGGAGTCTTTGCCCAGAGTGGAAGGAAACAGTATGGCATCAGGAGTACAGACAGAATTGGCAGATATGCAAACTCAGGGATCTGCTGTAGAGCATGAAATTGCAGCAAGGACGACCAGCACACAACAAATTGAGCTATCAGAAATGGAGAAAGCATCAGAAGCTGGAGGAGTGCCGTGGTTGCAGAGCGTGAAAGAGTCTGCAATGGTAGAGGTGAAAGGTTCTGAAACAGGTGAACAGCTTGAGGTACCCATGGGTGATGCTTCAGCAGCTCTTCCAGAGTGCTTGCATGCTGAAAAGCAACAAGATCTTCAAGTAGACGCAAAACCTGCTGCAGAATGGAAGAGTTCAGAAGAGGCTCCAGAAATCTTGGGTGCTTCTGAAATAAAATCTTCTGAAGCAGTTCCAAAACCAGGGGATGTGAAAGGCCTGGAAACCACACTGGAACATGAAGTGGCAGCCGAGGTACAATATGTAGAAGGAGTACAGAGTCAACAGGTGGAAGATATGGTGATTGAGAAGGAAGATGTGGAGCAGACTCAAACATCTGAGCCTTTAGTAGCAGAAACAGTTTTTAGTTCTTCACATGCAGCAGAGGAAAAAGTTTCAACAGAGGCTCCTGTAGCAGAGACACAAGATTTAGAAACAGCTCCTCAGACTGATGCAGAGCTGAAAGATGCAGAAGCAGCTGTAGCATTGGAGGCAGAGACAAAAGATTTGGAAGCAGCTCCGGTACCTGAGACTGATGCAGGTCCAGACCTTATAGAGGAAGGCCAGTTGGAAGACACTCCAGAGGCTGAGGATGTCAAAGAAGCAACTCCTGAAGAGGACTCAGAGAAAAGAGACTCGGAAACATCTGATGTGCAACCCGATGTGGCGGCACGAATGAAGGAGACTCTCATGAGGCTTGAGAATGTTATTGAAAAAAGCAGTCATAGAACCAGTGAGAAAAAACATGATTCAAAGAAACAGAAAAGGAGCCGTTCCAAGTCTCAGTCCAGGTCTAGGAAGCGGAAGAAGAAGTCAAGATCACGTTCCACTTCCAGGCGCTTGACCTCTAAAAGAGCACGTTCTAGGAGCAGAAACTATTCAGTTTCCAGAAAAAAGCATTCCAAATCTAGGTCCCGATCTGTGGAGAAGAGGGAGAGAAGAATGTCTTCCCGGCGGTCCAGGCGCAGACATTCTAGGTCATCTGACCGTTACAGGTCTAAATCCAGATCAGCGGAAAAGAGACTGTCCAGACGGAGACGTTCCAGGTCATCTGACCACTACAGGTCTAAATCCAGGTCAGTGGAGAAGCGACTGTCCTCCCGAAGGTCCAGACGCAGACGCTCCAGATCATCTGACCGCTACAGATCCAAGTCCAGGTCAGTGGAGAAGCGGCTGTCCTCCCGAAGATCCGGGCGCAGACGTTCCAGGTCTTCCGACCGCTACAGGTCTAAGTCGCGGTCAGTGGAGAAGCGGCTGTCCTCCCGAAGGTCTGGGCGCAGACGTTCCAGGTCTTCTGACCGCTACAGATCCAAGTCCAGGTCAGCAGAGAAGCGACTGTCCTCCCGAAGATCTGGGCGCAGACGTTCCAGGTCTTCTGACCGCTACAGATCCAAGTCCAGGTCAGTGGAGAAGCGGCTGTCCTCTCGAAGGTCCGGGCGGAGACGTTCCAGGTCGTCCGACCGCTACAGGTCTAAGTCACGGTCAGCAGAAAAGAGGTTGTCCTCCTGGCGATCCCGCCGCAGACATTCCAGGTCCTCTGACCGTTCAAAATCTAGATCCAGGTCTTCAGAAAAGGGAGGAGGCAAAGAATACTCCTGGAGGTTTAGACATCGGTCTGGTTCCTCTGATCGTTCAAAATCCAGGTCAAGATCTGTTGAGAAAAGAGGTCGGAAGGCATCTGTACGGAGGTCCAAGCGCTCAAAGTCCTCGGATCGCTACAAGTCTCGATCCAGGTCAGTAGAAAAAAGGGATCGAAAGCAATCATCGCGGAAGTCTAAACGTCAGCGCTCCAAGTCCTCTGACCGTTACAAGTCTCGATCCAAATCAGTGGAAAAAAAGAAGGAATCCTCACGAAAATCCAAGCGTCGACGCTCAAAATCTTCTGAACGTTACAAGTCCAGGTCTAGGTCTGTTGAAAAAAAGCGCAAGGAGTCCTCAAAAAAATCCAAACGGAAACGTTCCAAGTCCTCTGACAGTGTTAAGTCAAGGTCCAAATCTGTAGAAAAAAAAGATAAGTTATCCTCAGCACAGTCTAGTAGCAAGGATGTGGAGTCTTCTGAACTCCAGGAGTCAGCCAAAGATCTTGATAAAGATGTTCCTCAATCTTCTGAAAGTGAAGGTAAATCCTCTAATGGTCCCACATCAGTAGCTTTGTATGATGAAGGAGTAAATGGCCCAGTCCTGCCACCATCATTTGGAGGTGGATTATCCAAAACTTCAGAGAGCCTTGAGGAAAGGTCCTCATCTGTTGAAAAAACAGCAGATTTGCAGCATTCTGCCACATCTGAATTTGATACCTCCAAAGCCCCAGATGACCAGGAACTGAGATCCACATCTGTGGAAAAAACACAGGATTCAGAGCTGTCTATGACATCTGAAAATGGATCAACTGAAAAAGCAGCAGCTTTGGAGTCTTCATTGCTACCTGAACTTCCATACTCCACATCCAAGTCAAGATCCTCATCTGTTGAAAAACGGGGAGAACTAGAAACTTCTTCAGTAGCAGAATTTCATGTCTCTGCATCCCGTGAAGATGAGTCCAGAACTGCACCTCTCAAAGAAGTAGAAGGCCCAGAGCTTCCTCCAGCTCTTAAAAGAGGCATGCAAATTCAGTCATCTTCTCTGCTGTCTGAAGGTGGGCTCTCCAACTTGTCTGATGGTCACGAATCACGGCATATCCCTGGTGAGCACACAGAGCTTTCACAGGTTCTGCAAGTACCTGAACGTGAGTCTTCCCAGCTGGCTGATAGCCCTGGAGCAGTGGAAGCTCAGAGGCCTTTCCTGCCACCTGAAATGATCCGCCCTGTGATCCCTGATGGCTGTGAGTCAGGCCAGATGCAGGAGCCTTCTCTGCCTTCTGACGGTGGACACTTTGTGCCTCCTGATGGACATGGATCAGGATCCAGCTTCGCTGCACCAGTAGAGGAGCATCCATTGTCTGCAGGCGAGTCCTTTAAGTCACCACACGGAAATGAACAAAGATTTTTGTCTGTTGAAAAAGTCAAGACTCCAGATATTTCCCTGACATCTGTGTGTGGTTCTGTTGAGGTGTCTGCCGACATCATTTCAGTGTCTTCTTTTGAAGTTCATGAGTCCAGATCATCTGTTGACAAGACTTTAGATGGTCCAGTGCTTCCACAGGTGCTTGAGGTTGACTGCTCCAGATCTTCGGAAATGCACGAATCGAAATACCTAACTGGAAAAATAGACGGTGCAGGATCTTTGGTGATGTCTAAAAGTGGGATTCCCATATGCCACGATGGCCACAAAGCAAAGTACAACTCCTTTGAGCCAACAGAGAGTGCAGAACTGTCAGTGGCATCTGAGCTCCGGTGTTCCATCTTGCCTGAAGGCTATAAATTGACATCTGCTGCAGTTGAAAAAGTGGAGATCCAGAAGCCTTCTCTCTCAGTGGAAAGTGGCTTCTCCGTGTCTGCTGACGGGTGTGAATCAGTGGGCACACCTGAAAAACTACAGCCCCCAGTGACTGCTGTGACATCGGAAGGTGAGGTTCTGCTGTTGCCCGACAGTCATGAGCTGAAACCCGTCCCTGCAGAAAAAGCAGAAATGCTGAATTCATCCGAACTGAAACACCTGGCGTCCCCTGATAGCTACAAGCTGAGATCTGCCTACAGTGAAGAAGTACAGGTGCAGGAGCAAAGCAGGTGTTCTGTTGCCTCTGATGGTCATGACTTGGCATCCACCACTTTTGAAAGAGCTGAGGAGCCTTCTCAAGTGTCTGAAAATGAGTACACAATAGGGCTTGATGGCCCGGAGTTGACATCAACCCCTGCTGAAAAAACAGAGCTGCGGAAGCTTTATCAGATGCCTGAAGAAAGATGTCTGGAGTCCATTGACAGCCAGGACCTGCAGTCACCCTCTGCTGAAGAGACACAGGTACAACAGCCTGCTCTGGTGTCTGAAAATGAACATGCCGTGTCCTGGGTGGGCCAGGAGTTGAGGTCCAGCTCTCCTGAGAAGGCAGAGATGCAGGAGGAGGCTGTGGTTCCAGATAGTGCTGTATCTTCTGAAGATCACAGATTGCCCTCTTTCTTGGCTGGAAAACCAGAAGTGCAGGAGCGTTCTCTGCTGCCTGAAAGTGAATATGATGAGTCTCCTGAGGGCCAGGAGGTGACGGCCAGCCCTGCTGAGAAAGAGGTGCAAGAACCTTCTCTGACACCTGGCAGTGAATGTTCCATCTTCCATCAAGGCCAAGTTCTGCAGTCTGGCCCCAGTGAAAGCACAGCAGTGCAGGAGCCAGTGCTGGTCCCAGACAACCAATACGCTGCATCTCCCAAGGGGCAGGAGCTGCTCTGTGCTTACACTGAAAAAGCAGAGGTGCAGGAGTGTTCTTTGCAGTCTGAAAATGAGTATGAGTCATCCCCCAAAAGACATCATTTGAGATCCAGTCCTGCTGAAAAAGAAGAAATGGAGGAACATTCTCAGGCATCTGAAAGTGAAAGTTCAATATCCACTGATAGCCAGGAGTTGCAGCCTGCAGTTGCTGGAAAAACAGAGGGGCAGGAGTTGTCATTGTCTGAAGGTGAATGTCCCATGACTCCTGAAGTTCAGGAGGTGCAGTCCAGCCCTGCTGAAAGAGTAATAGCCAAGGAACCTTCTCTGACATCTGAACATGCTCTGTCACCTGAAGAGTACGAGTCAAGATTGGTGCGTGCTGAGGAAACAGAGGGTGTGGATTCTACTTTGACAGCTGAACGTGACCATCTCTTTTTCAAGAGCCAGGAGGTGAGTTTCACCTCTCTTCAGAAAACAGATGTGCGGGACCACTCTCCAACACCTGAAAATGAACATGGAGCATCTCCTGATGAGCAGGAGTTGAGATTCACCACCGTTGAAAAAGTAGATAGTCTGGAACCGAACGACAGAGCCTCCATGTCCCCTGATGGCAGTGACTTGAATTCCACCCCTGTTGAAAAGGTGGATCATGCAATGCCTTCTTTAATGCCTGAAGGGCGCTCAGTGTCTCCTGATAACTGCAGTGTGGGCCCTGGTGAAGAAACGGGGGATATGGAGCCCTCTTTGAGATCTGAGCGTAGATACTCCACATCCTCCTATCAGGAAGGTCACGAGCCAAGGTCTCCTGTGGAAGAAGAGGGTCTGGAGTCCTCTGTGACTTCTGAGCATAGACAATCCCTGTCCCCTGAGGGCCATGACCAGAAGTCTGTTGCAGATGAAGAAATGGATGATCTGGAGAGGCGTTCCACTTCCCCTGATGAGCACGAGTCAAGATCTAGCATTGGTGAAGAAGCAGAGGATCTGGAGCAGCCTTTGACAACAGAACGTAGGTGCTCTGAGTCCTCTGATGAGCACGAGTCAAGGTCAACCGCTGGAGAAGAGGCAGAGGATGCAGAGACCTCCTTGGCAGCTGAAAGAAGAGACTCCATATCCTCTGATGACCGTGAGTCGAGGTCTGCTGCTGGGGAAGATGTGGAAGATGGGGAGCCCTCCTTGACAGCTGAACGTAGACACTCCACATCTTCTGATGACCATGAGTCGAGGTCTTCAGCTGATGAAGAAGCAGAGGATGTGGCAGCTGAACATCGCTCTGTGTCTCCTGATGGACGTGAGTCAAGGTCAACCGTTGGTGAGGAAGCAGAGGACCAGGAGCTCTCCTTGACAGCTGAGCGTAGACACTCCACGTCTTCAGATGAACAGGAGTCAAGATCTACTGCTGGTGAAGATGCAGAGGATGTGGAACCCTCCTCGGCAGCTGAACAAAGGGATTCCACCTCATCAGATGAGCAAGAGTCAAGGTCTACTGCTGGTGAAGAAGCTGAGGATGTGGAACCTCTGACAGCTGAACACAGACGTTCTGCATCCCCTGATGGGGCTGAATCGAGGTCTACCACTGCTGAAGAAGAAGGAGAGGATGCAGAGCCCTCCTTGACAGCTGAACAAAGAGAGTCCACATCATCAGATGAGCATGAGTCAGAGTCTTCCAGTGGTGAAGAGGAGGGAGAGGATGCAGAGCCTTCTTTGGCAGATGAGGAGAAGCAGGATTCCATGCCTCTTGAGCAGTCAGAGGAACAGGACTCTTCCTTTGTCCCTGAAAGCAGACGTTCTGAGTCTTCTGAGCGTGAAAAATCCAGATCCAAATCTGTTGATAAAGCATCTGACAAAGAGTCTCCACAGAGATCTCTAAGCAGACACTCAAAGTCTCCTGCTCCACAAAAGAGTCGATCCACATCTGTGGAAAAAACAGCAGACAAGGAGTCCGTGCGAAGGTACAGACGGAGACGCTCCAGGTCCACGGCTCGCCAGAGGAGCCAGTCAACATCTGTAGAGAAAACAGCAGACAAGGAGTCCTCACGCAGGTCCCGGCGGAGACGCTCCAGGTCCACGGCTCGCCAGAGGAGCCAGTCCAAGTCTGTGGAGAAAGCAGCAGACAAAGAGTCATCGCGCAGGTCCAGGAGCCGGCGCTCCAGGTCCTCCCAGCGCAGGTCCAAGAGATACGACACGGACTCGCGCTCCAGACGGAATCGCTCCAGGTCAGCCACACGGAGAAGAGCATCCAGATCTCGCTCCAGCTCCTTGTCACGCTCCAGGCACAGGAGGAGAAGCAGGTCAAGGTCGGCGTCACGAAGGCGGCGCTCCTTGTCCAGAGACAGGCGCAAGAGGTCGCAGCGGAACCGATCGAGGTCTACCGACAGGAGAAGGAGGAGATCCGACTCCAGAGACCGCAGGATATCGCTCCGATTGCGGAGCAGGAGCCGGACCCCGCTTCGGCAGAGGCGCTCGCGGTCCAGGGGCAGGAGACGGAGCTCCAGCAGGTCCCCGATCCGGCTGCGGCGCTCGCGCTCCTCGGGGAGAAGGCGCTACAGCAGGTCCCCCGACCGGCGCCGCTCCAGGTCCTCGGAGTTCTCCAGCAGGTCACCCAAACGTCTCACAGACCTGGGTAAGTCACTGCTTTGCTTTCTCTGGTCCCACGGGGAGGTGGTGGTGGGGTGGATTTGCACAGTCTGGTTTTAGCTCTGGAGCATTCATAAGGGATTTCTTAGAAGTCATTCTGTAACTTCCAGGAGGAAGTTTTATGTTGGAGAGGAATCAGTGCTGAGCATTTGAATGGAAGCCTCTTTAGAGTCAGTTTTACCTTGGCTCTAGAGCTTTTGTATAAAAGTAGTGTGTTGCAGTCTCAAGGAGCATTCTGAATAATAGTAAAGGCCAAGTGCTTAAAGTACTTGTGTGTAAGAAAATTTTGAATTTTTACTCCTGAGAACAGAGGTCATTCAGGTGCCAGTTGGAGAGTCCCAAGCTCTGTTGTCAGCTGTTCCCAGAACTGTCTTGCCTCTTTCCCATGGTAAGAACTTAAAGAAAAGAGAGACTTGTTTCTGAAAATATTCCAGACGCAGCAGGTCAGAAAATAAAATAAAATAAAATTTTAAGAGCTGCATCTTTTTTTTTTGTGCTTGGAGGAAGAGAGGCTGTGTTGTTTCTCGGGTGATGAGTTAATAAGGGGAAAGAAGGATTGACCTGGGAGATCAGCTCTTGTAGTGTGTGAGGACACCTGTGGTGCACTTGAGGTTCTGAACTTCCCAGTCCTGCCTCAGAGTTGCCATGGAAGCCTTCCAGCTAGGGAGTTATTTGCAAACTGGCAGAAGGCTTAATTTAATTTCTTTTGCTGTTTCTATCTTAGGGCTGTCTTTTTTCTCCTTATTAAAGCAAAATGCTGTTCTGTTAACAGTTTGCATCTAACTGTATTTTAAGCAAGAGCATGTTTTACTTACTCAGAGCTTGTTTTTCTGTTTGGTGGTTGTAAGTAGCTTTTGGGCTACATCTGGGGAGATGAGGCTTCCTCCAGAGGTTTGAGAGCTTTCCAGAGGTAGATAATGGGGAAACTCTGGAGTTTATGCTGTGTAGGAAGGACTCAGTATTGCTAAAACAGGAAGGAATCAGTGAAGTAAGAGACATCAGAACTTGGGAGGTTGGAGGATGTTGTAGTTGGGCTGCTGGGTTACATTTGCAGTTTCACTTGCCTTCTGCACAGGCCTGGCTTAAAGTCTAGAGCAGCTCAGTCCAATTGCAGGTATTTTCACAGAACATAAAAAATGCACAGTGCAGGTTAAATCTTACTTAGTTTGCCAGGAACATTTCTTTATTATTAAAACAAGAACCTACAAAAATAATGACTTCTCTGTGAAAAAACCCAAATCTTTTTAGACAAGGCCCAGCTGCTTGAGATCGCCAAGGCCAACGCAGCCGCCATGTGTGCGAAGTCCGGCGTGCCCCTGCCCCCGAGCCTGATGCCTCTGCTGTCCCAGAAGAAGGATGACAAAGCCAACCAGAAGTCCTCGAGGGACACCCTGAAGGAGCTCACTGAGGTGAGGGGGAACAGCAGCATCCAGCCTGGAAAAGGCCACTCTGGGGTTGGTGGCCTGTGGGAGGTTGTCACTGTGTGCTGCTGTCACCTGGGAGCTGCCTCATGTTCAGAATTCCCAAATCCCTGGGGCTGGCAGAGCCCTCCCAGCCCATGCAGTGCCAGCTGTGCCCCATGGCCACCTTGTCCCCAGCCCAGAGCACTCAGTGCCACCTCCAAGCCTTCCTTGGACACCTCCAGACCTCCTTAGGCAGCCCCTGCCAAGGCCTGAGCACCCTTTTGAGCCCTTACTCTCCCCACAGGTTCTTTTAAGTCATCAAAACTGGTATTTTTAAATTCTGTGGAAATGCATGAAATCAAATTATTTTGCTTTTTTTTTATTTTTGGTTTTGATTCTGTTCTAATTTTGTACAAATTGGTGGTTGTCCCTGCAGTCCTGTCAGTGAGATCCAAAGCTTTCACTGCTGATTTTTTGTTTTGGTATGGCTTGAGTTGGAAGGAACTTTAAAGCTCAGCCTGTCCCACCCCCTGCCATGGGGAGGAGCACCCTCCTCTATCCCAGGGTTGCTCCAGGCCCCATCCAGCCTGGCCTTGGACTTCCCTCAGCATGGAGAAAATCTGAAGTAGAAAAGTGCCTTAATTTTATTTTTTCTTATTGCATCATGAGTGTGACAGTTCTGAACTTGTGTTCATAGAAACAATGTGAGAGGAAGCAATGTCCAGGTGCTGAGAGATAATCTGCAGTTGTGCCTGGGCTGGGGGAGCAGAAATAATGAGCAAGAGCTGAGTTGGTGCAGGTGCCCTGTGCTGACATCCTGGGTGGTTTTTCACATCCCCTGACCAAGATCCAGCATAGCTTGTGCTGATCTTCAGGCTCCAAATCTGCACCTCCCTTCCCTTTCCATCTTCGGAGATCTGTTCAGTGATGTTTCTGTTCTTTTGACTCAGAACTGTCCACAGAGCAGTGCAAGTGGTAGGAAATCAGTAAAGACATTTTAACCATAAAATTCTGGCCCCTTGAGAAAGTCTTTTTGTCTTTGGTCTTTTTCTTCCTCTCTTTTTTCTTTCCCCCCCTTGGAGGCTGCTCCCAGTTTGTGGTATCTCCCTAACACCTCTGTGTTTTAGTTCTGTTGCACATCAGAGGGGGGTGGCTTGCGTAGCTGGCCAACACCACAGCATTCCAGAAGAATAAAATAAATCTTTTATAAATATATGTATAGAATAAAAGAAAGCTCAGAAAATCAGAGCTCTCTTGGAGCCATCACTTCTGGCAGGGTCCCTGCTCTGCCAGAGAGCTGAGTCAGTAACCAAGGAGTGCCTGGCAAAGCCATGGTGGTGCTGGATAATTTGTGCAGAACATCCAAAGTACATCTATTGGTGCTGTTGCTAAAAAGATTTTCCATTGCTGGTTTAGAAAAGAAAAGAAAGAAAACCCCTTTTTTGATAGAAATGTGCTTTGTGAGTTTGGGTTGAAAGTTCAGTTTACTCAGAGCTGACATTTCCCTCTGGTTTGTTTTTCAGAAATGCAAGAAGATTGCTCAGAGCACTGATGATGTGATAGTGAACAAGCCTCACGTTTCTGATGAAGAGGAGGAAGAACGTCCTTTCTATAACCATCCTTTTAAGCTGAGTGAACCCAAACCTATTTTCTTCAATTTAAGTGTGAGTGCTATTTATATTTTCAAAGCTTTAAATCCTGGTTCTTTTTAAATAATGCAAGTAATTCTATAGAAATTTACCATGGGTTGATAATATTGGTGAAACTGGGAGTATTTTTTAATCAGTTTAAAAGGAAAACTCCCAATTCCATCAAGATTAATTTGGTAATCCAATTTTACCAATTGGTAATTGGTAAAATTGTGAGCATTTCTTGGAAATCAGATGCTTTGAAGCATGGATTAGAATTTGTTTAAATTTTGTTGGGGTTTGGGGTTTCTTGGGGTGGTGGGTGGGCTTTTTTCAGTTTTATTTGGGGTGGGGGGTTGAAAGTCTGTTCTGATTTTGCAGGATATAAAGCACTAAAAAAGCTTTAATATGCTCAGCAAAAACAGAAATAACATTCCTGGTTTTGTGTATAAATAGGTAGAGCTTGTACACAAAATAAGCAGTAGTGCACATTTAGGTAAGGTGTAGGGTATAAATAGATTTAGATTTTATATTAGATTGTTGGAAAAGGCTACAAGGAAGCTCAGGAAACCTTGGAATTCTTCCAGGCTCCCAGGAGAAATGAATGCTCTGCAGTGGTTATGGGCTGCTCTGCCCCTTGTTCTTGATTTTGACCCTTTCAGTTTTGTTCTTTGTCCCTCCTAAAACCATTCCCATCCATATTCCTAGGACTTTATCCAGTATTACCCAGTGCTGCCAGCTGTGTTTGCCACTTGGAAGGGAACCTGGCAGGGATTTCTGCAGGTTTTTAATACTTTAACAACACCAAGCAAAACAAGGCCATAGGCATCATCTGCTCAGGCTGGTGCTGAAAATAGGCCAGAATAGAAACCCAAATGCTCAGAGCTGTTTTCTCTCCACTCATGGGCAGCTTTTGATCACAGGCAATGTTTTGCTGCCCAGGATTTTCACCTTGGAGCTTTCCATATAAAATACCTGTGTTGCAGGTGGAGGTTGTTGTCTGTGTGAATGGGGTCAGCTGGGAGAGAAGGGTTGGGGATTTTGGGTTGCTGAAGTTGTTTTTAGAGGTTTTTCATCTTCTGTGATAGCACAATTTGTGGGTCACTTGTGTGTTTTTAGGGCTGTGCCAAAATGATTAATTATAAAGGCTTATTACTCTCAGAGTAAGTAAAAACCAAATCCCAGGTGTTTGCAACAAAACCACCTCACGACTCTTGTGTGTTTCCAAGCCTGAACTTTTTCTCATTTTATTTCTTTCAGACTCCCAGCATAAAACCAGCACCACCACCCCAACCAAAAAACCAGGTCAGCCTGTCCAAGGAATTCCCTGTTTCCTCTGGGTCTCAGCATAGGAAGAAGGAGGCAGACAGTGTGTATGGAGAGTGGGTTCCCGTGGACAAAAACGGCAAAGACGACGGCAAGGACGATGTTTTCCCCAAGCCAGCCATTGAGGTAAGGAAGGCAAGGAGAGCATATCATATAAGAAAACCAAAACCATCACCTGGCCAGTCTGGTACCAAATTGCAGTCTGGGAAAAAAAAAAAGGCACTTAAAAAGGTGATGCCTAACACTGCACTAAGCTGAGGAGCTGAGCTCTGCACATGGGGATGCTCACCTGGGCAGTGGTGGAAGCAGCCTGCACCCATCCTGCTTCTGGCAGCTGGTGGCTTCTTGGTCTCAACAGAATTTAAAGTTAAACTGTAGCTGGAAGATGAAAAAACTTCCTCGTTCAGTTTCCTGCAGAGGTTAATTAATAATACTTTGATATTTGCACAATAATGTATGTAGCGCTAATTAAAATTATCCCAGTCTTAGAACAAGAACATCACACTGGAATGTAATCCATTAAAGATTGTAAGTCACTTCCTCTGGATGTATTCATTTTTTTGGCTTTCCAGTCACATTTCTACAGTAGCTGTTTTGCACGTGGCCTTCCAAGGGAGAATCTAATTGTATGGGTAATAAACTAAGAAAACCAAAGCAAGTGTTTTTCCCCTTGAAACTTCTTCTAAAGAACATTTTTGGGGGCTGTTGTAATTAAGTAAATTAAATATTTAAGAGAGATGTTACTATTTTTAAGTGTGTGTTGCCTCAGTGCCCCTGCAGTCTTGTTCTCACACCTTCCAAAGCCAAACCCCAAACCCTCCCCATCAATTTCTGACAAAGCCATCTCAGCACTTGGTGCATTTTGTTTCTCAAGACCTTTCTGATACTGGTCAGTTCACTCCCTGAGGCACAGAAGGAATTTTCTTCTGGCTCTTCTACAGCACCAAAAGCACAGAGGATATAACTTAGTCAGCATTTTCATGGAATCCCTCAAAATTTGATGGTTGGGCACCCAGTTCCTCAGCACAGGTGGGAGCTGCACTTTGGGCTCTCCTGCTCCAGTAAAACCCTGAATGTTTGTGCAGAATGTCATTCCCAGTTTCATTGCAGTAAATATATTTAACATCACTTCCTTTCTGTTGTGTGTACCTTTATAAATGCCTGTAACTATGTTGTCTGTTTTTATATTTTGTAAATAAATATTTTTATTTGCCTTTACCTTAACTTGGTTTGTGTTAAGGGTGATTTCAGGGGCGTTAGCTCCCAGCAGGCTGTTCCATCCATCCCCTGGGGTTTGGGAAGTGCAGGTGCAGAATTGCTGTGTGTTCCTCCAGGGAGCCTGACAGGTAACACAGTGCTTCTCTGCTTAATTCTTTAATGTTCAGGAGGACTCTGTGGTGGAAATGGCTCCCTTGGAGCAACATGAGGCAGGTCAGCTCCCTTGCTGGGGCAGCAGAGAGCTTGGGGGTGTTTGGAACTTAAGAAGTTTCCCCTAGAATTGACCTCCTTTTGTAGTTGCTGATTTTGCAATACTGTGACAGTTCTGGTGCAAGTCTTGACATGAAACCCCACACAGTTGCTTTTGTTGCTGTGTTTTAATTCACATATTAGTTATGGGTTTAGTCTGAAATGACCCTGCTAATACATTGCAGCTTGTTTTAATAAAACCTGATGCCTTACAGTGGTTGTGTGTGGCAGTAGGAGATGGAGGGGAAGGTCTGGAGTGATCTGAGGGCTCGTCATGTCTGTAGCAGGCAGAGAGCTCTGAGGAAGGAGTGGAAGTGTAGAGTGCCAGGGCTGGGTTAGCCCAGGTGACTCGTGCTGAGACCTAAGGATGCAGTAAAAGCATTCAGGGACCTCCAGAGTGTGTAAAACACCTGCTTTGTGTTTGCTTCAGTATTTGTGATTTGTGGGGGCAAGTCAGAGAAGGGGGATCAGCCAGGAGAGCTCTGAAGAGAGCACCACCCCATTTCCACCTGTTTTCCTTGACTCGGGAATAACAACAACTTCTTACACCTCAAGCAGAGATGGTTTTTTTTCACAAGATACAAAGCTGCCATCGAGTGTATTGACATAACAGAGAGCCCTGATGGTCTCCAGAATGGAGAAGTGTTTGGGAATTAACCCAGCAGGGAGTGTTGCTAGGCCCCAGTCCGGTACAGCACTAACACACCTCTTTAGCATGGCAGTGGTCCCCTGAGCTTTCATGGACTGCTTCCATGCCTTTGTGTATTGCTGGATTGAAACTTTTGGTGAGTAGAAGAACTTTTATTTATCTCCTGGACCAGTTTCATAAACAGAACATTAAATAATTATTTTAGGTATGTGAGAGAAACTTGAAAACTCAGCCAGTGTGCATTTGAAACAGGCATTTTTACAACCATGCTGTTGTGTCAGGGGGTTGTTACATAATATTTTAATTCTTCTTTTGTCTTTTTTGTATTCTGAGTGACAAGAAATAAGCACTGAACTCAGTCCATAGACACTTGGGACTTGTAGGATTTTAGCTCTGTTTTGGTCAGTGCCGGATATTCCAGCAATGATCTTCCCAATAGAAACACCTTTGTCCTAAACACCAGCAAAAAAAACCCATCTTAAAATCAGATTTAATAGAGCACAAAAGCAATTCCTGTGTTTGATGCCATTGTAGATGTTCATATCTGTCTCTTCCTTTCAGTATTTACTGAATTCTTGACCAGGTTCCTGGGGCAGGGTTTGTGGTTTAACAGTGTTTGTTTTGTTCAGCTGAGTCAATTTTAAAGGAGTTTCAGTTTCTGAAACTGAACTGGTGTTCAGAATCCCCAAATCCCTGGGGCTGGCACAGCCGTGCCAACCCAGGCAGTGCCAGCTGTGCCCCACGGCCACCTTGTCCCCAGCCCAGAGCACTCAGTGCCACCTGCAGGGGACACCTGCAGGGATGGGCACTGCCAAGCTCCCTGGGCAGCCCTGCCAAGGCCTGAGCACCCTTTCCATGGGCAAATTCCTGCTGCTGGCCCAGCTGAGCCTGCCCTGGCCCAGCCTGAGGCCGTTCCCTCTGCTCCTGTCCCTGTTCCCTGGCAGCAGAGCCCGACCCCCCCGGCTGTCCCCTCCTGCCAGGGACTTGTGCAGAGCCACAAGGGCCCCTGAGCCTCCTTTGCTCCAGCCTCAGCCCCTTCCCAGCTCCTCAGCAATTCTCCAGCCCCTTCCCAGCTCCCTCAGCAATTCTCCAGCCCCTTCCCAGCTCCCTCAGCCCCTCCTGGGGCTCCAGCCCCTTCCCCATCTTCATTCCCTTCTGGTTTAGGCTGAAGATGAAAAATTTGGGACACTAAAGTCAAGATTGTGGAATGCATCTGATTCATGCTGGAATTACTTTATACAGACAAGCTTTAGTGTGACTTACTAGCAGAGGGCTCATGTGAACAGCTCTGTATGAATTTTTAGTTAAATTGCATTTAATTCTGTTGGTTAAGATCTCATTGAACAGTAAAATGCTTCTCTTTTTATTACACACCAGATTTTTTTGTGACAGTTCTTAGAAAATAAGTCATTGGATATTTTGTGTATGCAGGTGATTTTTAAATTACCAGAGTGTTTAAGTTTAAATGCAGGTTTGTCTTTGTTCAGTAAAGCCCATCTTGTGTGGATTTAAGTAGTCCCAGGATTTCCATCACGTTACCTTTTTCTTTGTTAAACCAACAATTCATCTGTAACCCCACTTGGTAGCATTGATCCTCCAACAGCTTTTTCCAGCTCGAGTGGACACTGTTGTGCTCTGCTGTGTTTTTACAAATGCTCTTTTTCCTCCTAGTGTGTGGACATAACCACAGCCATGAACGACAGAGCAGTGGCCCAGAAAAGGCTCAATGAGAACTCTTTTGACCTGGAGGCCATGTGCATGCTGAACCGGGCACAGGAGCAGGTGAGCTGGGGCCTTTCAGCAGCATTTTGGGGGGCTTGAGGGAATCTGTGTTTACCTTTCATGGCAACTGTTTTTTCTCTCCTGTTTAAGTTTGGAAACCCAGTTGTGGGCCAGTGTTTCAAAGCTCTAACACTGAGCTTTGATGAGCTCCTTTGTGTATTCCATGTTTGCACCCAAGTCACTCTGAAAAATAGTTTCAAATGTAATTTTCTTTAAATTTTGTAGTAGTTAAGCAGTTACAGATGTAGGTAATTCTTTCCAAAACAGTGGATTCAGCAGTTCTGGGGATAAGGAGACCCTGAACTCGCTGGAGTTGGAGCTCAGGTTTCAGGGTGACCATGCAGATGCTCAGATTTTAGGAGCACTTTCATCTGAGTATCACTGAACACATCAAATACCAGCACCACGCTGTGAAAATTCCTGAGGTGCAGAGGGAAGGCTGGGGGTGTTGCTGCTGGTCTCAGTGTGGGTTTTGCCGTTGCAGATCGACGCCTGGGCTCAGTCCAACTCCATCCCCGGGCAGTTCACGGGCAGCACCGGCGCGCAGATCCTGTCCTCGGATGAGCTCACCAACAGCGGGCCCCAGGCGTGGATCCGAAAGGTAGAAGTGACACAGCCACTGCTGTCCCAGCAGTGACCACACTTGACAGCACCACAAGTGCCTTTACCCTGTGGCAGAGCATGTGCCCAGTGCAGCAGGCTGGGCTCAGTCCCTGTCCCTCGGGGTCACCGGCGAGGTGTGACCGCCGAGACGCAGCCTGCCACTGACAGGACACTGCTGCTGCTGCTGTGCTGGCAGTGGCACATCCCTCACTGCCTGCCTGGCTCTGGCACACATCAGGCAGGGTTCATCCTGCTGCTGTTTGGCAGCAGCTTTTGGCATTGCCAAAATCCAGCGGCTTTTGGCATCGACTCCAGCGAACCGAGTTCCAAACTGCCCTTGGGTTTGCCTTGGTTCTCTCTTCGTTGCTCCTTTGCCTCTCTCTGCATCACCAGGGTTTTCTGGGAGCCAGAGATGTGGAGGATTAAAGCAGGAGTTGCAGTTAATAAGTTCCTCTCACTGATAGTGTTTAGACACAGTGCAGTAGTTCCCTCTGGCTGTGGCTGGTTTGGGGTGTGGTGCGTCCTCCATCCGTGTGTTTGTACATTCAGTTCCTCAGGCTGCACCTTTGCCTGTGAACACTGAGCTGGTGCTCTGGCAGGAAGGAGATCTGAGGAGTTGAAGCAGCATCCACCTTCCAGGCACAAGGAATAAGGAGTTAAGCTGCTCAGTCTGTATCAGCTTGGGTTGGGACACCCTCCAACTGAGAGGTCACATTTGAGGCTTAGGTGGAATTTTCCGTAAAAGTTGGTGTCAGCTGAACACAAAAGTCTGGAATTACAATATCCTGAAAATAGAAGCATTTTTTGCCAGGATTCACTAACTTTTATTCCACTTCATGTAGCCAAGCAGTGCAGAGAGCCAGGGAACACAGATGTGAGTCACTGGCCAGATGGGAATCTTCTGGAATCTTGCCAGTGTTAATGCAGAATGTGCATGATAAAGTCTGATTTTAACAACTGTGAACAACTGAGATTGTAGCAAAATGCTGCCTTTGATGAAGACTATCCTTGTTCCTGGCAGAGGGAACTGTGAAGCACAGGGATGTGTTGGTGAGGAAGGAGCTTTTCCACAGGGGAGCTTGGGAAGGAGATCAGCAGGGCTGTGAGGGGAGGGTTCTCCCTGTCTGCAGCACCTGGAATGGGTTCCCAAGGCTCTGGAAAGGGAGCAGCTCTGGGCAGCTCGTTCCCAAACCTCCTCCCTGGGATCTCCTGTGATGGCAGTGACAGGAGGGGCTGCTCACAAGGGTGAAGTGGAAAGGGCCAGGTGTGATTTACCTGTCCTCCAGCTTCACTCTGGGATCTGCTTTAAAGCAGCCCAACTAAACAAACCAAAATAACAGCCAAAAAACCAGACACAAGCCCAACAAAATGCTTCAAGGGAAGGGAATGGGAGAAGAGTGTGGTCTGTGCTTGTGGATACGACTGCTGCAAGGAGCAGAGAAATGTTGGAACATTTTGTTGGATCTGGGCATCAGTGAGGCAGCAGCAGCTCTCCTGCCCTGCCCAGAGCTGGGAATGTGCTGTGCTCACACTGCAGGCTCTGGGGCTGGGCACAGAGGAGGCTCCTGCTGGCAGCAGGAGGAGTTGGAGGGTGAGGGAGGCGAGGGCAAAGTCCTCTCCCTGCCCTGGCATTCCTCAGCTGCTTTCCTGCTCTGCCAGGAGGGCCCAGAGCTGCTCAGAAGTGCCCATGCCAGGAATGGTGGGGCTGGGAAAGCCTCACACAGCTTCTTGTGGAGTCCTGCTGTGGCTGCAGGAGGGTTTCACAGGAAGGAATAGGCACGTGGTGGTGAATCCATGGTCTCTTTCTCAGGGACAGGAGTACAAACCACCCCTGAAATGCAAAGTACTGCTCGTGTGTTACTCAGACACCTGAAATTGTGTGGCAATTATCAATTACTAAGTCAGGCTTGTGCTCCCTTTTGTGCTCTCTTTTTAGCCTAAAAACTGTATCTTAGCATTAAAAAAATCTGGTATTTTTCACTCAGGACAGGAGTTGGACTTTGATCCTTACGGGTCACTTCCAACTCAGGGTGCTCTGTGTTTCTGTGGTTTTTGTCTGCAAGCAGGGCTGTGGAGATCCTTGGGGGATGTTGTGTCTGTGAATGAGTGCACATTTCTGGCTGAGCCTCTTTGCTGAAGGCATTTCCCTTGGGAATTTGCCGTGGCAGGAGCTGTGACCATCAGCACAGGCTGAGCCTGTGGCAGCCACTCCATTTGAGTCTCAGGAAAGAAGGAATTAGAGCAAGCACAGGCACTGGGTGTGACAGAGGCCACCACAGCACCAGGGAGCTGGGACAGGAGGGTGACTCAGGAGGGAGCAAGGGACTTGGGGAGTTTGTTTGCTGAGCTCTGTCTTCACTTTGCATTTGGTGGATTTCACCTTTGCTTGTCCTTTCCCAGTGACTCTGGAGGGGTAATGTGCACTCAAACCAGACTCAGAACCTCAGTTTGGGAATTAGGGTTTCATGTGCAGCACTGGGGTGGGGGCACTATGTAGCAATTCTGTTCTAATTCTTGGACAAATTCCTGGTGTTTATGTGCAGGGGCCTGAGTGGGGTCCATAAAAGAGTGATGTGGTGTTAGGTTTAAAAAATTTATGAACAATCTTACCTTTCTCTTTGAAAAAGTGGCTTCTGTTTCAGTTTGTCACCATCAGTGTAATCAGTTCACAAATGTGACTCATTTTTTCTGAAGGTTGCTTCTATTTTTATTCCCTTTTTCCTTCCAAACACACTGTGCTGCTGAAGAAATGTCAGAGCAAGTGGTCAAACATTTTTTGTTTTTTCAAGCAAATTCTGTTGAGGTCTGTTTACTCCCCCTTTCCCAGACTCACCCCTTGGTTCTGGATTTATCAGCTCAGTTCTGGAGCCTGAACTTGCTCACAGACCCAGGGCTGTGCTCAGGGGTGGCCCTGGGGAGCTGCTGGGTCACTCATTGTGCTGATCCCTGGGGTGCAGAACGTTCTGGAAAGTGCAAACCTCCCTTCCATTCTTGCAGGCACAGCAGAGCAGAGCTCTCAGGGTGGAAGGGAAGCTGAGCCCTGTGGCTGCCCTCAGCCAGAGCTGGTGTTCCTGCTGGGAACAAGGAGCTCTCCTTGGGAGCCAGGCTCAGCTGCAGGGCAGAGCAGCTCTGTGCTCACTAGGGACTGGATCTTGGGAAGGAATTCCTCCCTGGCAGGGTGGGCAGGGCTGGCACAGGGTGCCCAGAGCAGCTGGGGCTGCCCCTGGATCCCTGGCAGTGCCCAAGGCCAGGCTGGACACTGGGACAGTGGAAGGTGTCCCTGCCATGGCAGGGCTGGCACTGGATGATCTTTAAGGTCCCTCCTGACCCAGACCAGTCTGGGATTCCATGATTCCATAGGAGGTGAGTTCTGTTGGACTGGCTGCTCTCTCCCAGCCATCCCTTTTTCCCTGCTGTTGTGCAGAAGCTGGGAGCAGCACCTGCAGGTGCTTGTGAGGCATCTGCTGGGCTTCTTCAGCAAGGGATTTCTGCTCCTGTCTGTGGGAAGGATTGGGACTGCTGCTGAAAGAGCCAGAGCATCTTCCAATTCAGCATCCAGCCCAAATTCCCTTCCTCAGGATCCCTGCAAGGTGCCACAGGGAGCAGATGGTGCCCAGAGCTCCAGGAGTGTTTGGAGCTCCCAGGGATGCCAGGCTGGGATTGTTGGGCTGTGCAGGGCCAGGAGCTGGACTTGGATGGTCCTTGTGGGTCCCTTCCCACTCAGAGATGCTGGGATTTAATGGGAAATTCTGCTGCCTGGCACAAGTTTTTCCCAAGTGATGCTTCCTCCTGGAACTTGGAACTTCCTTGGAGTTCAGCCTTTAGTCCTGCCCTGAACTGCCCCCCCCCGCCTTCAAGGCTTTGTTGTCTTTGCTTCCTAAATTGTTGCTCCAAGGAGTCAGCCTGAATAATCAGCAAGAAAGTTCATTAAAGCTGCTCTAAGCCCTCTGAAGGAATCAGGTTTTACCTTCTCTTTAAAGCAAGTGCTGACACAGGAATGTGGCTCTTGAGTGTCTCTGTGTTTTGGCAGAATGGAAGTGGGATTTCATGGAATTTAGAGCTCAAAATATAAGGAAAAAAGTATCAAATTGTCCTGCAGGCTCCCTCAAATTAATACCAGTGAATGAAAGAGAATGCTTTTGTAAATAATGAGTTAGTTCTGACAGTAACCAAAATGCTCAGAAACCTGGGGCTTCTTGTGTTCCAGCCCCTTTAATTTGTATCTGCAAAGGTCCAGAGCTGCTCAGGAGTTTTTGGGAGAATCACCCTGGGATGGTTTTTAAAATGAGAAGAATTGTGCCTCTTGCTTCCCCACTTTTGTGAACGTTTCTGTTGCCTCTATGGTTTTCAGTGAGTTCCAAACCCAGCACCAGTTTTACCCCCACTCATTAAATCATGGGCTGAGGGAAGCTGTCTGTTACTAAACTACAAAAAAATACAATGTACAGGTGGCATTAGAGGTTTGCATTCACTTTATTATTAATTATTAAAAGGAAAAAAACCTACCAGAATCAAAATGCAGGAACTTTTTCCTTGCTGCAGACCTTTGCCTCCTCAGTGACCTGAGTCCAAGGGGGCTTCTCCTGGCTCCTTTCCCACTGGTACCAGAATTCCTTCCTCTAGCCTTTTAGTGGGAAGCACAAGTATTTGTGTGTTCTGGAACTAAATTATTATTAATAATAGTTATTATTAATAATAATAAATGTGTAAGTCATTGTTGTGCTGGTTCTGTTGGTCACGTTGAAGAGTGAGCACAAAGTTCCTGCTGCAGTTCCCCTCCAGGATCCTGAGTTCTCCCACGGAAGGGGTGCTTTAACAAACAGCCCTTTGGAACCTAGACCTTCCTAGTTCCAGTTTCTGGAGTTTGTTCAGGCTCTGGTAATTCCTCTGTAGGAGCTCAGGGCTTTGGCCAGGAACAGGATGTTTTGGTTCTGCTCTGTCCTTGCTGCAGCCCTGAGCCAGGACGTGTCCAGGTGTTTGGGAAAGCCGAGTGAGCCCGCAGTGACCTCAGCAGGAGCTTGCGCTGTGTCCTTTGTGAACTGAACACACCCCGTGGTGCTGGAACAGCCAGGGAGCCAAATCCTGCCCTCCAGCAGGGGCCAGCCCAGCTCCAGAGCCTGGAGGGAGCTCCTCTCCCAGGATGTTCCTGGAGAAGACGGGAGGAGGGAGCGGGAACTGAGGGAAGGGCTGTGGATGCTGTGTCTGAGGGGCTGGCTCTGCGCCAGCCCCAGCTCTGCTCCTCCTCCAGTGGATCCCTGTGGATCCAGACAGGGATTTCCTGGCCTAGGCAGAGATTGGGACCATTCCTGGCACAGCCTCCAGCAAGGTTTTCCTGTCACACTTCTGCCAGCCTCCAGCGTGGGGGCCGGACACAGACGTGTGTTGGGAATCCCTGAAAAACACCCGGTGTGCCAAAGGAACCCCTGTGGCTTCGCTCCCTGCCGGTGGACAGCAGGCCCCTGGGAGCCCTGGGAATCCAGGGATACGTCAGTGCTGCAGTGTGGCAGCCTGAGCTGAGCTCCAGGAGCTCCCAGGGACGCCCAGGCTGGGATTGCCGCGCTGTCCGTGCAGGGCCAGCTGATGGGTCCCCTCCAGCTCAGGACACGCGTGACTCTGTGAACTCTGGGGAAGTCCCGCTCGTGCAAGCACAGCTCCAGAGGAAGCAGAGCCCCAGAGCTGTGTGGGTGTGCCCGGGCAGCGAGCCAGCCCTGCCCAGCTCCATGGGCACGCCGGGCTCCAGCGAGCGCGGGCAGGCGAGGCAGCTCCTGCTCTGGTGGAAATGCTTGCCTTGCTTCTGGGGTCAGCGGGGGGGCACGAGAGATGATGGTTCACAGAATAACCTGTGAACTTTCACCCCTCTATATGGAAACTTGTTTCAGGGTCAAATCCTTGTAGCCGCCTTCTTGCCACGGTCAGTGCCAGCCCTACTATTCACAACACTGCGGCCAGCGAGGCCTAGGTACGTAACATTTAAGGAGTTTTTACAGTTCTTTACATCAAAGCAGATGTTTAAACTTTCTGTTGATAAGCTTTCACCGTTTAACAACTTTTGTTAATGCTCATTTGAAAGAATGTGACGACTGCTGCTGCTAAACTTGGGGGGCCAAGCGCCTTTTTCCGTTAAAATAAAGAGAGGGGAAAGCAAAACCTGTTTGTTCCATGTGGAATTTCAGAGTAGAACTTGAATGTGCAACTGCTGTGTAATGAATCAGGTGGGGAGAGGTTTTTTTTTTTAAGATTTAAATCCGCCTAAACAGCCTGTGAATGTCATGAATAAATGTGCTTGTGTTCTGTTGGACGAGGAGGTGCCCCTGGCACAGCTGTGCCGGGATCAGTTCCCACTTCCCGAGCTGAGGAGATCTCTGGGATCAGAGCAGAGTCTTTAGAGCCGGATGGTTGTCGCTTGGTTAAACACATCTGTCTGCCAAGGGTCACTGCCACTTTGGGATCACCTTAGATTTCTCCTAAGTTGTTCTTTTTTGCCAAACATTGATTTGTGTCTCGTGTGTCCGCGTGAATTCCGGGTTCCACGCACTGGTTTGGGCTAAAAATCCACAGAGCTCAGGTGGATTTTTTATTTTTTTTTTTTTTAATTGAGTCTGTGAAAAGTTGTTAGAAACGTTTTTTGGAAGTTCCCACTTCTTACTTAAATCACAGCGCTAACTTTAGGCCTTGTTTTACTTCTCTTTTTCTGGATAGGATCAGTTCTTAAGAGCAGCCCCTGTCACTGGAGGAATGGGAGCTCAGCTGATGAGGAAAATGGGCTGGAGAGAAGGAGAAGGGCTTGGGAAGAACAAGGAAGGCAGCGTCGAGCCCATCATGGTGGACTTTAAGACAGATCGAAAAGGTGAGTCCTGCCTCAGAAGAGTCTTGTGGCTTCTCACCTCAGCTGCCTGGGGATGGCAGCAGGAGGTGTTGCCTGGGTGGCTTCACTGGCACATGAACAATTCTGGGATTTTGCCTCAGGTTTGCCCAGGCCTGGGCTCACTCCAAAGCTTTGTCCCTGTGGAAAAGCTGCAGTGGTGGCTCTGGAGAAAGTGGCTGGAGCAGGAGCAGGGATGGAAATGGAATAGTGGGGTCAGTTTTACAGAGGGGTGAGGACAGAGCTGAGAGCCCCAAAGCTGAGCTTTGTGAGTGACTCACACTCAGGGCTTTGGGGCTTCCTTGGGGATTCTGGTCCTTTTTTTGCCCCTCATTTCCCTGCTGTTCATGTCCAGCCTGATCCTGCTGAAGGCATCTCTGCCCATCCTCAGGGCTGGTTCCAGAGGCAGCTTCAGCCTCCACTTGGCCTGGAAACCTCCCCTGTTTTCCATGGTTTCCTGTCCTTGGCCACTGAGGTTTGTGTGCTGAGTGCTGAGGGAGATTCTCCATCTGAAACACCTCTCCAGGTTCTGACTGCTTTAAACCCAAATTCAGCAGTCAGGATTTCTAATTTAATTATTCTGCTGTGAATGGAACAGAACAACTGCACACTGTGGAACAGATTCCTGCTGTTCTAAAGATTTTTTCTGCAGCAGGAACCTTCAATCCCAGCTCAAAGCAAGGGGTGGAAATACTCAGAATTTTCATTTCAAGGCCCTGGATGGGGCTTGGAGCAGCCTGGGACAATGGAAGGTGTCCCTGCCATGGGCACTGGGTGGGCTTTAAGGTCCCTTCCCACCCAAACCATCCTGGGATTTCAGGGCTTGTGTTGGCTTTTGTCACTGCTCAGAATGAGCCTGGAATGGCCAAACCCCTCACATGTTTTTCTTTACAACCTTTCTGTGTAAAGAAAGAAATGAAACCCCAAAGGTGGCTGGTGGCAGTGATTGCCAAGGGCTCCTCCTGGCCTGTGAGACTCTGAAACTCCTTCAGACACTGGGCTGGGCTGTGGATTTCCTGGTTGTCAAATACTTCTGCTCATGTGCAGCCTCACCTGATCCCATAAAAGTTGTGCCTGGATGCAGAATTCCCTCTGCTCTTGGGCACCCAGGCCTGTGGCACAGGGAGATGGGGGGCAGGAGGTGTTCTGCTCAGACAAACAGGAAACATGATTATAAATTATATATATAATACATATTTAGGACAAGGGGTTATATATTTAGGGATTATATATTGAGGACAAGTAGTTTTTCAGACAGCTGTGTTCTTGGATGATTAAATGGGTAAAACCTACTCCTTTTTTTTCAAACTTCTGTGCAGAGTTTTAAAGTCCACACTTTTTAACAGGAAGGGTGTTATAAACCCACCACCCAGGTTTGGTTTGAAAGGAATTTATTAGACATTTTTTAATGTAGAAAAAAGTATTTTATTTTCTGAATATTAAAATTTTCATGTTAATAATTATTAAAGTATCTATTTTAATAAATATAAATATAAACCAGCCCCAAATAAAATACAATTCCTGGTCCCAGGAAGTGACTCAGGAGGCTGCAGCTTGTTTGAAATTCCCAGTTGAGGTCCCAGAGCCAGGAGGTGGAGTGTCAGTGACTCAGGAGCAGGGAAAGAGTTTAATGAGGAGGATGAGAATCCCTTGTTGGATTTGGGTTTAAAATTCTGTGAAGGGGGAAACCCTCAGCCTTTCCTTCAGGGATTGTCTCTGATGGCTTCATGCCCCTTGGAAAGGCCCTGCTTAGGGGTTGCAGGAATATTGGGATGAATGTCTGAGGAGGAAGGGATTTTCCTGTAAAGCAAAAGAAACCCAAATGCCACCCAAAAAAGCTGCAGGAACAGGAAGACACTGGAAGCAATTGCAGTATCTCCCTGTTTATTCACCAAAGCCACAGCAGGAAAACCTGAGGTAAGAAACAAAGGAATATTGAAAGGTTGAAGTCTGACAGTGGCAAAATCCTTGGGGAGAAAACTTGAGTTTCTCTGGTGGATTGTCACTGGAATTTCAGACATTTCTGGCAATTCTTCAGTTCATTTCTTGGTCTTGTGAGATTTTCAGGAGAACAATGTTGAGCTTTGGTGTTTGCCAGTGACTCCAGGAGAGCCTGTGCTCCCTGCAGCCCTTTGGGGCTGTTCCACACTCTGCTGCTTTGTTCCCAGGGGGGATGGAGGTCCCAGCTGGGCTGCTGGAACCCTGTGCATTCAGAGAGCACAGGGAATCCGGGGTGTCACTCCTGGCAGGAGGGGACACAGGGACATCTCTGGAGAATGGGAATTGATCACTGTGAGGCAAACTGGAGGCAGGGGTGACTCTGGGCTGCAAAGAACAGGAGAATGTTCTTCACTGTCTCCCTTGTTGGTTGTTTCTCCAAAGAGGGCATGGAAAACCAGGTTTCCATGGAAAACCAGGTGTTCTCTGCCTTGTGTGAGACTGCTCTGAGTTTTCTCCTCCTGGCTGCTCCAGAGACTTCCTGGAGCCCTTGGGAAGAATGTGCTGAGTGGAGTGATGGAACAAGGTGGAGGGTTGAGAGCTGGGTGGAGCTCCAGGTGTCCCCTGTGATCCCTGTTGGTGCTGTGCTGATGGCTCAGGGGAGTGGGGATGTCAGCGTGCCTGTGTTCCTTGCAGGGCTTGTTGCTGTGGGAGAGAAGGCCCAGAAGAGGTCCGGCCATTACGTGGTGATGAAGGATCTTTCAGGTGAGCTTCTTGTCTGGAATGCTGCAGTTGCCAGAGGCTGGGTGGGCTCTGACCCTGGGGTGTCTGTGTGCCAGGGAAGCACCCGGTGTCTGCGCTGATGGAGATCTGCAACAAGAGGAGGTGGACGCCCCCCGAGTTCGTGCTGGTGGACGACAGTGGGCCTGATCACCGCAAGCATTTCATCTTCAAGGTGGGTCTGGGCTGCCTGCCCCTGTGCTGCTTTCCCTGTGCCAGGGGTGAAATCCATGTTTCTGTTTGATAGAAACACCTCACGGGGCTGGCTGAGGATGGTGGAGCCGTCTCGGTGCTGGAACGTGCAAGTCCTGTTCCTGGAAAGGCCAAACCGAGTCCCTGGAGCACTTTATTCTGGGATCCCAGGGCTGGAGCCCCTCTGGAGCCAGGCTGGGAGAGCTGGGGGTGCTCACCTGGAGGACAGAAGGCTCCAGGGAGACCTCAGAGCTCCCTGCAGGCCCTAAAGGGGCTCCAGCAGAGCTTGAGAGGGACTGGGGACAAGGGCTGGAGGGGCAGGATGCAGGGAGTGGCTTCCCACTGCCAGAGGACAGGGCTGGAAGGGATCTTGGCAATGAGGAATTGTTCCTTGGCAGGGTGGGCAGGCCCTGGCAGAGGGAACCCAGGGCAGCTGTTGCTGCCCCTGAATCCCTGGCAGTGCCCAAGGCCACTGGGGCTTGGAGCACCCTGGGCCAGTGGAAGGTGTCCCTGCCACGGCAGGGCTGGCACTGGATGGGCTGTGAGGTCCCTCCCAACGCCAAGCACGGTGGGACCCCGTGGAATGTCGGTGCTGACAGGCAGCCAGGGGATCTGTGTCCCCAAAAAGGAGCTGCCCAGAGTGTGCCTGGGGCAGCCACGGCCCCCTCGCTAACCCCTGGTTCCCCCGTGCCAGGTGAGAGTCAATGGCAACGAGTACAGGCCCACCTTTGCCAGCCTTAACAAGAAGCACGCGAAAGCCACGGCGGCCACGGCGGCGCTGCAGGCCATGGGACTCGTACCAAAGGAAAGCATGGTCAATACCACCATGTTCAGGAGTGCCTCACACCGCTAAGCTTGGCTTTACTGGGACACTGGTTCTGAGCATTTTACTCTGCACAAGAAATGGTATTTGCCCCTCTCATGTTGTAAATACATCGGCGATTCCCACCTTGTAAAAACTGTACAGACACCCACAGGTTTTTTTCTTTTGTACCATCCAAATGTATTTAAATCATACTTAGTTTTTGGTATGTTTATATTGTTTACATTAGTGATGTAATTATTTCTTAAACGACTAAATCAGACGACAGACTCTGGAGGCATCAGAAATCCAGACCCTTGGCAGAAGCTCCTGCAGTTCCTCTCCTGTCAGAGCGTTGACCCTTTGATACAGTTTTTAGTGGCTGCAGAGTTCCCTGGGCTCGGGGGGGTGCTGGGGACACCCGGGGGCCGTGCCCGGGCTCTGCCCCTCGGTGCCACCTGTGCCCAGGACCGCCGGAGGGACGCGGAGCTCGGACAGCACCCGGGCCAGGCTGGCCCCAGGGGGGAGCCTGGGGCTGCTCTTCCCAACCAGTGAATCCACTGCCTGATGCTGATCGTACGGATTTGTGGTTCATGTGAATTTTAAACTCTTTAACAGATCTACAACTGGATTTGGGGGGAGGGAGGGGGTAGAATGACGCTTCAATTGTTGTACCCAACTTGGTCAATAAAGCAGCACAAGTTCATAATCTTCACCCCTGGTCAGTAAAGAGTAATTCCAGCGGATGCCAAGGCAGGAAACAGGAATTAAACACGCCAAAATGCCTTCTGCAAGAAACACACACGATACAGAAGTGGCTTTGTGAGGATTCCCAACAGCCATTGGGATGGCAGGAGCAGGTCTGGTTGGTTGTGTTTGCTTTGAACTTCTACAAAATAATTCCTTGGGATGAAATGTTCCCATAAGGATCCTCTGCCCTCAAGGAGCCTGATCCAGAGTTTGGGCAGTTGGACAGCGGAGAGGATGTAGAAAGCTTTTCCTGCTTTTATTTTATTTTTTATTTAAGAAGCATTAATCTTTGATCTGTGTGCACAGGGGATTGGAAGGGGCAGTGCACCCTCCCTGAGGGATCTGAGTTAGGAGCAGGCTGCCAGGATGTCTGCACTGGGGTCGTTCAGGTGCTTGTCCCAGACATGTCTTTGTGAGGTGTGAACCTGAGCTGGGTTTGGGGACAGGACAAACCCAGCCAGGCTGCTCAGCCCTCCTGTGAGGGACCCTTTGGCCATGGGTGCATGGAGCTGAGGAATTCTTGGTACCTGGAGCCGTGTGGATCTGTCAGTGTCACAGAACGTGGAGTCTCCTTGCTCTGCAGGGACAAGGGTTGGTGTTTCCTGTGCAGCAGGGACTTGGGGTTGGTTTGGGGACAGAAGAGCCCCAAAAAAGAAAAATTCTGTCCAAGCGCTCCGAAAATGCTTCAGTTGATCTTCATTTCATGGACGTTGTTGTCTTGAATTAAACTTTTTTCCCTTTGGCATCTCGCCTTCGGTCTCTGACTAAATGTGTGGAGCTTGTCCTGGGAACTGCTGGGGAGGTGTGAAATCCCAGGAAACCTGGGAGGAGGCACCCGGGGGCTGGGGGTGTCTGGCTCCACCCCGGGGCTGGGAGCAGTGGCTTGGCAGAGCTCAGACTCGCAGAGGATTCTCTCCATGCTTCACAGCTGGACACGATCAAATTTGGGAATGTACAGCCCCCTGCACTTGTTTACTTTTTTCTATATCCCTGTTTTCCATGCATAAGGTAAAGACCTGAGTTCTCTCCCCTCAGCAGAGAAATCCAGTCCCACTAAAAACTCCATTTGTAAAATACTCAGAAAGGTCTGGATTTCATGGCTTAAAGCTGGGGGGGCTGTGTGTTCCTTGGAATCCCATATCCTCCAGGAACACCCCTGCATCTCAGAGCTGGGAGCAGCTGGCCTTTGCTCCTGGGGCTCTCAGGTCACGGCAGTTCTGCAAAGCTGTGATTAATCACCAGGAATTCCAGCTGAGCTGCAGCCCTGCTGGATCCCTGGGGCAGGACACAGTCTGGAGGCAGAGGAAGCTTTTGCTGGCTCTGGGGCTGCTCCATGTTCCGGGCTTTGCTCAGTGATCCCAGACCCCGGGGGCACCAGCAGGGAAAACTGAGCTTTGCTGCCCACAGCTTCATTTCCAGTAAGAAACATCAGATTATGTGTGTAAGAAACACCATAAATATGGCTGGAGAGCACAAACACGAGTTGGTTCCTCTTCCCACTGAGCTGTGGCATTCCCTGCTGCAGGAATGTGCTCAGCCGAGAGTTGTGGAAAAGTGACACACTTCCCAAAAGCGTGGGACCCCTCTACCTGCAGGGAAATGCTCAGAGCACCTGGTCAGACCCTGCTCCTGTTCCTCTGTCTCTGTGATCCATGGATTCTCTGGTGCTGGCACAGCCCTGCCAGCCCAGGCAGTGCCAGCTGTGCCCCATGGCCACCTTGTCCCCAGCCCAGAGCACTCAGTGCCACCTGCAGGGGACACCTGCAGGGATGGGCACTGCCAAGCTCCCTGGGCAGCCCCTGCCAAGGCCTGAGCACCCTTTCCATGGGCAAATTCCTGCTGCTGGCCCAGCTGAGCCTGCCCTGGCCCAGCCTGAGGCCGTTCCCTCTGCTCCTGTCCCTGTTCCCTGGAGCAGAGCCCGACCCCCCCGGCTGTCCCCTCCTGCCAGGGACTTGTGCAGAGCCACAAGGGCCCCTGAGCCTCCTTGGCTCCAGCCTCAGCAGGAGCAGAAATTCCATGCTTGGAACAGAAGGTGCATGTGTGGAGGGAACAGTGACCTGCCAGGGGCAAACCAGACCAATAAAACCACGTTTTATTTAAAAAAACACTTTCTACAATAAAAAAGATGTCCAAGGCCTTTCCCCTCCTTTCCTTCAAAGGCCTTGGAAGTGTTCCTGTGCAGCAGCTCTGTGGGCTGTCCCTCCTGCCCTGCCCCAAGCCCAGCACCTGCAGCCCTGCGAGGGAGTGTCCTGCTCCAGGAGCAGCAGCATTCCTAGGCCTTCCACGTGTAGGCGTAATCCTTCATCTCCAGCAGGCGGAGGGAGGATTTTCCCAGAGTCGGACACTGGCTCAGCTGCTCCAGAGTCTTGGGATGCAGCCCGCAGGCAGGCAGGTCCTGCTGCACATCCTCCTGCGGAGGGCACACACGCAGTGAGGGCCCTGCCCGCAGCTCCAGCAAGCCCTGGGAGCCCCGGGGGCTGCGGGCGGTGCTCGGGGCCAGGGAAGGTCCGGGACAGGCTGTGCACTCACCTGGGGCGGGGCCGGGCGGGTGTTGAAGGCGGCGCTGGGCTCGTGGGGGCTGAGCAGGGCGCGGAAGGAGCCGCGCTGCGCCGGGCCCAGCAGCAGCGTCAGGGCGTGCAGGGCGTGCGGCAGCACCGGCCCCAGCAGCTCCAGGCTGAAGGCGTCCTCAAAGCCCCCCGGCACCCGGGCGCGGCCGCTGGCAGTGCGAGCCTGAGGGCGGAGCAGCGCGGTCAGTGCGGCACACACCGCAGGCAGCCGGGAGGAGCTCTCACCGGCTCCGACACCACTGAGAACAAACAGCTTCCCAGTGTTGTCCACTCCCTGTGCAGTGCAGGAGGTTTACTGTCCCTATAATCCTAAAATGTACCCCCTGGACTGCAGGAATGCTGTAGGGGTTGGGAAGGGAAGTGCACAAGACCAGGATGAACTTCTCTGGTGGAACAAGTGGATCCTGTTCTTACTAGGAAGAAAGTTGGGTTAGATATTGGGAAAAAGTTCTTTGCTGTAGGGTGAGGAAAGCCTGGCTGCCCCTGGATCCCTGGAAGTTTCCAGTGCCAGGCTGGACAAGGCCTGGAACAATCTGGGACAGTGGAAGGTGTCCCTGGCCATGGCAGGGGCTGGGATGATCCTGAAGGTCCCTCCCAATCCAAACCATTCCTTGCAGGAACAGAAGGTGACCTGTGGCTCAGGGGCTCCTCGTGCAAGGGGCTGGGATAGTCTGAGATCCCATAAGATCTAAGGAGAATCTGAACTAACATTTTCCCTCTGGGCAGCTCTGCACAGCCTCCTGTCCCTTGGGAGCTGAGGGAAGGCAACACTGGGATGCCAGTTCAGTGCAGGGATGTGTTGTAGGGACTTAGGAACAGGCTGTGCCTGCAGACAAAAGGCTTTAGCCACAAAAATCCCGCTGGGTGCCTGAGAGAAATGACACCGAGCCAGGGTCTGATTCCCTGGGTAAGGAACAGCTTCCTCCCCCTCCCGGAGCCGGCTGTGTCCCTCACCTTGAGCGTCTGCATGGTCCCGCCCCGGAAAGCCACCGGGGACAGCAGCGTGGGGGGCAGCCCCGCCTGCGGCCCCGCCACCGCCACCAGGCTGCGGCAGCTGATCAGGAAATTGAGCAGCCTGAAGGTGTGGCTGCCTCTCACCAGCACCAGCGACTCGGGCCTGTGGTCCACCTGCACCTCGTGCTTCTCCTTGCGCCTGGGGAGCCCAGTCAAGGGAAAACCACGTGGCAAAAAGCTGGAGATATGAGCACCCCCACACCCCATCTGACCAAAATCCCCAAAAACAAACCCCACCCAGCTTTGCACCCACCCAGATCTGCTCTTCAGGTATTAAGCAGCATCTTCAAATCCTAGAAATACTTGCAAAGTGACTAAAAAGAAAATGCAGTGTCTCATAACATGCAGGAACATGAGGATTCATATTTGGAAAATGGTTCTCCAAAACTTCTACAGAACTGTAAGAGCTGCAGGGTTTCCCAGTGTCACACATCTGGAAGATCAAAGGAAGGATACAGTTGGATAGAAACAGTGTCTGGTTTCTTCACCTTGTCTTGGACTCCCATCTCCTCAAGCCAAGAGAAGCTTCCATCATCATCATCATCGCTGGGAGCTCGTTCCCTGGAGACACAGGATCAGTGTTAGGAGGGCAGTGCCTCTGTGGAAGGTTTTCCAAATAGACTGGGCAGGAGCCTGGAGATGCCCCTGAATTCCAGCACTGCAGAAATGTGGGAAATGGAAAGATAGAAACTTCCACAGATTTGGGAGGGTTTGATCTGCAGCCTTGGAAGGAGTTGGATTGATGTAAAAATAAAGTACATTATTAAGGAGAATAACAGACATTAAGAACAAAGAACAGACATTAAGTAGAAAAACCATAAACTTATTTTCTATAGTTGTAAGTAAGAATATGCCTTAAGTAAGTGAAAAACTGTATTGATAAAATGGCAAAGGGTTTATAATGTAAGGGTGAGGTTGCACAGAGTAACTAAGAGTTTAGAAGTTATAACAGAAGCACGTGTGTGTGTGTGTGTGTGTGTGTGTGTGTGTGTGTGTGTGTGTGTGAGTTAGAAACACATTGGATTAAAGTATCCACAGAGCAGCAGAAGTAAGTAAAGGTGATAGGGTGGAAATGCAAAATAAACCCTGTGGCAACTGTCTATTGGGCTGGAAAGTTCCATATTGCCTTCTAAAGAAGAAACTTGTGACTAGTTTGAGCTAAGGCCGAATGCTTGCTCCTCTAAAATCTCATGGCTTCTGAGGTGGTGTTATTGAATTGGCACTGCTCCCATCCCTTTGTGACAGTGACACACAACATCATTACTCACCCTGCATCCTCCTCACCGCTGCCCCCTCCGCGCCCCTCCGCGCTCTCTGCTTCCGAACTCTCCTCGGAGCCCTTCTGCCTCCTGGCTCTGCTCTCCTCCAGCAGGGGCAGGGAGAACTCTATGCCTGGCGCGGGGGAGAGGCAGCAGTGAAGGGTGGGCAGCGCGCCAGCCCTGCCCTGCCCCGTGCCCTGCCCGTGCCCTTACCCTCGCTGCGCATGGCCTGGCGCAGGCCGCGCGTGGTGGGCGCCAGGGCGGCCGTGGGCACGGCGCTGCCCGCCAGCCCCGCGGCGCGGAACAGCACAGAGAACTGCGCCGCACACACGTAGAAGAACGGGCACAGCCGCGCCCGCAGCAGGTTGTACAGGGAGGTGAAGCTCACCGACCTGCCGGGGAGACACACACAGCACGGCGTTGGCATCTTACTGCAAAGGTTTTGTACCTTCTTGGTGATTTTGGGCAGCTCCTCGCAGCACCGACTCCTCCTCTGCATGCCCAACAAACTCCATCACCCTTCCCGACCAGCCAACCTACTCTGTTACAATACCCACCCTAAATGGATCTAGCTGTGGCCTAATAAGGGCAGGCCTGTTCCTAATTCTTGATAATCAGCTGTAACTTCTCAGGGCTGAGGTTGCCTTCAGCACTGTCTCTATTTTCCTGCATTACACCCATCCACAGCGCTGTAACAGCTGCGGGGTTTTCTGGTGTCACACATCTGGAGAGAAAAGGAAGGAGCACAGCTGGCAGTGCTCCCTGATGTGCTGGAGAGGGAATGTGGATAAGGCATGGAGGGGCAGCACCCAGGGAATGGCTGCCAGTGCCAGAGGGCAGGGCTGGATGGGATCTTAGCAATGAGGAATTGTTCCCTGGCAGGGTGGGCAGGGGCTGGGATGGAATTCCCAGAGCAGCTGGGGCTGCCCCTGGATCCCTGGCAGTGCCCAGGGCCAGGCTGGACACTGGGGCTGGAGCAGCCTGGCACAGGGGAAGGTGCCCCCCTGAAATGCAATGATCCTTAAGCTCCCTCCCAACCCAAACCACGCCACGACCCTGTGATTCATTAAAACCTCCTTGCCCCACCCTCACCCAGCCCGCCAGCAATCTGGCTGCGCTTACCAGTCACTCATGAGCACCTGCTGCAGGGCCTCGTCCTGTGCCCAGGGACAGGCTTGGCCAGCCATCCTCCTGTCAGCCCCGAGGCGGGGGAACAGCGGCAGCCAGGGCAGCGAGGGGTGCAGCCAGTAGACCAGGCTCTGCTGGAAGGCGCAGCGCAGCTCCGAGCACAGCCGCGGCTCCTGCGGGGCGCACAGGGTTGGAGGGGCGCGGCAGGGCAGGGCAGGGCTGCGGCCCCCGCCCGGAGCTCACCTGCACGCTCGGGGGCAGCGCGGCTCCGGCCGCTCTGCAGTGCTGGGCCACCCCCTGCGCCTCCTCCTGGCCCTTCAGGTGCTCCGCCCAGCTGAAGGGCTGGGAGGACATGAAGAGAACCCGAGTTTTGATGCTCCAGTCCGCGGGGAATTCCTGTCTTGGCGAGGAGGGAGCTTTGGGTACAGCAGGAGGTGAGTGAAGGTCCTGAGCAAGCAGAAACAGCATCCGTTAACGCGCAGAAAATTAAACCTGTTCACAGGCTGACAGCTATTATTTTATATATTATTTATTCTAGCACTATTTTATAATTATATTATCTATTATATTCTATTATTTATTATATTACTATTTCTATCTCATTTTATACATTATTATTTTGCTCCTTTCACTCAGTACCAGATCCTAACAGAAACACCCCATTCCACTGCCTATAAAACCACAAGAGAGGGCTTGCACTCATCAGTCCTTCCAACAGTATATACTAGGAACAAATAAAAAGATAAATTATTAAAACAAAAAAGCCCCGAGGCTGGTGTTTATGAAGACAAGGATTTCCTTGCCAAAATTTATTTCATCCTCTCCTGGTGACTATAAGGTCACATGCTGAAAAAAGCCCTGGGCACCTCCAAGTTTGTTCTCTTTTTTATATCCTTCTAATTTAGTTTGAACTTCAGTTTCTGTAGCTAGAACAACATTAGGGAATGTCTATTGAAACTGTTTCAATTTCAAGGGCTGGGTTTCAGGAATTCTTGCTTTCCCATGTGCCTGGTGAAGTGCTCCATTTCTGCAGCTGAAAACCAGACTGCAGGAGGTCTGTCTGGTGAAGAACATCCTCATCTCAACTACATTTAAAACTAAGAAACAGTAAAATTATAGTTAGGAAAACTGAAAGACAACAACTTCTGTCCATGGAACTACAACAGCAGTGAGGTCAGGCAGAGGGCTGGGTTTAAGAGACTGTCACCAGAACAGGAAACATCAAGAAATTCCCTTGAATACTGACATTTCAGTACAATCTTTCATGCAGAGATGGGCCACCAAATACCAAGTGAAACAGTTTCAGCTTTCCCCGTGCCCTGAGAGCAGCTGGAATGTTTTCAGCAGCGTGTGCTGTTCATACCTGGCTGAGGGCGAGGATGTCAGAACTTTCAGCAGCCTCTGCTCTCCCGGGAGGCTTCTCCTCACAGGCCGGCTCTAAAAACTGAATGAAGAAGCAGCATAAGGCACAGCACAAAGGAAACACCGGGCTGATCATTTCAAAAACCGCCCTTGCAGTGCCATGTCCCGAGTCACCCACAGCACCCCGGGCTGCACACAAGACCCGCACCCAGCGCGGAGCAACAGCCCGAGCATGGCAGGGCCCTGGAGGATCCCGGGGCTGCATCGGAAGGGGGCTGAGGGCGAGGGCTGAGGGTGACGGCGATGGCTGAGGGCTGAGAGCTCAGGGCAATGGCTGAGGGCTGAGAGCTCAGGGCAATGGCTGAGGGCTGAGAGCGGAGGACCGCGCTGCGGGGCTCGGTCTCACCTGCCAGAAGGGCGCTGCCGATGGATCCCCGCCCGCCGGGGCCGCTGCCGGAGGCTGAGGGGCGGCCGCCGCCCGCCGCGGAGCATTATCCAGGCTGGAGAAGGGGTTGCGGCGCCGGGCGGCCGCAGAGCCCCGCGGGGCCGGGGCGGCGGCGGCTTCCGCGGCGGCGGCGGGGTCGCTCCTCCGCCCGGGACGTTTGCGCTTCAGCCGCAGCAGCGCCGGCGGCTTCTTGAAGCCGGGCGAGTGCCCGGGCTCGGCAGGGGCGGCCATGGCCGAGCGGGGCCCGGAGGAGCCGCGCTCCCGTCTTGGCGCCAAAGAGCGCCCGCTCCGCCCCGGGGCGGCGCTGAGGGAGCGGCGCCGCCATTGCTGCCGCCCTCAGGGGCTCTGAGGGGAGCGCGGCTCCCGCCAGCCCCGCTCCGCCCGCACGGGCTACACCAACACCGAGCACAAAGACAGACGGCGCTGAAATTGTGTCCGTGCCCTGCCAAATGCATCCGGACAGCGGCCCCAAGGGCTGGGCTGGGCTGCATCGCCACACGGCTGCCCCAGGGTTAAATCCCTTGTGCTGATACCGGGGCCGGGGGTGCGCGATGGGACACGAAATACACGGGTTCAGCCTCTTTGGAGAAATAAACGAGTGTTTTATGCTATTAGGGAGAGAAAATTACTTTCGATAGCACTCGTCTGTTCTACATGGAGTTCAAAAGGCATAACAAATACTAGAAAAGTATTAGAAATATATGTGGTTCAAAAGGCATAAAGAGGTAGTCAGGAGCAACAATTTTAGTGACTGGAGATTTAATAAAGGAAAACCGATACTATTAAAAGATCTTCCATCTGCAGTTTTCTCTCTGTTTGTGCTTGGTTTTTTAAACTTTTAGTAATTTAATTAATCTGCTTTATTGTGGAACCATTGAAGCAAACCTGAGCTCCATCAGGATAAAAACCAGCAGCTGGCTCCAAGGCTTCCCAATGGCTGTGGAGCTCCCGGAGGACTCACACGCTTCAGCCGCGCACAAAAGCACCTCTCCTTTCCCAGGCTGCATGGCAGCACACAAGGAGTCAAATCAGAGTTCCTCCTGATTTCCTTGGCTTGCCCTGCATCCTTTATCCAGAACCTCCTCTGGGAGCAGTGAGAGGAGACAGATGCAGTGTGGCTCTGGATCATCTCTTTTCTCTCCAGTGTTCCCCTCTTGGCACAGCTTTGAAGTGCCAAGCTGCAGCTGGGAGCACACCTGATGTGGCCCAGGCCTCTCCTCTGGGCTGGAGCCCTGCAGGGCAGCTCCACCATCAACAATTCCATTTCCCATGGCAGGAGTCTCCTTTGGTGTGGAAAAGAGAGAAAGGAAGGAGAATTGCTGCCTTCCCCTCTCTCAGGGCTGCACAAGTCCTCAGATTTCCCTCCTGCTGCCCCCACAGAGAGGAACGCTGGCCTAGGGACTGTGTGCTGTTGGATTTTGGGCAAGGGAGGAGGGGGACACTTGGCTGTCCCTGTGGACAGGAGAAATGGGTGAACACCCAGTCCCAAATATACATGTGGGATTTGTCATTCTTCAGTGATTCTTACTTGGTTGTGGAGAGCAGAGATATTAATTGGTTGCCCCCCATTAAAGAACAATGAGTATATTGCTTTCAGTATCACTTCTTTTAAAAGAATCTCTGTGTTCTTGGCTTTTTTGACGGTGTTTGCATTTGGTATTTCCCCCTGATCTTTGTCCTACTTCTAGACTCCTCTCTCTGTCTGATTTCCTCAAATACAATGCTCTGAGTAAGGGTATAAATCAAATATAAAATCTCTGCAGAGGGATTACAGGATGGGCAACTTGCTCCTTTCATGAGGCTTTGGTTCCCATTATCCACAAACTCTGGGCAACCTCCTCATTCCATATTTTGCCTTTGGAAGATCCGTTTTCCAACCAGAAAGATACTGACTTTGAAAAAGGACACTTATACCAAACAGAATTTTATCACTTCTCCTCAATGGCCAGACACCCCAAATCTGAACTCCCTGCAGCACAGGAGTATTCCCATCTCTGTGCCATCCAAGGCTGAACTCCTGCCTCTGGAATTTGCTTCCTCCACGAGTTCAGCAGAGGCAGCCTTTGTGGGGCTGGAGGGCACCCTGGTGAGGAGCTTGGCTTTGGCAAGCCCCGGGCTCAGCTCAGCACATTGTCACTGGGAGCCATCCAAAATCAGGGAGGAAAGGAGCCTGTGGGGCCAAAGTGGAAGGGTCTGGGTGTCATTGCCTGGCATTGCCAGCATGTATTTTTAACTATGGAGAAATGCCCAGAAATGGTCTGTTCTGTGCATCAAAAAGGTCCAACCAGGAATATTCATGTGTGTGAATTAATACACATTGCTGTGTGGATATCCTGTCCTGCTCCCTGCTCAGCTTCTCCAAGAATGATTGAAAGTGAATGAGAAGGCGAAAATGTGATTGTGTTGTGCCAATTGATCCATGTCAATTGATCCAAATCTCTGGGGTCAGACCTTTAGTACAGGGAATTGTGTTTGTGTTGAAAAGGACCTCAAAGATGATGTAAAGATCCCCAGGGTTGGGACTGCTTCCTCCCGGGAAGTGCCCGTGGCCAGGTTGGACATTGGGGATTGGAGCAGCCTGGCACAGTGGAAGGTGTCTCTGCCCGTGGAGGGGGTGGAACTGGGTGATTTTGAAGTCACTGCCAAGCCAAAGCATTCCATCATTCCATGGTGGAAAGAACTGGAACATTTTACAGCACAAATTAATTTCTCCTGACTTTTCCCAGGTGCATTTTTCAGGGTTCATGTCCCTCTCCAGCTTTTCTTCAATCTCCTTTGCTTGGACAACAGCAGGAGCCAGAGCCCTCAGGTGTCACCTGCTGAGATCCCAGCATCTCCAGGATGAGGAATAAATGACAGGATTGGAAAGACGGAAGCAGCCAGGCACATTTTCCAGAGGGAATGGAGGCAAAAAGAAAGGGAATTGCTTTGCCAAGGCTGCCTGGGAAGCCTGGCAGGACTTCTTGCAGTGGCTGTAGCCATCCTGCCTGGCTTCCTGCTCCCACCTAAAGCTTTGACTGCATCCATGCCTTGGCTCCAGCACCTTTGGAAAAGCCTCCCATGGGATGTGTTGCTATCGTGCCTCTTGTTGTTGCTGCTGCTCCTGCTGCTGTGCTTTGTGGATGCAATGGATTTTTCCAGCCTCATTCTGAGTTCAGTTGCAACCACGAATCCAACAAAGGTCAGAAGTTCATGACCAGAGTGCACCAGAGAAGAATAGCTTTGTTCAAAAGAAGGATGTTTTCCTGGTACTTGCATGGCCACTGTGCAAATATTTCCAAATTACCAGCATGGATTCAAAGCCATTTCTTTTCTCCTAGTGGGGAAAAAAAAGGAAAGAGAAGGAAGAATAATGGAGAAATAGAATTGTATTTAATAATTTAATAATCCTTTCCAAAATGATGTGAATATTTGAGCTGGCTGATGGGGCAGGTGCTTGCCTGAATCACTTTTGGGGAGGTGAAGGCCACCCAGTCTCACATCTGAGCAACATCTTGAGCAGAAGGGAGCTCCTGCTCAGCTACAGCAACAATCATCTGGTTTGAATCTGCTCTCCATCCCACTCATGGCATGTGCAGGAATCTCTTCCAGCTCCCCGAGGAGCCCTGCAAAGCCCTTTGCCTTGTCCTCCCTCTCCCGCTCCTATCCTGGGGCAGCTGCAGCTCCAAAATCTCAGGGGACCCCTCTGTCTACAGGAGGCCAAACCTCAAATTTCCCCTCCCGCCCTGCTTGATCCAGGCTTTAATAGGATTCCCTGATTCCTAGAATGAGGATTTCTAAAGAAGCTTGAGGGGGGATCTGATGGTGGCAGGAAAATCCAAGAGGTGTTTCCAGCCATCCATGGGGAATACCCAAGCTCTGCAATGGTGTGCGTTATCCCGTGGATCAGCAGGGCTCACAGGCTGGATGCTGAACCTGAGAGTGGAGGTGCTCCAGCAGCATCCAGACCTGGAAAGGATCCAGAGCTGTTGGAACCCTGGCTGCTGAGAATTCCAGACTCTCTGTGCTGCCAGGCCCCGATCCCCAAGAGAGCACTGCATTGACCAGGGGCCCTGGAGAAGGCTTCCCAAATGGAATGCCAGAAGTGGGATTGTGGGTGTGCAGTTTGAATAGAAGTGTGTAAGAGATAATGAAATACAAGAGGTTTTAGTGTGGAAGCTGCTCCTTCTTCTTCACCTTCTTCTGCCTGGGTTTGGGTGGAATTGTGGAATTGGAGAGAAAAGTGTACATTGCAGCCTTGGCGTGATTAGTTATTGGGTTGAAAGTGAAAATCATTTAGGTGTCATTTCTTAATTGGACAGTTGAGCCTTAAAAGACCTTGGAGAGAAAGACAGCCACTTTTGGACCTTGTTAGTAGAATAGTGCAGAACTCTTGTGAGACGGCTATATAGACCAGAAAAAAGAAACATTTGAGTCTGAGCATGAACTATAATCTCAAGTGCCTTCAATCCCGACCTGACAGAAGAAAAAAGCAGCCAAGAACCAGCACAAAAGCTGTGAACGTTTTGGATGCTACACTGGAACTCAGCCCTGCTGATGAGAAAAACAAGTTTGTGTGTGCCCTTGCAGTTGTGTTACTGGGATCTCAGGAAAACACAAGGTGGCTCTTGGATTTAGTCAGAGCTTTAGGAGCCTTAATCCAGCAGTAGGGAATGCTGCTGAACTCTGCATCCCTCAAGTGCTGCCTGAGTGACTGAGCTTCAAAAGCTGGCTGTCCATCTGTGTGCCATCTCCAAACATTGCAACCACACCTTGGCCTTGTTTAGTGCAAGGAGCTGCCTGGAAGAATCCTGGCCACCCTGGCCACTGCCAGGAAATATCCAATGCTGGATACAAATTAGTTTTTCAGGCTCCCCTGGGATCTGCAAAACTCATGCTGCAAAGGGCTCTGTCCCAGCACAGCTCTCTCCCAGCCGGGCTCAGCGTGCGCCTTCAGTTGGCCTGCAGAGAGCAGCCACAGCCCTGCCCTGCCGGCCCAGCCGCCAACTCTCCCTGGGGCTGGGGCTGAGCACTCCCTGCTGCCAGGGCACTCAGGGCCGCTGCCTGTGCAAACACATCGGCACCACTGAGAGACACCAAATGACACCTGGGCACTCTGCTCCTGTGCCTTACAAACATGATTAGAAAACAGGCAAATTCTTCAGTGGTGGGAGCAGTGTTGGGACATTAGAATGTATTGTGATTCCAGTATATGGTATATTCACGTTTTTATACCGTAGATTGTAATATGAATAAAGAGTATGAAATAAAAAGAAATTATTTGTAAGTTTTATTTATTCATTCAATATTCTCTACTTTTTTCTATTCTTATCCATCTTAAAGTTATTCTATTTCTTCTTAATACTCTTTCTCGTTACTCTTCCTCTTCGTTGCTACTTCTATGTATTTTTAAATACTTATCCCTATACCTAATCCTATTCCTATGACTATTCTTCTTCTGCTGCTGCTGCATATTTTTAAATTCTTATTCCTATTCTTCTTCTTCTTCTACATATTTTTCAATTCTTATTCCTATTCGTAATCTTCTTCTTCTTCTATGTACTCCTAAATACTTCTTTCTATTCTTCTTCTATCTCTTCTTAAATAAGACTTCTCTGACTTGTCTACTTCTTAGTCTTCATCTTTGTCTTCTTCCTCTTTGTAATCTTCTTCTTCATCTTCTTTGTCTCCTTCGTCTTTGTCTTCTTCACTGTCTTCATCTTCTTCATCTGCCATATCATCTTCATCTTCTTTGTTTTCTTCTATGTCTTCATTCTCTTCTTGGTCCTTGTCTTCTCTATGGTTGTCGTAGAGCGGTGAATGCCGAGAGTCTGTGCCAGGAGCGTCGGCGTCACCTTCTGCTTTAGTCCTCGGGCCGTGGCCTGAGGCAGGGACAGCAGAACAGCCCCCGCAGCGCCCGCAGCGCCCGCCTGAAGCGGGAGGGACGTTTCCTGGGCAGGTCCAGCCATGTCACCACCCGCCCACCAGCTCCAGAGCGAGCCTCAGCTTGCAGCTCGGCCATCGTGGCACGGCCTAGGGCAGGAGAGGTGCTGGGCAGGGCAGGCAATGCCTCTGCTGCCAGCTCTGTGCCCACGGGGCTGGCAGAGCTGGGCCCCTCTGGGGGACAAGGCTGGCTGTCCTCCCCCTTCACTGGGCCCTCAGGCTTCTGGCAACAACTGAAGCTCCTGCTGTCCTCCAGGTGGGAGACGTCTTCGAGAGAAGCGTCTGCCCATTGGGACAGCAGGGACTGTACTTCATAGTCAGGCTCCTCTACCTGACAGTAGTCCTCGCTGTCACTGTCCCAAACTGATGTCTCAAAGCTGCCATCCTGAGACAGCGGTGACAGTGCCAGCTCTGAGGACTCCTCCTCCTCAGCAGCTGCCAGCTCGGCCATCGTGGCACGGCCTGGGGCAGGAGAGGTGCTGGGCAGGGCAGGCAATGCCTCTGCTGCCACCTCTGCGCCCACGGGGCTGGCAGAGCTGGGCCCCTCTGGGGGACAAGGCTGGCTGTCCTCCTCCTCCTTCACTGGGGCCACAACCTTCTCCCAAGAAGTGAGGCTGACATCATCCCCCAGCTGGGACACCTCTTCCAGAGAAGAGTCTCCCCATTGGGACAGGTCTGAGTCCACTTCATCTTCTTCTTCCACGCTGTAGGCATCCCAGCCACTGTCCCAAGCTGAGCTCTCCTGGCGGCCTTCCTGTGCCAGCTCTGACTCTGGCACTGCCCAGCCCAGCTGCTCCCTGGGGGCCGGGATTCCCAGCAGGGCAGACCCGGACCTGGGGGTGCTCTGGGGGGCAGGCACGGGACTCTCTTCCCTCTCTTCTGTGGCTTTTCCTGCCACTGCTGGATCCTGGCTTTCTCCCAGCTGCCTCTGCTCCTGTGGCTGCTGCCCGGATCCCTGGATGTCCAGCAGAGCATGACTCAGGATCATGTAGCTGATGATCCACACGAGGTCCAGCAGAGCCTGGCTGCAGCCTGGGGGGCTGAGAGGGGCAGGGACTGGGCTCTGTGTCCCTGCTGCTGGCAGCTCCTCCCTGGGGGCAGGAGGCTCTGCTGCCTCTCCTGCCTCAGGAGCCAGAGGCTCGGGGGTCTCCTCCTCCTCAGCAGCTCCCGCTGGGGCAGCAGCTGCCGGCTGGGCCTGCGGGGGACTCTGTAGGGAAGGAGAGGCGCTGGTTAGGGCAGGCACTGCCTCTGCTGCCACCTCTGTGCCCACGGGGCTGGCAGGGCTGGACCCCCTGGGGGACAAGGCTCAGGCTCCTGGGCACTCACTGCTGCCAAGGCTCTGGCCCACAGCTCACAGCTGATGCCATTTCTCCATTGGGACAGCTCCTGCCTGCTCCCATCTTCCTCCCATTGGGACAGCTTTGGCTCACTGCCATTGTCCCAGCAGGGCAGCTCTTGGGCTGCAGCCTCTGCTCCTTGGCACAGCTCCTTGGCACTGCTGCTGTCTCTCACCTGGGACAATCCCAGTTCTCTCCTGTCTTCCCATTGGGACATCTGGCAGTGCACATCTTGTCCCCATGCTGAGAGCTCTTGCTCCCTCTCACCTTCCCTCTGGGAAAGCTCTTGGGCGCTATCCCACTGGGAATCCTCTGGGACACTCCCATACTTTTACAGGGATGCCTCGTGGCATCTCTTGTCTTCTTCCCATCCCAACTCCTGATGCCCACTCACATTTATTTCCCATTGGGATATCTCTTGCCTCCTCACACATTCTTCCCACTTGCACACCTCTTGCTACATCTCCCTCTCCTCTCCCTACTCCTACAGCTCCCACACTGTGACACTTTCTTTCTCTTCCTAGCGCTCTTGCTGTGTCCCACCTCTGGACTGGGAAACGTCCCAAATTCTCACACCTACCTGGTGTTGGTACAGCTCTTGGCTGCTCCTGGCTGTCTGCTGGGACATTACTTGGAATCTTGGCATTTCTTTCTGGTGCGTGTTTTCCACAACTTCCCATTGGGAAAGCTCACGGTCCATGTTGAAAAAGGGCCTCTCCTCCTCCTCAGTCTGTGACAGTGGCAGGACTGACCTGACACTGTCCCCGACCACTGCCCGCTGGGTGACACCTGCCAGCTGGGCAAGAGGCTGGGAACTGGGATTTGGAGTTGCCTTTGTCGTCTTCACTCTCCTTGTCTGTCGCTGTCAGCCGCGATCGCTGTTGGCGTGCAGCGCAGACAGAGCCAGGGAGCTGCTTCCTGCACAGAGAGCGGCTCTCCTGGCACTGGGCAGCCCAGGGCTCTGCGCCCCTTAGACACCCTCAGCCAGCCTGGGGCTCCCTGATGTCACAAGGCTCTCTGGCCAGCATCACGTCCCACATCACAAAGGGCCCCGACACCATCTGCCTGTGTCACAAAGGGCTGGTATAAATGAGATGCTTGACTAGGCCAATATTCAAGCAGCAATCAGTTTATTAATTAATATGTTAAAGTTTGAGCCATACAGCACTGGGTACCGTGGGGGAAATTTTCCCTGCAAGTGCACGCCGATAGTTGGTGCTTACAGATATTTATGGGGGTACTCATGAGCTTTCTCAACAGTTTCTATTCCCAGTATTTCTGTCACAGTTCTATACACTATTGTCATTTAGTTTTTCTCAGGATGTATCTCAGAAAGGAGTATCCCCAGATGGTGGAGTCCGGCTTCCAAAAGAAGAAAGAAGTCTCCCAGCTGGTGAGGTCCAGATTCCAGGTGCGGGTTCACCTTTGAATAGCCAGGACTATCAACCTCATAGCAGTGATGTCCAGCTTCCCTTGGTCGAAACCATCAATCCTGGAGTTGATGTTCATCTTCCTTTCTCCAGCTGGTCTTCAATATTTTGTTAAGGTGTCGAGATAAACGTTTCCTTTTTATATATTCTAAAGCTATAGTTTCAAACATCCTTACTACAAGCAATACTCTAAAATATACTTCAAAATGTTATTATTGCAAATCTCTTTTTAGCTAGAAGCAGAACGTTCCTGTCAAACAGCAACATCCTTAATGCTTTAATTCCAATGCTCCTAAATCAACAGAAGACTTATAAAGGTTAATTGCAAACAAGGGATATGTTCAAAGGCCTTCTTCCATGCTTTACTTCCTCAGTTATTTATTAGAATTGTCTTTATAACTGTCCCGTGGTCAGTTTGCACACATATCACAATCACAGAGACACAGGTTGCCTGTGTGTACCTGACACACAACACAGCTTTGTATTTCACACTGATACCAGACTGGGGATTCGTGATGGGACATGAAACACAGGGGTTCGGCCTCTCTGGGAGAAAGAAACGAGTGTTTTACGCTACTCGGGAGGGCAAACTACTTTTGCTCGCACTCATCTGTTGTGCATTGGGCTCAGAAGGCATAACAAATACTAAAAATAAATCATTATAAATCCATCTGGTTCGAAAATCAGAAATAGTAATTAGGAGCATCAATTCTATTGACAAAAGACTTATTAAAAGAAAAACTACACTATTTGAAAAATCTTTCATGTGCAATTTTTTCACTCACTGTTCTTGTCTTCTTAAACCTATGAATTCCTTGTTTCCTCTCATCTGCTGTATTTTGGAAACATTGAAGCATAACTGAGCAGCATCAAGGAAAAAATCAACAGCTGGCTCCAAGGCTTCAGAATCGGTGTGGAACAAGTGGAGGACTCACACGCTTCAGACGTGTGAGCACACAGGCACAAAAGCACCTCTCCTTTCTGGGGCTGCATTGCAGCACACAAGGAGTAAAATCAGAGTTACTCCTGTTCTCACAGTGAAAATGTCTCTTGTGGAAACTTTTGCTGCAAATTACTTAGTGACCATGAAACAATACTGGGTTGCAGAAGCTGGGAGATGGGGTACCCTTTCATCTTGTCTGTGTCTTCATCCTAAATTCAATTCCTATTACTCTTCTTCTTCAATACATTTAAAATGTCTTCTTATTTTTCTACTGTGCATTATTGAATTTCTCTTCTTTGTCTTCATAATCTTCTTAATATTTGTGTTCTTCATGTTCTTTGTCGTCTTCATCACCTTCTTAATGTTCGTCTTCTCCGTCCACATCTCCCCATTCCTGTTTGCTGGCCCCAGCTCCCATTGCTGTTTGTGGTCTCAGAGGGCCCCCTGCCATGTAATAATAGTATTGACTCCATGATTCCCACATGGCTGATCAATCTCTTATTATTATATTATTATTAAGAAACCCATAGACAGTTATGATACGCCTGGACCTAATTGGTCTGCCAATGCAAACACCATCACCATTGGTTAATTAAGAAATCACCCTTTGCTAAACAAATCTCCGTAACACATTCCACACGTTCACAATAACAGGTGCAGCAAGTGAAGATAAGAATTGCTTCTCATTCTTCTCTCTGATCTTCTCACAGCCTTCCCCAGAAAGGCCTGGGGAAGTTGTGCTGCTCTCTGTGGCCAGAGAGCTGCTGCTCCAGGAGCTGGCAGCCCCGTGGGAGCCGCAGCCCTGCAGGCAGGGAGGCTCTGGGAGCACTGGGGGCTGTGGCTGCCGTGTCTGTGCCGCTGCTCCGGCCGTGGCCTCAGGCAGGGACAGCGGAACAGCCCCACAGCGCCCGCCTGAAGCGGGAGGGACGTTTCCTGAGGGCAGCCGGCTGCCCGAGGATGGCATGGGCTCTCCGCCGGGTGGGCCAGGCTCTGGGGGGGCTGTGCGGGGCAGGCACTGAGCTCTCTTCCCTTTCAGCTGTAAATGCTTCCACTCCTACAGCCCTCCACTGTTGGAGGGAATTCACTTCCAGCTGTTGCCTCAGTTCCGCTGAGAGACAGCAAATGACACCTGGGCACTCTGTTCCTGTGCCTTTTTAGAAACTTCATTAGGAAATGAAAACATTCTTCAATAACGGGAGCAGCGCTGCACTGCGGCTTTCAGCCGGGGTGTGCCCCGTGGGCTGCCATGGTCCGGATAGCGCAGTCCTGCTGGGCACAGCCTGTCCCAGCTCCCAAGCAGCTCCCAGCCAACCTTAGCAAGCTCAAGTGATGTCAGCTCCCAGGGATTATCAGCTCATTTGTGATTTCAGCTCCTTAGCTTGCCAGGTGCCACAGCAGACGCAGGGAGAGAGAGGAGAAGCGCTGTGTGAGGTTCCGAAGAATTTCTTATTGGGGTCTTCTACGAAGGTTCTCAGTGACAGCTCTTCTGCCAGCTGGGCAGAAGTAGGGCTTTATACACCTTACAGGGGCTTTGGAAATTGTCCAACAGCAAGGGTCAAGGCAAAGGGACCTATAGGCTTACAGAGAGCTAAGCAAGGGTTCAAAGGCAGAAGAGAGGGGCTTGTAAGGTCCAGTCATCCTGACTCGGCATTTCCCATCTCAGGCTTCTGACCACCAGGGAAGTTTTGCAGGCCCTGGGCCTGCTACAGTGGTGGGACATTAGAATGTATTTTAATTACAGCATATGGAATATTAAGGTTTTTATATCATATACTGTAATATGAATATAGAATATGAAACAAAAAGAAATGATTTGTAAGTTTTATTTATTCATTCAATTTTCTCTATGTTTTTCTATTCTTATCCTTCTTAATGTTATTCTACTTCTTCTTACTAATCTTCTTCTTCATTGCTACTTCTATGTATTTTTTAATTCTTATTCCTATTCTTAATCCTATTCCTATTCCTATTCCTATTCCTATTCCTATTCCTATTCCTATTCCTATTCCTATTTCTATTCTTCTTTTTCTTCTTCTTCAACATATTTTAAAATTCTTATTCCTATTCCTATTCTTCATCATCTACTAGCTATTTCTAAATTCTTATTAATATACTTCTTCTTCTATCTCTTCTTAAATAAGACTTCTCTGACTTGTCTTCTTAGTTTTCATCTTTGTCTTCTTCCTCTTTTTCATCTCCTTTGTCTTTTTTCATCTTCTTTGCCTCCTTTGTCTTTATCTTCACTCTCTTTGTCTTCTTCATCTGCCAAGTCATCTTTGTCTTCTTTGTTTTCTTCTGTGTCTTTCTCTTCATCTTCTTTGTCTTTGTCTACTCTGTCATCGTCTAGGAGCGGTCGATGCCGAGAGTCTCTGCCAGGAGCGTCTGCTTCGCCTTCTTTGTCTTCACCTTCTTTGGCTTTTCCTAGTCTGTTTTAGTCCTCTGGCCGTGGCCTCAGGCAGGGACAGCAGAACAGCCCCCGCAGCGCCCGCAGCGCCCGCCTGAAGCGGGAGGGACGTTTCCTGGGCAGGTCCAGCCATGTCACCACCCGCCCACCAGCTCCAGAGCGAGCCTCAGCTTGCAGCTCGGCCATGGTGGCACGGCCTAGGGCAGGAGAGGTGCTGGGCAGGGCAGGCAATGCCTCTGCTGCCAGCTCTGTGCCCACGGGGCTGGCAGAGCTGGGCCCCGCTGAGGGACAAGGCTGGCTGTCCTCCCCCTGCACTGGGCCCTCACGCTTCTGCCAACAGCTGAAGCTCCTGCTGTCCTCCAGGTGGGAGACGTCTTCGAGAGAAGCGTCTGCCCACTGGGACAGCAGGGACTGTACTTCATAGTCAGGCTCCTCTACCTGACAGTAGTCCTCGCTGTCACTGTCCCAAACTGATGTCTCATGGCTGCCATCCTGAGACAGCGGTGACAGTGCCAGCTCTGAGGACTCCTCCTCCTCAGCAGCTGCCAGCTCGGCCATCGTGGCACAGCCTAGGGCAGGAGAGGTGCTGGGCAGGGCAGGCAATGCCTCTGCTGCCAAATCTCTGCCCACGGGGCTGGCAGAGCTGGGCCCCTCTGGGGGACAAGGCTGGCTCTCCTCCTCCTCCTTCACTGGGGCCACAACTTTCTCCCAAGAAGTGAGGCTCACATCATCCCCCAGCTGGGACACCTCTTCCAGAGAAGAGTCTCCCCATTGGGAAAGGTCTGAGTCCACTTCATCTTCTTCTTCCACGCTGTAGGCATCCCAGCCACTGTCCCAAGCTGAGCTCTCCTGGCGGCCTTCCTGTGCCAGCTCTGACTCTGGCACTGCCCAGCCCAGCTGCTCCCTGGGGGCCGGGATTCCCAGCAGGGCAGACCCGGTGCTGGGGGGGCTCTGGGGGGCAGGCACGGGGCTCTCTTCCCTCTCTTCTGTGGCTTTTCCTGCCACTGCTGGGTCCTGGCTTTCTCCCAGCTGCCTCTGCTCCTGTGGCTGCTGCCCGCATCCCTGGATGTCCAGCAGAGCATGGCTCAGGATCACATAGCTTATGATCCACACTAGGTCCAGCAGAGCCTGGCTGCAGCCTGGGGGGCTGAGAGGGGCAGGGACTGGGCTCTGTGTCCCTGCTGCTGGCAGCTCCTCCCTGGGGGCAGGAGGCTCTGCTGCCTCTTCTGCCCCAGGAGCCAGAGGCTCGGGGGACTCCTCCTCCTCAGCAGCTCCCGCTGGGGCAGCAGCTGCCGGCTGGGCCTGCGGGGGACTCTGTAGGGAAGGAGAGGCGCTGGTTAGGGCAGGCACTGCCTCTGCTGCCACCTCTGTGCCCACGGGGCTGGCAGGGCTGGGCCCCCTGGGGGACAAGGCTCAGGCTCCTGGGCACTCACTGCTGCCAAGGCTCTGGCCCACAGCTCACAGCTGATGCCATTTCTCCATTGGGACAGCTCCTGCCTGCTCCCATCTTCCTCCCATTGGGACAGCTTTGGCTCACTGCCATTGTCCCAGCAGGGCAGCTCTTGGGCTGCAGCCTCTGCTCCTTGGCACAGCTCCTTGGCACTGCTGCTGTCTCTCACCTGGGACAATCCCAGTTCTCTCCTGTCTTCCCATTGGGACATGTGGCAGTGCACATCTTGTCCCCATGCTGAGCGCTATTGCTCCCTCTCACCTTCCCTCTGGGAAAGCTCTTGGGCGCTATCCCACTGGGAATCCTCTGGGACACTCCCATACTTTTACAGGGATGCCTCGTGGCATCTCTTGTCTTCTTCCCATCCCAACTCCTGATGCCCACTCACATTTATTTCCCATTGAGATATCTCTTGCCTCCTCACACATTCTTCCCACTTGCACACCTCTTGCTACATCTCACTCTCCTCTCCCTACTCCTACAGCTCCCACACTGTGACACTTTCTTTCTCTTCCTAGCGCTCTTGCTGTGTCCCACCTCTGGACTGGGAAACGTCCCAAATTCTCACACCTACCTGGTGTTGGTACAGCTCTTGGCTGCTCCTGGCTTTCTGCTGGGACATTACTTGGAATCTTGGCATTTCTTTCTGGTGCGTGTTTTCCACAACTTCCCATTGGGAAAGCTCACGGTCCATGTTGAAAAAGGGCCTCTCCTCCTCCTCAGTCTGTGACAGTGGCAGGACTGACCTGACACTGTCCCCGACCACTGCCCGCTGGGTGACACCTGCCAGCTGGGCAAGAGGCTGGGAACTGGGATTTGGAGTTGCCTTTGTCGTCTTCACTCTCCTTGTCTGTCGCTGTCGGCCGCGATCGCTGTTGGCGTGCAGCGCAGACAGAGCCAGGGAGCTGCTTCCTGCACAGAGAGCGGCTCTCCTGGCACTGGGCAGCCCAGGGCTCTGCGCCCCTTAGACACCCTCAGCCAGCCTGGGGCTCCCTGATGTCACAGGGGTCTCTGGCCAGCATCACGGCCCACATCACAAAGGGCCCCGACACCGTCTGCCTGTGTCACAAAGGGCTGGTATAAATGAGATGCTTGACTAGGCCAATATTCAAGCAGCAATCAGTTTATTAATTAATATGTTAAAGTTTGAGCCATACAGCGCTGGGTACAGTGGGGGAAATTTTCCCTGCAAGTGCACGCCGATAGTTGGTGCTTACAGATATTTATGGGGTACTCATGAGCTTTCTCAACAGTTTCTATTCCCAGTTTTTCTGTCACAGTTCTATACACTATTGTCATTTAGTTTTTCTCAGGATGTATCTCAGAAAGGAGTATCCCCAGATGGTGGAGTCCGGCTTCCAAAAGAAGAAAGAAGTCTCCCAGCTGGTGAGGACCAGATTCCAGGTGCGGGTTCACCTTTGAATTGCAAGGACTATCAATCTCATAGCAGTGATGTCCAGCTTCCCTTGGTCGAAACCATCAATCCTGGAGTTGATGTTCATCTTCCTTTCTCCAGCTGGTCTTCTATATTTTGTTAAGGTGTCGAGATAAACGTTTCCTTTTTATATATTCTAAAGTAATAGTTTCAAAGATCCTTACTGCAAGCAATATTCTAAAATGATACTTCAAAAGGTTATTATTGCAAAACTCTTTTTAGCTAGAAGGAGAACGTTCTTGTCAAACAGCAGCATCCTTAAAGCTTTCATTCCAATGCTCCTAAATCAACTTAAGACTTATAAAGGTTAATTGCAAACAATGGATATGATCAAAGGCCTTCTTCCATGCTTTACTTCCTCAGTTATTTATTAGAATTGTCTTTATAACTGTCCCGTGGTCAGTTTGCACACATATCACAATCACAGAGACACAGATTGCCTGTGTGTGCCTCACACACAACACAGCTTTGTATTTCACACTGATACCAGACTGGGGATTCGTGATGGGACATGCAACACAGGGGTTCAGCCTCTCTGGGAGAAAGAAACGAGTGTTTTACGCTATTCGGGAGGGCAAAACTACTTTTGGTCGCACTCGTCTGTTGTGCATTGGGCTCAGAAGGCATAACAAATGCTAAAAATAAATCTTTATAAATCCATCTGGGTCAAAAATCAGAAATAGTAATTAGGAGCATCAATTTTATGGACAAAAGACTTATTAAAAGAAAAACTACACTATTTGAAAAATCTTTCATGTGCAATTTTTTCACTCGCTGTTCTTGCCTTCTTAAACATATGAATTCCTTGTTTCCTCTCATCTGCTTTATTTTGGAAACATTGAAGCATAACTGAGCAGCATCAAGGAAAAAATCAACAGCTGGCTCCAAGGCTTCAGAATCGGTGTGGAACAAGTGGAGGACTCACACGCTTCAGACGTGTGAGCACACAGGCACAAAAGCACCTCTCCTTTCTGGGGCTGCATTGCAGCACACAAGGAGTAAAATCAGAGTTACTCCTGTTCTCACAGTGAAAATGCCTCTTGTGGAAACTCTTGCTGCAAATTACTTAGTGACCATGAAACAATACTGGATTCCAGAAGCTGGGAGATGGGGTACCCTTTCATCTTGTCTGTGTCTTCATCCTAAATTCAATTCCTATTACTCTTCTTCTTCAATACATTTAAAATGTCTTCTTATTTTTCTACTGTGCATTATTGAATTCTGATGCTTTGTCTTCATAATCTTCTTAATCTTTGTGTTCTTCATGTTCTTTGTCATCTTCATCCCCTTCTTAATGTTCGTCTTCTCCGTCCACATCTCTCCATTCCTGTTTGCTGGCCCCAGCTCCCATTGCTGTTTGTGGTCTCAGAGGGCCCCCTGCCATGTAATAATAGTATTGACTCCATGATTCCCACATGGCTGATCAATCTCTTATTATTATATTATTATTAAGAAACCCAGAGACAGTTATGATACGCCTGGACCTAATTGGTCTGCCAATGCAAACACCATCACCATTGGTTAATTAAGAAACCACCCTTTGCTAAACAAATCTCCGTAACACATTCCACACGTTCACAATAACAGGTGCAGCAAGTGAAGATAAGAATTGCTTCTCATTCTTCTCTCTGATCTTCTCACAGCCTTCCCCAGAAAGGCCTGGGGAAGTTGTGCTGCTCTCTGTGGCCAGAGAGCTGCTGCTCCAGGAGCTGGCAGCCCCGTGGGAGCCGCAGCCCTGCAGGCAGGGAGGCTCCGGGAGCACTGGGGGCTGTGGCTGCCGTGTCTGTGCCGCTGCTCCGGCCGTGGCCTCAGGCAGGGACAGCAGAACAGCCCCACAGCGCCCGCCTGAAGCGGGAGGGACGTTTCCTGAGGGCAGCCGGCTGCCCGAGGATGGCATGGGCTCTCCGCCGGGTGGGCCAGGGTCTGGGGGGGCTGTGCGGGGCAGGCACTGAGCTCTCTTCCCTTTCAGCTGTAAATGCTTCCACTCCTACAGCCCTCCACTGTTGGAGGGAATTCACTTCCAGCTGTTGCCTCAGTTCCGCTGAGAGACAGCAAATGACACCTGGGCACTCTGTTCCTGTGCCTTTTTAGAAACTTCATTAGGAAATGAAAACATTCTTCAATAACGGGAGCAGCACTGCACTGCGGCTTTCAGCCGGGGTGTGCCCCGTGGGCTGCCATGGTCCGGATAGCGCAGTCCTGCTGGGCACAGCCTGTCCCAGCTCCCAAGCAGCTCCCAGCCAACCTTAGCAAGCTCAAGTGATGTCAGCTCCCAGGGATTATCAGCTCATTTGTGATTTCAGCTCCTTAGCTTGCCAGGTGCCACAGCAGACGCAGGGAGAGAGAGGAGAAGCGCTGTGTGAGGTTGTGAAGAAATTCTTTCTTGGGGTCTTCTACGAAGGTTCTCAGTGACAGCTCTTCTGCCAGCTGGGCAGAAGTAGGGCTTTATACACCTTACAGGGGCTTTGGAAATTGTCCAACAGCAAGGGTCAAGGCAAAGGGACCTATAGGCTTACAGAGAGCTAAGCAAGGGTTCAAAGGCAGAAGAGAGGGGCTTGTAAGGTCCAGTCATCCTGACTCGGCATTTCCCATCTCAGGCTTCTGACCACCAGGGAAGTTTTGCAGGCCCTGGGCCTGCTACAGTGGTGGGACATTAGAATGTATTTTAATTACAGCATATGGAATATTAAGGTTTTTATATCATATACTGTAATATGAATATAGAATATGAAACAAAAAGAAATGATTTGTAAGTTTTATTTATTCATTCAATTTTCTCTATGTTTTTCTATTCTTATCCTTCTTAATGTTATTCTACTTCTTCTTACTAATCTTCTTCTTCATTGCTACTTCTATGTATTTTTTAATTCTTATTCCTATTCTTAATCCTATTCCTATTCCTATTCCTATTCCTATTCCTATTCCTATTCCTATTCCTATTCCTATTCCTATTTCTATTCTTCTTTTTCTTCTTCTTCAACATATTTTACAATTCTTATTCCTATTCCTATTCTTCATCATCTACTAGCTATTTCTAAATTCTTATTAATATACTTCTTCTTCTATCTCTTCTTAAATAAGACTTCTCTGACTTGTCTTCTTAGTTTTCATCTTTGTCTTCTTCCTCTTTTTCATCTCCTTTGTCTTTTTTCATCTTCTTTGCCTCCTTTGTCTTTATCTTCACTCTCTTTGTCTTCTTCATCTGCCAAGTCATCTTTGTCTTCTTTGTTTTCTTCTGTGTCTTTCTCTTCATCTTCTTTGTCTTTGTCTACTCTGTCATCGTCTAGGAGCGGTCGATGCCGAGAGTCTCTGCCAGGAGCGTCTGCTTCGCCTTCTTTGTCTTCACCTTCTTTGGCTTTTCCTAGTCTGTTTTAGTCCTCTGGCCGTGGCCTCAGGCAGGGACAGCAGAACAGCCCCCGCAGCGCCCGCAGCGCCCGCCTGAAGCGGGAGGGACGTTTCCTGGGCAGGTCCAGCCATGTCACCACCCGCCCACCAGCTCCAGAGCGAGCCTCAGCTTGCAGCTCGGCCATGGTGGCACGGCCTAGGGCAGGAGAGGTGCTGGGCAGGGCAGGCAATGCCTCTGCTGCCAGCTCTGTGCCTAGGGGGCCGGCAGAGCTGGGCCCCGCTGGGGGACAAGGCTGGCTGTCCTCCCCCTGCACTGGGCCCTCACGCTTCTGCCAACAGCTGAAGCTCCTGCTGTCCTCCAGGTGGGAGACGTCTTCGAGAGAAGCGTCTGCCCACTGGGACAGCAGGGACTGTACTTCATAGTCAGGCTCCTCTACCTGACAGTAGTCCTCGCTGTCACTGTCCCAAACTGATGTCTCATGGCTGCCATCCTGAGACAGCGGTGACAGTGCCAGCTCTGAGGACTCCTCCTGCTCAGCAGCTGCCAGCTCGGCCATCGTGGCACGGCCTGGGGCAGGAGAGGTGCTGGGCAGGGCAGGCAATGCCTCTGCTGCCAAATCTCTGCCCACGGGGCTGGCAGAGCTGGGCCCCTCTGGGGGACAAGGCTGGCTCTCCTCCTCCTCCTTCACTGGGGCCACAACTTTCTCCCAAGAAGTGAGGCTCACATCATCCCCCAGCTGGGACACCTCTTCCAGAGAAGAGTCTCCCCATTGGGAAAGGTCTGAGTCCACTTCATCTTCTTCTTCCACGCTGTAGGCATCCCAGCCACTGTCCCAAGCTGAGCTCTCCTGGCTGCCTTCCTGTGCCAGCTCTGACTCTGGCACTGCCCAGCCCAGCTGCTCCCTGGGGGCCGGGATTCCCAGCAGGGCAGACCCGGTGCTGGGGGTGCTCTGGGGGGCAGGCACGGGGCTCTCTTCCCTCTCTTCTGTGGCTTTTCCTGCCACTGCTGGGTCCTGGCTTTCTCCCAGCTGCCTCTGCTCCTGTGGCTGCTGCCCGCATCCCTGGATGTCCAGCAGAGCATGGCTCAGGATCACATAGCTTATGATCCACACTAGGTCCAGAAGAGCCTGGCTGCAGCCTGGGGGGCTGAGAGGGGCAGGGACTGGGCTCTGTGTCCCTGCTGCTGGCAGCTCCTCCCTGGGGGCAGGAGGCTCTGCTGCCTCTTCTGCCCCAGGAGCCAGAGGCTCGGGGGACTCCTCCTCCTCAGCAGCTCCCGCTGGGGCAGCAGCTGCCGGCTGGGCCTGCGGGGGACTCTGTAGGGAAGGAGAGGCGCTGGTTAGGGCAGGCACTGCCTCTGCTGCCACCTCTGTGCCCACGGGGCTGGCAGGGCTGGGCCCCCTGGGGGACAAGGCTCAGGCTCCTGGGCACTCACTGCTGCCAAGGCTCTGGCCCACAGCTCACAGCTGATGCCATTTCTCCATTGGGACAGCTCCTGCCTGCTCCCATCTTCCTCCCATTGGGACAGCTTTGGCTCACTGCCATTGTCCCAGCAGGGCAGCTCTTGGGCTGCAGCCTCTGCTCCTTGGCACAGCTCCTTGGCACTGCTGCTGTCTCTCACCTGGGACAATCCCAGTTCTCTCCTGTCTTCCCATTGGGACATGTGGCAGTGCACATCTTGTCCCCATGCTGAGCGCTATTGCTCCCTCTCACCTTCCCTCTGGGAAAGCTCTTGGGCGCTATCCCACTGGGAATCCTCTGGGACACTCCCATACTTTTACAGGGATGCCTCGTGGCATCTCTTGTCTTCTTCCCATCCCAACTCCTGATGCCCACTCACATTTATTTCCCATTGAGATATCTCTTGCCTCCTCACACATTCTTCCCACTTGCACACCTCTTGCTACATCTCACTCTCCTCTCCCTACTCCTACAGCTCCCACACTGTGACACTTTCTTTCTCTTCCTAGCGCTCTTGCTGTGTCCCACCTCTGGACTGGGAAACGTCCCAAATTCTCACACCTACCTGGTGTTGGTACAGCTCTTGGCTGCTCCTGGCTTTCTGCTGGGACATTACTTGGAATCTTGGCATTTCTTTCTGGTGCGTGTTTTCCACAACTTCCCATTGGGAAAGCTCACGGTCCATGTTGAAAAAGGGCCTCTCCTCCTCCTCAGTCTGTGACAGTGGCAGGACTGACCTGACACTGTCCCCGACCACTGCCCGCTGGGTGACACCTGCCAGCTGGGCAAGAGGCTGGGAACTGGGATTTGGAGTTGCCTTTGTCGTCTTCACTCTCCTTGTCTGTCGCTGTCGGCCGCGATCGCTGTTGGCGTGCAGCGCAGACAGAGCCAGGGAGCTGCTTCCTGCACAGAGAGCGGCTCTCCTGGCACTGGGCAGCCCAGGGCTCTGCGCCCCTTAGACACCCTCAGCCAGCCTGGGGCTCCCTGATGTCACAGGGGTCTCTGGCCAGCATCACGGCCCACATCACAAAGGGCCCCGACACCGTCTGCCTGTGTCACAAAGGGCTGGTATAAATGAGATGCTTGACTAGGCCAATATTCAAGCAGCAATCAGTTTATTAATTAATATGTTAAAGTTTGAGCCATACAGCGCTGGGTACAGTGGGGGAAATTTTCCCTGCAAGTGCACGCCGATAGTTGGTGCTTACAGATATTTATGGGGTACTCATGAGCTTTCTCAACAGTTTCTATTCCCAGTTTTTCTGTCACAGTTCTATACACTATTGTCATTTAGTTTTTCTCAGGATGTATCTCAGAAAGGAGTATCCCCAGATGGTGGAGTCCGGCTTCCAAAAGAAGAAAGAAGTCTCCCAGCTGGTGAGGACCAGATTCCAGGTGCGGGTTCACCTTTGAATTGCAAGGACTATCAATCTCATAGCAGTGATGTCCAGCTTCCCTTGGTCGAAACCATCAATCCTGGAGTTGATGTTCATCTTCCTTTCTCCAGCTGGTCTTCTATATTTTGTTAAGGTGTCGAGATAAACGTTTCCTTTTTATATATTCTAAAGTAATAGTTTCAAAGATCCTTACTGCAAGCAATATTCTAAAATGATACTTCAAAAGGTTATTATTGCAAAACTCTTTTTAGCTAGAAGGAGAACGTTCTTGTCAAACAGCAGCATCCTTAAAGCTTTCATTCCAATGCTCCTAAATCAACTTAAGACTTATAAAGGTTAATTGCAAACAATGGATATGATCAAAGGCCTTCTTCCATGCTTTACTTCCTCAGTTATTTATTAGAATTTTCTTTATAACTGTCCCGTGGTCAGTTTGCACACATATCACAATCACAGAGACACAGATTGCCTGTGTGTGCCTCACACACAACACAGCTTTGTATTTCACACTGATACCAGACTGGGGATTCGTGATGGGACATGCAACACAGGGGTTCAGCCTCTCTGGGAGAAAGAAACGAGTGTTTTACGCTATTCGGGAGGGCAAAACTACTTTTGGTCGCACTCGTCTGTTGTGCATTGGGCTCAGAAGGCATAACAAATGCTAAAAATAAATCTTTATAAATCCATCTGGGTCAAAAATCAGAAATAGTAATTAGGAGCATCAATTTTATGGACAAAAGACTTATTAAAAGAAAAACTACACTATTTGAAAAATCTTTCATGTGCAATTTTTTCACTCGCTGTTCTTGCCTTCTTAAACATATGAATTCCTTGTTTCCTCTCATCTGCTTTATTTTGGAAACATTGAAGCATAACTGAGCAGCATCAAGGAAAAAATCAACAGCTGGCTCCAAGGCTTCAGAATCGGTGTGGAACAAGTGGAGGACTCACACGCTTCAGACGTGTGAGCACACAGGCACAAAAGCACCTCTCCTTTCTGGGGCTGCATTGCAGCACACAAGGAGTAAAATCAGAGTTACTCCTGTTCTCACAGTGAAAATGCCTCTTGTGGAAACTCTTGCTGCAAATTACTTAGTGACCATGAAACAATACTGGATTCCAGAAGCTGGGAGATGGGGTACCCTTTCATCTTGTCTGTGTCTTCATCCTAAATTCAATTCCTATTACTCTTCTTCTTCAATACATTTAAAATGTCTTCTTATTTTTCTACTGTGCATTATTGAATTCTGATGCTTTGTCTTCATAATCTTCTTAATCTTTGTGTTCTTCATGTTCTTTGTCATCTTCATCCCCTTCTTAATGTTCGTCTTCTCCGTCCACATCTCTCCATTCCTGTTTGCTGGCCCCAGCTCCCATTGCTGTTTGTGGTCTCAGAGGGCCCCCTGCCATGTAATAATAGTATTGACTCCATGATTCCCACATGGCTGATCAATCTCTTATTATTATATTATTATTAAGAAACCCAGAGACAGTTATGATACGCCTGGACCTAATTGGTCTGCCAATGCAAACACCATCACCATTGGTTAATTAAGAAACCACCCTTTGCTAAACAAATCTCCGTAACACATTCCACACGTTCACAATAACAGGTGCAGCAAGTGAAGATAAGAATTGCTTCTCATTCTTCTCTCTGATCTTCTCACAGCCTTCCCCAGAAAGGCCTGGGGAAGTTGTGCTGCTCTCTGTGGCCAGAGAGCTGCTGCTCCAGGAGCTGGCAGCCCCGTGGGAGCCGCAGCCCTGCAGGCAGGGAGGCTCCGGGAGCACTGGGGGCTGTGGCTGCCGTGTCTGTGCCGCTGCTCCGGCCGTGGCCTCAGGCAGGGACAGCAGAACAGCCCCACAGCGCCCGCCTGAAGCGGGAGGGACGTTTCCTGAGGGCAGCCGGCTGCCCGAGGATGGCATGGGCTCTCCGCCGGGTGGGCCAGGGTCTGGGGGGGCTGTGCGGGGCAGGCACTGAGCTCTCTTCCCTTTCAGCTGTAAATGCTTCCACTCCTACAGCCCTCCACTGTTGGAGGGAATTCACTTCCAGCTGTTGCCTCAGTTCCGCTGAGAGACAGCAAATGACACCTGGGCACTCTGTTCCTGTGCCTTTTTAGAAACTTCATTAGGAAATGAAAACATTCTTCAATAACGGGAGCAGCACTGCACTGCGGCTTTCAGCCGGGGTGTGCCCCGTGGGCTGCCATGGTCCGGATAGCGCAGTCCTGCTGGGCACAGCCTGTCCCAGCTCCCAAGCAGCTCCCAGCCAACCTTAGCAAGCTCAAGTGATGTCAGCTCCCAGGGATTATCAGCTCATTTGTGATTTCAGCTCCTTAGCTTGCCAGGTGCCACAGCAGACGCAGGGAGAGAGAGGAGAAGCGCTGTGTGAGGTTGTGAAGAAATTCTTTCTTGGGGTCTTCTACGAAGGTTCTCAGTGACAGCTCTTCTGCCAGCTGGGCAGAAGTAGGGCTTTATACACCTTACAGGGGCTTTGGAAATTGTCCAACAGCAAGGGTCAAGGCAAAGGGACCTATAGGCTTACAGAGAGCTAAGCAAGGGTTCAAAGGCAGAAGAGAGGGGCTTGTAAGGTCCAGTCATCCTGACTCGGCATTTCCCATCTCAGGCTTCTGACCACCAGGGAAGTTTTGCAGGCCCTGGGCCTGCTACAGTGGTGGGACATTAGAATGTATTTTAATTACAGCATATGGAATATTAAGGTTTTTATATCATATACTGTAATATGAATATAGAATATGAAACAAAAAGAAATGATTTGTAAGTTTTATTTATTCATTCAATTTTCTCTATGTTTTTCTATTCTTATCCTTCTTAATGTTATTCTACTTCTTCTTACTAATCTTCTTCTTCATTGCTACTTCTATGTATTTTTTAATTCTTATTCCTATTCTTAATCCTATTCCTATTCCTATTCCTATTCCTATTCCTATTCCTATTCCTATTCCTATTCCTATTTCTATTCTTCTTTTTCTTCTTCTTCAACATATTTTACAATTCTTATTCCTATTCCTATTCTTCATCATCTACTAGCTATTTCTAAATTCTTATTAATATACTTCTTCTTCTATCTCTTCTTAAATAAGACTTCTCTGACTTGTCTTCTTAGTTTTCATCTTTGTCTTCTTCCTCTTTTTCATCTCCTTTGTCTTTTTTCATCTTCTTTGCCTCCTTTGTCTTTATCTTCACTCTCTTTGTCTTCTTCATCTGCCAAGTCATCTTTGTCTTCTTTGTTTTCTTCTGTGTCTTTCTCTTCATCTTCTTTGTCTTTGTCTACTCTGTCATCGTCTAGGAGCGGTCGATGCCGAGAGTCTCTGCCAGGAGCGTCTGCTTCGCCTTCTTTGTCTTCACCTTCTTTGGCTTTTCCTAGTCTGTTTTAGTCCTCTGGCCGTGGCCTCAGGCAGGGACAGCAGAACAGCCCCCGCAGCGCCCGCAGCGCCCGCCTGAAGCGGGAGGGACGTTTCCTGGGCAGGTCCAGCCATGTCACCACCCGCCCACCAGCTCCAGAGCGAGCCTCAGCTTGCAGCTCGGCCATGGTGGCACGGCCTAGGGCAGGAGAGGTGCTGGGCAGGGCAGGCAATGCCTCTGCTGCCAGCTCTGTGCCTAGGGGGCCGGCAGAGCTGGGCCCCGCTGGGGGACAAGGCTGGCTGTCCTCCCCCTGCACTGGGCCCTCACGCTTCTGCCAACAGCTGAAGCTCCTGCTGTCCTCCAGGTGGGAGACGTCTTCGAGAGAAGCGTCTGCCCACTGGGACAGCAGGGACTGTACTTCATAGTCAGGCTCCTCTACCTGACAGTAGTCCTCGCTGTCACTGTCCCAAACTGATGTCTCATGGCTGCCATCCTGAGACAGCGGTGACAGTGCCAGCTCTGAGGACTCCTCCTGCTCAGCAGCTGCCAGCTCGGCCATCGTGGCACGGCCTGGGGCAGGAGAGGTGCTGGGCAGGGCAGGCAATGCCTCTGCTGCCAAATCTCTGCCCACGGGGCTGGCAGAGCTGGGCCCCTCTGGGGGACAAGGCTGGCTCTCCTCCTCCTCCTTCACTGGGGCCACAACTTTCTCCCAAGAAGTGAGGCTCACATCATCCCCCAGCTGGGACACCTCTTCCAGAGAAGAGTCTCCCCATTGGGAAAGGTCTGAGTCCACTTCATCTTCTTCTTCCACGCTGTAGGCATCCCAGCCACTGTCCCAAGCTGAGCTCTCCTGGCTGCCTTCCTGTGCCAGCTCTGACTCTGGCACTGCCCAGCCCAGCTGCTCCCTGGGGGCCGGGATTCCCAGCAGGGCAGACCCGGTGCTGGGGGTGCTCTGGGGGGCAGGCACGGGGCTCTCTTCCCTCTCTTCTGTGGCTTTTCCTGCCACTGCTGGGTCCTGGCTTTCTCCCAGCTGCCTCTGCTCCTGTGGCTGCTGCCCGCATCCCTGGATGTCCAGCAGAGCATGGCTCAGGATCACATAGCTTATGATCCACACTAGGTCCAGAAGAGCCTGGCTGCAGCCTGGGGGGCTGAGAGGGGCAGGGACTGGGCTCTGTGTCCCTGCTGCTGGCAGCTCCTCCCTGGGGGCAGGAGGCTCTGCTGCCTCTCCTGCCCCAGGAGCCAGAGGCTCGGGGGTCTCCTCCTCCTCAGCAGCTCCCGCTGGGGCAGCAGCTGCCGGCTGGGCCTGCGGGGGACTCTGTAGGGAAGGAGAGGCGCTGGTTAGGGCAGGCACTGCCTCTGCTGCCACCTCTGTGCCCACGGGGCTGGCAGGGCTGGGCCCCCTGGGGGACAAGGCTCAGGCTCCTGGGCACTCACTGCTGCCAAGGCTCTGGCCCACAGCTCACAGCTGATGCCATTTCTCCATTGGGACAGCTCCTGCCTGCTCCCATCTTCCTCCCATTGGGACAGCTTTGGCTCACTGCCATTGTCCCAGCAGGGCAGCTCTTGGCCTGCAGCCTCTGCTCCTTGGCACAGCTCCTTGGCACTGCTGCTGTCTCTCACCTGGGACAATCCCAGTTCTCTCCTGTCTTCCCATCGGGACATGTGGCAGTGCACATCTTGTCCCCATGCTGAGCGCTATTGCTCCCTCTCACCTTCCCTCTGGGATAACTCTTGGGCACTGTCCCACTGGGAATCCTCTGGGACACTCCCATACTTTTACAGGGATGCCTCGTGGCATCTCTTGTCTTCTTCCCATCCCAACTCCTGATGCCCACTCACATTTATTTCCCATTGGGATATCTCTTGCCTCCTCACACATTCTTCCCACTTGCACACCTCTTGCTACATCTCACTCTCCTCTCCCTACTCCTACAGCTCCCACACTGTGACACTTTCTTTCTCTTCCTAGCGCTCTTGCTGTGTCCCACCTCTGGACTGGGAAACGTCCCAAATTCTCACACCTACCTGGTGTTGATACAGCTCTTGGCTGCTCCTGGCTTTCTGCTGGGACATTACTTGGAATCTTGGCATTTCTTTCTGGTGCGTGTTTTCCACAACTTCCCATTGGGAAAGCTCACGGTCCATGTTGAAAAAGGGCCTCTCCTCCTCCTCAGTCTGTGACAGTGGCAGGACTGACCTGACACTGTCCCCGACCACTGCCCGCTGGGTGACACCTGCCAGCTGGGCAAGAGGCTGGGAACTGGGATTTGGAGTTGCCTTTGTCGTCTTCACTCTCCTTGTCTGTCGCTGTCGGCCGCGATCGCTGTTGGCGTGCAGCGCAGACAGAGCCAGGGAGCTGCTTCCTGCACAGAGAGCGGCTCTCCTGGCACTGGGCAGCCCAGGGCTCTGCGCCCCTTAGACACCCTCAGCCAGCCTGGGGCTCCCTGATGTCACAGGGGTCTCTGGCCAGCATCACGTCCCACATCACAAAGGGCCCCGACACCGTCTGCCTGTGTCACAAAGGGCTGGTATAAATCAGATGCTTGTCTAGGCCAATATTCAAGCAGCAATCAGTTTATTAATTAATATGTTAAAGTTTGAGCCATACAGCGCTGGGTACAGTGGGGGAAATTTTCCCTGCAAGTGCACGCCGATAGTTGGTGCTTACAGATATTTATGGGGTACTCATGAGCTTTCTCAACAGTTTCTATTCCCAGTTTTTCTGTCACAGTTCTATACACTATTGTCATTTAGTTTTTCTCAGGATGTATCTCAGAAAGGAGTATCCCCAGATGGTGGAGTCCGGCTTCCAAAAGAAGAAAGAAGTCTCCCAGCTGGTGAGGACCAGATTCCAGGTGCGGGTTCACCTTTGAATTGCAAGGACTATCAATCTCATAGCAGTGATGTCCAGCTTCCCTTGGTCGAAACCATCAATCCTGGAGTTGATGTTCATCTCCCTTTCTCCAGCTGGTCTTCTATATTTTGTTAAGGTGTCGAGATAAACGTTTCCTTTTTATATATTCTAAAGCTATAGTTTCAAAGATCCTTACTACAAGCAATACTCTAAAATATACTTCAAAATGTTATTATTGCAATTCTCTTTTTAGCTAGAAGCAGAACGTTCCTGTCAAACAGCAACATCCTTAATGCTTTAATTCCAATGCTCCTAAATCAACTGAAGACTTTTAAAGGTTAATTGCAAACAAGGGATATGTTCAAAGGCCTTCTTCCATGCTTTACTTCCTCAGTTATTTATTAGAATTGTCTTTATAACTGTTCCACAGTCAGTTTGCACACATATCACAATCACAGAGACACAGATTGCCTGTGTGTACCTGACACAATACACAGCTTTGTATTTCACACTGATACCAGACTGGGGATTCGTGATGGGACATGAAACACAGGGGTTCAGCCTCTCTGGGAGAAAGAAACGAGTGTTTTACGCTATTCGGGAGGGAAAACTACTTTTGGTCGCACTCGTCTGTTGTGCATTGGGCTCAGAAGGCATAACAAATGCTAAAAATAAATCATTATAAATACATCTGGTTCGAAAATCAGAAATAGTAATTAGGAGCATCAATTCTATTGACAAAAGACTTATTAAAAGAAAAACTCTACTATTTGAAAAATCTTTCATGTGCAATTTTTTCACTCACTGTTCTTGTCTTCTTAAACATATGAATTCCTTGTTTCCTCTCATCTGCTGTATTTTGGAAACATTGAAGCATAACTGAGCAGCATCAAGGAAAAAATTCAACAGCTGGCTCCAAGGCTTCAGAATCGGTGTGGAACAAGTGGAGGACTCACACGCTTCAGACATGTGAGCACACAGGCACAAAAGCACCTCTCCTTTCTGGGCCTGCATTGCAGCACACAAGGAGCAAAATCAGAATTTCTCCTGTTCTCACAGTGAAAATGCCACTTGTGGAAACTCTTGCTGCAACCAACTTAGTGACCATGAAACAATACTGGGTTGCAGAAGCTGGGTCATGGGGTACCCTTTCATCTTGTCTGTGTGTTCATCCTAAATTCAATTCCTATTACTCTTCTTCTTCTTCAACATATTTAAAATTTCTTCTTATTTTTCTACTGTGCATTATTGAATTTCTCTTCTTTGTCTTCATAATCTTCTTAATCTTTGTGTTCTTCATGTTCTTTGTCGTCTTCATCACCTTCTTAATGTTCGTCTTCTCCGTCCACATCTCCCCACTACTGTTTGCTGGCCCCAGCTCCCATTGCTGTTTGTGGTCTCAGAGGGCCCCCTGCCATGTAATAATAGTATTGACTCCATGATTCCCAGAAGGCTGATCAATCTCTATTATTATATTATTATTAAGAAACCCGTAGACAGTTAAGATACACCTGGACCTAATTGGTCTGCCAATGCAAACACCATCACCATTGGTTAATTAAGAAACCACCCTTTGCTAAACAAATCTCCGTAACACATTCCACACGTTCACAATAACAGGTGCAGCAAGTGAAGATAAGAATTGCTTCTCATTCTTCTCTCTGATCTTCTCACAGCCTTCCCCAGAAAGGCCTGGGGAAGTTGTGCTGCTCTCTGTGGCCAGAGAGCTGCTGCTCCAGGAGCTGGCAGCCCCGTGGGAGCCGCAGCCCTGCAGGCAGGGAGGCTCTGGGAGCACTGGGGGCTGTGGCTGCCGTGTCTGTGCCGCTGCTCCGGCCGTGGCCTCAGGCAGGGACAGCAGAAGAGCCCCACAGCGCCCGCCTGAAGCGGGAGGGACGTTTCCTGAGGGCAGCCGGCTGCCCGAGGATGGCATGGGCTCTCCGCCGGGTGGGCCAGGCTCTGGGGGGGCTGTGCGGGGCAGGCACTGAGCTCTCTTCCCTTTCAGCTGTAAATGCTTCCACTCCTACAGCCCTCCGCTGTTGGAGGGAATTCACTTCCAGATGTTGCCTCAGTTCCGCTGAGAGACAGCAAATGACAGCTGGGCACTCTGTTCTTGTGCCTTTTTAGAATCTTCATTAGGAAATGAAAACATTCTTCAATAACGGGAGCAGCGCTGCACTGCGGCTTTCAGCCGGGGTGTGCCCCGTGGGCTGCCATGGTCCGGATAGCGCAGTCCTGCTGGGCACAGCCTGTCCCAGCTCCCAAGCAGCTCCCAGCCAACCTTAGCAAGCTCAAGTGATGTCAGCTCCCAGGGATTATCAGCTCATTTGTGATTTCAGCTCCTTAGCTTGCCAGGTGCCACAGCAGACGCAGGGAGAGAGAGGAGAAGCGCTGTGTGAGGTTGTGAAGAAATTCTTTCTTGGGGTCTTCTACGAAGGTTCTCAGTGACAGCTCTTCTGCCAGCTGGGCAGAAGTAGGGCTTTATACACCTTACAGGGGCTTTGGAAATTGTCCAACAGCAAGGGTCAAGGCAAAGGGACCTATAGGCTTACAGAGAGCTAAGCAAGGGTTCAAAGGCAGAAGAGAGGGGCTTGTAAGGTCCAGTCATCCTGACTCGGCATTTCCCATCTCAGGCTTCTGACCACCAGGGAAGTTTTGCAGGCCCTGGGCCTGCTACAGTGGTGGGACATTAGAATGTATTTTAATTACAGCATATGGAATATTAAGGTTTTTATATCATATACTCTAATATGAATATAGAATATGAAACAAAAAGAAATGATTTGTAAGTTTTATTTATTCATTCAATTTTCTCTATGTTTTTCTATTCTTATCCTTCTTAATGTTATTCTACTTCTTCTTACTAATCTTCTTCTTCATTGCTACTTCTATGTATTTTTTAATTCTTATTCCTATTCTTAATCCTATTCCTATTCCTATTCCTATTTCTATTCTTCTTTTTCTTCTTCTTCAACATATTTTAAAATTCTTATTCCTATTCCTATTCTTCATCATCTACTAGCTATTTCTAAATTCTTATTACTATACTTCTTCTTCTATCTCTTCTTAAATAAGACTTCTCTGACTTGTCTTCTTAGTTTTCATCTTTGTCTTCTTCCTCTTTTTCATCTCCTTTGTCTTTTTTCATCTTCTTTGCCTCCTTTGTCTTTATCTTCACTCTCTTTGTCTTCTTCATCTGCCAAGTCATCTTTGTCTTCTTTGTTTTCTTCTGTGTCTTTCTCTTCATCTTCTTTGTCTACTCTGTCATCGTCTAGGGGCGGTCGATGCCGAGAGTCTCTGCCAGGAGCGTCTGCTTCGCCTTCTTTGTCTTCACCTTCTTTGGCTTTTCCTAGTCTGTTTTAGTCCTCGGGCCGTGGCCTCAGGCAGGGACAGCAGAACAGCCCCCGCAGCGCCCGCAGCGCCCGCCTGAAGCGGGAGGGACGTTTCCTGGGCAGCTCCAGCCATGTCACCACCCGCCCACCAGCTCCAGAGCGAGCCTCAGCTTGCAGCTCGGCCATGGTGGCACGGCCTAGGGCAGGAGAGGTGCTGGGCAGGGCAGGCAATGCCTCTGCTGCCAGCTCTGTGCCCACGGGGCTGGCAGAGCTGGGCCCCTCTGGGGGACAAGGCTGGCTGTCCTCCCCCTTCACTGGGCCCTCACGCTTCTGGCAACAACTGAAGCTCCTGCTGTCCTCCAGGTGGGAGACGTCTTCAAGAGAAGCGTCTGCCCATTGGGACAGCAGGGACTGTACTTCATAGTCAGGCTCCTCTACCTGACAGTAGTCCTCGCTGTCACTGTCCCAAACTGATGTCTCAAAGCTGCCATCCTGAGACAGCGGTGACAGTGCCAGCTCTGAGGACTCCTCCTCCTCAGCAGCTGCCAGCTCGGCCATCGTGGCACGGCCTGGGGCAGGAGAGGTGCTGGGCAGGGCAGGCACTTCCTCTGCTGCCACCTCTGCGCCCACGGGGCTGGCAGAGCTGGGCCCCTCTGGGGGACAAGGCTGGCTCTCCTCCTCCTCCTTCACTGGGGCCACAACCTTCTCCCAAGAAGTGAGGCTGACATCATCCCCCAGCTGGGACACCTCTTCCAGAGAAGAGTCTCCCCATTGGGACAGGTGTGCGTCCACTTCATCTTCTTCCACGCTGTAGGCATCCCAGCCACTGTCCCAAGCTGAGCTCTCCTGGCGGCCTTCCTGTGCCAGCTCTGACTCTGGCACTGCCCACCCCGGCTGCTCCCTGGGGGCCGGGATTCCCAGCAGGGCAGACCCGGACCTGGGGGTGCTCTGGGGGGCAGGCACGGGACTCTCTTCCCTCTCTTCTGTGGCTTTTCCTGCCACTGCTGGGTCCTGGCTTTCTCCCAGCTGCCTCTGCTCCTGTGGCTGCTGCCCGCATCCCTGGATGTCCAGCAGAGCCCGGCTCAGGATCACGTAGCTGATGATCCACACGAGGTCCAGCAGAGCCTGGCTGCAGCCTGGGGGGCTGAGAGGGGCAGGGACTGGGCTCTGTGTCCCTGCTGCTGGCAGCTCCTCCCTGGGGGCAGGAGGCTCTGCTGCCTCTTCTGCCCCAGGAGCCAGAGGCTTGGGGGTCTCCTCCTCCTCAGCAGCTCCCGCTGGGGCAGCAGCTGCCGGCTGGGCCTGCGGGGGACTCTGTAGGGAAGGAGAGGCGCTGGTTAGGGCAGGCACTGCCTCTGCTGCCACCTCTGTGCCCACGGGGCTGGCAGGGCTGGGCCCCCTGGGGGACAAGGCTCAGGCTCCTGGGCACTCACTGCTGCCAAGGCTCTGGCCCACAGCTCACAGCTGATGCCATTTCTCCATTGGGACAGCTCCTGCCTGCTCCCATCTTCCTCCCATTGGGACAGCTTTGGCTCACTGCCATTGTCCCAGCAGGGCAGCTCTTGGGCTGCAGCCTCCGCTCCTTGGCACAGCTCCTTGGCACTGCTGCTGTCTCTCACCTGGGACAATCCCATTTCTCTCCTGCCTTCCCATCGGGACATGTGGCAGTGCACATCTTGTCCCCATGCTGAGCGCTCTTGCTCCATCTCACCTTCCCTCTGGGATAACTCTTGGGCACTGTCCCACAGGGAATTTTCTATGACACTCCCATCTCTCTACAGGGATGGCTCGTGGCATCGCTCACCTTCTTCCCATCCCAGCTCCTGCTGCCCACTCACATTTATTTCCCATTGGGATATCTCTTGGCTCCTCACACATTCTTCCTACTTGCACACCTCTTGCTACATTTCACTGGCTTCTCCCTACTCCTACAGCTCCTGGACTATGACAGTTTCCCTCTGTTCACAGAGCTCTTGCAGTGTCCCGCCTCTTTACTGGTAAACTTGCCAAACTGTCACACGCACCTGGCATTTGTACAGCTCTTGGCTGCTCTCGGCTCCACGCTGGGACATTTCTGGGACGTCCAGAACTTCTCTCGGATACGTCTCTTGCACACTGGGTGGTTCCACCCAGCTGGGCAAGGGGCTGGCTACCGGGAAATGGAGTTATCCTTTTGTTGGTCACTCTCCTTGTCTGTCACTGTCAGCCGTGATCGCTGTTGGCGTCCAGCGCAGACAGAGCCGGGGAGCTGCTTCCTGCACAGAGAGCGGCTCTCCTGGCACTGGGCAGCCCAGGGCTCTGCGCCCCTTAGACACCCTCAGCCAGCCTGGGGCTCCCTGATGTCACAGGGGTCTCTGGCCAGCGTCACGTCCCACATCACAAAGGGCCCCGACACTGTCTGCCTGTGTCACAAAGGGCTGGCATAAATGAGATGCTTGACTAGGCCAATATTCAAGCAGCAATCAGTTTATTAATTAATATGTTAAAGTTTGAGTCAGACAGCGCTGGGTACAGTGGGGAAATTTTCCCTGCAAGTGCACGCCGATAGTTGGGGCTTACAGATATTTATGGGGTACTCATGAGCCTCCTCAACAGTTTCTATTCCCAATTTTTACATCACAATTCTATACACTATTATCATTTAGTTTTTCTCAGGATGTATCCCAGAAAGGAGTATCCCTAGATGTTGGGAGTCCGGCTTCCAAAAGAAGAAAGAAGTCTCCCAGCTGGTGAGGTCCAGATTCCAGGTGCGGGTTCACCTTTGAATTGCAAGGACTATCAATCTCATAGCAGTGATGTCCAGCTTCCCTTGGTCGAAACTATCAATCCTGGAGTTGATGTTCATCTCCCTTTCTCAAGCTGCTCTTCAATATTTTGTTAAGGTTCCGAGATAAGCATCTTTCCTTTTTATATATTCTAAAGTAATAGTTTCAAAGATCCTTACTGCAAGCAATATTCTAAAATGATACTTCAAAAGGTTATTATTGCAAAACTCTTTTTAGCTAGAAGCAGAACGTTCTTGTCAAACAGCAGCATCCTTAAAGCTTTCATTCCAATGCTCCTAAATCAACTTAAGACTTATAAAGGTTAATTGCAAACAATGGATATGATCAAAGGCCTTCTTCCATGCTTTACTTCCTCAGTTATTTATTAGAATTGTCTTTATAACTGTCCCGTGGTCAGTTTGCACACATATCACAATCACAGAGACACAGATTGCCTGTGTGTGCCTCACACACAACACAGCTTTGTATTTCACACTGATACCAGACTGGGGATTCGTGATGGGACATGCAACACAGGGGTTCAGCCTCTCTGGGAGAAAGAAACGAGTGTTTTACGCTATTCGGGAGGGCAAAACTACTTTTGGTCGCACTCGTCTGTTGTGCATTGGGCTCAGAAGGCATAACAAATGCTAAAAATAAATCTTTATAAATCCATCTGGGTCAAAAATCAGAAATAGTAATTAGGAGCATCAATTTTATGGACAAAAGACTTATTAAAAGAAAAACTACACTATTTGAAAAATCTTTCATGTGCAATTTTTTCACTCGCTGTTCTTGCCTTCTTAAACATATGAATTCCTTGTTTCCTCTCATCTGCTTTATTTTGGAAACATTGAAGCATAACTGAGCAGCATCAAGGAAAAAATCAACAGCTGGCTCCAAGGCTTCAGAATCGGTGTGGAACAAGTGGAGGACTCACACGCTTCAGACGTGTGAGCACACAGGCACAAAAGCACCTCTCCTTTCTGGGGCTGCATTGCAGCACACAAGGAGTAAAATCAGAGTTACTCCTGTTCTCACAGTGAAAATGCCTCTTGTGGAAACTCTTGCTGCAAATTACTTAGTGACCATGAAACAATACTGGATTCCAGAAGCTGGGAGATGGGGTACCCTTTCATCTTGTCTGTGTCTTCATCCTAAATTCAATTCCTATTACTCTTCTTCTTCAATACATTTAAAATGTCTTCTTATTTTTCTACTGTGCATTATTGAATTCTGATGCTTTGTCTTCATAATCTTCTTAATCTTTGTGTTCTTCATGTTCTTTGTCATCTTCATCCCCTTCTTAATGTTCGTCTTCTCCGTCCACATCTCTCCATTCCTGTTTGCTGGCCCCAGATCCCATTGCTGTTTGTGGTCTCAGAGGGCCCCCTGCCATGTAATAATAGTATTGACTCCATGATTCCCACATGGCTGATCAATCTCTTATTATTATATTATTATTAAGAAACCCAGAGACAGTTATGATACGCCTGGACCTAATTGGTCTGCCAATGCAAACACCATCACCATTGGTTAATTAAGAAACCACCCTTTGCTAAACAAATCTCCGTAACACATTCCACACGTTCACAATAACAGGTGCAGCAAGTGAAGATAAGAATTGTTTCTCATTCTTCTCTCTGATCTTCTCACAGCCTTCCCCAGAAAGGCCTGGGGAAGTTGTGCTGCTCTCTGTGGCCAGAGAGCTGCTGCTCCAGGAGCTGGCAGCCCCGTGGGAGCCGCAGCCCTGCAGGCAGGGAGGCTCTGGGAGCACTGGGGGCTGTGGCTGCCGTGTCTGTGCCGCTGCTCCGGCCGTGGCCTCAGGCAGGGACAGCAGAACAGCCCCACAGCACCCGCCTGAAGCGGGAGGGACGTTTCCTGAGGGCAGCCGGCTGCCCGAGGATGGCATGGGCTCTCCGCCGGGTGGGCCAGGCTCTGGGGGGGCTGTGCGGGACAGGCACTGAGCTCTCTTCCCTTTCAGCTGTAAATGCTTCCACTCCTACAGCCCTCCACTGTTGGAGGGAATTCACTTCCAGCTGTTGCCTCAGTTCCGCTGAGAGACAGCAAATGACACCTGGGCACTCTGTTCCTGTGCCTTTTTAGAAACTTCATTAGGAAATGAAAACATTCTTCAATAACGGGAGCAGCACTGCACTGCGGCTTTCAGCCGGGGTGTGCCCCGTGGGCTGCCATGGTCCGGATAGCGCAGTCCTGCTGGGCACAGCCTGTCCCAGCTCCCAAGCAGCTCCCAGCCAACCTTAGCAAGCTCAAGTGATGTCAGCTCCCAGGGATTATCAGCTCATTTGTGATTTCAGCTCCTTAGCTTGCCAGGTGCCACAGCAGACGCAGGGAGAGAGAGGAGAAGCGCTGTGTGAGGTTGTGAAGAAATTCTTTCTTGGGGTCTTCTACGAAGGTTCTCAGTGACAGCTCTTCTGCCAGCTGGGCAGAAGTAGGGCTTTATACACCTTACAGGGGCTTTGGAAATTGTCCAACAGCAAGGGTCAAGGCAAAGGGACCTATAGGCTTACAGAGAGCTAAGCAAGGGTTCAAAGGCAGAAGAGAGGGGCTTGTAAGGTCCAGTCATCCTGACTCGGCATTTCCCATCTCAGGCTTCTGACCACCAGGGAAGTTTTGCAGGCCCTGGGCCTGCTACAGTGGTGGGACATTAGAATGTATTTTAATTACAGCATATGGAATATTAAGGTTTTTATATCATATACTGTAATATGAATATAGAATATGAAACAAAAAGAAATGATTTGTAAGTTTTATTTATTCATTCAATTTTCTCTATGTTTTTCTATTCTTATCCTTCTTAATGTTATTCTACTTCTTCTTACTAATCTTCTTCTTCATTGCTACTTCTATGTATTTTTTAATTCTTATTCCTATTCTTAATCCTATTCCTATTCCTATTCCTATTCCTATTCCTATTCCTATTCCTATTCCTATTCCTATTCCTATTCCTATTTCTATTCTTCTTTTTCTTCTTCTTCAACATATTTTAAAATTCTTATTCCTATTCCTATTCTTCATCATCTACTAGCTATTTCTAAATTCTTATTAATATACTTCTTCTATCTCTTCTTAAATAAGACTTCTCTGACTTGTCTTCTTAGTTTTCATCTTTGTCTTCTTCCTCTTTTTCATCTCCTTTGTCTTTTTTCATCTTCTTTGCCTCCTTTGTCTTTATCTTCACTCTCTTTGTCTTCTTCATCTGCCAAGTCATCTTTGTCTTCTTTGTTTTCTTCTGTGTCTTTCTCTTCATCTTCTTTGTCTACTCTGTCATCGTCTAGGAGCGGTCGATGCCGAGAGTCTCTGCCAGGAGCGTCTGCTTCGCCTTCTTTGTCTTCACCTTCTTTGGCTTTTCCTAGTCTGTTTTAGTCCTCGGGCTGTGGCCTCAGGCAGGGACAGCAGAACAGCCCCCGCAGCGCCCGCAGCGCCCGCCTGAAGCGGGAGGGACGTTTCCTGGGCAGCTCCAGCCATGTCAGCACCCGCCCACCAGCTCCAGAGCGAGCCTCAGCTTGCAGCTCGGCCATGGTGGCACGGCCTAGGGCAGGAGAGGTGCTGGGCAGGGCAGGCAATGCCTCTGCTGCCAGCTCTGTGCCTAGGGGGCCGGCAGAGCTGGGCCCCGCTGGGGGACAAGGCTGGCTGTCCTCCCCCTGCACTGGGCCCTCACGCTTCTGCCAACAGCTGAAGCTCCTGCTGTCCTCCAGGTGGGAGACGTCTTCGAGAGAAGCGTCTGCCCACTGGGACAGCAGGGACTGTACTTCATAGTCAGGCTCCTCTACCTGACAGTAGTCCTCGCTGTCACTGTCCCAAACTGATGTCTCATGGCTGCCATCCTGAGACAGCGGTGACAGTGCCAGCTCTGAGGACTCCTCCTCCTCAGCAGCTGCCAGCTCGGCCATCGTGGCACAGCCTAGGGCAGGAGAGGTGCTGGGCAGGGCAGGCAATGCCTCTGCTGCCAAATCTCTGCCCACGGGGCTGGCAGAGCTGGGCCCCTCTGGGGGACAAGGCTGGCTCTCCTCCTCCTCCTTCACTGGGGCCACAACCTTCTCCCAAGAAGTGAGGCTGACATCATCCCCCAGCTGGGACACCTCTTCCAGAGAAGAGTCTCCCCATTGGGAAAGGTCTGAGTCCACTTCATCTTCTTCTTCCACGCTGTAGGCATCCCAGCCACTGTCCCAAGCTGAGCTCTCCTGGCGGCCTTCCTGTGCCAGCTCTGACTCTGGCACTGCCCAGCCCAGCTGCTCCCTGGGGGCCGGGATTCCCAGCAGGGCAGACCCGGTGCTGGGGGTGCTCTGGGGGGCAGGCACGGGGCTCTCTTCCCTCTCTTCTGTGGCTTTTCCTGCCACTGCTGGGTCCTGGCTTTCTCCCAGCTGCCTCTGCTCCTGTGGCTGCTGCCCGCATCCCTGGATGTCCAGCAGAGCATGGCTCAGGATCACATAGCTTATGATCCACACTAGGTCCAGCAGAGCCTGGCTGCAGCCTGGGGGGCTGAGAGGGGCAGGGACTGGGCTCTGTGTCCCTGCTGCTGGCAGCTCCTCCCTGGGGGCAGGAGGCTCTGCTGCCTCTTCTGCCCCAGGAGCCAGAGGCTCGGGGGTCTCCTCCTGCTCAGCAGCTCCCGCTGGGGCAGCAGCTGCCGGCTGGGCCTGCGGGGGACTCTGTAGGGAAGGAGAGGCGCTGGTTAGGGCAGGCACTGCCTCTGCTGCCACCTCTGTGCCCACGGGGCTGGCAGGGCTGGGCCCCCTGGGGGACAAGGCTCAGGCTCCTGGGCACTCACTGCTGCCAAGGCTCTGGCCCACAGCTCACAGCTGATGCCATTTCTCCCTTGGGACAGCTCCTGCCTGCTCCCATCTTCCTCCCATTGGGACAGCTTTGGCTCACTGCCATTGTCCCAGCAGGGCAGCTCTTGGCCTGCAGCCTCTGCTCCTTGGCACAGCTCCTTGGCACTGCTGCTGTCTCTCACCTGGGACAATCCCAGTTCTCTCCTGTCTTCCCATCGGGACATGTGGCAGTGCACATCTTGTCCCCATGCTGAGCGCTATTGCTCCCTCTCACCTTCCCTCTGGGAAAGCTCTTGGGCGCTATCGCACTGGGAATCCTCTGGGACACTCCCATACTTTTACAGGGATGCCTCGTGGCATCTCTTGTCTTCTTCCCATCCCAACTCCTGCTGCCCATTCACATTTATTTCCCATTGGGATATCTCTTGGCTCCTCACACATTCTTCCCACTCGCACACCTCTTGCTACATCTCCCTCTCCTCTCCCTACTCCTACAGCTCCCACACTGTGACACTTTCTTTCTCTTCCTAGAGTTCTTGGTGTGTCCCACCTCTGGACTGGGAAACTTCCCAAATTCTCACACCTACCTGGTGTTGGTACAGCTCTTGGCTGCTCGTGGCTGTCTGCTGGGACGTTTCTTGGTCTCTCGGCATTTCTTTCTTGCGCGTCTCTTGCAGATCTTCACACTGGGAAAGCTCGCAGTCCATTTTGATAAAGGGCCTCTCCTCCTCCTCAGTCTTTGACAGTGGCAGGACTGACCTGACACTGCCCCTGACCACTGCTCGCTGGGGGACTCTTGCCAGCTGGGCAAGAGGCTGGGAACTGGGAGTTGGAGTTGCCTTTGTGCTCGTCTCTCTCCTTGTCTGTCACTGTCGGCCGCGATCGCTGTTGGCGTCCAGCGCAGACAGAGCCAGGGAGCTGCTTCCTGCACAGAGAGCGGCTCTCCTGGCACTGGGCACAACAGGGCTCTGCGCCCCTTAGACACCCTCAGCCAGCCTGGGGCTCCCTGATGTCACAGGGGTCTCTGGCCAGCATCACGTCCCACATCACAAAGGGCCCCGACACCGTCTGCCTGTGTCACAAAGGGCTGGTATAAGTGAGATGCTTGACTAGGCCAATATTCAAGCAGCAATCAGTTTATTAATTAATATGTTAAAGTTTGAGTCATACAGCGCTGGGTACAGTGGGGGAAATTTTCCCTGCAAGTGCACTCCGATATTTGGTGCTTACAGATATTTATGGGGTACTCATGAGCCTCCTCAACAGTTTCTATTCCAAATTTTTACATCACAATTCTATACACTATTATCATTTAGTTTTTCTCAGGATGTATCCCAGAAAGGAGTATCCCTAGATGTTGGGAGCCTGGCTTCCAAAAGAAGAAAGAAGTCTCCCAGCTGGTGAGGTCCAGATTCCAGGTGCGGGTTCACCTTTGAATTGCAAGGACTATCAATCTCATAGCAGTGATGTCCAGCTTCCCTTGGTCGAAACCATCAATCCTGGAGTTGATGTTCATCTCCCTTTCTCAAGCTGCTCTTCAATATTTTGTTAAGGTTTCGAGATAAGCATCTTTCCTTTTTATATATTCTAAAGCTATAGTTTCAAAGATCCTTACTGCAAGCAATATTCTAAAATGATACTTCAAAAGGTTATTATTGCAAAACTCTTTTTAGCTAGAAGCAGAACGTTCCTGTCAAACAGCAGCATCCTTAAAGCTTTCATTCCAATGCTCCTAAATCAACTTAAGACTTATAAAAGTTATTAACAAACAAGGGATATGTTCAAAGGCCTTCTTCCATGCTTTACTTCCTCAGTTATTTATTAGAATTGTCTTTATAACTGTCCCGTTGTCAGTTTGCACACATATCACAATCACAGAGACACAGGTTGCCTGTGTGTACCTCACACACAACACAGCTTTGCTTTTCACACTGATACCAGACCGGGGGTTCGTGATGGGACATGAAACACAGGGGTTCAGCCTCTCTGGGAGAAAGAAACGAGTGTTTTACACTATTCGGGAGGGAAAACTACTTTTGGTCGCACTCGTCTGTTGTGCATTGGGCTCAGAAGGCATAACAAATGCTAAAAATAAATCATTATAAATACATCTGGGTCAAAAATCAGAAACAGTAATTAGGAACATCAATTTTATTGACAAAAGACTTATTAAAAGAAAAACTATATTATTTGAAAAATCTTTCATGTGCAATTTTTTCACTCGCTGTTCTTGCCTTCTTAAACCTATGAATTCCTTGTTTCCTCTCATCTGCTTTCTTTTGGAAACATTGAAGCATAACTGAGCAGCATCAAGGAAAAAATCAACAGCTGGCTCCAAGGCTTCAGAATCGGTGTGGAACAAGTGGAGGACTCACACGCTTCAGACGTGTGAGCACACAGGCACAAAAGCACCTCTCCTTTCTGGGGCTGCATTGCAGCACACAAGGAGTAAAATCAGAGTTACTCCTGTTCTCACAGTAAAAATGCCTCTTGTGGAAACTCTTGGTGCAAATTACTTAGTGACCATGAAACAATACTGGATTCCAGAAGCTGGGAGATGGGGTACCCTTTCATCTTGTCTGTGTCTTCATCCTAAATTCAATTCCTATTACTCTTCTTCTTCAATACATTTAAAATGTCTTATTATTTTTCTACTGTGCATTATTGAATTCTGATGCTTTGTCTTCATTATCTTCTTAATCTTTGTGTTCTTCATGTTCTTTGTCATCTTCATCCCTTTCTTAATGTTCGTCTTCTCTGTCCACATCTCCCCATTCCTGTTCGTTGGCCCCAGATCCCATTGCTGTTTGTGGTCTCAGAGGGCCCCCTGCCATGTAATAATAGTATTGACTCCATGATTCCCACAAGGCTGATCAATCTCTATTATTATATTATCATTAAGAAACCCATAGACAGTTACGATACACCTGGACCTAATTGGTCTGCCAATGCAAACACCATCACCATTGGTTAATTAAGAAATCACCCTTAGGTAAACAAATCTCCGTAACACATTCCACACGTTCACAATAACAGGTGCAGCAAGTGAAGATAAGAATTGTTTCTCATTCTTCTCTCTGATCTTCTCACAGCCTTCCCCAGAAAGGCCTGGGGAAGTTGTGCTGCTCTCTGTGGCCAGAGAGCTGCTGCTCCAGGAGCTGGCAGCCCCGTGGGAGCCGCAGCCCTGCAGGCAGGGAGGCTCCGGGAGCACTGGGGGCTGTGGCTGCCGTGTCTGTGCCGCTGCTCCGGCCGTGGCCTCAGGCAGGGACAGCAGAACAGCCCCACAGCGCCCGCCTGAAGCGGGAGGGACGTTTCCTGAGGGCAGCCGGCTGCCCGAGGATGGCATGGGCTCTCCGCCGGGTGGGCCAGGCTCTGGGGGGGCTGTGCGGGGCAGGCACTGAGCTCTCTTCCCTTTCAGCTGTAAATGCTTCTACTCCTACAGCCCTCCGCTGTTGGAGGGAATTCACTTCCAGCTGTTGCCTCAGTTCCGCTGAGAGACAGCAAATGACACCTGGGCACTCTGTTCCTGTGCCTTTTTAGAAACTTCATTAGGAAATGAAAACATTCTTCAATAACGGGAGCAGCGCTGCACTGCGGCTTTCAGCCGGGGTGTGCCCCGTGGGCTGCCATGGTCCGGATAGCGCAGTCCTGCTGGGCACAGCCTGTCCCAGCTCCCAAGCAGCTCCCAGCCAACCTTAGCAAGCTCAAGTGATGTCAGCTCCCAGGGATTATCAGCTCATTTGTGATTTCAGCTCCTTAGCTTGCCAGGTGCCACAGCAGACGCAGGGAGAGAGAGGAGAAGCGCTGTGTGAGGTTCCGAAGAATTTCTTATTGGGGTCTTCTACGAAGGTTCTCAGTGACAGCTCTTCTGCCAGCTGGGCAGAAGTAGGGCTTTATACACCTTACAGGGGCTTTGGAAATTGTCCAACAGCAAGGGTCAAGGCAAAGGGACCTATAGGCTTACAGAGAGCTAAGAAGGGTGCAAAGGCAGAAGAGAGGGGCTTGTAAGGTCCAGTCATCCTGACTCGGCATTTCCCATCTCAGGCTTCTGACCAGCAGGGAAGTTTTGCAGGCCCTGGGCCTGCTACAGTGTTGGGACATTTTAATGTATTTTAATTACAGCATATGGAATAATCATGTTTTTATATAATAGACTGTAATATGAATATAGAATAGGAAACTAAAAGAAATTATTTATAAGTTTTATTTTTTCATTCACTATTCTCTACGTTTTTCTGTTCTTATCATCCTTAATGCTATTCTTCTTCTTCTTCCTACTCTATCTTATTACTCTTCTTCGTTGCTACTTCTATGTATTTCTTAATTCTTATTCCTATTCTTAATCCTATTCCTATCACTATTCTTCTTTTTCTTCTTCAACATATTTTAAAATTCTTAATCCTATTCCTATTCTTCAACATCTTCTAGGTATGTCTAAATTCTTATTACTATATTTCTTCTTGTATCTCTTCTTAAATAAGACTTCTCTGACTTGTCTTCTTAGTTTACATCTTTGTCTTCTTCATCTTTGTCATCTTCTTCTTTATCTTTTTTGTCTCCTTTGTCTTTGTCTTCACTGTCTTTCTCTTCTTCATCTGCCATGTCGTCATCATCTTCTTTGTTTTCTTCTGTGTCTTTGTCTTAATTTTTTTTGTCTTTGTCTAGTCTGCCGTCGTCTAGGAGCGGTGGATGCGGAGAGTCTCTGCCAGGAGCATCTGCTTCGCCTTCTTTGTCTCTCACCTTATTTGTCTTTTCTCAGTCTGTTTTATTCCTCCAAGCGTGGCCTCAGGCAGGGACAGCAGAGCAGCCCCCGCAGCGCCCGCAGCGCCCGCCTGAAGCGGGAGGGACGTTTCCTGGGGGCAGCCGGCTGCCCGCGGAGGCTCTGGGCTCCCAGCTGGCCAGCCCAGGGGCTGGGGGGGCTGTGCAGGGCAGGTGCTGGCCCTGGGCTGCACGGCTCCTGTGCCAGGCACTCAGCCCAGGCCTCCCGAGGGATGGGCACTGGCAGCTCCTCTGCCCCTAAAACTTTCCATTTGAGCTCTTGGTCCTCTGGGGGCAGCTCCAGGATGCTGACATCGTCCCACTCGTCCTCCTCTGGGGCCAAGGGCCTGGTCCCCATGCTGTGCTCGGTCTCGTCTTCCCAGTTTGCCTGCATGTGCTCCTTGTCACTGTCATCTTCCCAACTGGGATGTCCTGAGGGGCTGCTGCCATTCCCTCTGCACACATCTTGGCCAGTGCAGGCTTCTCCTTGGGAAAGGTCTTGGTCAATATTTTCTTCCCAGTTGGAAAATTCTGCACACCTGATGACATCTCCTATGGACAGCCCTTGCTCGACGTAACCTTTCCAGTGTGAGGAGTCCTGTGAGCTGCTAAATTCTCCCTGGGACAGGTTTTGGTCCAAATATTTTTCCCAGCCGGAGAGTTGGTGGCAACTCTTGACTTCCCCAAGGGACAGATCTTCCCCGGTGCAGTGTTCACAGACAGGCACTACCTGGGACAGCTCAGGGTCTCTAACCAGGAATGGCTCCAGGTCATCCAAGAATTGCCAAAGTTTCATTTCCTCGTCAGAGTCATCCATCCTCTCCTGCATTTCCAGCACTGACCCTGCTGCTGCCTCCTCAGCATCTCCAGCCAGGGCAGCAGCTGCCAGCTCGAGCTCCATGGGACTGCCTGGGGCAGGAGAGGTGCTGGGCAGGGCAGGGTCTGCCCCTGCTGCCACCTCTGTGCCCACGGGGCTGGCAGAGCTGAGCCCCTCTGGGGGAAGAACCATGCTGTCCTCTGGAGCAAGCTCGATGGCCTCTTCCACTTTGGGCAGCTCCTCCTCACTCGAGCTGTCCCCTGAAACCACCACCATGTCCTCTTCCACAGGAGACAGCTTCTCCTCGCCTGTGCTGTCCCCTGGAGGGACCTCGATATTGTCTTGCACTGGGGACAGCTCCTGGTCACTCCTGCCACCCTCAGGAACTTCCTTGATGTCCTCTTCTACTGAGGACAGCTCCTGGTCACTTGCGCTGTCTTCTGGAACATCCTCGATGTCTTCTTGCACTGAGGACAGCTCTTGGTCACTTGCACTGTCCTCTCCGGAGGCCTCATAGTCCTCTTCCACTGAGGACAGCTCCTGGTCACTTGCAACGTCCTCTGGAATGTCCATGATGTCCTCTTCCACTGAGGACAGCTCCTGGTCACTTGTGCTGTCCCCTGGAATGTCCTCCATTGCCTCTTCCACTGAGGACAGCTCTGGCTCAGTGTCGCTGCCAGCTGGAGAGAGCTCAATGGCCTCTTCCAGCTGGGACAGCTCCTCATCGCAGGGTGAGGGACAAGGCTGGGTGTTCTCCTGGTCCTTCACTGGAGGCACAGGCTTCTCCCCAGGTGCCGGCTGGGCCTGCAGGGGACTCTGTAGGGAAGGAGAGGCGCTGGTTAGGGCAGGCACTGCCTCTGCTGCCACCTCTGTGCCCACGGGGCTGGCAGGGCTGGGCCCCCTGGGGGACAAGGCTCAGGCTCCTGGGCACTCACTGCTGGCAAGGCTCTGGCCCACAGCTCACAGCTGATGCCATTTCTCCATTGGGACAGCTCCTGCCTGCTCCCATCTTCCTCCCATTGGGACAGCTTTGGCTCACTGCCATTGTCCCAGCAGGGCAGCTCTTGGCCTGCAGCCTCTGCTCCTTGGCACAGCTCCTTGGCACTGCTGCTGTCTCTCACCTGGGACAATCCCAGTTCTCTCCTGTCTTCCCATTGGGACATGTGGCAGTGCACATCTTGTCCCCATGCTGAGAGCTCTTGCTACTTCTCACCTTCCCTCTGGGATAACTCTTGGGCACTGTCCCACTGGGAATTTTCTATGACACTCCCATCTCTCTGCAGGGATGGCTCGTGGCATCTCTCATCTTCTTCCCATCCCAACTCCTGCTGCCCATTCACATTTATTTCCCATTGGGATATCTCTTGGCTCCTCACACATTCTTCCCACTTGCACACCTCTTGCTACATTTCACTGTCTTCTCCCTACTGGTACAGCTCCTGGACTATGACAGTTTCCTTCTGTTCACAGAGCTCTTGCAGTGTCCCACCTCTTTACTGGTAAACTTGTCAAACTCTCACACGCACCTGGCATTTGTACAGCTCTTGGCTGCTCTTGGCTCCACGCTGGGACATTTCTGGGACAGCCAGAACTTCTGTCGGATATGTCTCTTGCACACTGGGTGGTTCCACCCAGCTGGGCAAGGGGCTGGCTACCAGGAAATGGACTTATCCTTTTCCTGGTCACTCTCCTTCTCTGTCACTGTCGGCCGCGATCGCTGTTGGCGTCCAGCGCAGACAGAGCCAGGGAGCTGCTTCCTGCACAGAGAGCGGCTCTCCTGGCACTGGGCAGCCCAGGGCTCTGCGCCCCTTAGACACCCTCAGCCAGCCTGGGGCTCCCTGATGTCACAAGGCTCTCTGGCCAGCATCACGTCCCACATCACAAAGGGCCCCGACACCGTCTGCCTGTGTCACAAAGGGCCACCCCCGGCAGCCCAGCATCAGTGCAGCAGACAGCGAGTGGCTGGGAGCAGCCCCCGCACTTGTGGCCTTGTGGCCCCTGCTGTGCCCAGAGCCCCAAGAGGCTTTGGCCACGCTGCCACACGCCAGCCCCAGCCCCACAGTGCAGAGCCCTGCCTTTGCCGGCTGCGCTGCCCAGGGCAGCAGGAATTGGCCGCAGGGACGGGCCGGGGACTCGTGGGCAGCGGCTGCAGGAGCGGCGGGAGCCCGGGCACCAGGGGTGTCCCTCAGGGCTGTGCCGGGCACCGGGGCTGCTCCCTGCCTTCAGCACTGACAGCCGGGGGCACCGAGCACGGCCCGGGCGCCTTTGGCGGGCACGGGAAGCCGAGCGGGGCAGGGGCAGCAGGCAAGGACGGGGCCGTGCACGGGCACCTGGCCGGGCTGCAGGAGCGGCACCACGAGAGCCTCCTGCGCTGCCACAAGGCCGGGGCCCGGCTGCTGCCCCTGGCTGGGGCCGCTGCCTGAGGCAGCCGCTCCTGCAGCTCCGGCCTGGCCTCTGCGGCGCCACGGGCACAGAGGCCGGGCCGGGGCTCGCTCCCTGCTGCCCGCAGGGCGCTGCCGAGGGCTCCCCGCCCGCCAGGGCCGGGGCCGGGCGCTGAGGGAGCGGCGCCGCCATTGCTGCTGCCCTCAGGGGCTCTGAGGGGAGCGCGGCTCCCGCCAGCCCCGCTCCGCCCGCACGGGCCACACCAACACGGAGCACAAAGACAGACGGCGCTGAAATTGTGTCCGTGCCCTACCAAATGCACCCAGACAGCGGCCTGAAGAGCTGGGCTGGGTTGCGACAATGTCACCCCTGGGCCCACTTGTGTGAGATGTGACAATAAACCCACAAGCTTTAGCCTATTTGCAATAAACGAACAAGGGTCTCAGTCTCCATAGGATTGAAAGCCACTTTGGATTGCACCACCTCTTTGTATACTGGGATTAAAAGGCATAATAAATACTACAGTGGTATCATGCAAAATCCATGTAGGTCAAAAATCACAAACAGGTCGTTAGCAACATCTCTTCTGCCAAAAGGAGAGCTATGCTTTAAAAAATGTGCACAGTTCTGTCACTTCTTGCTCTTGTCTTTTACAAGTTTTCATTTTGTTTCCTGTGCTCTTCTTTATTGTGGAACCATTGAAGCAAACCTGAGCTCCATCAGGATAAAATCCAGCAGCTGGCTCCAAGGCTTCCCAATGGCTGTGGAGCTCCCGGAGGACTCACACGCTTCAGCCGCGCACAAAAGCACCTCTCCTTTGCCAGGCTGCATGGCAGCACACAAGGAGTCAAATCAGAGTTCCTCCTGATTTCCTAGGCTTGCCCTGCATCGTTTATCCAGAACCTCCTCTGGGAGCGGTGCGTGAGAGGAGACAGATGCAGTGTGGCTCTGGATCATCTCTTTTCTCTCCAGTGTTCCCCTCTTGGCACAGCTTTGAAGTGCCAAGCTGCAGCTGGGAGCACACCTGATGTGGCCCAGGCCTCTCCTCTGGGCAGGAGCCCTGCAGGGCAGCTCCACCATCAACAATTCCATTTCCCATTGCAGGAGTCTCCTCTGATGTGGAAAAGAGAGAAAGGAAGGAGAATTGCTGCCTTCCCCTCTCTCAGGGCTGCACAAGTGCTCAGATTTCCCTCCTGCTGCCCCACAGAGAGGAACGCTGGCCTAGGGACTGTGTGCTGTTGAATTTTGGGCAAGGGAGGAGGGGGACACTTGGCTGTCCCTGTGGACAGGAGAAATGGGTGAACACCCAGTCCCAACTACTCATGTGGGATATGTCATCCTCCAGTGATTCTTATTTATTTTTGGAGAGCAGAGATGTTAATTGGTTGCCCCCCGTTAAGGGACAATGAGTATATTGCTTTTACTATCACATCTTTTAAAAGAATCTCTATGGTCTTGGCTTTTTTGACTGTGTTTGCATTTCCTGTTCCCCCCTGCTCTCTGTCTGACTTCTAGACTCCTCTCTGTCTGATTCCCTCAAATACAATGCTCTGAGTAAGGGTATAAATCAAGTATAAAATCTCTGCAGAGGGATTACAGGATGGGCAACTTGTTCCTTTCATAAGGCTTTGGTTCCCATTATCCACAAACTCCAGGCAACCTCCTCATTCCATATTTTGCCTTTGGAAGATCTGTTTTCCAACCAGAAAGATACTGACATTGGAAAAGGACACTTATCTTATACCAAACAGAAATTTATCACTTCTCAAGAGAGGCCAGACACCGCAAATCTAAAATCCCTACAGCAGAGGAATATTCCCATCTCTGTGCCATCCAAGGCTGAACTCCTGCCTCTGGAATTTGCTTCCTCCACGAGTTCAGCAGAGGCAGCCTTTGTGGGGCTGGAGGGCACCCTGGTGAGGAGCTTGGCTTTGGCAAGCCCCGGGCTCAGCTCAGCACATTGTCACTGGGAGCCATCCAAAATCAGGGAGGAAAGGAGCCTGTGGGGCCAAAGTGGAAGGGTCTGGGTGTCATTGCCTGGCATTGCCAGCATGTATTTTTAACTATGGAGAAATGCCCAGAAATGGTCTGTTCTGTGCATCAAAAAGGTCCAACCAGGAATATTCATGTGTGTGAATAAATACACATTGCTATGTGGATATCCTGTCCTGCTCCCTGCTCAGCTTCTCCAAGAATGATTGAAAGTGAATGAGAAGGAGAAAATGTGATTGTGTTGTGCCAATTGATCCATGTCAATTGATCCAAATCTCTGGGGTCAGACCATTAGTACAGGGAATTGTGTTTGTGTTGAAAAGGACCTCAAAGATGATGTAAAGATCCCCAGGGTTGGGACTGCTTCCTCCCGGGAAGTGCCTGTGGCCAGGCTGGACATTGGGGCTCGGAGCAGCCTGGCCCAGTGGAAGGTGTCTCTGCCCGTGGAGGGGGTGGAACTGGGTGATTTTGAAGTCACTGCCAAGCCAAAGCATTCCATCATTCCATGGAAAGAACTGGAACATTTTACAGCACAAATTAATTTCTCCTGACTTTTCCCAGGTGCATTTTTCAGGGTTCATGTCCCTCTCCAGCTTTTCTTCAATCTCCTTTGCTTGGACAACAGCAGGAGCCAGAGCCCTCAGGTGTCACCTGCTGAGATCCCAGCATCTCCAGGATGAGGAATAAATGACAGGATTGGAAAGAAGGAAGCAGCCAGGCACATTTTCCCGAGGGAATGGAGGCAAAAAGAAAGGGAATTGCTTTGCCAAGGCTGCCTGGGAAGCCTGGCAGGACTTCTTGCAGTGGCTGTAGCCATCCTGCCTGGCTTCCTGCTCCTACCTAAAGCTTTGACTGCATCCATGCCTTGGCTCCAGCACCTTTGGAAAAGCTTCCCATGGGATGTGTTGCTATCCTGCCTTTTGTGGTTGCTGCTCCTGCTGCTGTGCTTCGTGAATGAAAAGGATTTTTCCAGCCTCTTTCTCTGCCCAGTGAGTTCAGTTGCAACCCCAAATGCAACAAAGGTCAGAATTTCACAACCAGACTGCATCAGAGAAGAAAAGCCTTGTTCAAAAGCAGGATGTGTGCCTGGTATTTGCATGGTCACCATGCAAATGATTCCAAATTTCCAGGATGGATTCAAAGCCATGCCGCAGCCAAGGGGGAAAAAAAGTAAAGGGAAGGAAGAATAATGGAGAAATAGAATTGTATTTAATAATTTAATAATCCTTTCAAAAATGATGTGAATATTTAAGCTGGCTGGTGGGGCAGGTGCTTGCCTGAATCACTTTTGGGGAGGTGAAGGCCACCCAGTCTCACATCTGAGCAACATCTTGAGCAGAAGGGAGCTCCTGCTCAGCTACAGCGACAATCATCTGGTTTCAATCTGCTCTCCATCCCACTCATGGCATGTGCAGGAATCTCTTCCAGCTCCCCGAGGAGCCCTGCAAAGCCCTTTGCCTTGTCCTCCCTCTCCCGCTCCTATCCTGGGGCAGCTGCAGCTCCAAAATCTCAGGGGACCCCTCTGTCTACAGGAGGCCAAACCTCAATTTTCCCCTCCCGCCCTGCTTGATCCAGGCTTTAATAGGATTCCCTGATTCCTAGAATGAGGATTTCTAAAGAAGCTTGAGGGGGGATCTGATGGTGGCAGGAAAATCCAAGACGTGTTTCCAGCCATCCATGGGGAATACTCAAGCTCTGCAATGGCGTGCATTATCCCTTGGATCAGCAGGGCTCACAGGCTGGATGCTGAACCTGAGAGTGGAGGTGCTCCAGCAGCATCCAGACCTGGAAAGTGTCCAGAGCTGTTGGAACCCTGGCTGCTGAGAATTCCAGACTCTCTGTGCTGCCAGGCCCTGATCCCCAAGAGAGCACTGCATTGACCTGAGGCCCTGGAGAAGGCTTCCCAAATGGAATGCCAGAAGTGGGATTGTGGGTGTGCAGTTTGAATAGAAGTGTGTAAGAGATAATGAAATACAAGAGGTTTCAGGGTGGAGGCTGGTCCTTCTTCTTCACCTTCTTCTGCCTGGGTTTGGGTGGAATTGTGGAATTGGAGAGAAAAGTGTACATTGCAGCCTTGGAGTGATTAGTTATTGGGTTGAATGTGGAAATAATTGAGGTGTCATTTCTTAATTAGACAGTTGAGCCTTAAAAGACCTTGGAGAGAAAGAGAGTTAGCCCTTTGTGGACCTTGTTAGTAGAATACTGCAGAACTCACAGTTTGTGAGACCGTAATATAGACAAGAAAAAAGAAACATTTGAGTCTGAGCATGAACTATAATGTCAAGTGCCTTCAATCCTGACCTGACAGAAGAAAAAAGAAGCCAAGAACCAGCACAAAAGCTGTGAAAGTTTTCGATGCTACACTGTAATTCAACCCTGCTGATGAGAAAAATCAGTTTGTGTGTGCCCTTGCAGTTGTGTTGCTGGCATCTCAGGAAAACACAACGTGGCTCTTGGATTTAGTCAGAGCTTTAGGAGCCTAAATCCAGCAGTGGGAAATCCTGCTGAACTCTGCATCCCTCAAGTGCTGCCTGAGTGACTGAGCTTCAAAAGCTGGCTGTCCATCTGTGTGCCATCTCCAAACATTGCAACCACACCTTGGCCTTGTTTAGTGCAAGGAGCTGCCTGGAAGAACCCTGGCCACCCTGACCACCGCCAGGAAATATCCAATGCTGGATACAAATTAGTTTTTCAGGCTCCCCTGGGATCTGCACAGCCCTGCTGCAAAGGGCTCTGTCCCAGCACAGCTCTCTCCCAGCCGGGCTCAGCGTGCGCCTTCAGTTGGCCTGCAGAGAGCAGCCACAGCCCTGCCCTGCCGGCCCAGCCGCCAACTCTCCCTGGGGCTGGGGCTGAGCACTCCCTGCTGCCAGGGCACTCAGGGCCGCTGCCTGTGCAAACACATCGGCACCGCTGAGAGACACCAAATGACACCTGGGCACTCTGTTCCTGTGCCTTACAAACATGATTAGAAAACAGGCAAATTCTTCAGTAGTGGGAGCAGTGTTGGGACATTAGAATGTATTGTGATTCCAGCATATGGTATATTCATGTTTTTATACCATAGACCATAATATGAATAAACAGTATGAAATCAAAAGAAATTATTTGTAAGTTTCATTTATTCATTCAATTTTCTCTATGTTTTTCTATTCTTATCCATCTTAATGTTATTCTATTTCTTCTTATTACTCTTCTTCTTCTTTGTTGCTACTTCTATGTATTTTTAAATACTTATCCCTATACCTAATCCTATTCCTATGACTATTCTTCTTCTTCTTCTACATATTTTTCAATTCTTATTCCTATTCTTAATCTTCTTCTTCTTCTATGTAGTCCTAAATACTTATTTCTATTCTTCTTCTATATCTTCTTAAATAAGACTTCTCTGACTTGTCTACTTCTTAGTCTTCATCTTTGTCTTCTTCCTCTTTGTAATCTTCTTCTTCATCTTCTTTGTCTCCTTCGTCTTTGCCTTCTTCACTGTCTCCATCTTCTTCGTCTGCCAAGTCATCTTTGTCTTCTTTGTTTTCTTCTATGTCTTTGTCCTCTTCTTCTTGGTCTTTGTCTTCTCTGTGGTTGTCTTAGAGCGGTGAATGCCGAGAGTCTCTGCCAGGAGCGTCGGCGTCACCTTCTGCTTTAGTCCTCGGGCCGTGGCCTCAGGCAGGGACAGCAGAACAGCCCCCGCAGCGCCCGCAGCGCCCGCCTGAAGCGGGAGGGACGTTTCCTGGGCAGCTCCAGCCATGTCAGCACCCGCCCACCAGCTCCAGAGCGAGCCTCAGCTTGCAGCTCGGCCATGGTGGCACGGCCTAGGGCAGGAGAGGTGCTGGGCAGGGCAGGCAATGCCTCTGCTGCCAGCTCTGTGCCCACGGGGCTGGCAGAGCTGGTCCCCGCTGGGGGACAAGGCTGGCTGTCCTCCCCCTTCACTGGGCCCTCACGCTCCTGCCAACAGCTGGAGCTCCTGCTGTCCTCCAGGTGGGAGACGTCTTCGAGAGAAGCGTCTGCCCATTGGGACAGCAGGGACTGTGTTTCATAATCGTCTTCCTCCACCTCACAGTATTCCTCACTGTCACTGTCCCAAACAGAGGTTTCATGGCTGCCATCCTGTGACAGCGGTGACAGTGCCAGCTCTGAGTCTGTGTCTGCCCAGTCCGGCTGCTCCCTGGGGGCCGGGAATCCCAGCAGGGCAGACCAGGTGCCAGAGGGGCTGTGAGGGGCAGGGACTGGGCTCTGTGTCCCTGCTGCTGGCAGCTCCTCCCTGGGGGCAGGAGGCTCAGCTGCCTCTTCTTCCTCAGGAGCCAGAGGCTTGGGGGTCTCCTCCTCCTCAGCAGCTCCCGCTGGGGCAGCAGCTGCCGGCTCAGCCTCTGTGGCACGGCCTGGGGCAGGAGAGGTGCTGGGCAGGGCAGGCAATGCCTCTGCTGCCACCTCTGTGCCCATGGGGCAGACAGAGCTGGGCCCCTCTGGGGGACAAGGCTGGCTGTCCTCCTTCTTCAGTGGGGCCACAAGCTCCTCCCAAGAACCCAGGCTCACATCATCCCCCAGCTGAGACACCTCTTCCAGAGAAGAGTTTCCCCGTTGGGACAGGTCTGACTCCACTTCCTCTTCCTCTTCCTCGCTGTAGGCCTCGCTGTCACTGTCCCAGGCTGAGCTCTCCTGGCTGCCATCCTGTGCCAGCTCTGACTCTGGCACTGCCCACCCCGGCTGCTCCCTGGGGGCCGGGATTCCCAGCAGGGCAGACCCGGTGCTGGGGGTGCTCTGGGGGGCAGGCACAGGGCTCTCTTCCCTCTCTGCTGGTCCTCTTGCTGCAACTGCTGGATCCTGGCTTTCTTCCAGCTGCCTCTGCTCCTGTGGCTGCTGCCCGGATCCCTGGATGTCCAGCAGAGCATGGCTCAGGATCACATAGCTTATGATCCACACTAGGTCCAGCAGAGCCTGGCTGCAGCCTGGGGGGCTGAGAGGGGCAGGGACTGGGCTCTGTGTCCCTGCTGCTGGCAGCTCCTCCCTGGGGGCAGGAGGCTCTGCTGCCTCTTCTGCCTCAGGAGCCAGAGGCTCGGGGGACTCCTCCTCCTCAGCAGCTCCCGCTGGGGCAGCAGCTGCCGGCTGGGCCTGCGGGGGACTCTGTAGGGAAGGAGAGGCGCTGGTTAGGGCAGGCACTGCCTCTGCTGCCACCTCTGTGCCCACGGGGCTGGCAGGGCTGGGCCCCCTGGGGGACAAGGCTCAGGCTCCTGGGCACTCACTGCTGGCAAGGCTCTGGCCCACAGCTCACAGCTGATGCCATTTCTCCATTGGGACAGCTCCTGCCTGCTCCCATCTTCCTCCCATTGGGACAGCTTTGGCTGACTGCCATTGTCCCAGCAGGGCAGCTCTTGGGCTGCAGCCTCTGCTCCTTGGCACAGCTCCTTGGCACTGCTGCTGTCTCTCACCTGGGACAATCCCAGTTCTCTCCTGTCTTCCCATCGTATCATGTGGGAGTGCACATCTTGTCCCCTTGGTGAGAGCTCTTGGTACCTCTCACCTTCCCTCTAGGAAAGCTCTTGGCCATTGTCCTACTGGGAATCCTCTGTGACACTCCCATATTTTTACAGGGATGCCTCCTGGGATCTCTTGTCTTCTTCCCATCCCAACTCCTGCTGCCCATTCACATTTATTTCCCATTGGGATATCTCTTGGCTCCTCACACATTCTTCCCACTCGCACACCTCTTGCTACATCTCCCTCTCCTCTCCCCACTGCTACAGCTCCCACACTGTGACACTTTCTTTCTCTTCCTAGAGTTCTTGGTGTGTCCCACCTCTGGACTGGGAAACTTCCCAAATTCTCACACCTACCTGGTGTTGGTACAGCTCTTGGCTGCTCGTGGCTGTCTGCTGGGACGTTTCTTGGTCTCTCGGCATTTCTTTCTTGCGCGTCTCTTGCAGATCTTCACACTGGGAAAGCTCGCAGTCCATTTTGATAAAGGGCCTCTCCTCCTCCTCAGTCTTTGACAGTGGCAGGACTGACCTGACACTGCCCCTGACCACTGCTCGCTGGGGGACTCTTGCCAGCTGGGCAAGAGGCTGGGAACTGGGAGTTGGAGTTGCCTTTGTGCTCGTCTCTCTCCTTGTCTGTCACTGTCGGCCGCGATCGCTGTTGGCGTCCAGCGCAGACAGAGCCAGGGAGCTGCTTCCTGCACAGAGAGCGGCTCTCCTGGCACTGGGCAGCCCAGGGCTCTGCGCCCCTTAGACACCCTCAGCCAGCCTGGGGCTCCCTGATGTCACAAGGCTCTCTGGCCAGCATCACGTCCCACATCACAAAGGGCCCCGACACCGTCTGCCTGTGTCACAAAGGGCTGGTATAAGTGAGATGCTTGACTAGGCCAATATTCAAGCAGCAATCAGTTTATTAATTAATATGTTAAAGTTTGAGTCATACAGCGCTGGGTACAGTGGGGGAAATTTTCCCTGCAAGTGCACTCCGATATTTGGTGCTTACAGATATTTATGGGGTACTCATGAGCCTCCTCAACAGTTTCTATTCCAAATTTTTACATCACAATTCTATACACTATTATCATTTAGTTTTTCTCAGGATGTATCCCAGAAAGGAGTATCCCTAGATGTTGGGAGCCTGGCTTCCAAAAGAAGAAAGAAGTCTCCCAGCTGGTGAGGTCCAGATTCCAGGTGCGGGTTCACCTTTGAATTGCAAGGACTATCAATCTCATAGCAGTGATGTCCAGCTTCCCTTGGTCGAAACCATCAATCCTGGAGTTGATGTTCATCTCCCTTTCTCAAGCTGCTCTTCAATATTTTGTTAAGGTTTCGAGATAAGCATCTTTCCTTTTTATATATTCTAAAGCTATAGTTTCAAAGATCCTTACTGCAAGCAATATTCTAAAATGATACTTCAAAAGGTTATTATTGCAAAACTCTTTTTAGCTAGAAGCAGAACGTTCCTGTCAAACAGCAGCATCCTTAAAGCTTTCATTCCAATGCTCCTAAATCAACTTAAGACTTATAAAAGTTATTAACAAACAAGGGATATGTTCAAAGGCCTTCTTCCATGCTTTACTTCCTCAGTTATTTATTAGAATTGTCTTTATAACTGTCCCGTTGTCAGTTTGCACACATATCACAATCACAGAGACACAGGTTGCCTGTGTGTACCTCACACACAACACAGCTTTGCTTTTCACACTGATACCAGACCGGGGGTTCGTGATGGGACATGAAACACAGGGGTTCAGCCTCTCTGGGAGAAAGAAACGAGTGTTTTACACTATTCGGGAGGGAAAACTACTTTTGGTCGCACTCGTCTGTTGTGCATTGGGCTCAGAAGGCATAACAAATGCTAAAAATAAATCTTTATAAATACATCTGGGTCAAAAATCAGAAACAGTAATTAGGAACATCAATTTTATTGACAAAAGACTTATTAAAAGAAAAACTATATTATTTGAAAAATCTTTCATGTGCAATTTTTTCACTCGCTGTTCTTGCCTTCTTAAACCTATGAATTCCTTGTTTCCTCTCATCTGCTTTCTTTTGGAAACATTGAAGCATAACTGAGCAGCATCAAGGAAAAAATCAACAGCTGGCTCCAAGGCTTCAGAATCGGTGTGGAACAAGTGGAGGACTCACACGCTTCAGACGTGTGAGCACACAGGCACAAAAGCACCTCTCCTTTCTGGGGCTGCATTGCAGCACACAAGGAGTAAAATCAGAGTTACTCCTGTTCTCACAGTAAAAATGCCTCTTGTGGAAACTCTTGGTGCAAATTACTTAGTGACCATGAAACAATACTGGATTCCAGAAGCTGGGAGATGGGGTACCCTTTCATCTTGTCTGTGTCTTCATCCTAAATTCAATTCCTATTACTCTTCTTCTTCAATACATTTAAAATGTCTTATTATTTTTCTACTGTGCATTATTGAATTCTGATGCTTTGTCTTCATTATCTTCTTAATCTTTGTGTTCTTCATGTTCTTTGTCATCTTCATCCCTTTCTTAATGTTCGTCTTCTCTGTCCACATCTCCCCATTCCTGTTCGTTGGCCCCAGATCCCATTGCTGTTTGTGGTCTCAGAGGGCCCCCTGCCATGTAATAATAGTATTGACTCCATGATTCCCACAAGGCTGATCAATCTCTATTATTATATTATCATTAAGAAACCCATAGACAGTTACGATACACCTGGACCTAATTGGTCTGCCAATGCAAACACCATCACCATTGGTTAATTAAGAAATCACCCTTAGGTAAACAAATCTCCGTAACACATTCCACACGTTCACAATAACAGGTGCAGCAAGTGAAGATAAGAATTGTTTCTCATTCTTCTCTCTGATCTTCTCACAGCCTTCCCCAGAAAGGCCTGGGGAAGTTGTGCTGCTCTCTGTGGCCAGAGAGCTGCTGCTCCAGGAGCTGGCAGCCCCGTGGGAGCCGCAGCCCTGCAGGCAGGGAGGCTCCGGGAGCACTGGGGGCTGTGGCTGCCGTGTCTGTGCCGCTGCTCCGGCCGTGGCCTCAGGCAGGGACAGCAGAACAGCCCCACAGCGCCCGCCTGAAGCGGGAGGGACGTTTCCTGAGGGCAGCCGGCTGCCCGAGGATGGCATGGGCTCTCCGCCGAGTGGGCCAGGGTCTGGGGGGGCTGTGCGGGGCAGGCACTGAGCTCTCTTCCCTTTCAGCTGTAAATGCTTCTACTCCTACAGCCCTCCGCTGTTGGAGGGAATTCACTTCCAGCTGTTGCCTCAGTTCCGCTGAGAGACAGCAAATGACACCTGGGCACTCTGTTCCTGTGCCTTTTTAGAAACTTCATTAGGAAATGAAAACATTCTTCAATAACGGGAGCAGCGCTGCACTGCGGCTTTCAGCCGGGGTGTGCCCCGTGGGCTGCCATGGTCCGGATAGCGCAGTCCTGCTGGGCACAGCCTGTCCCAGCTCCCAAGCAGCTCCCAGCCAACCTTAGCAAGCTCAAGTGATGTCAGCTCCCAGGGATTATCAGCTCATTTGTGATTTCAGCTCCTTAGCTTGCCAGGTGCCACAGCAGACGCAGGGAGAGAGAGGAGAAGCGCTGTGTGAGGTTCCGAAGAATTTCTTATTGGGGTCTTCTACGAAGGTTCTCAGTGACAGCTCTTCTGCCAGCTGGGCAGAAGTAGGGCTTTATACACCTTACAGGGGCTTTGGAAATTGTCCAACAGCAAGGGTCAAGGCAAAGGGACCTATAGGCTTACAGAGAGCTAAGAAGGGTGCAAAGGCAGAAGAGAGGGGCTTGTAAGGTCCAGTCATCCTGACTCGGCATTTCCCATCTCAGGCTTCTGACCAGCAGGGAAGTTTTGCAGGCCCTGGGCCTGCTACAGTGTTGGGACATTTTAATGTATTTTAATTACAGCATATGGAATAATCATGTTTTTATATAATAGACTGTAATATGAATATAGAATAGGAAACTAAAAGAAATTATTTATAAGTTTTATTTTTTCATTCACTATTCTCTACGTTTTTCTGTTCTTATCATCCTTAATGCTATTCTTCTTCTTCTTCCTACTCTATCTTATTACTCTTCTTCGTTGCTACTTCTATGTATTTCTTAATTCTTATTCCTATTCTTAATCCTATTCCTATCACTATTCTTCTTTTTCTTCTTCAACATATTTTAAAATTCTTAATCCTATTCCTATTCTTCAACATCTTCTAGGTATGTCTAAATTCTTATTACTATATTTCTTCTTGTATCTCTTCTTAAATAAGACTTCTCTGACTGGTCTTCTTAGTTTACATCTTTGTCTTCTTCATCTTTGTCATCTTCTTCTTTATCTTTTTTGTCTCCTTTGTCTTTGTCTTCACTGTCTTTCTCTTCTTCATCTGCCATGTCGTCATCATCTTCTTTGTTTTCTTCTGTGTCTTTGTCTTAATTTTTTTTGTCTTTGTCTAGTCTGCCGTCGTCTAGGAGCGGTGGATGCGGAGAGTCTCTGCCAGGAGCATCTGCTTCGCCTTCTTTGTATCTCACCTTATTTGTCTTTTCTCAGTCTGTTTTATTCCTCCAAGCGTGGCCTCAGGCAGGGACAGCAGAGCAGCCCCCGCAGCGCCCGCAGCGCCCGCCTGAAGCGGGAGGGACGTTTCCTGGGGGCAGCCGGCTGCCCGCGGAGGCTCTGGGCTCCCAGCTGGCCAGCCCAGGGGCTGGGGGGGCTGTGCAGGGCAGGTGCTGGCCCTGGGCTGCACGGCTCCTGTGCCAGGCACTCAGCCCAGGCCTCCCGAGGGATGGGCACTGGCAGCTCCTCTGCCCCTAAAACTTTCCATTTGAGCTCTTGGTCCTCTGGGGGCAGCTCCAGGATGCTGACATCGTCCCACTCGTCCTCCTCTGGGGCCAAGGGCCTGGTCCCCATGCTGTGCTCGGTCTCGTCTTCCCAGTTTGCCTGCATGTGCTCCTTGTCACTGTCATCTTCCCAACTGGGATGTCCTGAGGGGCTGCTGCCATTCCCTCTGCACACATCTTGGCCAGTGCAGGCTTCTCCTTGGGAAAGGTCTTGGTCAATATTTTCTTCCCAGTTGGAAAATTCTGCACACCTGATGACATCTCCTATGGACAGCCCTTGCTCGACGTAACCTTTCCAGTGTGAGGAGTCCTGTGAGCTGCTAAATTCTCCCTGGGACAGGTTTTGGTCCAAATATTTTTCCCAGCCGGAGAGTTGGTGGCAACTCTTGACTTCCCCAAGGGACAGATCTTCCCCGGTGCAGTGTTCACAGACAGGCACTACCTGGGACAGCTCAGGGTCTCTAACCAGGAATGGCTCCAGGTCATCCAAGAATTGCCAAAGTTTCATTTCCTCGTCAGAGTCATCCATCCTCTCCTGCATTTCCAGCACTGACCCTGCTGCTGCCTCCTCAGCATCTCCAGCCAGGGCAGCAGCTGCCAGCTCGAGCTCCATGGGACTGCCTGGGGCAGGAGAGGTGCTGGGCAGGGCAGGGTCTGCCCCTGCTGCCACCGCTGCGCCCACGGGGCTGGCAGAGCTGAGCCCCTCTGGGGGAAGAACCATGCTGTCCTCTGGAGCAAGCTCGATGGCCTCTTCCACTTTGGGCAGCTCCTCCTCACTCGAGCTGTCCCCTGAAACCACCACCATGTCCTCTTCCACAGGAGACAGCTTCTCCTCGCCTGTGCTGTCCCCTGGAGGGACCTCGATATTGTCTTGCACTGGGGACAGCTCCTGGTCACTCCTGCCACCCTCAGGAACTTCCTTGATGTCCTCTTCTACTGAGGACAGCTCCTGGTCACTTGCGCTGTCTTCTGGAACATCCTCGATGTCTTCTTGCACTGAGGACAGCTCTTGGTCACTTGCACTGTCCTCTCCGGAGGCCTCATAGTCCTCTTCCACTGAGGACAGCTCCTGGTCACTTGCAACGTCCTCTGGAATGTCCATGATGTCCTCTTCCACTGAGGACAGCTCCTGGTCACTTGTGCTGTCCCCTGGAATGTCCTCCATTGCCTCTTCCACTGAGGACAGCTCTGGCTCAGTGTCGCTGCCAGCTGGAGAGAGCTCAATGGCCTCTTCCAGCTGGGACAGCTCCTCATCGCAGGGTGAGGGACAAGGCTGGGTGTTCTCCTGGTCCTTCACTGGAGGCACAGGCTTCTCCCCAGGTGCCGGCTGGGCCTGCAGGGGACTCTGTAGGGAAGGAGAGGCGCTGGTTAGGGCAGGCACTGCCTCTGCTGCCACCTCTGTGCCCACGGGGCTGGCAGGGCTGGGCCCCCTGGGGGACAAGGCTCAGGCTCCTGGGCACTCACTGCTGGCAAGGCTCTGGCCCACAGCTCACAGCTGATGCCATTTCTCCATTGGGACAGCTCCTGCCTGCTCCCATCTTCCTCCCATTGGGACAGCTTTGGCTCACTGCCATTGTCCCAGCAGGGCAGCTCTTGGCCTGCAGCCTCTGCTCCTTGGCACAGCTCCTTGGCACTGCTGCTGTCTCTCACCTGGGACAATCCCAGTTCTCTCCTGTCTTCCCATTGGGACATGTGGCAGTGCACATCTTGTCCCCATGCTGAGAGCTCTTGCTACTTCTCACCTTCCCTCTGGGATAACTCTTGGGCACTGTCCCACTGGGAATTTTCTATGACACTCCCATCTCTCTGCAGGGATGGCTCGTGGCATCTCTCATCTTCTTCCCATCCCAACTCCTGCTGCCCATTCACATTTATTTCCCATTGGGATATCTCTTGGCTCCTCACACATTCTTCCCACTTGCACACCTCTTGCTACATTTCACTGTCTTCTCCCTACTGGTACAGCTCCTGGACTATGACAGTTTCCTTCTGTTCACAGAGCTCTTGCAGTGTCCCACCTCTTTACTGGTAAACTTGTCAAACTCTCACACGCACCTGGCATTTGTACAGCTCTTGGCTGCTCTTGGCTCCACGCTGGGACATTTCTGGGACAGCCAGAACTTCTGTCGGATATGTCTCTTGCACACTGGGTGGTTCCACCCAGCTGGGCAAGGGGCTGGCTACCAGGAAATGGACTTATCCTTTTCCTGGTCACTCTCCTTCTCTGTCACTGTCGGCCGCGATCGCTGTTGGCGTCCAGCGCAGACAGAGCCAGGGAGCTGCTTCCTGCACAGAGAGCGGCTCTCCTGGCACTGGGCAGCCCAGGGCTCTGCGCCCCTTAGACACCCTCAGCCAGCCTGGGGCTCCCTGATGTCACAAGGCTCTCTGGCCAGCATCACGTCCCACATCACAAAGGGCCCTGACACCGTCTGCCTGTGTCACAAAGGGCCACCCCCGGCAGCCCAGCATCAGTGCAGCAGACAGCGAGTGGCTGGGAGCAGCCCCCGCACTTGTGGCCTTGTGGCCCCTGCTGTGCCCAGAGCCCCAAGAGGCTTTGGCCACGCTGCCACACGCCAGCCCCAGCCCCACAGTGCAGAGCCCTGCCTTTGCCGGCTGCGCTGCCCAGGGCAGCAGGAATTGGCCGCAGGGACGGGCCGGGGACTCGTGGGCAGCGGCTGCAGGAGCGGCGGGAGCCCGGGCACCAGGGGTGTCCCTCAGGGCTGTGCCGGGCACCGGGGCTGCTCCCTGCCTTCAGCACTGACAGCCGGGGGCACCGAGCGCGGCCCGGGCGCCTTTGGCGGGCACGGGAAGCCGAGCGGGGCAGGGGCAGCAGGCAAGGACGGGGCCGTGCACGGGCACCTGGCCGGGCTGCAGAAGCGGCACCACGAGAGCCTCCTGCGCTGCCACAAGGCCGGGGCCCGGCTGCTGCCCCTGCCTGGGGCCGCTGCCTGAGGCAGCCGCTCCTGCAGCTCCGGCCTGGCCTCTGCGGCGCCACGGGCACAGAGGCCGGGCCGGGGCTCGCTCCCTGCTGCCCGCAGGGCGCTGCCGAGGGCTCCCCGCCCGCCGGGGCCGGGGCCGGGCGCTGAGGGAGCGGCGCCGCCATTGCTGCCGCCCTCAGGGGCTCTGAGGGGAGCGCGGCTCCCGCCAGCCCCGCTCCGCCCGCACGGGCCACACCAACACGGAGCACAAAGACAGACGGCGCTGAAATTGTGTCCGTGCCCTACCAAATGCACCCAGACAGCGGCCTGAAGAGCTGGGCTGGGTTGCGACAATGTCACCCCTGGGCCCACTTGTGTGAGATGTGACAATAAACCCACAAGCTTTAGCCTATTTGCAATAAACGAACAAGGGTCTCAGTCTCCATAGGATTGAAAGCCACTTTGGATTGCACCACCTCTTTGTATACTGGGATTAAAAGGCATAATAAATACTACAGTGGTATCATGCAAAATCCATGTAGGTCAAAAATCACAAACAGGTCGTTAGCAACATCTCTTCTGCCAAAAGGAGAGCTATGCTTTAAAAAATGTGCACAGTTCTGTCACTTCTTGCTCTTGTCTTTTACAAGTTTTCATTTTGTTTCCTGTGCTCTTCTTTATTGTGGAACCATTGAAGCAAACCTGAGCTCCATCAGGATAAAATCCAGCAGCTGGCTCCAAGGCTTCCCAATGGCTGTGGAGCTCCCGGAGGACTCACACGCTTCAGCCGCGCACAAAAGCACCTCTCCTTTGCCAGGCTGCATGGCAGCACACAAGGAGTCAAATCAGAGTTCCTCCTGATTTCCTAGGCTTGCCCTGCATCGTTTATCCAGAACCTCCTCTGGGAGCGGTGCGTGAGAGGAGACAGATGCAGTGTGGCTCTGGATCATCTCTTTTCTCTCCAGTGTTCCCCTCTTGGCACAGCTTTGAAGTGCCAAGCTGCAGCTGGGAGCACACCTGATGTGGCCCAGGCCTCTCCTCTGGGCAGGAGCCCTGCAGGGCAGCTCCACCATCAACAATTCCATTTCCCATTGCAGGAGTCTCCTCTGATGTGGAAAAGAGAGAAAGGAAGGAGAATTGCTGCCTTCCCCTCTCTCAGGGCTGCACAAGTGCTCAGATTTCCCTCCTGCTGCCCCACAGAGAGGAACGCTGGCCTAGGGACTGTGTGCTGTTGAATTTTGGGCAAGGGAGGAGGGGGACACTTGGCTGTCCCTGTGGACAGAAGAAATGGGTGAACACCCAGTCCCAACTACTCATGTGGGATATGTCATCCTCCAGTGATTCTTATTTATTTTTGGAGAGCAGAGATGTTAATTGGTTGCCCCCCGTTAAGGGACAATGAGTATATTGCTTTTACTATCACATCTTTTAAAAGAATCTCTATGGTCTTGGCTTTTTTGACTGTGTTTGCATTTCCTGTTCCCCCCTGCTCTCTGTCTGACTTCTAGACTCCTCTCTGTCTGATTCCCTCAAATACAATGCTCTGAGTAAGGGTATAAATCAAGTATAAAATCTCTGCAGAGGGATTACAGGATGGGCAACTTGTTCCTTTCATAAGGCTTTGGTTCCCATTATCCACAAACTCCAGGCAACCTCCTCATTCCATATTTTGCCTTTGGAAGATCTGTTTTCCAACCAGAAAGATACTGACATTGGAAAAGGACACTTATCTTATACCAAACAGAAATTTATCACTTCTCAAGAGAGGCCAGACACCGCAAATCTAAAATCCCTACAGCAGAGGAATATTCCCATCTCTGTGCCATCCAAGGCTGAACTCCTGCCTCTGGAATTTGCTTCCTCCACGAGTTCAGCAGAGGCAGCCTTTGTGGGGCTGGAGGGCACCCTGGTGAGGAGCTTGGCTTTGGCAAGCCCCGGGCTCAGCTCAGCACATTGTCACTGGGAGCCATCCAAAATCAGGGAGGAAAGGAGCCTGTGGGGCCAAAGTGGAAGGGTCTGGGTGTCATTGCCTGGCATTGCCAGCATGTATTTTTAACTATGGAGAAATGCCCAGAAATGGTCTGTTCTGTGCATCAAAAAGGTCCAACCAGGAATATTCATGTGTGTGAATAAATACACATTGCTATGTGGATATCCTGTCCTGCTCCCTGCTCAGCTTCTCCAAGAATGATTGAAAGTGAATGAGAAGGAGAAAATGTGATTGTGTTGTGCCAATTGATCCATGTCAATTGATCCAAATCTCTGGGGTCAGACCTTTAGTACTGGGGATTATGTTTGTATTGAAAAGGATCTCAAAGATCATGTAAAGGTCCCCAGGGTTGGGACTGCTTCCTCCCTGGAAGTGCCCGTGGCCAGGCTGGACATTGGGGCTTGGAGCAGCCTGGCCCAGTGGAAGGTGTCTCTGCCCATGGAGGGGGTGGAACTGGGTGATTTTCAACTCACTGCCAAGCCAAAGCATTCCATCATTCCAAGGAAAGAACTGGAATATTTTACAGCACAAATTAATTTGTCCTGACTTTTCCCAGGTTCATTTTTCAGGGTTAATGTCGCGCTGCATGTTTTCTTCAATCTCCTTTGCTTGGACAACAGCAGGAGCCAGAGCCCTCAGGTGCCACCTGCTGAGATCCCAGCATCTCCAGGATGAGGAATAAATGACAGGATTGGAAAGAAGGAAGCAGCCAGGCACATTTTCCCGAGGGAATGGAGGCAAAAAGAAAGGGAATTGCTTTCCCAAGGCTGCCTGGGAAGCCTGGCAGGACTTCTTGCAGTGGGTGTAGCCATCCCGCCTGGCTTCCTGCTCCCACCTAAAGCTTTGACTGCATCCATGCCTTGGCTCCAGCACCTTTGGAAAAGCCTCCCATGGGATGTGTTGCTATCGTGCCTCTTGTTGTTGCTGCTGCTCCTGCTGCTGTGCTTTGTGGATGCAATGGATTTTTCCAGCCTCTTTCTGAGTTCAGTTGCAACCACGAATCCAACAAAGGTCAGAAGTTCATGACCAGAGTGCACCAGAGAAGAATAGCTTTGTTCAAAAGAAGGATGTTTTCCTGGTACTTGCATGGCCACTGTGCAAATATTTCCAAATTACCAGCATGGATTCAAAGCCATTTCTTTTCTCCTAGTGGGGAAAAAAAAGGAAAGAGAAGGAAGAATAATGGAGAAATAGAATTGTATTTAATAATTTAATAATCCTTTCCAAAATGATGTGAATATTTGAGCTGGCTGATGGGGCAGGTGCTTGCCTGAATCACTTGTGGGGAGGTGAAGGCCACCCAGTCTCACATCTGAGCAACATCTTGAGCAGAAGGGAGCTCCTGCTCAGCTACAGCGACAATGACCTGGTTTGAATCTGCTCTTCATCCCACTCATGGCATGTGCAGGAATCTCTTCCAGCTCCCCGAGGAGCCCTGCAAAGCCCTTTGCCTTGTCCTCCCTCTCCCGCTCCTATCCTGGGGCAGCTGCAGCTCCAAAATCTCAGGGGACCCCTCTGTCTACAGGAGGCCAAACCTCAAATTTCCCCTCCCGCCCTGCTTGATCCAGGCTTTAATAGGATTCCCTGATTCCTAGAATGAGGATTTCTAAAGAAGCTTGAGGGGGGATCTGATGGTGGCAGGAAAATCCAAGAGGTGTTTCCAGCCATCCATGGGGAATACCCAAGCTCTGCAATGGCGTGCATTATCCCTTGGATCAGCAGGGGTCACAGGCTGGATGCTGAACCTGAGAGTGGAGGTGCTCCAGCAGCATCCAGACCTGGAAAGGATCCAGAGCTGTTGGAACCCTGGCTGCTGAGAATTCCAGACTCTCTGTGCTGCCAGGCCCTGATCCCCAAGAGAGCACTGCATTGACCAGGGGCCCTGGAGAAGGCTTCCCAAATGGAATGCCAGAAGTGGGATTGTGGGTGTGCAGTTTGAATAGAAGTGTGTAAGAGATAATGAAATACAAGAGGTTTTAGTGTGGAAGCTGCTCCTTCTTCTTCACCTTCTTCTGCCTGGGTTTGGGTGGAATTGTGGAATTGGAGAGAAAAGTGTACATTGCAGCCTTGGCGTGATTAGTTATTGGGTTGAAAGTGAAAATCATTTAGGTGTCATTTCTTAATTGGACAGTTGAGCCTTAAAAGACCTTGGAGAGAAAGATAGCCACTTTTGGACCTTGTTAGTAGAATAGTGCAGAACTCTTGTGAGACGGCTATATAGACCAGAAAAAAGAAACATTTGAGTCTGAGCATGAACTATAATCTCAAGTGCCTTCAATCCCGACCTGACAGAAGAAAAAAGCAGCCAAGAACCAGCACAAAAGCTGTGAACGTTTTGGATGCTACACTGGAACTCAGCCCTGCTGATGAGAAAAACCAGTTTGTGTGTGCCCTTGCAGTTGTGTTACTGGGATCTCAGGAAAACACAAGGTGGCTCTTGGATTTAGTCAGAGCTTTAGGAGCCTTAATCCAGCAGTAGGGAATGCTGCTGAACTCTGCATCCCTCAAGTGCTGCCTGAGTGACTGAGCTTCAAAAGCTGGCTGTCCATCTGTGTGCCATCTCCAAACATTGCAACCACACCTTGGCCTTGTTTAGTGCAAGGAGCTGCCTGGAAGAATCCTGGCCACCCTGGCCACTGCCAGGAAATATCCAATGCTGGATACAAATTAGTTTTTCAGGCTCCCCTGGGATCTGCAAAACTCATGCTGCAAAGGGCTCTGTCCCAGCACAGCTCTCTCCCAGCCGGGCTCAGCGTGTGCCTTCAGTTGGCCTGCAGAGAGCAGCCACAGCCCTGCCCTGCCGGCCCAGCCGCCAACTCTCCCTGGGGCTGGGGCTGAGCACTCCCTGCTGCCAGGGCACTCAGGGCCGCTGCCTGTGCAAACACATCGGCACCGCTGAGAGACAGCAAATGACACCTGGGCACTCTGCTCCTGTGCCTTACAAACATGATTAGAAAACAGGCAAATTCTTCAGTGGTGGGAGCAGTGTTGGGACATTAGAATGTATTGTGATTCCAGTATATGGTATATTCACGTTTTTATACCGTAGATTGTAATATGAATAAAGAGTATGAAATAAAAAGAAATTATTTGTAAGTTTTATTTATTCATTCAATATTCTCTACTTTTTTCTATTCTTATCCATCTTAAAGTTATTCTATTTCTTCTTAATACTCTTTCTCGTTACTCTTCCTCTTCGTTGCTACTTCTATGTATTTTTAAATACTTATCCCTATACCTAATCCTATTCCTATGACTATTCTTCTTCTGCTGCTGCTGCATATTTTTAAATTCTTATTCCTATTCTTCTTCTTCTTCTACATATTTTTCAATTCTTATTCCTATTCGTAATCTTCTTCTTCTTCTATGTACTCCTAAATACTTCTTTCTATTCTTCTTCTATCTCTTCTTAAATAAGACTTCTCTGACTTGTCTACTTCTTAGTCTTCATCTTTGTCTTCTTCCTCTTTGTAATCTTCTTCTTCATCTTCTTTGTCTCCTTCGTCTTTGTCTTCTTCACTGTCTTCATCTTCTTCATCTGCCATATCATCTTCATCTTCTTTGTTTTCTTCTATGTCTTCATTCTCTTCTTGGTCCTTGTCTTCTCTATGGTTGTCGTAGAGCGGTGAATGCCGAGAGTCTGTGCCAGGAGCGTCGGCGTCACCTCCTGCTTTAGTCCTCGGGCCGTGGCCTGAGGCAGGGACAGCAGAACAGCCCCCGCAGCGCCCGCAGCGCCCGCCTGAAGCGGGAGGGACGTTTCCTGGGCAGCTCCAGCCATGTCACCACCCGCCCAGCAGCTCCAGAGCGAGCCTCAGCTTGCAGCTCGGCCATGGTGGCACGGCCTAGGGCAGGAGAGGTGCTGGGCAGGGCAGGCAATGCCTCTGCTGCCACCTCTGTGCCCACGGGGCTGGCAGAGCTGGGCCCCGCTGGGGGACAAGGCTGGCTGTCCTCCTCCTTCACTGGGGCCCCAACCTTCTCCCAAGAACCCAGGCTCGCATCATCCTGCAGCTGGGACAGCTCCTCAAGAGAAGAGTTTCCCCGTTGGGACAGCTCTGACTCCTCTTCCTCTTCCTCTTCCATGCTGTAGGCATCCCAGTCACTGTTCCAGGCTGAGCTCTCCTGGCTGCCTTTCTGTGCCAGCTCTGACTCTGGCACTGCCCAGCCCAGCTGCTCCCTGGGGGCCGGGATTCCCAGCAGGGCAGACCCGGTGCTGGGGGTGCTCTGGGGGGCAGGCACGGGGCTCTCTTCCCTCTCTGCTGGTCCTCTTGCTGCAACTGCTGGATCCTGGCTTTCTCCCAGCTGCCTTTGCTCCTGTGACTGCTGCCCAGATCCCTGGATGTCCAGCAGTGCCCGGCTCAGGATCACATAGCTTATGATCCACACGAGGTCCAGCAGAGCCTGGCTGCAGCCTGGGGGGCTGAGAGGGGCAGGGACTGGGCTCTGTGTCCCTGCTGCTGGCAGCTCCTCCCTGGGGGCAGGAGGCTCTGCTGCCTCTTCTGCCCCAGGAGCCAGAGGCTCGGGGGTCTCCTCCTCCTCAGCAGCTCCCGCTGGGGCAGCAGCTGCCGGCTGGGCCTGCGGGGGACTCTGTAGGGAAGGAGAGGCGCTGGTTAGGGCAGGCACTGCCTCTGCTGCCACCTCTGTGCCCACGGGGCTGGCAGGGCTGGGCCCCCTGGGGGACAAGGCTCAGGCTCCTGGGCACTCACTGCTGCCAAGGCTCTGGCCCACAGCTCACAGCTGATGCCATTTCTCCATTGGGACAGCTCCTGCCTGCTCCCATCTTCCTCCCATTGGGACAGCTTTGGCTCACTGCCATTGTCCCAGTAGGGCAGCTCTTGGGCTGCAGCCTCTGCTCCTTGGCACAGCTCCTTGGCACTGCTGCTGTCTCTCACCTGGGACAATCCCAGTTCTCTCCTGTCTTCCCATCGGGACATGTGGCAGTGCACATCTTGTCCCCATGCTGAGCGCTCTTGCTCCATCTCACCTTCCCTCTGGGATAACTCTTGGGCACTGTCCCACAGGGAATTTTCTATGACACTCCCATCTCTCTACAGGGATGGCTCGTGGCATCGCTCACCTTCTTCCCATCCCAGCTCCTGCTGCCCACTCACATTTATTTCCCATTGGGATATCTCTTGGCTCCTCACACATTCTTCCTACTTGCACACCTCTTGCTACATTTCACTGGCTTCTCCCCACTGCTACAGCAGTTTCCCTCTGTTCACAGAGCTCTTGCAGTGTCCCGCCTCTTTACTGGTAAACTTGCCAAACTGTCACACGCACCTGGCATTTGTACAGCTCTTGGCTGCTCTTCGCTCCACGCTGGGACATTTCTGGGACGTCCAGAACTTCTCTCGGATACGTCTCTTGCACACTGGGTGGTTCCACCCAGCTGGGCAAGGGGCTGGCTACCGGGAAATGGAGTTATCCTTTTGTTGGTCACTCTCCTTGTCTGTCACTGTCAGCCGTGATCGCTGTTGGCGTCCAGCGCAGACAGAGCCAGGGAGCTGCTTCCTGCACAGAGAGCGGCTCTCCTGGCACTGGGCAGCCCAGGGCTCTGCGCCCCTTAGACACCCTCAGCCAGCCTGGGGCTCCCTGATGTCACAGGGCTCTCTGGCCAGCATCACGTCCCACATCACAAAGGGCCCTGACACCGTCTGCCTGTGTCACAAAGGGCTGGCATAAGTGAGATGCTTGACTAGGCCAATATTCAAGCAGCAATCAGTTTATTAATTAATATGTTAAAGTTTGAGTCAGACAGCGCTGGGTACAGTGGGGAAATTCTCCCTGCAAGTGCACGCCGATAGTTGGTGCTTACAGATATTTATGGGGGTATTCATGAGCCTCCTCAACAGTTTCTATTCCCAATTTTTACATCACAATTCTATACACTATTATCATTTAGTTTTTCTCAGGATGTATCCCAGAAAGGAGTATCCCCAGATGGTGGAGTCCGGCTTCCAAAAGAAGAAAGAAGTCTCCCAGCTGGTGAGGTCCAGATTCCAGGTGCAGGTTCACCTTTGAATTGCAAGGACTATCAATCTCATAGCAGTGATGTCCAGCTTCCCTTGGTCGAAACCATCAATCCTGGAGTTGATGTTCATCTTCCTTTCTCCAGCTGGTCTTCTATATTTTGTTAAGGTGTCGAGATAAACGTTTCCTTTTTATATATTCTAAAGCTATAGTTTCAAAGATCCTTACTACAAGCAATACTCTAAAATATACTTCAAAATGTTATTATTGCAATTCTCTTTTTAGCTAGAAGCAGAACGTTCCTGTCAAACAGCAACATCCTTAATGCTTTAATTCCAATGCTCCTAAATCAACTGAAGACTTATAAAGGTTAATTGCAAACAAGGGATATGTTCAAAGGCCTTCTTCCATGCTTTACTTCCTCAGTTATTTATTAGAATTGTCTTTATAACTGTTCCACAGTCAGTTTGCACACATATCACAATCACAGAGACACAGGTTGCCTGTGTGTGCCTCACACACAACACAGCTTTGTATTTCACACTGATACCAGACTGGGGATTCATGATGGGACATGCAACACAGGGGTTCAGCCTCTCTGGGAGAAAGAAACGAGTGTTTTACGCTATTCGGGAGGGCAAACTACTTTTGGTCGCACTCGTCTGTTGTGCATTGGGCTCAGAAGGCATAACAAATGCTAAAAATAAATCTTTATAAATCCATCTGGGTCAAAAATCAGAAATAGTAATTAGGAGCATCAATTTTATGGACAAAAGACTTATTAAAAGAAAAACTACACTATTTGAAAAATCTTTCATGTGCAATTTTTTCACTCGCTGTTCTTGCCTTCTTAAACCTATGAATTCCTTGTTTCCTCTCATCTGCTTTATTTTGGAAACATTGAAGCATAACTGAGCAGCATCAAGGAAAAAATCAACAGCTGGCTCCAAGGCTTCAGAATCGGTGTGGAACAAGTGGAGGACTCACACGCTTCAGACGTGTGAGCACACAGGCACAAAAGCACCTCTCCTTTCTGGGGCTGCATTGCAGCACACAAGGAGTAAAATCAGAGTTACTCCTGTTCTCACAGTGAAAATGCCTCTTGTGGAAACTCTTGCTGCAAATTACTTAGTGACCATGAAACAATACTGGATTCCAGAAGGTGGGAGATGGGGTACCCTTTCATCTTGTCTGTGTCTTCATCCTAAATTCAATTCCTATTACTCTTCTTCTTCAATACATTTAAAATGTCTTCTTATTTTTCTACTGTGCATTATTGAATTCTGATGCTTTGTCTTCATTATCTTCTTAATCTTTGTGTTCTTCATGTTCTTTGTCATCTTCATCCCCTTCTTAATGTTCGTCTTCTCTGTCCACATCTCCCCATTCCTGTTTGCTGGCCCCAGATCCCATTGCTGTTTGTGGTCTCAGAGGGTCCCCTGCCATGTAATAATAGTATTGACTCCATGATTCCCACATGGCTGATCAATCTCTTATTATTATATTGTTATTAAGAAACCCAGAGACAGTTATGATACGCCTGGACCTAATTGGTCTGCCAATGCAAACACCATCACCATTGGTTAATTAAGAAACCACCCTTTGCTAAACAAATCTCCGTAACACATTCCACACGTTCACAATAACAGGTGCAGCAAGTGAAGATAAGAATTGCTTCTCATTCTTCTCTCTGATCTTCTCACAGCCTTCCCCAGAAAGGCCTGGGGAAGTTGTGCTGCTCTCTGTGGCCAGAGAGCTGCTGCTCCAGGAGCTGGCAGCCCCGTGGGAGCCGCAGCCCTGCAGGCAGGGAGGCTCTGGGAGCACTGGGGGCTGTGGCTGCCGTGTCTGTGCCGCTGCTCCGGCCGTGGCCTCAGGCAGGGACAGCAGAAGAGCCCCACAGCGCCCGCCTGAAGCGGGAGGGACGTTTCCTGAGGGCAGCCGGCTGCCCGAGGATGGCATGGGCTCTCCGCCGGGTGGGCCAGGGTCTGGGGGGGCTGTGCGGGGCAGGGACTGAGCTCTCTTCCCTTTCAGCTGTAAATGCTTCCACTCCTACAGCCCTCCACTGTTGGAGGGAATTCACTTGCAGCTGTTGCCTCAGTTCCGCTGAGAGACAGCAAATGACACCTGGGCACTCTGTTCCTGTGCCTTTTTAGAAACTTCATTAGGAAATGAAAACATTCTTCAATAACGGGAGCAGCGCTGCACTGCGGCTTTCAGCCGGGGTGTGCCCCGTGGGCTGCCATGGTCCGGATAGCGCAGTCCTGCTGGGCACAGCCTGTCCCAGCTCCCAAGCAGCTCCCAGCCAACCTTAGCAAGCTCAAGTGATGTCAGCTCCCAGGGACTATCAGCTCATTTGTGATTTCAGCTCCTTAGCTTGCCAGGTGCCACAGCAGACGAAGGGAGAGAGAGGAGAAGCGCTGTGTGAGGTTGTGAAGAAATTCTTTCTTGGGGTCTTCTACGAAGGTTCTCAGTGACAGCTCTTCTGCCAGCTGGGCAGAAGTAGGGCTTTATACACCTTACAGGGGCTTTGGAAATTGTCCAACAGCAAGGGTCAAGGCAAAGGGACCTATAGGCTTACAGAGAGCTAAGAAGTGTGCAAAGGCAGAAGAGAGGGGCTTGTAAGGTCCAGTCATCCTGACTCGGCATTTCCCATCTCAGGCTTCTGACCACCAGGGAAGTTTTGCAGGCCCTGGGCCTGCTACAGTGGTGGGACATTAGAATGTATTTTAATTACAGCATATGGAATAATCATGTTTTTATATCATATACTGTAATATGAATATAGAATATGAAACAAAAAGAAATGATTTGTAAGTTTTATTTATTCATTCAATTTTCTCTATGTTTTTCTATTCTTATCCTTCTTAATGTTATTCTACTTCTTCTTACTAATCTTCTTCTTCATTGCTACTTCTATGTATTTTTTAATTCTTATTCCTATTCTTAATCCTATTCCTATTCCTATTCCTATTTCTATTCTTCTTTTTCTTCTTCTTCAACATATTTTAAAATTCTTATTCCTATTCCTATTCTTCATCATCTACTAGCTATTTCTAAATTCTTATTACTATACTTCTTCTTCTATCTCTTCTTAAATAAGACTTCTCTGACTTGTCTTCTTAGTTTTCATCTTTGTCTTCTTCCTCTTTTTCATCTCCTTTGTCTTTTTTCATCTTCTTTGCCTCCTTTGTCTTTATCTTCACTCTCTTTGTCTTCTTCATCTGCCAATTCATCTTTGTCTTCTTTGTTTTCTTCTGTGTCTTTCTCTTCATCTTCTTTGTCTACTCTGTCATCGTCTAGGGGCGGTCGATGCCGAGAGTCTCTGCCAGGAGCGTCTGCTTCGCCTTCTTTGTCTTCACCTTCTTCACCTTTTCCTAGTCTGTTTTAGTCCTCGGGCCGTGGCCTCAGGCAGGGACAGCAGAACAGCCCCCGCAGCGCCCGCAGCGCCTGCCTGAAGCGGGAGGGACGTTTCCTGGGCAGCTCCAGCCATGTCACCACCCGCCCACCAGCTCCAGAGCGAGCCTCAGCTTGCAGCTCGGCCATCGTGGCACGGCCTAGGGCAGGAGAGGTGCTGGGCAGGGCAGGCAATGCCTCTGCTGCCAGCTCTGTGCCCACGGGGCTGGCAGAGCTGGGCCCCTCTGGGGGACAAGGCTGGCTGTCCTCCCCCTGCACTGGGCCCTCACGCTTCTGGCAACAACTGAAGCTCCTGCTGTCCTCCAGGTGGGAGACGTCTTCGAGAGAAGCGTCTGCCCATTGGGACAGCAGGGACTGTACTTCATAGTCAGGCTCCTCTACCTGACAGTAGTCCTCGCTGTCACTGTCCCAAACTGATGTCTCAAAGCTGCCATCCTGAGACAGCGGTGACAGTGCCAGCTCTGAGGACTCCTCCTCCTCAGCAGCTGCCAGCTCGGCCATCATGGCACGGCCTGGGGCAGGAGAGGTGCTGGGCAGGGCAGGCACTTCCTCTGCTGCCACCTCTGCGCCCACGGGGCTGGCAGAGCTGGGCCCCTCTGGGGGACAAGGCTGGCTCTCCTCCTCCTCCTTCACTGGGGCCACAACCTTCTCCCAAGAAGTGAGGCTGACATCATCCCCCAGCTGGGACACCTCTTCCAGAGAAGAGTCTCCCCATTGGGACAGGTCTGAGTCCACTTCATCTTCTTCCACGCTGTAGGCATCCCAGCCACTGTCCCAAGCTGAGCTCTCCTGGCGGCCTTCCTGTGCCAGCTCTGACTCTGGCACTGCCCAGCCCAGCTGCTCCCTGGGGGCCGGGATTCCCAGCAGGGCAGACCCGGACCTGGGGGTGCTCTGGGGGGCAGGCACGGGACTCTCTTCCCTCTCTTCTGTGGCTTTTCCTGCCACTGCTGGGTCCTGGCTTTCTCCCTGCTGCCTCTGCTCCTGTGGCTGCTGCCCGGATCCCTGGATGTCCAGCAGTGCCCGGCTCAGGATCACGTAGCTGATGATCCACACGAGGTCCAGCAGAGCCTGGCTGCAGCCTGGGGGGCTGAGAGGGGCAGGGACTGGGCTCTGTGTCCCTGCTGCTGGCAGCTCCTCCCTGGGGGCAGGAGGCTCTGCTGCCTCTTCTGCCTCAGGAGCCAGAGGCTCGGGGGTCTCCTCCTCCTCAGCAGCTCCCGCTGGGGCAGCAGCTGCCGGCTGGGCCTGCGGGGGACTCTGTAGGGAAGCAGAGGCGCTGGTTAGGGCAGGCACTGCCTCTGCTGCCACCTCTGTGCCCACGGGGCTGGCAGGGCTGGGCCCCCTGGGGGACAAGGCTCAGGCTCCTGGGCACTCACTGCTGGCAAGGCTCTGGCCCACAGCTCACAGCTGATGCCATTTCTCCCTTGGGACAGCTCCTGCCTGCTCCCATCTTCCTCCCATTGGGACAGCTTTGGCTCACTGCCATTGTCCCAGCAGGGCAGCTCTTGGCCTGCAGCCTCTGCTCCTTGGCACAGCTCCTTGGCACTGCTGCTGTCTCTCACCTGGGACAATCCCAGTTCTCTCCTGTCTTCCCATCGTATCATGTGGCAGTGCACATCTTGTCCCCTTGGTGAGAGCTCTTGCTCCCTCTCACCTTCCCTCTAGGAAAGCTCTTGGCCATTGTCCTACTGGGAATCCTCTGGGACACTCCCATATTTTTACAGGGATGCCTCCTGGGATCTCTTGTCTTCTTCCCATCCCAACTCCTGCTGACCACTCACATTTATTTCCCATTGGGATATCTCTTGGCTCCTCACACATTCTTCCCACTCACACACCTCTTGCTACATCTCCCTCTCCTCTCCCCACTGCTACAGCTCCCACACTGTGACACTTTCTTTCTCTTCCTAAAGTTCTTGGTGTGTCCCACCTCTGCACTGGGAAACTTCCCAAATTCTCACACCTACCTGGTGTTGGGACAGCTCTTGGCTGCTCCTGGCTGTCTGCTGGGACGTTTCTTGGACTCTCGGCATTTCTTTCTTGCGCGTCTCTTGCAGATCTTCCCACTGGGAATCCTCACGGTCCATTTTGATAAAGGGCCTCTCCTCCTCCTCAGTCTTTGACAGTGGCAGGACTGACCTGACACTGCCCCTGACCACTGCTCGCTGGGGGACTCTTGCCAGCTGGGCAAGGGGCAGTGGACTGGGAGTTGGAGTTGCCTTTGTGCTCGTCACTCTCCTTGTCTGTCACTGTCGGCCGCGATCGCTGTTGGCGTCCAGCGCAGACAGAGCCAGGGAGCTGCTTCCTGCACAGAGAGCGGCTCTCCTGGCACTGGGCACAACAGGGCTCTGCGCCCCTTAGACACCCTCAGCCAGCCTGGGGCTCCCTGATGTCACAGGGGTCTCTGGCCAGCATCACGGCCCACATCACAAAGGGCCCCGACACCGTCTGCCTGTGTCACAAAGGGCTGGCATAAGTGAGATGCTTGACTAGGCCAATATTCAAGCAGCAATCAGTTTATTAATTAATATGTTAAAGTTTGAGTCATACAGCGCTGGGTACAGTGGGGGAAATTTTCCCTGCAAGTGCACGCCAATATTTGGTGCTTACAGATATTTATGGGGGTATTCATGAGCCTCCTCAACAGTTTCTATTCCCAATTTTTACATCACAATTCTATACACTATTATCATTTAGTTTTTCTCAGGATGTATCCCAGAAAGGAGTATCCCTAGATGTTGGGAGTCCGGCTTCCAAAAGAAGAAAGAAGTCTCCCAGCTGGTGAGGTCCAGATTCCAGGTGCGGGTTCACCTTTGAATTGCAAGGACTATCAATCTCATAGCAGTGATGTCCAGCTTCCCTTGGTCGAAACTATCAATCCTGGAGTTGATGTTCATCTCCCTTTCTCAAGCTGCTCTTCAATATTTTGTTAAGGTTTCGAGATAAGCATCTTTCCTTTTTATATATTCTAAAGTAATAGTTTCAAAGATCCTTACTACAAGCAATATTCTAAAATGATACTTCAAAAGGTTATTATTGCAAAACTCTTTTTAGCTAGAAGCAGAACGTTCCTGTCAAACAGCAGCATCCTTAAAGCTTTCATTCCAATGCTCCTAAATCAACTTAAGACTTATAAAGGTTAATTGCAAACAAGGGATATGATCAAAGGCCTTCTTCCATGCTTTACTTCCTCAGTTATTTATTAGAATTGTCTTTATAACTGTCCCGTTGTCAGTTTGCACACATATCACAATCACAGAGACACAGGTTGCCTGTATGTACCTGACACACAACACAACTTTGTATTTCACACTGATACCAGACTGGGGATTCGTGATGGGACATGCAACACAGGGGTTCAGCCTCTCTGGGAGAAAGAAACGAGTGTTTTACGCTATTTGGGAGGGAAAACTACTTTTGGTCGCACTCGTCTGTTGTGCATTGGGCTCAGAAGGCATAACAAATGCTAAAAATAAATCTTTATAAATCCATCTGGGTCAAAAATCAGAAATAGTAATTAGGAGCATCAATTTTATGGACAAAAGACTTATTAAAAGAAAAACTACACTATTTGAAAAATCTTTCATGTGCAATTTTTTCACTCGCTGTTCTTGCCTTCTTAAACCTATGAATTCCTTGTTTCCTCTCATCTGCTTTATTTTGGAAACATTGAAGCATAACTGAGCAGCATCAAGGAAAAAATCAACAGCTGGCTCCAAGGCTTCAGAATCGGTGTGGAACAAGTGGAGGACTCACACGCTTCAGACGTGTGAGCACACAGGCACAAAAGCACCTCTCCTTTCTGGGGCTGCATTGCAGCACACAAGGAGTAAAATCAGAGTTACTCCTGTTCTCACAGTGAAAATGCCTCTTGTGGAAACTCTTGCTGCAAATTACTTAGTGACCATGAAACAATACTAGATTCCAGAAGCTGGGAGATGGGGTACCCTTTCATCTTGTCTGTGTCTTCATCCTAAATTCAATTCCTATTACTCTTCTTCTTCAATACATTTAAAATGTCTTCTTATTTTTCTACTGTGCATTATTGAATTCTGATGCTTTGTCTTCATTATCTTCTTAATCTTTGTGTTCTTCATGTTCTTTGTCATCTTCATCCCCTTCTTAATGTTCGTCTTCTCTGTCCACATCTCCCCATTCCTGTTTGCTGGCCCCAGATCCCATTGCTGTTTGTGGTCTCAGAGGGTCCCCTGCCATGTAATAATAGTATTGACTCCATGATTCCCACATGGCTGATCAATCTCTTATTATTATATTATTATTAAGAAACCCAGAGACAGTTATGATACGCCTGGACCTAATTGGTCTGCCAATGCAAACACCATCACCATTGGTTAATTAAGAAACCACCCTTTGCTAAACAAATCTCCGTAACACATTCCACACGTTCACAATAACAGGTGCAGCAAGTGAAGATAAGAATTGCTTCTCATTCTTCTCTCTGATCTTCTCACAGCCTTCCCCAGAAAGGCCTGGGGAAGTTGTGCTGCTCTCTGTGGCCAGAGAGCTGCTGCTCCAGGAGCTGGCAGCCCCGTGGGAGCCGCAGCCCTGCAGGCAGGGAGGCTCTGGGAGCACTGGGGGCTGTGGCTGCCGTGTCTGTGCCGCTGCTCCGGCCGTGGCCCCAGGCAGGGACAGCAGAACAGCCCCACAGCGCCCGCCTGAAGCGGGAGGGACGTTTCCTGAGGGCAGCCGGCTGCCCGAGGATGGCATGGGCTCTCCGCCGGGTGGGCCAGGGTCTGGGGGGGCTGTGCGGGGCAGGCACTGAGCTCTCTTCCCTTTCAGCTGTAAATGCTTCTACTCCTACAGCCCTCCGCCTTTGGGGGGAATTCACTTGCAGCTGTTGCCTCAGTTCTGCTGAGAGACAGCAAATGACACCTGGGCACTCTGTTCTTGTGCCTTTTTAGAAACTTCATTAGAAAATGAAAACATTCTTCAATAACGGGAGGAGCGCTGCAATGCGGCTTTCAGCCGGGGTGTGCCCCGTGGGCTGCCATGGTCCGGATAGCGCAGTCCTGCTGGGCACAGCCTGTCCCAGCTCCCAAGCAGCTCCCAGCCAACCTTAGCAAGCTCAAGTGATGTCAGCTCCCAGGGATTAGCAGCTCATTTGTGATTTCAGCTCCTTAGCTTGCCAGGCGCCACAGCAGACGCAGGGAGAGAGAGGAGAAGCGCTGTGTGAGGTTCCGAAGAATTTCTTATTGGTGTCTTCCACGAAGGTTCTCAGTGACAGCTCTTCTGCCAGCTGGGCAGAAGTAGGGCTTTATACACCTTACAGGGGGTTTGGAAATTGTCCAGCAGCAAGGGTCAAGGCAAAGGGACCTATAGGCTTACAGAGAGCTAAGAAGGGTGCAAAGGCAGAAGAGAGGGGCTTGTAAGGTCCAGTCATCCTGACTCGGCATTTCCCATCTCAGGCTTCTGACCACCAGGGAAGATTTGCAGGCCCTGGACCTGCTAGAGTGTTGGGACATTTTAATGTATTTTAATTACAGGATATGGAATAATCATGTTTTTATATGATAGACTGTAATATGAATATAGAATGGAAACTAAAAGAAATTATTTGTAATTTTATTTATTCATTCAATTTTCTCTACATTTTTCTATTCTTATCCTTCTTAATGTTATTCTTCTTCTTCTTACTACTCTTTCTTATTACTCTTCTTCTTCGTTGCTGCTTCTATGTATATTTAAATACTTTTTCCTATTCTTAATCCTAATCCTAAAACTAGTCTTAATCTTCTTCTTCTACATATTTTTAAATTCTTATTCCTATTCCTATTCTTCTTCTTCTATATATTTTTTAATTCTTATTCCTATTCTTAATTTTCTTCTTCTTTGTATTTTTAAATACTTATTTCTATTCTTCTTGTATCTCTTCTTAAATATGACTTCTCTGACTTGTCTTCATAGTTTTCATCTTTGTCTTCTTCCTCTTTGTAGTCTTCTTCTTTGTCTTCTTTGCCTCCTTTATCTTAGTCTTCAGTGTCTTTGTCTTCTTCATCTGCCATGTGGTCTTCGTCTTTGTTTTCTTCTGTGTCTTTATCTGCATCTTCTTTCTTTTGTCTAGTCTCTTGTCGTCTTGGAATGGTGGAAGCCGAAAGTGTCTGCCAGGAGCGTCTGCTTTGCCTTCTTTGTCCCTCACCTTCTTCATCTCATCTTAGTCTGCTTTAGTCCTCCAACTGTGGCCTCAGGCAGGGACAGCAGAGCAGCCCCCGCAGCGCCCGCAGCGCCCGCCTGAAGCGGGAGGGACGTTTCCTGGGGGCAGCCGGCTGCCCGCGGAGGCTCTGGGCTCCCAGCTGGCCAGCCCAGGGGCTGGGGGGGCTGTGCAGGGCAGGTGCTGGCCCTGGGCTGCACGGCTCCTGTGCCAGGCACTCAGCCCAGGCCTCCCGAGGGATGGGCACTGGCAGCTCCTCTGCCCCTAAAACTTTCCATTTGAGCTCTTGGTCCTCTGGGGGCAGCTCCAGGATGCTGACATCGTCCCACTCGTCCTCCTCTGGGGCCAAGGGCCTGGTCCCCATGCTGTGCTCAGTCTCATCTTCCCAGTTTGCCTGCATGAGCTCCTTGTCACTGTCATCTTCCCAATTGGAATGTCCTGAGGGGCTGCTGCCATTCCCTCTGGACACGTCTTGCCCACTGCAGGCTTCTCCTTGGGAAAGGTCTTGGTCAATATTTTCTTCCCAGTTGGAAAATTCTGTGCACCTGATGACATCTCCTCTGGACAGCCCTTGCTCTACGTAACCTTCCCAGTGTGAGGAGTCTTGTGAGCTGCTAAATTCTCCCTGGGACAGGTTTTGGTCCAAATATTTTTCCCAGCTGGAGAGTTGGCGGCAACTCTTGACTTCCCCAAGGGACAGATCTTCTCCGGTGCAGTGTTCACAGACAGGCACTACCTGGGACAGCTCAGGGTCTCTAACCAGGAATGGCTCCAGGTCATCCAAGAATTGCCAAAGTTTCATTTCCTCGTCGGAGTCGTCCATCCTCTCCTGCATTTCCAGCACTGACCCTGCTGCTGCCTCCTCAGCATCTCCAGCCAGGGCAGCAGCTGCCAGCTCAAGCTCCATGGGACTGCCTGGGGCAGGAGAGGTGCTGGGCAGGGCAGGGTCTGCCCCTGCTGCCACCTCTGTGCCCACGGGGCTGGCAGAGCTGGGCCACGCTGGGGGAAGAGCCATGCTGTCCTCTGGAGCAAGTTCGATGGCCTCTTCCACTTTGGGCAGCTCCTCATCACTCAAGCTGTCCCCTGAAACCACCACCATGTCCTCTTCCACAGGGGACAGCTTCTCCTCGCCTGTGCTGTCCCCTGGAGGGACCTCGATATTGTCTTGCACTGGGGACAGCTCCTGGTCACTCCTGCCACCCTCAGGAACGTCCTTGATGTCCTCTTCTACTGAGGACAGCTCCTGGTCACTTGCGCTGTCCTCTCCAGAGGCCTCATAGTCCTCTTCCACTGAGGACAGCTCCTGGTCACTTGTGCTGTCCCCTGGAATGTCCTCCATTGCCTCTTCCACTTCGGACAGCTCTGGCTCAGTGTCGCTGCCAGCTGGAGAGAGCTCAATGGCCTCTTCCAGCTGGGACAGCTCCTCATCGCAGGGTGAGGGACAAGGCTGGGTGTTCTCCTGGTCCTTCACTGGAGGCACAGGCTTCTCCCCAGGTGCTGGCTCGGCCTGCGGGGGACTCTGTAGGGAAGGAGAGGCGCTGGTTAGGGCAGGCACTGCCTCTGCTGCCACCTCTGTGCCCACGGGGCTGGCAGGGCTGGGCCCCCTGGGGGACAAGGCTCAGGCTCCTGGGCACTCACTGCTGGCAAGGCTCTGGCCCACAGCTCACAGCTGATGCCATTTCTCCATTGGGACAGCTCCTGCCTCCTCCCATCTTCCTCCCATTGGGACAGCTTTGGCTCACAGCCATTGACCCAGCAGGGCAGCTCTTGGCCTGCAGCCTCTGCTCCTTGGCACAGCTTCTTGGCACTGCTGTCTCTCACCTGGGACAATCCCAGTTCTCTCCTGTCTTCCCATCGGGACATGTGGCAGTGCACATCTTGTCCCCATGCTGAGCGCCCTTGCTCCCTCTCACCTTCCCTCTGGGAAAGCTCTTGGCCATCGTCCCACTGGGAATTTTCTACGACACTCCCATCTCTCTACAGGGATGGCTCGTGGCATCTCTCATCTTCTTCCCATCCCAACTCCTGCTGACCACTCACATTTATTTCCCATTGGGATATCTCTTGGCTCCTCACACATTCTTCCCACTTGCACACCTCTTGCTACATTTCACTGTCTTCTCCCTACTGGTACAGCTCCTGGACTATGACAGTTTCCTTCTGTTCACAGAGCTCTTGCAGTGTCCCACCTCTTTACTGGTAAACTTGTCAAACTCTCACACGCACCTGGCATTTGTACAGCTCTTGGCTGCTCTTGGCTCCACGCTGGGACATTTCTTGGACTCCCAGAAATTCTCTCAGATATGTCTCTTGAACACTGGGTGGTTCCACCCAGCTGGGCAAGGGGCTGGCTACCAGGAAGAGGACTTATCCTTTTCCTGGTCACTCTCCTTCTTTGTCGCTGTCAGCCGTGATCGCTGTTGGCGTGCAGCGCAGACAGAGCCAGGGAGCTGCTTCCTGCACAGAGAGCGGCTCTCCTGGCACTGGGCAGCCCAGGGCTCTGCGCCCCTTAGACACCCTCAGCCAGCCTGGGGCTCCCTGATGTCACAAGGCTCTCTGGCCAGCATCACGTCCCACATCACAAAGGGCCCCGACACCGTCTGCCTGTGTCACAAAGGGCCACCCCCGGCAGCGCAGCATCAGTGCAGCAGACAGCGAGTGGCTGGGAGCAGCCCCCGCACTTGTGGCCTTGTGGCCCCTGCTGTGCCCAGAGCCCCAAGAGGCTTTGGCCACGCTGCCACACGCCAGCCCCAGCCCCACAGTGCAGAGCCCTGCCTTTGCCGGCTGCGCTGCCCAGGGCAGCAGGAATTGGCCGCAGGGACGGGCCGGGGACTCATGGGCAGCGGCTGCAGGAGCGGCGGGAGCCCGGGCACCAGGGGTGTCCCTCAGGGCTGCGCCGGGCACCGGGGCTGCTCCCTGCCTTCAGCACTGACAGCCGGGGGCACCAAGCGCGGCCCGGGCGCCTTTGGCGGGCACGGGAAGCCGAGCGGGGCAGGGGCAGCAGGCAAGGACGGGGCCGTGCACGGGCACCTGGCCGGGCTGCAGAAGCGGCACCACGAGAGCCTCCTGCGCTGCCACAAGGCCGGGGCCCGGCTGCTGCCCCTGGCCGGGGCCGCTGCCTGAGGCAGCCGCTCCTGCAGCTCTGGCCTGGCCTCTGCGGAGCCACGGGCACAGAGGCCGGGCCGGGGCTCGCTCCCTGCTGCCCGCAGGGCGCTGCCCAGGGCTCCCCGCCCGCCGGGGCCGGGGCCGGGCGCTGAGGGAGCGGCGCCGCCATTGCTGCCGCCCTCAGGGGCTCTGAGGGGAGCGCGGCTCCCGCCAGCCCCGCTCCGCCCGCACGGGCCACACCAACACGGAACACAAAGACAGACGGCGCTGAAATTGTGTCCGTGCCCTACCAAATGCACCCAGACAGCGGCCTGAAGAGCTGGGCTGGGTTGCGACAATGTCACCCCTGGGCCCAGTGGTGTGAGATGTGACAATAAACCCACAAGCTTTAGCCTATTTGCAATAAACGAACAAGGGTCTCAGTCTCCATAGGATTGAAAGCCACTTTGGATTGCACCACTCCTTTGTATACTGGGATTAAAAGGCATAATAAATACTACAGTGGTATCATGCAAAATCCATGTAGGTCAAAAATCACAAACAGGTCGTTAGCAACATCTCTTCTGTCAAAAGGAGAGCTATGCTTTAAAAAATGTGCACAGTTCTGTCACTTCTTGCTCTTGTCTTTTACAAGTTTTCATTTTGTTTCCTGTGCTCTTCTTTATTGTGGACCCATTGAAGCAAACCTGAGCTCCATCAGGATAAAAACCAGCAGCTGGCTCCAAGGCTTCCCAATGGCTGTGGAGCTCCCGGAGGACTCACACGCTTCAGCCGCGCACAAAAGCACCTCTCCTTTCCCAGGCTGCATGGCAGCACACAAGGAGTCAAATCAGAGTTCCTCCTGATTTCCTTGGCTTGCCCTGCATCCTTTATCCAGAACCTCCTCTGGGAGCGGTGCGTGAGAGGAGACAGATGCAGTGTGGCTCTGGATCATCTCTTTTCTCTCCAGTGTTCCCCTCTTGGCACAGCTTTGAAGTGCCAAGCTGCAGCTGGGAGCACACCTGATGTGGCCCAGGCCTCTCCTCTGGGCTGGAGCCCTGCAGGGCAGCTCCACCATCAACAATTCCATTTCCCATTGCAGGAGTCTCCTCTGATGTGGAAAAGAGAGAAAGGAAGGAGAATTGCTGCCTTCCCCTCTCTCAGGGCTGCACAAGTCCTCAGATTTCCCTCCTGCTGCCCCACAGAGAGGAACGCTGGCCTAGGGACTGTGTGCTGTTGAATTTTGGGCAAGGGAGGAGGGGGACACTTGGCTGTCCCTGTGGACAGGAGAAATGGGTGAACACCCAGTCCCAACTACTCATGTGGGATATGTCATCCTCCAGTGATTCTTATTTATTTTTGGAGAGCAGAGATGTTAATTGGTTGCCCCCCGTTAAGGGACAATGAGTATATTGCTTTTACTATCACATCTTTTAAAAGAATCTCTATGGTCTTGGCTTTTTTGACTGTGTTTTTGCATTTCCTGTTCCCCCCTGCTCTCTGTCCTACTTCTAGACTCCTCTCTGTCTGATTCCCTCAAATACAATGCTCTGAGTAAGGGTATAAATCAAGTATAAAATCTCTGCAGAGGGATTACAGGATGGGCAACTTGTTCCTTTCATGAGGCTTTGGTTCCCATTATCCACAAACTCCAGGCAACCTCCTCATTCCATATTTTGCCTTTGCAAGATCCGTTTTCCAACCAGAAAGATACTGACATTGGAAAAGGACACTTATCTTATACCAAACAGAAATTTATCACTTCTCAAGAAAGGCCAGACACCGCAAATCTAAAATCCCTACAGCAGAGGAATATTCCCATCTCTGTGCCATCCAAGGCTGAACTCCTGCCTCTGGAATTTGCTTCCTCCACGAGTTCAGCAGAGGCAGCCTTTGTGGGGCTGGAGGGCACCCTGGTGAGGAGCTTGGCTTTGGCAAGCCCCGGGCTCAGCTCAGCACATTGTCACTGGGAGCCATCCAAAATCAGGGAGGAAAGGAGCCTGTGGGGCCAAAGTGGAAGGGTCTGGGTGTCATTGCCTGGCATTGCCAGCATGTATTTTTAACTATGGAGAAATGCCCAGAAATGGTCTGTTCTGTGCATCAAAAAGGTCCAACCAGGAATATTCATGTGTGTGAATAAATCCACATTGCTATGTGGATATCCTGTCCTGCTCCCTGCTCAGCTTCTCCAAGAATGATTGAAAGTGAATGAGAAGGAGAAAATGTGATTGTGTTGTGCCAATTGATCCATGTCAATTGATCCAAATCTCTGGGGTCAGACCTTTAGTACAGGGAATTGTGTTTGTGTTGAAAAGGACCTCAAAGATGATGTAAAGATCCCCAGGGTTGGGACTGCTTCCTCCCGGGAAGTGCCCGTGGCCAGGCTGGACATTGGGGCTCGGAGCAGCCTGGCCCAGTGGAAGGTGTCTCTGCCCATGGAGGGGGTGGAACTGGGTGATTTTGAAGTCACTGCCAAGCCAAAGCATTCCATCATTCCATGGAAAGAACTGGAACATTTTACAGCACAAATTAATTTCTCCTGACTTTTCCCAGGTGCATTTTTCAGGGTTCATGTCCCTCTCCAGCTTTTCTTCAATCTCCTTTGCTTGGACAACAGCAGGAGCCAGAGCCCTCAGGTGCCACCTGCTGAGATCCCAGCATCTCCAGGATGAGGCATAAATGACAGGATTGGAAAGAAGGAAGCAGCCAGGCACATTTTCCCGAGGGAATGGAGGCAAAAAGAAAGGGAATTGCTTTGCCAAGGCTGCCTGGGAAGCCTGGCAGGACTTCTTGCAGTGGCTGTAGCCATCCTGCCTGGCTTCCTGCTCCCACCTAAAGCTTTGACTGCATCCATGCCTTGGCTCCAGCACCTTTGGAAAAGCTTCCCATGGGATGTGTTGCTATCCTGCCTTTTGTTGTTGCTGCCCCTGCTGCTGTGCTTTGTGGATGAAAAGGATTTTTCCAGCCTCTTTCTCTGCCCAGTGAGTTCCGTTGCAACCTCAAATGCAACAAAGGTCAGAATTTCATGACCAGACTGCATCAGAGAAGAAAAGCCTTGTTCAAAAGCAGGATGTGTGCCTGGTATTTGCATGGTCACCATGCAAATGATTCCAAATTTCCAGGATGGATTCAAAGCCATGCCGCAGCCAAGGGGGAAAAAAAGTAAAGGGAAGGAAGAATAATGGAGAAATAGAATTGTATTTAATAATTTAATAATCCTTTCCAAAATGATGTGAATATTTAAGCTGGCTGGTGGGGCAGGTGCTTGCCTGAATCACTTTTGGGGAGGTGAAGGCCACCCAGTCTCACATCTGAGCAACATCTTGAGCAGAAGGGAGCTCCTGCTCAGCTACAGTGACAATCATCTGGTTTGAATCTGCTCTCCATCCCACTCATGGCATGTGCAGGAATCTCTTCCAGCTCCCCGAGGAGCCCTGCAAAGCCCTTTGCCTTGTCCTCCCTCTCCCGCTCCTATCCTGGGGCAGCTGCAGCTGCAAAATCTCAGGGGACCCCTCTGTCTACAGGAGGCCAAACCTGAAATTTCCCCTCCCCCCCTGCTTGATCCAGGCTTTAATAGGATTCCCTGATTCCTAGAATGAGGATTTCTAAAGAAGCTTGAGGGGGGATCTGATGGTGGCAGGAAAATCCAACGGGTGTTTGCAGCCATCCATGGGGAATACCCAAGCTCTGCAATGGCGTGCATTATCCCGTGGATCAGCAGGGCTCACAGGCTGGATGCTGAACCTGAGAGTGGAGGTGCTCCAGCAGGATCCAGACCTGGAAAGTGTCCAGAGCTGTTGGAACCCTGGCTGCTGAGAATTCCAGACTCTCTGTGCTGCCAGGCCCTGATCCCCAAGAGAGCACTGCATTGACCAGGGGCCCTGGAGAAGGCTTCCCAAATGGAATGCCAGAAGTGGGATTGTGGGTGTGCAGTTTGAATAGAAGGGTGTAAGAGATAATGAAATACAAGAGGTTTTAGTGTGGAAGCTGCTCCTTCTTCTTCACCTTCTTCTGCCTGGGTTTGGGTGGAATTGTGGAATTGGAGAGAAAAGTGTACATTGCAGCCTTGGTGTGATTAGTTATTGGGTTGAAAGTGAAAATCATTTAGGTGTCATTTCTTAATCGGACAGTTGAGCCTTAAAAGACCTTGGAGAGAAAGACAGCCACTTTTGGACCTTGTTAGTAGAATAGGGCAGAACTCACAGTTTGTGAGACGGCTATATAGACAAGAAAAAAGAAACATTTGAGTCTGAGCACGAACTATAATCTCAAGTGCCTTCAATCCCAGCCTGACAGAAGAAAAAAGCAGCCAAGAACCAGCACAAAAGCTGTGAAAGGTTTGGATGCTACACTGGAACTCAGCCCTGCTGATGAGAAAAACCAGTTTGTGTGTGCCCTTGCAGTTGTGTTGCTGGCATCTCAGGAAAACACAAGGTGGCTCTTGGATTTAGTCAGAGCTTTAGGAGCCTAAATCCAGCAGTGGGGAATGCTGCTGAACTCTGCATCCCTCAAGTGCTGCCTGAGTGACTGAGCTTCAAAAGCTGGCTGTCCATCTGTGTGCCATCTCCCAACATTGCAACCACACCTTGGCCTTGTTTAGTGCAAGGAGCTGCCTGGAAGAACCCTGGCCACCCTGGCCACCGCCAGGAAATATCCAATGCTGGATACAAATTAGTTTTTCAGGCTCCCCTGGGATCTGCAGAGCCCTGCTGCAAAGGGCTCTCTCCCAGCACAGCTCTCTCCCAGCCGGGCTCAGCGTGCGCCTTCAGTTGGCCTGCAGAGAGCAGCCACAGCCCTGCCCTGCCGGCCCAGCCGCCAACTCTCCCTGGGGCTGGGGCTGAGCACTCCCTGCTGCCAGGGCACTCAGGGCCGCTGCCTGTGCAAACACATCGGCACCGCTGAGAGACACCAAATGACACCTGGGCACTCTGTTCCTGTGCCTTACAAACATGATTAGAAAACAGGCAAATTCTTCAGTGGTGGGAGCAGTGTTGGGACATTAGAATGTATTGTGATTCCAGCATATGGTATATTCATGTTTTTATACCATAGACCGTAATATGAATAAAGAGTATGAAATAAAAAGAAATGATTTGTAAGTTTTATTTATTCATTAAATTTTCTTGACTTTTTTCTATTCTTATCCATCTTAATGTTATTCTATTTCTTCTTAATACTCTTTCTTATTACTCTTCCTCTTCGTTGCTACTTCTATGTATTTTTAAATACTTATCCCTATACCTAATCCTATTCCTATGACTATTCTTCTTCTTCTGCTGCTGCATATTTTTAAATTCTTATTCCTATTCTTCTTCTTCTTCTACATATTTTTCAATTCTTATTCCTACTCTTAATCTTCTTCTTCTATGTACTCCTAAATACTTATTTCTATTCTTCTTCTATATCTTCTTAAATAAGACTTCTCTGACTTGTCTACTTCTTAGTCTTCATCTTTGTCTTCTTCCTCTTTGTAATTTTTTTCTTCATCTTTCTCTCCTTCGTCTTTGTCTTCTTCACTGTCTTCATCTTCTTCATCTGCCATGTCATCTTCATCTTCTTTGTTTTCTTCTATGTGTTTGTCCTCTTCTTCTTGGTCTTTGTCTTCTCTATGGTTGTCTTAGAGCGGTGGATGCCAAGAGTCTGTGCCAGGAGCGTCGGCGTCACCTTCTGCTTTACTCCTCGGGCCGTGGCCTGAGGCAGGGACAGCAGAGCAGCCCCCGCAGCGCCCGCAGCGCCCGCCTGAAGCGGGAGGGACGTTTCCTGGGGGCAGCCGGCTGCCTGCGGAGGCTCTGGGCTCCCAGCTGGCCAGCCCAGGGGCTGGGGGGGCTGTGCAGGGCAGGTGCTGGCCCTGGGCTGCACGGCTCCTGTGCCAGGCACTCAGCCCAGGCCTCCCGAGGGATGGGCACTGGCAGCTCCTCTGCCCCTAAAACTTTCCATTTGAGCTCTTGGTCCTCTGGGGGCAGCTCCAGGATGCTGACATCGTCCCACTCATCCTCCTCTGGGGCCAAGGGCCTGGTCCCCATGCTGTGCTCAGTCTCATCTTCCCAGTTTGCCTGCATGAGCTCCTTGTCACTGTCATCTTCCCAATTGGAATGTCCTGAGGGGCTGCTGCCATTCCCTCTGGACACGTCTTGGCCACTGCAGGCTTCTCCTTGGGAAAGGTCTTGGCCAGTATATTCTTCCCAGTTGGAAAATTCTGCACACTTGATGACATCTCCTCTGGACAGCCCTTGCTCTACGTAACCTTCCCAGTGTGAGGAGTCTTGTGAGCTGCTAAATTCTCCCTGGGACAGGTTTTGGTCCAAATATTTTTCCCAGCCGGAGAGTTGGCGGCAACTCTTGACTTCCCCAAGGGACAGATCTTCTCCGGTGCAGTGTTCACAGACAGGCACTACCTGGGACAGCTCAGGGTCTCTAACCAGGAATGGCTCCAGGTCATCCAAGAATTGCCAAAGTTTCATTTCCTCGTCGGAGTCGTCCATCCTCTCCTGCATTTCCAGCACTGACTCTGCTGCTGCCTCCTCAGCATCTCCAGCCAGGGCAGCAGCTGCCAGCTCAAGCTCCATGGGACTGCCTGGGGCAGGAGAGGTGCTGGGCAGGGCAGGGTCTGCCCCTGCTGCCACCTCTGTGCCCACGGGGCTGGCAGAGCTGGGCCACGCTGGGGGAAGAGCCATGCTGTCCTCTGGAGCAAGCTCAATGGCCTCTTCCACTTTGGGCAGCTCCTCATCACTCGAGCTGTCCCCTGAAACCACCACCATGTCCTCTTCCACAGGAGACAGCTTCTCCTCGCCTGTGCTGTCCCCTGGAGGGACCTCGATATTGTCTTGCACTGGGGACAGCTCCTGGTCACTCCTGCCACCCTCAGGAACGTCCTTGATGTCCTCTTCTACTGAGGACAGCTCCTGGTCACTTGCGCTGTCTTCTGGAACATCCTCGATGTCTTCTTGCACTGAGGACAGCTCTTGGTCACTTGCACTGTCCTCTCCAGAGGCCTCATAGTCCTCTTCCACTGAGGACAGCTCCTGGTCACTTGTGCTGTCCCCTGGAATGTCCTCCATTGCCTCTTCCACTGAGGACAGCTCTGGCTCAGTGTCGCTGCCAGCTGGAGAGAGCTCAATGGCCTCTTCCAGCTGGGAAAGCTCCTCATCGCAGGGTGAGGGACAAGGCTGGGTGTTCTCCTGGTCCTTCACTGGAGGCACAGGCTTCTCCCCAGGTGCTGGCTCGGCCTGCGGAGGACTCTGTAGGGAAGGAGAGGCGCTGGTTAGGGCAGGCACTGCCTCTGCTGCCACCTCTGTGCCCACGGGGCTGGCAGGGCTGGGCCCCCTGGGGGACAAGGCTCAGGCTCCTGGGCACTCACTGCTGCCAAGGCTCTGGCCCACAGCTCACAGCTGATGCCATTTCTCCATTGGGACAGCTCCTGCCTGCTCCCATCTTCCTCCCATTGGGACAGCTTTGGCTCACTGCCATTGTCCCAGCAGGGCAGCTCTTGGGCTGCAGCCTCTGCTCCTTGCCACAGCTCCTTGGCACTGCTGCTGTCTCTCACCTGGGACAATCCCAGTTCTCTCCTGTCTTCCCATCGGGACATGTGGCAGTGCACATCTTGTCCCCATGCTGAGCGCCCTTGCTCCCTCTCACCTTCCCTCTGGGAAAGCTCTTGGCCATCGTCCTACTGGGAATTTTCTTTGACAGTCCGATCTCTCTACAGGGATGCCTCGTGGCATCTCTCATCTTCTTCCCATCCCAACTCCTGCTGACCACTCACATTTATTTCCCATTGGGATATCTCTTGGCTCCTCACACATTCTTCCCACTCGCACACCTCTTGCTACATTTCACTGTCTTCTCCCTACTGGTACAGCTCCTGGACTATGACAGTTTCCTTCTGTTCACAGAGCTCTTGCAGTGTCCCACCTCTTTACTGGTAAACTTGTCAAACTCTCACACGCACCTGGCATTTGTACAGCTCTTGGCTGCTCTTGGCTCCACGCTGGGACATTTCTGGGACTCCCAGTACTTCTCTCAGATATGTCTCTTGAACACTGGGTGGTTCCACCCAGCTGGGCAAGGGGCTGGCTACCAGGAAATGGACTTATCCTTTTCCTGGTCACTCTCCTTCTCTGTCGCTGTCAGCCGTGATCGCTGTTGGCGTGCAGCGCAGACAGAGCCAGGGAGCTGCTTCCTGCACAGAGAGCGGCTCTCCTGGCACTGGGCAGCCCAGGGCTCTGCGCCCCTTAGACACCCTCAGCCAGCCTGGGGCTCCCTGATGTCACAAGGCTCTCTGGCCAGCATCACGTCCCACATCACAAAGGGCCCTGACACCGTCTGCCTGTGTCACAAAGGGCCACCCCCGACAGCCCAGCATCAGTGCAGCAGACAGCGAGTGGCTGGGAGCAGCCCCCGCACTTGTGGCCTTGTGGCCCCTGCTGTGCCCAGAGCCCCAAGAGGCTTTGGCCACGCTGCCACACGCCAGCCCCAGCCCCACAGTGCAGAGCCCTGCCTTTGCCGGCTGCGCTGCCCAGGGCAGCAGGAATTGGCCGCAGGGACGGGCCGGGGACTCGTGGGCAGTGGCTGCAGGAGCGGCGGGAGCCCGGGCACCAGGGGTGTCCCTCAGGGCTGTGCCGGGCACCGGGGCTGCTCCCTGCCTTCACCACTGACAGCCGGGGGCACCGAGCGCGGCCCGGGCGCCTTTGGCGGGCACGGGAAGCCGAGCGGGGCAGGGGCAGCAGGCAAGGACGGGGCCGTGCACGGGCACCTGGCCGGGCTGCAGAAGCGGCACCACGAGAGCCTCCTGCGCTGCCACAAGGCCGGGGCCCGGCTGCTGCCCCTGGCCGGGGCCGCTGCCTGAGGCAGCCGCTCCTGCAGCTCTGGCCTGGCCTCTGCGGCGCCACGGGCACAGAGGCCGGGCCGGGGCTCGCTCCCTGCTGCCCGCAGGGCGCTGCCCAGGGCTCCCCGCCCGCCGGGGCCGTGGCCGGGCGCTGAGGGAGCGGCGCCGCCATTGCTGCCGCCCTCAGGGGCTCTGAGGGGAGCGCGGCTCCCACCAGCCCCGCTCCGCCTGCACGGGCCACACCAACACGGAACACAAAGACAGACGGCGCTGAAATTGTGTCCGTGCCCTGCCAAATGCACCCAGACAGCGGCCTGAAGAGCTGGGCTGGGTTGCGACAATGTCACCCCTGGGCCCAGTTGTGTGAGATGTGACAATAAACCCACAAGCTTTAGCCTATTTGCAATAAACGAACAAGGGTCTCAGTCTCCATAGGATTGAAAGCCACTTTGGATTGCACCACTCCTTTGTATACTGGGATTAAAAGGCATAATAAATACTACAGTGGTATCATGCAAAATCCATGTAGGTCAAAAATCACAAACAGGTCGTTAGCAACATCTCTTCTGTCAAAAGGAGAGCTATGCTTTAAAAAATGTGCACAGTTCTGTCACTTCTTGCTCTTGTCTTTTACAAGTTTTCATTTTGTTTCCTGTGCTCTTCTTTATTGTGGACCCATTGAAGCAAACCTGAGCTCCATCAGGATAAAAACCAGCAGCTGGCTCCAAGGCTTCCCAATGGCTGTGGAGCTCCCGGAGGACTCACACGCTTCAGCCGCGCACAAAAGCACCTCTCCTTTCCCAGGCTGCATGGCAGCACACAAGGAGTCAAATCAGAGTTCCTCCTGATTTCCTTGGCTTGCCCTGCATCCTTTATCCAGAACCTCCTCTGGGAGCGGTGCGTGAGAGGAGACAGATGCAGTGTGGCTCTGGATCATCTCTTTTCTCTCCAGTGTTCCCCTCTTGGCACAGCTTTGAAGTGCCAAGCTGCAGCTGGGAGCACACCTGATGTGGCCCAGGCCTCTCCTCTGGGCTGGAGCCCTGCAGGGCAGCTCCACCATCAACAATTCCATTTCCCATTGCAGGAGTCTCCTTTGGTGTGGAAAAGAGAGAAAGGAAGGAGAATTGCTGCCTTCCCCTCTCTCAGGGCTGCACAAGTCCTCAGATTTCCCTCCTGCTGCCCCCACAGAGAGGAACGCTGGCCTAGGGACTCTGTGCTGTTGAATTTTGGGCAAGGGAGGAGGGGGACACTTGGCTGTCCCTGTGGACAGGAGAAATGGGTGAACACCCAGTCCCAACTACTCATGTGGGATATGTCATCCTCCAGTGATTCTTATTTATTTTTGGAGAGCAGAGATGTTAATTGGTTGCCCCCCGTTAAGGGACAATGAGTATATTGCTTTTACTATCACATCTTTTAAAAGAATCTCTATGGTCTTGGCTTTTTTGACTGTGTTTGCATTTCCTGTTCCCCCCTGCTCTCTGTCTGACTTCTAGACTCCTCTCTGTCTGATTCCCTCAAATACAATGCTCTGAGTAAGGGTATAAATCAAGTATAAAATCTCTGCAGAGGGATTACAGGATGGGCAACTTGTTCCTTTCATGAGGCTTTGGTTCCCATTATCCACAAACTCCAGGCAACCTCCTCATTCCATATTTTGCCTTTGGAAGATCCGTTTTCCAACCAGAAAGATACTGACATTGGAAAAGGACACTTATCTTATACCAAACAGAAATTTATCACTTCTCAAGAAAGGCCAGACACCGCAAATCTAAAATCCCTACAGCAGAGGAATATTCCCATCTCTGTGCCATCCAAGGCTGAACTCCTGCCTCTGGAATTTGCTTCCTCCACGAGTTCAGCAGAGGCAGCCTTTGTGGGGCTGGAGGGCACCCTGGTGAGGAGCTTGGCTTTGGCAAGCCCCGGGCTCAGCTCAGCACATTGTCACTGGGAGCCATCCAAAATCAGGGAGGAAAGGAGCCTGTGGGGCCAAAGTGGAAGGGTCTGGGTGTCATTGCCTGGCATTGCCAGCATGTATTTTTAACTATGGAGAAATGCCCAGAAATGGTCTGTTCTGTGCATCAAAAAGGTCCAACCAGGAATATTCATGTGTGTGAATAAACACACATTGCTATGTGGATATCCTGTCCTGCTCCCTGCTCAGCTTCTCCAAGAATGATTGAAAGTGAATGAGAAGGAGAAAATGTGATTGTGTTGTGCCAATTGATCCATGTCAATTGATCCAAATCTCTGGGGTCAGACCATTAGTACAGGGAATTGTGTTTGTGTTGAAAAGGACCTCAAAGATGATGTAAAGATCCCCAGGGTTGGGACTGCTTCCTCCCGGGAAGTGCCTGTGGCCAGGCTGGACATTGGGGCTCGGAGCAGCCTGGCCCAGTGGAAGGTGTCTCTGCCCGTGGAGGGGGTGGAACTGGGTGATTTTGAAGTCACTGCCAAGCCAAAGCATTCCATCATTCCATGGAAAGAACTGGAACATTTTACAGCACAAATTAATTTCTCCTGACTTTTCCCAGGTGCATTTTTCAGGGTTCATGTCCCTCTCCAGCTTTTCTTCAATCTCCTTTGCTTGGACAACAGCAGGAGCCAGAGCCCTCAGGTGTCACCTGCTGAGATCCCAGCATCTCCAGGATGAGGAATAAATGACAGGATTGGAAAGAAGGAAGCAGCCAGACACATTTTCCCGAGGGAATGGAGGCAAAAAGAAAGGGAATTGCTTTGTCAAGGCTGCCTGGGAAGCCTGGCAGGACTTCTTGCAGTGGCTGCAGCCATCCTGCCTGGCTTCCTGCTCCTACCTAAAGCTTTGACTGCATCCATGCCTTGGCTCCAGCACCTTTGGAAAAGCTTCCCATGGGATGTGTTGCTATCCTGCCTTTTGTGGTTGCTGCTCCTGCTGCTGTGCTTTGTGAATGAAAAGGATTTTTCCAGCCTCTTTCTCTGCCCAGTGAGTTCAGTTGCAACCCCAAATGCAACAAAGGTCAGAATTTCGCAACCAGACTGCAGCAGAGAAGAAAAGCCTTGTTCAAAAGCAGGATGTGTGCCTGGTATTTGCATGGTCACCATGCAAATGATTCCAAATTTCCAGGATGGATTCAAAGCCATGCCGCAGCCAAGGGGGAAAAAAAGTAAAGGGAAGGAAGAATAATGGAGAAATAGAATTGTATTTAATAATTTAATAATCCTTTCAAAAATGATGTGAATATTTAAGCTGGCTGATGGGGCAGGTGCTTGCCTGAATCACTTGTGGGGAGGTGAAGGCCACCCAGTCTCACATCTGAGCAACATCTTGAGCAGAAGGGAGCTCCTGCTCAGCTACAGCGACAATCATCTGGTTTGAATCTGCTCTCCATCCCACTCATGGCATGTGCAGGAATCTCTTCCAGCTCCCCGAGGAGCCCTGCAAAGCCCTTTGCCTTGTCCTCCCTCTCCCGCTCCTATCCTGGGGCAGCTTCAGCCCCAAAATCTCAGGGGACCCCTCTGTCTACAGGAGGCCAAACCTCAGATTTCCCCTCCCGCCCTGCTTGATCCAGGCTTTAATAGGATTCCCTGATTCCTAGAATGAGGATTTCTAAAGAAGCTTGAGGGGGGATCTGATGGTGGCAGGAAAATCCAACGGGTGTTTGCAGCCATCCATGGGGAATACCCAAGCTCTGCAATGGCGTGCATTATCCCTTGGATCAGCAGGGATCACAGGCTGGATGCTGAACCTGAGAGTGGAGGTGCTCCAGCAGCATCCAGACCTTGAAAGGATCCAGAGCTGTTGGAACCCTGGCTGCTGAGAATTCCAGACTCTCTGTGCTGCCAGGCACTGATCCCCAGGAGGGCACTGCATTGACCTGAGGCCCTGGAGAAGGCTTCCCAAATGGAATGCCAGAAGTGGGATTGTGGGTGTGCAGTTTGAATAGAAGTGTGTCATAGATAATAAATCCAAAGAGGTTTCAGGGTGGAGGCTGGTCCTTCTTCTTCACCTTCTTCTCCATGGGTTTGGGTGGAATTGTGGAATTGGAGAGAAAAGGCTACATTGCAGCCTTAGAGTGATTATTTATTGGGTTGAAAGTGAAAATAATTGAGGTGTCATTTCTTAATTGGACACTTAAGCCTTAAAAGCCTTTGGAAAGAAAGAGAGTTAGGCATTTGTGGACCTTGTTAGTTGAATAGCGCAGAACTCACAGTTTGTGAGACAGTAATATAGACAAGAAAAGAGAAATATTTGAGTCTGAGCTGCCTGCAAGAATCCTGGCCACCCTGACCACTGCCAGGAAATATCCAGTGCTGGATACAAATTAGTTTTTAAGGCTCCCCTGGGATCTGCAGAGCCCTGCTGCAAAGGGCTCTGTCCCAGCACAGCTCTCTCCCAGCCGGGCTCAGCGTGCGCCTTCAGTTGGCCTGCAGAGAGCAGCCACAGCCCTGCCCTGCCGGCCCAGCCGCCAACTCTCCCTGGGGCTGGGGCTGAGCACTCCCTGCTGCCAGGGCACTCAGGGCCGCTGCCTGTGCAAACACATCGGCACCGCTGAGAGACACCAAATGACACCTGGGCACTCTGCTCCTGTGCCTTACAAACATGATTAGAAAACAGGCAAATTCTTCAGTGGTGGGAGCAGTGTTGGGACATTAGAATGTATTGTGTTTCCAGTATATTGTATATTCATGTTTTTATACCATAGACTGTCATATGAATAAACAGTATGAAATAAAAAGAAATTATTTGTAAGTTTTATTTATTCATTAAATTTTCTCGACTTTTTTCTATTCTTATCCATCTTAATGTTATTCTATTTCTTCTTAATACTCTTTCTTATTACTCTTCTTCTTCTTCGTTGCTACTTCTATGTATTTTTAAATACTTATCCCTATACCTAATCCTATTCCTATGACTATTCTTCTTCTTCTTCTGCTGCATATTTTTAAATTCTTATTCCTATTCCTATTCTTCTTCTTCTATATATTTTTAAATTCTTATTCCTATTCTTAATCTTCTTCTTCTTCTATGTACTCCTAAACACTTATTTCTATTCTTCTTCTATATCTTCTTAAATAAGACTTCTCTGACTTGTCTACTTCTTAGTCTTCATCTTTGTCTTCTTCCTCTTTGTAATCTTCTTCTTCATCTTCTTTGTCTCCTTCGTCTTTGTCTTCTTCACTGTCTTCGTCTTCTTCGTCTGCCAAGTCATCTTTGTCTTCTTTGTTTTCTTCTATGTCTTTGTCCTCTTCTTCTTGGTCTTTGTCTTCTCTGTGGTTGTCTTAGAGCGGTGAATGCCGAGAGTCTCTGCCAGGAGCGTCGGCGTCACCTTCTGCTTTAGTCCTCGGGCCGTGGCCTCAGGCAGGGACAGCAGAGCAGCCCCCGCAGCGCCCGCAGCGCCCGCCTGAAGCGGGAGGGACGTTTCCTGGGCAGCTCCAGCCATGTCAGCACCCGCCCACCAGCTCCAGAGCGAGCCTCAGCTTGCAGCTCGGCCATGGTGGCACGGCCTAGGGCAGGAGAGGTGCTGGGCAGGGCAGGCAATGCCTCTGCTGCCAGCTCTGTGCCCACGGGGCTGGCAGAGCTGGGCCCCGCTGGGGGACAAGGCTGGCTGTCCTCCCCCTTCACTGGGCCCTCACGCTCCTGCCAACAGCTGGAGCTCCTGCTGTCCTCCAGGTGGGAGACGTCTTCGAGAGAAGCGTCTGCCCATTGGGACAGCAGAGACTGTGTTTCATAATCGTCTTCCTCCACCTCACAGTATTCCTCACTGTCACTGTGCCAAACAGAGGTTTCATGGCTGCCATCCTGTGACAGCGGTGACAGTGCCAGCTCTGAGTCTGTGTCTGCCCAGTCCGGCTCCTCCCTGGGGGCCGGGAATCCCAGCAGGGCAGACCAGGTGCCAGAGGGGCTGTGAGGGGCAGGGACTGGGCTCTGTGTCCCTGCTGCTGGCTGCTCCTCCCTGGGGGCAGGAGGCTCAGCTGCCTCTTCTTCCTCAGGAGCCAGAGGCTTGGGGGTCTCCTCCTCCTCAGCAGCTCCCGCTGGGGCAGCAGCTGCCGGCTCAGCCTCTGTGGCACGGCCTGGGGCAGGAGAGGTGCTGGGCAGGGCAGGCACTGCCTCTGCTGCCAGCTCTGTGCCCATGGGGCAGCCAGAGCTGGGCCCCTCTGGGGGACAAGGCTGGCTGTCCTCCTTCTTCAGTGGGGCCACAAGCTCCTCCCAAGAACCCAGGCTCACATCATCCCACAGCTGAGACACCTCCTCAAGAGAAGAGTTTCCCCGTTGGGACAGGTCTGACTCCACTTCCTCTTCCTCTTCCTCGCTGTAGGCCTCGCTGTCACTGTCCCAGGCTGAGCTCTCCTGGCTGCCTTCCTGTGCCAGCTCTGACTCTGGCACTGCCCACCCCGGCTGCTCCCTGGGGGCCGGGATTCCCAGCAGGGCAGACCCGGTGCTGGGGGTGCTCTGGGGGGCAGGCACGGGGCTCTCTTCCCTCTCTGCTGGTCCTCTTGCTGCAACTGCTGGATCCTGGCTTTCTTCCAGCTGCCTCTGCTCCTGTGGCTGCTGCCCGGATCCCTGGATGTCCAGCAGTGCCCGGCTCAGGATCACATAGCTGATGATCCACACGAGGTCCAGCAGAGCCTGGCTGCAGCCTGGGGGGCTGAGAGGGGCAGGGACTGGGCTCTGTGTCCCTGCTGCTGGCAGCTCCTCCCTGGGGGCAGGAGGCTCTGCTGCCTCTTCTGCCTCAGGAGCCAGAGGCTCGGGGGGCTCCTCCTCCTCAGCAGCTCCCGCTGGGGCAGCAGCTGCCGGCTGGGCCTGCGGGGGACTCTGTAGGGAAGCAGAGGCGCTGGTTAGGGCAGGCACTGCCTCTGCTGCCACCTCTGTGCCCACGGGGCTGGCAGGGCTGGGCCCCCTGGGGGACAAGGCTCAGGCTCCTGGGCACTCACTGCTGGCAAGGCTCTGGCCCACAGCTCACAGCTGATGCCATTTCTCCCTTGGGACAGCTCCTGCCTGCTCCCATCTTCCTCCCATTGGGACAGCTTTGGCTCACTGCCATTGTCCCAGCAGGGCAGCTCTTGGGCTGCAGCCTCCGCTCCTTGGCACAGCTCCTTGGCACTGCTGCTGTCTCTCACCTGGGACAATCCCAGTTCTCTCCTGTCTTCCCATCGTATCATGTGGGAGTGCACATCTTGTCCCCTTGGTGAGAGCTCTTGCTCCCTCTCACCTTCCCTCTAGGAAAGCTCTTGGCCATTGTCCTACTGGGAATCCTCTGGGACACTCCCATATTTTTACAGGGATGCCTCCTGGGATCTCTTGTCTTCTTCCCATCCCAACTCCTGCTGCCCATTCACATTTATTTCCCATTGGGATATCTCTTGGCTCCTCACACATTCTTCCCACTCACACACCTCTTGCTACATCTCCCTCTCCTCTCCCCACTGCTACAGCTCCCACACTGTGACACTTTCTTTCTCTTCCTAGAGTTCTTGGTGTGTCCCACCTCTGCACTGGGAAACTTCCCAAATTCTCACACCTACCTGGTGTTGGGACAGCTCTTGGCTGCTCGTGGCTGTCTGCTGGGACGTTTCTTGGTCTCTCGGCATTTCTTTCTTGCGCGTCTCTTGCAGATCTTCACACTGGGAAAGCTCGCAGTCCATTTTGATAAAGGGCCTCTCCTCCTCCTCAGTCTTTGACAGTGGCAGGACTGACCTGACACTGCCCCTGACCACTGCTCGCTGGGGGACTCTTGCCAGCTGGGCAAGAGGCTAGGAACTGGGAGTTGGAGTTGCCTTTGTGCTCGTCTCTTTCCTTGTCTGTCACTGTCGGCCGCGATCGCTGTTGGCGTCCAGCGCAGACAGAGCCAGGGAGCTGCTTCCTGCACAGAGAGCGGCTCTCCTGGCACTGGGCAGCCCAGGGCTCTGCGCCCCTTAGACACCCTCAGCCAGCCTGGGGCTCCCTGATGTCACAGGGCTCTCTGGCCAGCATCACGTCCCACATCACAAAGGGCCCCGACACCGTGTGCCTGTGTCACAAAGGGCTGGCATAAATGAGATGCTTGACTAGGCCAATATTCAAGCAGCAATCAGTTTATTAATTAATATGTTAAAGTTTGAGTCATACAGCGCTGGGTACAGTGGGGGAAATTTTCCCTGCAAGTGCACGCCGATATTTGGTGCTTACAGATATTTATGGGGTACTCATGAGCCTCCTCAACAGTTTCTATTCCAAATTTTTACATCACAATTCTATACACTATTATCATTTAGTTTTTCTCAGGATGTATCCCAGAAAGGAGTATCCCCAGATGTTGGGAGTCCGGCTTCCAAAAGAAGAAAGAAGTCTCCCAGCTGGTGAGGTCCAGATTCCAGGTGCGGGTTCGCCTTTGAATTGCAAGGACTATCAATCTCATAGCAGTGATGTCCAGCTTCCCTTGGTCGAAACTATCAATCCTGGAGTTGATATTCATCTCCCTTTCTCAAGCTGCTCTTCAATATTTTGTTAAGGTTTCGAGATAAGCATCTTTCCTTTTTATATATTCTAAAGTAATAGTTTCAAAGATCCTTACTGCAAGCAATATTCTAAAATGATACTTCAAAACGTTATTATTGCAAAACTCTTTTTAGCTAGAAGCAGAACGTTCCTGTCAAACAGCAGCATCCTTAAAGCTTTCATTCCAATGCTCCTAAATCAACTTAAGACTTATAAAAGTTATTAACAAACAAGGGATATGTTCAAAGGCCTTCTTCCATGCTTTACTTCCTCAGTTATTTATTAGAATTGTCTTTATAACTGTCCCGTGGTCAGTTTGCACACATATCACAATCACAGAGACACAGGTTGCCTGTGTGTACCTCACACACAACACAGCTTTGCTTTTCACACTGATACCAGACCGGGGGTTCGTGATGGGACATGAAACACAGGGGTTCAGCCTCTCTGGGAGAAAGAAACGAGTGTTTTACGCTATTCGGGAGGGAAAACTACTTTTGGTCGCACTCGTCTGTTGTGCATTGGGCTCAGAAGGCATAACAAATGCTAAAAATAAATCATTAGAAATACATCTGGGTCAAAAATCAGAAACAGTAATTAGGAACATCAATTTTATTGACAAAAGACTTATTAAAAGAAAAACTATATTATTTGAAAAATTTTTCATGTGCAATTTTTTCACTCGCTGTTCTTGCCTTCTTAAACATATGAATTCCTTGTTTCCTCTCATCTGCTGTATTTTGGAAACATTGAAGCATAACTGAGCAGCATCAAGGAAAAAATCAACAGCTGGCTCCAAGGCTTCAGAATCGGTGTGGAACAAGTGGAGGACTCACACGCTTCAGACGTGTGAGCACACAGGCACAAAAGCACCTCTCCTTTCTGGGGCTGCATTGCAGCACACAAGGAGTAAAATCAGAGTTACTCCTGTTCTCACAGTGAAAATGCCTCTTGTGGAAACTCTTGCTGCAAATTACTTAGTGACCATGAAACAATACTGGATTCCAGAAGCAGGGAGATGGGGTACCCTTTCATCTTGTCTGTGTCTTCATCCTAAATTCAATTCCTATTACTCTTCTTCTTCTTCAACATATTTGAAATTTCTTATTACTCTTCTACTGTGCATTATTAAATTCTGATTCTTTGTCTTCATAATCTTCTGTTCTTCATGTTCTTTGTCATCTTCATCCCCTTCTTAATGTTCATCTTCTCCGTCCACATCTCCCCATTCCTGTTTGCTGGCCCCAGATCCCATTGCTGATTGTGGTCTCAGAGGGCCCCCTGCCATGTAATAATAGTATTGACTCCATGATTCCCACAAGGCTGATCAATCTCTATTATTATATTATCATTAAGAAACCCATAGACAGTTACGATACACCTGGACCTAATTGGTCTGCCAATGCAAACACCATCACCATTGGTTAATTAAGAAACCACCCGTAGGTAAACAAATCTCCGTAACACATTCCACACGTTCACAATAACAGGTGCAGCAAGTGAAGATAAGAATTGCTTCTCATTCTTCTCTCTGATCTTCTCACAGCCTTCCCCAGAAAGGCCTGGGGAAGTTGTGCTGGTCTCTGTGGCCAGAGAGCTGCTGCTCCAGGAGCTGGCAGCCCCGTGGGAGCCGCAGCCCTGCAGGCAGGGAGGCTCTGGGAGCACTGGGGGCTGTGGCTGCCGTGTCTGTGCCGCTGCTCCGGCCGTGGCCTCAGGCAGGGACAGCAGAACAGCCCCACAGCGCCCGCCTGAAGCGGGAGGGACGTTTCCTGAGGGCAGCCGGCTGCCCGAGGATGGCATGGGCTCTCCGCCGGGTGGGCCAGGCTCTGGGGGGGCTGTGCGGGGCAGGCACTGAGCTCTCTTCCCTTTCAGCTGTAAATGCTTCCACTCCTACAGCCCTCCGCTGTTGGAGGGAATTCACTTCCAGATGTTGTCTCAGTTCCGCTGAGAGACAGCAAATGACACCTGGGCACTCTGTTCCTGTGCCTTTTTAGAAACTTCATTAGGAAATGAAAACATTCTTCAATAACGGGAGCAGCGCTGCACTGCGGCTTTCAGCCGGCGTGTGCCCCGTGGGCTGCCATGGTCCGGATAGCGCAGTCCTGCTGGGCACAGCCTGTCCCAGCTCCCAAGCAGCTCCCAGCCAACCTTAGCAAGCTCAAGTGATGTCAGCTCCCAGGGATTATCAGCTCATTTGTGACTTCAGCTCCTTAGCTTGCCAGGTGCCACAGCAGATGCAGGGAGAGAGAGGAGAAGCGCTGTGTGAGGTTCCGAAGAATTTCTTATTGGGGTCTTCCACGAAGGTTCTCAGTGACAGCTCTTCTGCCAGCTGGGCAGAAGTAGGGCTTTATACACCTTACAGGGGCTTTGGAAATTGTTCAACAGCAAGGTTCAAGGGAAAGGGACCTATAGGCTTACAGAGAGCTAAGAAGGGTGCAAAGGTGGAAGAGAGGGGCTTGTAAGGTCCAGTCATCCTGACTCGGCATTTCCCATCTCAGGCTTCTGACCACCAGGGAAGTTTTGCAGGCCCTGGGCCTGCTAAAGTGTTGGGACATCAGAATGTATTTTAATTACAGCATATGGTATATTAATGTTTTATATAATAGACTGTAATATGAATATAGATTATGAAACAAAAAGAAATTATTTGTAAGTTTTATTTATTCATTCACTATTCTCTACATTTTTCTATTCTTATCATTCTTAATGCTATTCTTCTTCTTCTTCCTACTCTATCTTATTACTCTTCTTCATTGCTACTTCTATGTATTTCTTAATTCTTATTCCTATTCTTAATCCTATTCCTGTCACTATTCTTCTTTTTCTTCTTCTTCTACGTATTTTTAAATTCTTATTCCTATTCCTATTCTTCAACATCTTCTAGGTATTTCTAAATTCTTATTACTATATTTCTTCTTGAATCTCTTCTTAAATAAGACTTCTCTGACTTGTCTTCTTAGTTTACATCTTTGTCTTCTTCCTCTTTGTCATCCTCTTCTTTATCTTCTTTGTCTCCTTTGTCTTTGTCTTCACTGTCTTTGTCTTCTTCATCTGCCATGTCGTCATCGTCTTCTTTGTTTTCTTCTGTGTCTTTGTCTTAATTTTTTTTGTCTTTGTCTAGTCTGCTGTCATCTAGGAGCGGTGGATGCCGAGAGTCTCTGCCAGGAGCATCTGCTTCGCCTTCTTTGTCTCACACCTTCTTCGTCTTTTCTTAGTCTATTTTAGTCCTCGGGCCGTGGCCTCAGGCAGGGACAGCAGAGCAGCCCCCGCAGCGCCCGCAGCGCCCGCCTGAAGCGGGAGGGACGTTTCCTGGGGGCAGCCGGCTGCCCGCGGAGGCTCTGGGCTCCCAGCTGGCCAGCCCAGGGGCTGGGGGGGCTGTGCAGGGCAGGTGCTGGCCCTGGGCTGCACGGCTCCTGTGCCAGGCACTCAGCCCAGGCCTCCCGAGGGATGGGCACTGGCAGCTCCTCTGCCCCTAAAACTTTCCATTTGAGCTCTTGGTCCTCTGGGGGCAGCTCCAGGATGCTGACATCGTCCCACTCGTCCTCCTCTGGGGCCAAGGGCCTGGTCCCCATGCTGTGCTCGGTCTCGTCTTCCCAGTTTGCCTGCATGAGCTCCTTGTCACTGTCATCTTCCCAACTGGGATGTCCTGAGGGGCTGCTGCCATTCCCTCTGGACACGTCTTGGCCAGTGCAGGCTTCTCCTTGGGAAAGGTCTTGGCCAGTATATTCTTCCCAGTTGGAAAATTCTGCACACTTGATGACATCTCCTCTGGACAGCCCTTGCTCTACGTAACCTTCCCAGTGTGAGGAGTCTTGTGAGCTGCTAAATTCTCCCTGGGACAGGTTTTGGTCTAAATATTTTTCCCAGCCGGAGAGTTGGCGGCAACTCTTGACTTCCCCAAGGGACAGATCTTCCCCGGTGCATTGTTCACAGACAGGCACTACCTGGGACAGCTCAGGGTCTCTAACCTGGAAGGGCTCCAGGTCATCCAAGAATTGCCAAAGTTTCATTTCCTCGTCGGAGTCGTCCATCCTCTCCTGCATTTCCAGCACTGACCCTGCTGCTGCCTCCTCAGCATCTCCAGCCAGGGCAGCAGCTGCCAGCTCGACATCCATGGGACTGCCTGGGGCAGGAGAGGTGCTGGGCAGGGCAGGGTCTGCCCCTGCTGCCACCTCTGTGCCCACGGGGCTGGCAGAGCTGGGCCACGCTGGGGGAAGAGCCATGCTGTCCTCAGGAGCAAGCTCAATGGCCTCTTCCACTTTGGGCAGCTCCTCATCACTCGAGCTGTCCCCTGAAACCACCACCATGTCCTCTTCCACAGGGGACAGCTTCTCCTCACCTGTGCTGTCCCCTGGAGGGACCTCGATATTGTCTTGCACTAGGGACAGCTCCTGTTCACTTGTGCTGTCGTCTGGAATGACCTGGATGTCCTCTTCCACTGAGGACAGCTCCGGGTCACTCATCCTGTCCTCTGAAAGGACCTCAATGTCCTCTTCCACTGAGGACAGCTCCTGGTCACTCGCACTGTCCTCTGGAGTGACCTGGATGTCCTCTTCCACTGAGGACAGCTCCTGGTAACTTCTGCTGTCCTCTGGAATGACCTCCAGGTCTTCTTCTACTGACGACAGCTCCTGGTCACTCCTGCCATCCTCAGGAACGTCCTCGATGTCCTCTTCCACTGAGGACAGCTCCTGGTCACTTCCACTGTCCTCTCCAGAGTCCTCATAGTCCTCTTGCACTGAGGCCAGCTCCTGGTCACCTGCAGCATCCTCTGGAACGTCCTCAATGTCCTCTTCCACTGAGGACGGTTCTTGGTCACTTTCACTGTCCTCCCCAGAGGCCTCATAGTCCTCTTCCACTGAGGACAGCTCCTGGTCACTTGCAACGTCCTCTGGAACGTCCTCGATGTCCTCTTGCACTGAGGACAGCTCCTGGTCACTTCCACTGTCCTCTCCAGAGTCCTCATAGTCCTCTTTCACTGAGGACAGCTCTTGGTCACTCTCGCTGTCCTCTCCAGAGGCCTCGATGTTCTCCTGCACAGAGGACAGCTCCTGATCACTTGTGCTGTCTTCTGGAATGTCCTCAATTGCCTCTTCCACTGAGGACAGCTCCTGGTCACTTGTGCTGTCCCCTGGAATGTCCTCAATTGCCTCTTCCACTGAGGACAGCTCCTGGTCACTTGTGCTGTCTTCTGGAATGTCCTCAATTGCCTCTTCCACTTCGGACAGCTCTGGCTCAGTGTCACTGCCAGCTGGAGAGAGCTCAATGGCCTCTTCCAGCTGGGACAGCTCCTCATCGTAGGGTGAGGGACAAGGCTGGGTGTTCTCCTCGTCCTTCACGGGAGGCACAGCTTTCTCCCCAGCTGCTGGCTCGGCCTGCGGAGGACTCTGTAGGGAAGGAGAGGCGCTGGTTAGGGCAGGCACTGCCTCTGCTGCCACCTCTGTGCCCACGGGGCTGGCAGGGCTGGGCCCCCTGGGGGACAAGGCTCAGGCTCCTGGGCACTCACTGCTGCCAAGGCTCTGGCCCACAGCTCACAGCTGATGCCATTTCTCCATTGGGACAGCTCCTGCCTGCTCCCATCTTCCTCCCATTGGGACAGCTTTGGCTCACTGCCATTGTCCCAGCAGGGCAGCTCTTGGCCTGCAGCCTCTGCTCCTTGGCACAGCTCCTTGGCACTGCTGCTGTCTCTCACCTGGGACAATCCCAGTTCTCTACTGCCTTCCCATTGGGACATGTGGCAGTGCACATCTTGTCCCCATGCTGAGCGCCCTTGCTCCCTCTCACCTTCCCTCTAGGAAAGCTCTTGGCCATTGTCCCACTGGGATTCCACACTCCCATATTTTTACAGGGTTGCCTCGTGGGATCTCTCATCTTCTTCCCATCCCAACTCCTGATGCCCACTCACATTTATTTCCCATTGGGATATGTTTTGTGTTTTCACACATTCTTCCCACTCACACACCTCTTGCTACATATCTCACTCTCCTCTCCCCACTGCTACAGCTCCCGCACTGTGACACTTTTTTCTGTTCCTAGCGCTCTTGCTGTGTCCCACCTCTGGACTGGGAAACTTCCCAAATTCTCACACCTACCTGGTGTTGGAACAGCTCTTGGCTGCTCCTGGCTCCACGCTGGGACATTACTTGGACTCTCGGCATTTCTTTCTGCTGCCTCTCTTGCACATCTTCCCACTGGGAATCCTCACGGTCCATGTTGATAAAGGGCCTCTCCTCCTCCTCAGTCTTTGACAGTGGCAGGACTGACCTGACACTGCCCCCGACCACTGCCTGCTGGGGGACTCTTGCCAGCTGGGCAAGGGGCTGGGAACTGGGAGTTGGAGTTGCCTCTGTCGTCTTCACTCTCCTTGTCTGTCACTGTCGGCCGCGATCGCTGTTGGCGTCCAGCGCAGACAGAGCCAGGGAGCTGCTTCCTGCACAGAGAGCGGCTCTCCTGGCACTGGGCAGCCCAGGGCTCTGCGCCCCTTAGACACCCTCAGCCAGCCTGGGGCTCCCTGATGTCACAGGGCTCTCTGGCCAGCATCACGTCCCACATCACAAAGGGCCCCGATACCGTCTGCCTGTGTCACAAAGGGCTGGCATAAGTGAGAAGCTTGTCTAGGCCAATATTCAAGCAGCAATCAATTTATTAATTAATATGTTAAAGTTTGAGCCATACAGCGCTGGGTACAGTGGGGGAAATTTTCCCTGCAAGTGCACGCCGATAGTTGGTGCTTACAGATATTTATGGGGTACTCATGAGCTTTCTCAGCAGTTTCTATTCCCAGTATTTCTGTCACAGTTCTATACACTATTGTCATTTAGTTTTTCTCAGGATGTACCCCAGAAAGGAGTATCCCCAGATGGTGGAGTCCGGCTTCCAAAAGAAGAAAGAAGTCTCCCAGCTGGTGAGGTCCAGATTCCAGGTGCGGGTTCGCCTTTGAATTGCAAGGACTATCAATCTCATAGCAGTGATGTCCAGCTTCCCTTGGTCGAAACCATCAATCCTGGAGTTGATGTTCATTTCCCTTTCTCAAGCTGCTCTTCAATATATTGTTAAGGTTTCGAGATAAGCATCTTTCCTTTTTATATATTCTAAAGTAATAGTTTCAAAGATCCTTACTGCAAGCAATATTCTAAAATGATACTTCAAAACGTTATTATTGCAAAACTCTTTTTAGCTAGAAGCAGAACGTTCCTGTCAAACAGCAGCATCCTTAAAGCTTTCATTCCAATGCTCCTAAATCAACTTAAGACTTATAAAAGTTATTAACAAACAAGGGATATGTTCAAAGGCCTTCTTCCATGCTTTACTTCCTCAGTTATTTATTAGAATTGTCTTTATAACTGTCCCGTGGTCAGTTTGCACACATATCACAATCACAGAGACACAGGTTGCCTGTGTGTACCTCACACACAACACAGCTTTGCTTTTCACACTGATACCAGACCGGGGGTTCGTGATGGGACATGAAACACAGGGGTTCAGCCTCTCTGGGAGAAAGAAACGAGTGTTTTACGCTATTCGGGAGGGAAAACTACTTTTGGTCGCACTCGTCTGTTGTGCATTGGGCTCAGAAGGCATAACAAATGCTAAAAATAAATCATTAGAAATACATCTGGGTCAAAAATCAGAAACAGTAATTAGGAACATCAATTTTATTGACAAAAGATTTATTAAAAGAAAAACTATATTATTTGAAAAATCTTTCATATGCAATTTTTTCACTCGCTGTTCTTGCCTTCTTAAACATATGAATTCCTTGTTTCCTCTCATCTGCTGTATTTTGGAAACATTGAAGCATAACTGAGCAGCATCAAGGAAAAAATCAACAGCTGGCTCCAAGGCTTCAGAATCGGTGTGGAACAAGTGGAGGACTCACACGCTTCAGACGTGTGAGCACACAGGCACAAAAGCACCTCTCCGTTCTGGGGCTGCATTGCAGCACACAAGGAGTAAAATCAGAGTTACTCCTGTTCTCACAGTGAAAATGCCTCTTGTGGAAACTCTTGCTGCAACCAACTTAGTGACCATGAAACAATACTGGATTCCAGAAGCTGGTCCATGGGGTACCCTTTCATCTTGTCTGTGTCTTCATCCTAAATTCAATTCCTATTACTCTTCTTCTTCTTCAACATATTTGAAATTTCTTATTACTCTTCTACTGTGCATTATTAAATTCTGATGCTTTGTCTTCATAATCTTCTGTTCTTCATGTTCTTTGTCATCTTCATCCCCTTCTTAATGTTCATCTTCTCCGTCCACATCTCCCCATTCCTGTTTGCTGGCCCCAGATCCCATTGCTGTTTGTGGTCTCAGAGGGCCCCCTGCCATGTAATAATAGTATTGACTCCATGATTCCCAGAAGGCTGATCAATCTCTATTATTATATTATCATTAAGAAACCCATAGACAGTTACGATACACCTGGACCTAATTGGTCTGCCAATGCAAACACCATCACCATTGGTTAATTAAGAAACCACCCGTAGGTAAACAAATCTCCGTAACACATTCCACACGTTCACAATAACAGGTGCAGCAAGTGAAGATAAGAATTGCTTCTCATTCTTCTCTCTGATCTTCTCACAGCCTTCCCCAGAAAGGCCTGGGGAAGTTGTGCTGCTCTCTGTGGCCAGAGAGCTGCTGCTCCAGGAGCTGGCAGCCCCGTGGGAGCCGCAGCCCTGCAGGCAGGGAGGCTCTGGGAGCACTGGGGGCTGTGGCTGCCGTGTCTGTGCCGCTGCTCCGGCCGTGGCCTCAGGCAGGGACAGCGGAACAGCCCCACAGCGCCCGCCTGAAGCGGGAGGGACGTTTCCTGAGGGCAGCCGGCTGCCCGAGGATGGCATGGGCTCTCCGCCGGGTGGGCCAGGGTCTGGGGGGGCTGTGCGGGGCAGGCACTGAGCTCTCTTCCCTTTCAGCTGTAAATGCTTCCACTCCTACAGCCCTCCACTGTTGGAGGGAATTCACTTCCAGATGTTGCCTCAGTTCCGCTGAGAGACAGCAAATGACACCTGGGCACTCTGTTCCTGTGCCTTTTTAGAAACTTCGTTAGAAAATGAAAACATTCTTCAATAACGGGAGCAGCGCTGCACTGCGGCTTTCAGCCGGGGTGTGCCCCGTGGGCTGCCATGGTCCGGATAGCGCAGTCCTGCTGGGCACAGCCTGTCCCAGCTCCCAAGCAGCTCCCAGCCAACCTTAGCAAGCTCAAGTGATGTCAGCTCCCAGGGATTATCAGCTCATTTGTGATTTCAGCTCCTTAGCTTGCCAGGTGCCACAGCAGACGCAGGGAGAGAGAGGAGAAGCGCTGTGTGAGGTTCCGAAGAATTTCTTATTGGGGTCTTCCACGAAGGTTCTCAGTGACAGCTCTTCTGCCAGCTGGGCAGAAGTAGGGCTTTATACACCTTACAGGGGCTTTGGAAATTGTTCAACAGCAAGGTTCAAGGGAAAGGGACCTATAGGCTTACAGAGAGCTAAGAAGGGTGCAAAGGTGGAAGAGAGGGGCTTGTAAGGTCCAGTCATCCTGACTCGGCATTTCCCATCTCAGGCTTCTGACCACCAGGGAAGTTTTGCAGGCCCTGGGCCTGCTAAAGTGGTGGGACATTAGAATGTATTTTAATTACAGCATATGGTATATTAATGTTTTATATAATAGACTGTAATATGAATATAGATTATGAAACAAAAAGAAATTATTTGTAAGTTTTATTTATTCATTCACTATTCTCTACATTTTTCTATTCTTATCATTCTTAATGCTATTCTTCTTCTTCTTCCTACTCTATCTTATTACTCTTCTTCATTGCTACTTCTATGTATTTCTTAATTCTTATTCCTATTCTTAATCCTATTCCTGTCACTATTCTTCTTTTTCTTCTTCTTCTACGTATTTTTAAATTCTTATTCCTATTCCTATTCTTCAACATCTTCTAGGTATTTCTAAATTCTTATTACTATATTTCTTCTTGAATCTCTTCTTAAATAAGACTTCTCTGACTTGTCTTCTTAGTTTACATCTTTGTCTTCTTCCTCTTTGTCATCCTCTTCTTTATCTTCTTTGTCTCCTTTGTCTTTGTCTTCACTGTCTTTGTCTTCTTCATCTGCCATGTCGTCATCGTCTTCTTTGTTTTCTTCTGTGTCTTTGTCTTAATTTTTTTTGTCTTTGTCTAGTCTGCTGTCATCTAGGAGCGGTGGATGCCGAGAGTCTCTGCCAGGAGCATCTGCTTCGCCTTCTTTGTCTCACACCTTCTTCGTCTTTTCTTAGTCTATTTTAGTCCTCGGGCCGTGGCCTCAGGCAGGGACAGCAGAGCAGCCCCCGCAGCGCCCGCAGCGCCCGCCTGAAGCGGGAGGGACGTTTCCTGGGGGCAGCCGGCTGCCCGCGGAGGCTCTGGGCTCCCAGCTGGCCAGCCCAGGGGCTGGGGGGGCTGTGCAGGGCAGGTGCTGGCCCTGGGCTGCACGGCTCCCGTGCCAGGCACTCAGCCCAGGCCTCCCGAGGGATGGGCACTGGCAGCTCCTCTGCCCCTAAAACTTTCCATTTGAGCTCTTGGTCCTCTGGGGGCAGCTCCAGGATGCTGACATCGTCCCACTCGTCCTCCTCTGGGGCCAAGGGCCTGGTCCCCATGCTGTGCTCGGTCTCGTCTTCCCAGTTCGCCTGCATGAGCTCCTTGTCACTGTCATCTTCCCAACTGGGATGTCCTGAGGGGCTGCTGCCATTCCCTCTGGACACGTCTTGGCCAGTGCAGGCTTCTCCTTGGGAAAGGTCTTGGCCAGTATATTCTTCCCAGTTGGAAAATTCTGCACACTTGATGACATCTCCTCTGGACAGCCCTTGCTCTACGTAACCTTCCCAGTGTGAGGAGTCTTGTGAGCTGCTAAATTCTCCCTGGGACAGGTTTTGGTCTAAATATTTTTCCCAGCCGGAGAGTTGGCGGCAACTCTTGACTTCCCCAAGGGACAGATCTTCCCCGGTGCATTGTTCACAGACAGGCACTACCTGGGACAGCTCAGGGTCTCTAACCTGGAAGGGCTCCAGGTCATCCAAGAATTGCCAAAGTTTCATTTCCTCGTCGGAGTCGTCCATCCTCTCCTGCATTTCCAGCACTGACCCTGCTGCTGCCTCCTCAGCATCTCCAGCCAGGGCAGCAGCTGCCAGCTCGACATCCATGGGACTGCCTGGGGCAGGAGAGGTGCTGGGCAGGGCAGGGTCTGCCCCTGCTGCCACCTCTGTGCCCACGGGGCTGGCAGAGCTGGGCCACGCTGGGGGAAGAGCCATGCTGTCCTCAGGAGCAAGCTCAATGGCCTCTTCCACTTTGGGCAGCTCCTCATCACTCGAGCTGTCCCCTGAAACCACCACCATGTCCTCTTCCACAGGGGACAGCTTCTCCTCACCTGTGCTGTCCCCTGGAGGGACCTCGATATTGTCTTGCACTAGGGACAGCTCCTGTTCACTTGTGCTGTCGTCTGGAATGACCTGGATGTCCTCTTCCACTGAGGACAGCTCCGGGTCACTCATCCTGTCCTCTGAAAGGACCTCAATGTCCTCTTCCACTGAGGACAGCTCCTGGTCACTCGCACTGTCCTCTGGAGTGACCTGGATGTCCTCTTCCACTGAGGACAGCTCCTGGTAACTTCTGCTGTCCTCTGGAATGACCTCCAGGTCTTCTTCTACTGACGACAGCTCCTGGTCACTCCTGCCATCCTCAGGAACGTCCTCGATGTCCTCTTCCACTGAGGACGGTTCTTGGTCGCTTTCACTGTCCTCCCCAGAGGCCTCATAGTCCTCTTCCACTGAGGACAGCTCCTGGTCACTTGCAACGTCCTCTGGAACGTCCTCGATGTCCTCTTGCACTGAGGACAGCTCCTGGTCACTTCCACTGTCCTCTCCAGAGTCCTCATAGTCCTCTTTCACTGAGGACAGCTCTTGGTCACTCTCGCTGTCCTCTCCAGAGGCCTCGATGTTCTCCTGCACAGAGGACAGCTCCTGATCACTTGTGCTGTCTTCTGGAATGTCCTCAATTGCCTCTTCCACTGAGGACAGCTCCTGGTCACTTGTGCTGTCCCCTGGAATGTCCTCAATTGCCTCTTCCACTGAGGACAGCTCCTGGTCACTTGTGCTGTCTTCTGGAATGTCCTCAATTGCCTCTTCCACTTCGGACAGCTCTGGCTCAGTGTCACTGCCAGCTGGAGAGAGCTCAATGGCCTCTTCCAGCTGGGACAGCTCCTCATCGTAGGGTGAGGGACAAGGCTGGGTGTTCTCCTCGTCCTTCACGGGAGGCACAGCTTTCTCCCCAGCTGCTGGCTCGGCCTGCGGAGGACTCTGTAGGGAAGGAGAGGCGCTGGTTAGGGCAGGCACTGCCTCTGCTGCCACCTCTGTGCCCACGGGGCTGGCAGGGCTGGGCCCCCTGGGGGACAAGGCTCAGGCTCCTGGGCACTCACTGCTGCCAAGGCTCTGGCCCACAGCTCACAGCTGATGCCATTTCTCCATTGGGACAGCTCCTGCCTGCTCCCATCTTCCTCCCATTGGGACAGCTTTGGCTCACTGCCATTGTCCCAGCAGGGCAGCTCTTGGCCTGCAGCCTCTGCTCCTTGGCACAGCTCCTTGGCACTGCTGCTGTCTCTCACCTGGGACAATCCCAGTTCTCTACTGCCTTCCCATTGGGACATGTGGCAGTGCACATCTTGTCCCCATGCTGAGCGCCCTTGCTCCCTCTCACCTTCCCTCTGGGAAAGCTCTTGGCCATTGTCCCACTGGGATTCCACACTCCCATATTTTTACAGGGATGCCTCGTGGGATCTCTCATCTTCTTCCCATCCCAACTCCTGATGCCCACTCACATTTATTTCCCATTGGGATATGTTTTGTGTTTTCACACATTCTTCCCACTCACACACCTCTTGCTACATATCTCACTCTCCTCTCCCCACTGCTACAGCTCCCGCACTGTGACACTTTTTTCTGTTCCTAGCGCTCTTGCTGTGTCCCACCTCTGGACTGGGAAACTTCCCAAATTCTCACACCTACCTGGTGTTGGAACAGCTCTTGGCTGCTCCTGGCTCCACGCTGGGACATTACTTGGACTCTCGGCATTTCTTTCTGCTGCCTCTCTTGCACATCTTCCCACTGGGAATCCTCACGGTCCATGTTGATAAAGGGCCTCTCCTCCTCCTCAGTCTTTGACAGTGGCAGGACTGACCTGACACTGCCCCCGACCACTGCCTGCTGGGGGACTCTTGCCAGCTGGGCAAGGGGCTGGGAACTGGGAGTTGGAGTTGCCTCTGTCGTCTTCACTCTCCTTCTCTGTCGCTGTCGGCCGCGATCGCTGTTGGCGTCCAGCGCAGACAGAGCCAGGGAGCTGCTTCCTGCACAGAGAGCGGCTCTCCTGGCACTGGGCAGCCCAGGGCTCTGCGCCCCTTAGACACCCTCAGCCAGCCTGGGGCTCCCTGATGTCACAGGGCTCTCTGGCCAGCATCACGTCCCACATCACAAAGGGCCCCGATACCGTCTGCCTGTGTCACAAAGGGCTGGCATAAGTGAGAAGCTTGTCTAGGCCAATATTCAAGCAGCAATCAATTTATTAATTAATATGTTAAAGTTTGAGCCATACAGCGCTGGGTACAGTGGGGGAAATTTTCCCTGCAAGTGCACGCCGATAGTTGGTGCTTACAGATATTTATGGGGGTACTCATGAGCTTTCTCAGCAGTTTCTATTCCCAGTATTTCTGTCACAGTTCTATACACTATTGTCATTTAGTTTTTCTCAGGATGTACCCCAGAAAGGAGTATCCCCAGATGGTGGAGTCCGGCTTCCAAAAGAAGAAAGAAGTCTCCCAGCTGGTGAGGTCCAGATTCCAGGTGCGGGTTCGCCTTTGAATTGCAAGGACTATCAATCTCATAGCAGTGATGTCCAGCTTCCCTTGGTCGAAACCATCAATCCTGGAGTTGATGTTCATTTCCCTTTCTCAAGCTGCTCTTCAATATATTGTTAAGGTGTCGAGATAAGCATCTTTCCTTTTATATATTCTAAAGCTATAGTTTCAAAGATCCTTACTACAAGGAATATTCTAAAATATACTTCAAAATATTATTATTGCAAAACTCTTTTTAGCTAGAAGCAGAAAGTGCCTGTCAAACAGCAACATCCTTAAAGCTTTAATTCCAATGCTCCTAAATCAACTTAAGACTTATAAAAGTTAATTGCAAACAAGGGATATGTTCAAAGTCCTTCTTCCATGCTTTACTTCCTCAGTTATTTATTAGAATTGTCTTTATAACTGTTCCACAGTCAGTTTGCACACATAACACAATCACAGAGACACAGGTTGCCTGTGTGTACCTGACACAATACACAGCTTTGTATTTCACACTGATACCAGACTGGGGATTCATGATGGGACATGAAACACAGGGTTCAGCCTCTCTGGGAGAAAGAAACGAGTGTTTTACGCTATTCGGGAGGGAAAACTACTTTTGGTCGCACTTGTCTGTTGTGCATTGGGCTCAGAAGGCATAACAAATGCTAAAAATAAATCATTATAAATACATCTGGGTCAAAAATCCGAAATAGTAATTAGGAGCATCAATTTTATTGACAAAAGATTTATTAAAAGAAAAACTATATTATTTGAAAAATCTTTCATATGCAATTTTTTCACTCGCTGTTCTTGCCTTCTTAAACATATGAATTCCTTGTTTCCTCTCATCTGCTGTATTTTGGAAACTTTGAAGCATAACTGAGCAGCATCAAGGAAAAAATCAACAGCTGGCTCCAAGGCTTCAGAATCGGTGTGGAACAAGTGGAGGACTCACACGCTTCAGACGTGTGAGCACACAGGCACAAAAGCACCTCTCCGTTCTGGGGCTGCATTGCAGCACACAAGGAGTAAAATCAGAGTTACTCCTGTTCTCACAGTGAAAATGCCTCTTGTGGAAACTCTTGCTGCAACCAACTTAGTGACCATGAAACAATACTGGATTCCAGAAGCTGGTCCATGGGGTACTCTTTCATCTTGCCTGTGTCTTCATCCTAAATTCAATTCCTATTACTCTTCTTCTTCTTCAACATATTTGAAATTTCTTATTACTCTTCTACTGTGCATTATTAAATTCTGATGCTTTGTCTTCATAATCTTCTGTTCTTCATGTTCTTTGTCATCTTCATCCCCTTCTTAATGTTCATCTTCTCCGTCCACATCTCCCCATTCCTGTTTGCTGGCCCCAGATCCCATTGCTGTTTGTGGTCTCAGAGGGCCCCCTGCCATGTAATAATAGTATTGACTCCATGATTCCCACATGGCTGATCAATCTCTTATTATTATATTATTATTAAGAAACCCAGAGACAGTTATGATACGCCTGGACCTAATTGGTCTGCCAATGCAAACACCATCACCATTGGTTAATTAAGAAATCACCCTTTGCTAAACAAATCTCCGTAACACATTCCACACGTTCACAATAACAGGTGCAGCAAGTGAAGATAAGAATTGCTTCTCATTCTTCTCTCTGATCTTCTCACAGCCTTCCCCAGAAAGGCCTGGGGAAGTTGTGCTGCTCTCTGTGGCCAGAGAGCTGCTGCTCCAGGAGCTGGCAGCCCCGTGGGAGCCGCAGCCCTGCAGGCAGGGAGGCTCTGGGAGCACTGGGGGCTGTGGCTGCCGTGTCTGTGCCGCTGCTCCGGCCGTGGCCTCAGGCAGGGACAGCAGAACAGCCCCACAGCGCCCGCCTGAAGCGGGAGGGACGTTTCCTGAGGGCAGCCGGCTGCCCGAGGATGGCATGGGCTCTCCGCCGGGTGGGCCAGGGTCTGGGGGGGCTGTGCGGGGCAGGCACTGAGCTCTCTTCCCTTTCAGCTGTAAATGCTTCCACTCCTACAGCCCTCCACTGTTGGAGGGAATTCACTTCCAGATGTTGCCTCAGTTCCGCTGAGAGACAGCAAATGACACCTGGGCACTCTGTTCTTGTGCCTTTTTAGAAACTTCGTTAGAAAATGAAAACATTCTTCAATAACGGGAGCAGCGCTGCACTGCGGCTTTCAGCCGGGGTGTGCCCCGTGGGCTGCCATGGTCCGGATAGCGCAGTCCTGCTGGGCACAGCCTGTCCCAGCTCCCAAGCAGCTCCCAGCCAACCTTAGCAAGCTCAAGTGATGTCAGCTCCCAGGGATTATCAGCTCATTTGTGATTTCAGCTCCTTAGCTTGCCAGGTGCCACAGCAGACGCAGGGAGAGAGAGGAGAAGCGCTGTGTGAGGTTCCGAAGAATTTCTTATTGGGGTCTTCCACGAAGGTTCTCAGTGACAGCTCTTCTGCCAGCTGGGCAGAAGTAGGGCTTTATACACCTTACAGGGGCTTTGGAAATTGTTCAACAGCAAGGTTCAAGGGAAAGGGACCTATAGGCTTACAGAGAGCTAAGAAGGGTGCAAAGGTGGAAGAGAGGGGCTTGTAAGGTCCAGTCATCCTGACTCGGCATTTCCCATCTCAGGCTTCTGACCACCAGGGAAGTTTTGCAGGCCCTGGACCTGCTAAAGTGGTGGGACATTAGAATGTATTTTAATTACAGCATATGGTATATTAATGTTTTATATAATAGACTGTAATATGAATATAGATTATGAAACAAAAAGAAATTATTTGTAAGTTTTATTTATTCATTCACTATTCTCTACATTTTTCTATTCTTATCATTCTTAATGCTATTCTTCTTCTTCTTCCTACTCTATCTTATTACTCTTCTTCATTGCTACTTCTATGTATTTCTTAATTCTTATTCCTATTCTTAATCCTATTCCTGTCACTATTCTTCTTTTTCTTCTTCTTCTACGTATTTTTAAATTCTTATTCCTATTCCTATTCTTCAACATCTTCTAGGTATTTCTAAATTCTTATTACTATATTTCTTCTTGAATCTCTTCTTAAATAAGACTTCTCTGACTTGTCTTCTTAGTTTACATCTTTGTCTTCTTCCTCTTTGTCATCCTCTTCTTTATCTTCTTTGTCTCCTTTGTCTTTGTCTTCACTGTCTTTGTCTTCTTCATCTGCCATGTCGTCATCGTCTTCTTTGTTTTCTTCTGTGTCTTTGTCTTAATTTTTTTTGTCTTTGTCTAGTCTGCTGTCATCTAGGAGCGGTGGATGCCGAGAGTCTCTGCCAGGAGCATCTGCTTCGCCTTCTTTGTCTCACACCTTCTTCGTCTTTTCTTAGTCTATTTTAGTCCTCGGGCCGTGGCCTCAGGCAGGGACAGCAGAGCAGCCCCCGCAGCGCCCGCAGCGCCCGCCTGAAGCGGGAGGGACGTTTCCTGGGGGCAGCCGGCTGCCCGCGGAGGCTCTGGGCTCCCAGCTGGCCAGCCCAGGGGCTGGGGGGGCTGTGCAGGGCAGGTGCTGGCCCTGAGCTGCACGGCTCCCGTGCCAGGCACTCAGCCCAGGCCTCCCGAGGGATGGGCACTGGCAGCTCCTCTGCCCCTAAAACTTTCCATTTGAGCTCTTGGTCCTCTGGGGGCAGCTCCAGGATGCTGACATCGTCCCACTCGTCCTCCTCTGGGGCCAAGGGCCTGGTCCCCATGCTGTGCTCGGTCTCGTCTTCCCAGTTTGCCTGCATGAGCTCCTTGTCACTGTCATCTTCCCAACTGGGATGTCCTGAGGGGCTGCTGCCATTCCCTCTGGACACGTCTTGGCCAGTGCAGGCTTCTCCTTGGGAAAGGTCTTGGCCAGTATATTCTTCCCAGTTGGAAAATTCTGCACACTTGATGACATCTCCTCTGGACAGCCCTTGCTCTACGTAACCTTCCCAGTGTGAGGAGTCTTGTGAGCTGCTAAATTCTCCCTGGGACAGGTTTTGGTCTAAATATTTTTCCCAGCCGGAGAGTTGGCGGCAACTCTTGACTTCCCCAAGGGACAGATCTTCCCCGGTGCATTGTTCACAGACAGGCACTACCTGGGACAGCTCAGGGTCTCTAACCTGGAAGGGCTCCAGGTCATCCAAGAATTGCCAAAGTTTCATTTCCTCGTCGGAGTCGTCCATCCTCTCCTGCATTTCCAGCACTGACCCTGCTGCTGCCTCCTCAGCATCTCCAGCCAGGGCAGCAGCTGCCAGCTCGACATCCATGGGACTGCCTGGGGCAGGAGAGGTGCTGGGCAGGGCAGGGTCTGCCCCTGCTGCCACCTCTGTGCCCACGGGGCTGGCAGAGCTGGGCCACGCTGGGGGAAGAGCCATGCTGTCCTCAGGAGCAAGCTCAATGGCCTCTTCCACTTTGGGCAGCTCCTCATCACTCGAGCTGTCCCCTGAAACCACCACCATGTCCTCTTCCACAGGGGACAGCTTCTCCTCACCTGTGCTGTCCCCTGGAGGGACCTCGATATTGTCTTGCACTAGGGACAGCTCCTGTTCACTTGTGCTGTCGTCTGGAATGACCTGGATGTCCTCTTCCACTGAGGACAGCTCCGGGTCACTCATCCTGTCCTCTGAAAGGACCTCAATGTCCTCTTCCACTGAGGACAGCTCCTGGTCACTCGCACTGTCCTCTGGAGTGACCTGGATGTCCTCTTCCACTGAGGACAGCTCCTGGTAACTTCTGCTGTCCTCTGGAATGACCTCCAGGTCTTCTTCTACTGACGACAGCTCCTGGTCACTCCTGCCATCCTCAGGAACGTCCTCGATGTCCTCTTCCACTGAGGACAGCTCCTGGTCACTTCCACTGTCCTCTCCAGAGTCCTCATAGTCCTCTTGCACTGAGGCCAGCTCCTGGTCACCTGCAGCATCCTCTGGAACGTCCTCAATGTCCTCTTCCACTGAGGACGGTTCTTGGTCGCTTTCACTGTCCTCCCCAGAGGCCTCATAGTCCTCTTCCACTGAGGACAGCTCCTGGTCACTTGCAACGTCCTCTGGAACGTCCTCGATGTCCTCTTGCACTGAGGACAGCTCCTGGTCACTCTCGCTGTCCTCTCCAGAGGCCTCGATGTTCTCCTGCACAGAGGACAGCTCCTGATCACTTGTGCTGTCTTCTGGAATGTCCTCAATTGCCTCTTCCACTGAGGACAGCTCCTGGTCACTTGTGCTGTCCCCTGGAATGTCCTCAATTGCCTCTTCCACTGAGGACAGCTCCTGGTCACTTGTGCTGTCTTCTGGAATGTCCTCAATTGCCTCTTCCACTTCGGACAGCTCTGGCTCAGTGTCACTGCCAGCTGGAGAGAGCTCAATGGCCTCTTCCAGCTGGGACAGCTCCTCATCGCAGGGTGAGGGACAAGGCTGGGTGTTCTCCTCGTCCTTCACGGGAGGCACAGCTTTCTCCCCAGCTGCTGGCTCGGCCTGCGGAGGACTCTGTAGGGAAGGAGAGGCGCTGGTTAGGGCAGGCACTGCCTCTGCTGCCACCTCTGTGCCCACGGGGCTGGCAGGGCTGGGCCCCCTGGGGGACAAGGCTCAGGCTCCTGGGCACTCACTGCTGCCAAGGCTCTGGCCCACAGCTCACAGCTGATGCCATTTCTCCATTGGGACAGCTCCTGCCTGCTCCCATCTTCCTCCCATTGGGACAGCTTTGGCTCACTGCCATTGTCCCAGCAGGGCAGCTCTTGGCCTGCAGCCTCTGCTCCTTGGCACAGCTCCTTGGCACTGCTGCTGTCTCTCACCTGGGACAATCCCAGTTCTCTACTGCCTTCCCATTGGGACATGTGGCAGTGCACATCTTGTCCCCATGCTGAGCGCCCTTGCTCCCTCTCACCTTCCCTCTGGGAAAGCTCTTGGCCATTGTCCCACTGGGATTCCACACTCCCATATTTTTACAGGGATGCCTCGTGGGATCTCTCATCTTCTTCCCATCCCAACTCCTGATGCCCACTCACATTTATTTCCCATTGGGATATGTTTTGTGTTTTCACACATTCTTCCCACTCACACACCTCTTGCTACATATCTCACTCTCCTCTCCCCACTGCTACAGCTCCCGCACTGTGACACTTTTTTCTGTTCCTAGCGCTCTTGCTGTGTCCCACCTCTGGACTGGGAAACTTCCCAAATTCTCACACCTACCTGGTGTTGGAACAGCTCTTGGCTGCTCCTGGCTCCACGCTGGGACATTACTTGGACTCTCGGCATTTCTTTCTGCTGCCTCTCTTGCACATCTTCCCACTGGGAATCCTCACGGTCCATGTTGATAAAGGGCCTCTCCTCCTCCTCAGTCTTTGACAGTGGCAGGACTGACCTGACACTGCCCCCGACCACTGCCTGCTGGGGGACTCTTGCCAGCTGGGCAAGGGGCTGGGAACTGGGAGTTGGAGTTGCCTCTGTCGTCTTCACTCTCCTTGTCTGTCACTGTCGGCCGCGATCGCTGTTGGCGTCCAGCGCAGACAGAGCCAGGGAGCTGCTTCCTGCACAGAGAGCGGCTCTCCTGGCACTGGGCAGCCCAGGGCTCTGCGCCCCTTAGACACCCTCAGCCAGCCTGGGGCTCCCTGATGTCACAGGGCTCTCTGGCCAGCATCACGTCCCACATCACAAAGGGCCCCGATACCGTCTGCCTGTGTCACAAAGGGCTGGCATAAGTGAGAAGCTTGTCTAGGCCAATATTCAAGCAGCAATCAATTTATTAATTAATATGTTAAAGTTTGAGCCATACAGCGCTGGGTACAGTGGGGGAAATTTTCCCTGCAAGTGCACGCCGATAGTTGGTGCTTACAGATATTTATGGGGTACTCATGAGCTTTCTCAGCAGTTTCTATTCCCAGTATTTCTGTCACAGTTCTATACACTATTGTCATTTAGTTTTTCTCAGGATGTACCCCAGAAAGGAGTATCCCCAGATGGTGGAGTCCGGCTTCCAAAAGAAGAAAGAAGTCTCCCAGCTGGTGAGGTCCAGATTCCAGGTGCGGGTTCGCCTTTGAATTGCAAGGACTATCAATCTCATAGCAGTGATGTCCAGCTTCCCTTGGTCGAAACCATCAATCCTGGAGTTGATGTTCATTTCCCTTTCTCAAGCTGCTCTTCAATATATTGTTAAGGTTTCGAGATAAGCATCTTTCCTTTTTATATATTCTAAAGTAATAGTTTCAAAGATCCTTACTGCAAGCAATATTCTAAAATGATACTTCAAAACGTTATTATTGCAAAACTCTTTTTAGCTAGAAGCAGAACGTTCCTGTCAAACAGCAGCATCCTTAAAGCTTTCATTCCAATGCTCCTAAATCAACTTAAGACTTATAAAAGTTATTAACAAACAAGGGATATGTTCAAAGGCCTTCTTCCATGCTTTACTTCCTCAGTTATTTATTAGAATTGTCTTTATAACTGTCCCGTGGTCAGTTTGCACACATATCACAATCACAGAGACACAGGTTGCCTGTGTGTACCTCACACACAACACAGCTTTGCTTTTCACACTGATACCAGACCGGGGGTTCGTGATGGGACATGAAACACAGGGGTTCAGCCTCTCTGGGAGAAAGAAACGAGTGTTTTACGCTATTCGGGAGGGAAAACTACTTTTGGTCGCACTCGTCTGTTGTGCATTGGGCTCAGAAGGCATAACAAATGCTAAAAATAAATCATTAGAAATACATCTGGGTCAAAAATCAGAAACAGTAATTAGGAACATCAATTTTATTGACAAAAGATTTATTAAAAGAAAAACTATATTATTTGAAAAATCTTTCATATGCAATTTTTTCACTCGCTGTTCTTGCCTTCTTAAACATATGAATTCCTTGTTTCCTCTCATCTGCTGTATTTTGGAAACATTGAAGCATAACTGAGCAGCATCAAGGAAAAAATCAACAGCTGGCTCCAAGGCTTCAGAATCGGTGTGGAACAAGTGGAGGACTCACACGCTTCAGACGTGTGAGCACACAGGCACAAAAGCACCTCTCCGTTCTGGGGCTGCATTGCAGCACACAAGGAGTAAAATCAGAGTTACTCCTGTTCTCACAGTGAAAATGCCTCTTGTGGAAACTCTTGCTGCAACCAACTTAGTGACCATGAAACAATACTGGATTCCAGAAGCTGGTCCATGGGGTACCCTTTCATCTTGTCTGTGTCTTCATCCTAAATTCAATTCCTATTACTCTTCTTCTTCTTCAACATATTTGAAATTTCTTATTACTCTTCTACTGTGCATTATTAAATTCTGATGCTTTGTCTTCATAATCTTCTGTTCTTCATGTTCTTTGTCATCTTCATCCCCTTCTTAATGTTCATCTTCTCCGTCCACATCTCCCCATTCCTGTTTGCTGGCCCCAGATCCCATTGCTGTTTGTGGTCTCAGAGGGCCCCCTGCCATGTAATAATAGTATTGACTCCATGATTCCCAGAAGGCTGATCAATCTCTATTATTATATTATCATTAAGAAACCCATAGACAGTTACGATACACCTGGACCTAATTGGTCTGCCAATGCAAACACCATCACCATTGGTTAATTAAGAAACCACCCGTAGGTAAACAAATCTCCGTAACACATTCCACACGTTCACAATAACAGGTGCAGCAAGTGAAGATAAGAATTGCTTCTCATTCTTCTCTCTGATCTTCTCACAGCCTTCCCCAGAAAGGCCTGGGGAAGTTGTGCTGCTCTCTGTGGCCAGAGAGCTGCTGCTCCAGGAGCTGGCAGCCCCGTGGGAGCCGCAGCCCTGCAGGCAGGGAGGCTCTGGGAGCACTGGGGGCTGTGGCTGCCGTGTCTGTGCCGCTGCTCCGGCCGTGGCCTCAGGCAGGGACAGCAGAACAGCCCCACAGCGCCCGCCTGAAGCGGGAGGGACGTTTCCTGAGGGCAGCCGGCTGCCCGAGGATGGCATGGGCTCTCCGCCGGGTGGGCCAGGCTCTGGGGGGGCTGTGCGGGGCAGGCACTGAGCTCTCTTCCCTTTCAGCTGTAAATGCTTCCACTCCTACAGCCCTCCACTGTTGGAGGGAATTCACTTCCAGATGTTGCCTCAGTTCCGCTGAGAGACAGCAAATGACACCTGGGCACTCTGTTCCTGTGCCTTTTTAGAAACTTCGTTAGAAAATGAAAACATTCTTCAATAACGGGAGCAGCGCTGCACTGCGGCTTTCAGCCGGGGTGTGCCCCGTGGGCTGCCATGGTCCGGATAGCGCAGTCCTGCTGGGCACAGCCTGTCCCAGCTCCCAAGCAGCTCCCAGCCAACCTTAGCAAGCTCAAGTGATGTCAGCTCCCAGGGATTATCAGCTCATTTGTGATTTCAGCTCCTTAGCTTGCCAGGTGCCACAGCAGACGCAGGGAGAGAGAGGAGAAGCGCTGTGTGAGGTTCCGAAGAATTTCTTATTGGGGTCTTCCACGAAGGTTCTCAGTGACAGCTCTTCTGCCAGCTGGGCAGAAGTAGGGCTTTATACACCTTACAGGGGCTTTGGAAATTGTTCAACAGCAAGGTTCAAGGGAAAGGGACCTATAGGCTTACAGAGAGCTAAGAAGGGTGCAAAGGTGGAAGAGAGGGGCTTGTAAGGTCCAGTCATCCTGACTCGGCATTTCCCATCTCAGGCTTCTGACCACCAGGGAAGTTTTGCAGGCCCTGGGCCTGCTAAAGTGGTGGGACATTAGAATGTATTTTAATTACAGCATATGGTATATTAATGTTTTATATAATAGACTGTAATATGAATATAGATTATGAAACAAAAAGAAATTATTTGTAAGTTTTATTTATTCATTCACTATTCTCTACATTTTTCTATTCTTATCATTCTTAATGCTATTCTTCTTCTTCTTCCTACTCTATCTTATTACTCTTCTTCATTGCTACTTCTATGTATTTCTTAATTCTTATTCCTATTCTTAATCCTATTCCTGTCACTATTCTTCTTTTTCTTCTTCTTCTACGTATTTTTAAATTCTTATTCCTATTCCTATTCTTCAACATCTTCTAGGTATTTCTAAATTCTTATTACTATATTTCTTCTTGAATCTCTTCTTAAATAAGACTTCTCTGACTTGTCTTCTTAGTTTACATCTTTGTCTTCTTCCTCTTTGTCATCCTCTTCTTTATCTTCTTTGTCTCCTTTGTCTTTGTCTTCACTGTCTTTGTCTTCTTCATCTGCCATGTCGTCATCGTCTTCTTTGTTTTCTTCTGTGTCTTTGTCTTAATTTTTTTTGTCTTTGTCTAGTCTGCTGTCATCTAGGAGCGGTGGATGCCGAGAGTCTCTGCCAGGAGCATCTGCTTCGCCTTCTTTGTCTCACACCTTCTTCGTCTTTTCTTAGTCTATTTTAGTCCTCGGGCCGTGGCCTCAGGCAGGGACAGCAGAGCAGCCCCCGCAGCGCCCGCAGCGCCCGCCTGAAGCGGGAGGGACGTTTCCTGGGGGCAGCCGGCTGCCCGCGGAGGCTCTGGGCTCCCAGCTGGCCAGCCCAGGGGCTGGGGGGGCTGTGCAGGGCAGGTGCTGGCCCTGAGCTGCACGGCTCCCGTGCCAGGCACTCAGCCCAGGCCTCCCGAGGGATGGGCACTGGCAGCTCCTCTGCCCCTAAAACTTTCCATTTGAGCTCTTGGTCCTCTGGGGGCAGCTCCAGGATGCTGACATCGTCCCACTCGTCCTCCTCTGGGGCCAAGGGCCTGGTCCCCATGCTGTGCTCGGTCTCGTCTTCCCAGTTCGCCTGCATGAGCTCCTTGTCACTGTCATCTTCCCAACTGGGATGTCCTGAGGGGCTGCTGCCATTCCCTCTGGACACGTCTTGGCCAGTGCAGGCTTCTCCTTGGGAAAGGTCTTGGCCAGTATATTCTTCCCAGTTGGAAAATTCTGCACACTTGATGACATCTCCTCTGGACAGCCCTTGCTCTACGTAACCTTCCCAGTGTGAGGAGTCTTGTGAGCTGCTAAATTCTCCCTGGGACAGGTTTTGGTCTAAATATTTTTCCCAGCCGGAGAGTTGGCGGCAACTCTTGACTTCCCCAAGGGACAGATCTTCCCCGGTGCATTGTTCACAGACAGGCACTACCTGGGACAGCTCAGGGTCTCTAACCTGGAAGGGCTCCAGGTCATCCAAGAATTGCCAAAGTTTCATTTCCTCGTCGGAGTCGTCCATCCTCTCCTGCATTTCCAGCACTGACCCTGCTGCTGCCTCCTCAGCATCTCCAGCCAGGGCAGCAGCTGCCAGCTCGACATCCATGGGACTGCCTGGGGCAGGAGAGGTGCTGGGCAGGGCAGGGTCTGCCCCTGCTGCCACCTCTGTGCCCACGGGGCTGGCAGAGCTGGGCCACGCTGGGGGAAGAGCCATGCTGTCCTCAGGAGCAAGCTCAATGGCCTCTTCCACTTTGGGCAGCTCCTCATCACTCGAGCTGTCCCCTGAAACCACCACCATGTCCTCTTCCACAGGGGACAGCTTCTCCTCACCTGTGCTGTCCCCTGGAGGGACCTCGATATTGTCTTGCACTAGGGACAGCTCCTGTTCACTTGTGCTGTCGTCTGGAATGACCTGGATGTCCTCTTCCACTGAGGACAGCTCCGGGTCACTCATCCTGTCCTCTGAAAGGACCTCAATGTCCTCTTCCACTGAGGACAGCTCCTGGTCACTCGCACTGTCCTCTGGAGTGACCTGGATGTCCTCTTCCACTGAGGACAGCTCCTGGTAACTTCTGCTGTCCTCTGGAATGACCTCCAGGTCTTCTTCTACTGACGACAGCTCCTGGTCACTCCTGCCATCCTCAGGAACGTCCTCGATGTCCTCTTCCACTGAGGACAGCTCCTGGTCACTTCCACTGTCCTCTCCAGAGTCCTCATAGTCCTCTTGCACTGAGGCCAGCTCCTGGTCACCTGCAGCATCCTCTGGAACGTCCTCAATGTCCTCTTCCACTGAGGACGGTTCTTGGTCGCTTTCACTGTCCTCCCCAGAGGCCTCATAGTCCTCTTCCACTGAGGACAGCTCCTGGTCACTTGCAACGTCCTCTGGAACGTCCTCGATGTCCTCTTGCACTGAGGACAGCTCCTGGTCACTTCCACTGTCCTCTCCAGAGTCCTCATAGTCCTCTTTCACTGAGGACAGCTCTTGGTCACTCTCGCTGTCCTCTCCAGAGGCCTCGATGTTCTCCTGCACAGAGGACAGCTCCTGATCACTTGTGCTGTCTTCTGGAATGTCCTCAATTGCCTCTTCCACTGAGGACAGCTCCTGGTCACTTGTGCTGTCCCCTGGAATGTCCTCAATTGCCTCTTCCACTGAGGACAGCTCCTGGTCACTTGTGCTGTCTTCTGGAATGTCCTCAATTGCCTCTTCCACTTCGGACAGCTCTGGCTCAGTGTCACTGCCAGCTGGAGAGAGCTCAATGGCCTCTTCCAGCTGGGACAGCTCCTCATCGTAGGGTGAGGGACAAGGCTGGGTGTTCTCCTCGTCCTTCACGGGAGGCACAGCTTTCTCCCCAGCTGCTGGCTCGGCCTGCGGAGGACTCTGTAGGGAAGGAGAGGCGCTGGTTAGGGCAGGCACTGCCTCTGCTGCCACCTCTGTGCCCACGGGGCTGGCAGGGCTGGGCCCCCTGGGGGACAAGGCTCAGGCTCCTGGGCACTCACTGCTGCCAAGGCTCTGGCCCACAGCTCACAGCTGATGCCATTTCTCCATTGGGACAGCTCCTGCCTGCTCCCATCTTCCTCCCATTGGGACAGCTTTGGCTCACTGCCATTGTCCCAGCAGGGCAGCTCTTGGCCTGCAGCCTCTGCTCCTTGGCACAGCTCCTTGGCACTGCTGCTGTCTCTCACCTGGGACAATCCCAGTTCTCTACTGCCTTCCCATTGGGACATGTGGCAGTGCACATCTTGTCCCCATGCTGAGCGCCCTTGCTCCCTCTCACCTTCCCTCTGGGAAAGCTCTTGGCCATTGTCCCACTGGGATTCCACACTCCCATATTTTTACAGGGATGCCTCGTGGGATCTCTCATCTTCTTCCCATCCCAACTCCTGATGCCCACTCACATTTATTTCCCATTGGGATATGTTTTGTGTTTTCACACATTCTTCCCACTCACACACCTCTTGCTACATCTCACTCTCCTCTCCCCACTGCTACAGCTCCCACACTGTGACACTTTTTTCTGTTCCTAGCGCTCTTGCTGTGTCCCACCTCTGGACTGGGAAACTTCCCAAATTCTCACACCTACCTGGTGTTGGAACAGCTCTTGGCTGCTCCTGGCTCCACGCTGGGACATTACTTGGACTCTCGGCATTTCTTTCTGCTGCCTCTCTTGCACATCTTCCCACTGGGAATCCTCACGGTCCATGTTGATAAAGGGCCTCTCCTCCTCCTCAGTCTTTGACAGTGGCAGGACTGACCTGACACTGCCCCCGACCACTGCCTGCTGGGGGACTCTTGCCAGCTGGGCAAGGGGCTGGGAACTGGGAGTTGGAGTTGCCTCTGTCGTCTTCACTCTCCTTGTCTGTCACTGTCGGCCGCGATCGCTGTTGGCGTCCAGCGCAGACAGAGCCAGGGAGCTGCTTCCTGCACAGAGAGCGGCTCTCCTGGCACTGGGCAGCCCAGGGCTCTGCGCCCCTTAGACACCCTCAGCCAGCCTGGGGCTCCCTGATGTCACAGGGCTCTCTGGCCAGCATCACGTCCCACATCACAAAGGGCCCCGATACCGTCTGCCTGTGTCACAAAGGGCTGGCATAAGTGAGAAGCTTGTCTAGGCCAATATTCAAGCAGCAATCAATTTATTAATTAATATGTTAAAGTTTGAGCCATACAGCGCTGGGTACAGTGGGGGAAATTTTCCCTGCAAGTGCACGCCGATAGTTGGTGCTTACAGATATTTATGGGGGTACTCATGAGCTTTCTCAGCAGTTTCTATTCCCAGTATTTCTGTCACAGTTCTATACACTATTGTCATTTAGTTTTTCTCAGGATGTACCCCAGAAAGGAGTATCCCCAGATGGTGGAGTCCGGCTTCCAAAAGAAGAAAGAAGTCTCCCAGCTGGTGAGGTCCAGATTCCAGGTGCGGGTTCGCCTTTGAATTGCAAGGACTATCAATCTCATAGCAGTGATGTCCAGCTTCCCTTGGTCGAAACCATCAATCCTGGAGTTGATGTTCATTTCCCTTTCTCAAGCTGCTCTTCAATATATTGTTAAGGTGTCGAGATAAGCATCTTTCCTTTTATATATTCTAAAGCTATAGTTTCAAAGATCCTTACTACAAGGAATATTCTAAAATATACTTCAAAATATTATTATTGCAAAACTCTTTTTAGCTAGAAGCAGAAAGTGCCTGTCAAACAGCAACATCCTTAAAGCTTTAATTCCAATGCTCCTAAATCAACTTAAGACTTATAAAAGTTAATTGCAAACAAGGGATATGTTCAAAGTCCTTCTTCCATGCTTTACTTCCTCAGTTATTTATTAGAATTGTCTTTATAACTGTTCCACAGTCAGTTTGCACACATAACACAATCACAGAGACACAGGTTGCCTGTGTGTACCTGACACAATACACAGCTTTGTATTTCACACTGATACCAGACTGGGGATTCATGATGGGACATGAAACACAGGGTTCAGCCTCTCTGGGAGAAAGAAACGAGTGTTTTACGCTATTCGGGAGGGAAAACTACTTTTGGTCGCACTTGTCTGTTGTGCATTGGGCTCAGAAGGCATAACAAATGCTAAAAATAAATCATTATAAATACATCTGGGTCAAAAATCCGAAATAGTAATTAGGAGCATCAATTTTATTGACAAAAGATTTATTAAAAGAAAAACTATATTATTTGAAAAATCTTTCATATGCAATTTTTTCACTCGCTGTTCTTGCCTTCTTAAACATATGAATTCCTTGTTTCCTCTCATCTGCTGTATTTTGGAAACTTTGAAGCATAACTGAGCAGCATCAAGGAAAAAATCAACAGCTGGCTACAAGGCTTCAGAATCGGTGTGGAACAAGTGGAGGACTCACACGCTTCAGACGTGTGAGCACACAGGCACAAAAGCACCTCTCCGTTCTGGGGCTGCATTGCAGCACACAAGGAGTAAAATCAGAGTTACTCCTGTTCTCACAGTGAAAATGCCTCTTGTGGAAACTCTTGCTGCAACCAACTTAGTGACCATGAAACAATACTGGATTCCAGAAGCTGGTCCATGGGGTACTCTTTCATCTTGCCTGTGTCTTCATCCTAAATTCAATTCCTATTACTCTTCTTCTTCTTCAACATATTTGAAATTTCTTATTACTCTTCTACTGTGCATTATTAAATTCTGATGCTTTGTCTTCATAATCTTCTGTTCTTCATGTTCTTTGTCATCTTCATCCCCTTCTTAATGTTCATCTTCTCCGTCCACATCTCCCCATTCCTGTTTGCTGGCCCCAGATCCCATTGCTGTTTGTGGTCTCAGAGGGCCCCCTGCCATGTAATAATAGTATTGACTCCATGATTCCCACATGGCTGATCAATCTCTTATTATTATATTATTATTAAGAAACCCAGAGACAGTTATGATACGCCTGGACCTAATTGGTCTGCCAATGCAAACACCATCACCATTGGTTAATTAAGAAATCACCCTTTGCTAAACAAATCTCCGTAACACATTCCACACGTTCACAATAACAGGTGCAGCAAGTGAAGATAAGAATTGCTTCTCATTCTTCTCTCTGATCTTCTCACAGCCTTCCCCAGAAAGGCCTGGGGAAGTTGTGCTGCTCTCTGTGGCCAGAGAGCTGCTGCTCCAGGAGCTGGCAGCCCCGTGGGAGCCGCAGCCCTGCAGGCAGGGAGGCTCTGGGAGCACTGGGGGCTGTGGCTGCCGTGTCTGTGCCGCTGCTCCGGCCGTGGCCTCAGGCAGGGACAGCAGAACAGCCCCACAGCGCCCGCCTGAAGCGGGAGGGACGTTTCCTGAGGGCAGCCGGCTGCCCGAGGATGGCATGGGCTCTCCGCCGGGTGGGCCAGGGTCTGGGGGGGCTGTGCGGGGCAGGCACTGAGCTCTCTTCCCTTTCAGCTGTAAATGCTTCCACTCCTACAGCCCTCCACTGTTGGAGGGAATTCACTTCCAGATGTTGCCTCAGTTCCGCTGAGAGACAGCAAATGACACCTGGGCACTCTGTTCTTGTGCCTTTTTAGAAACTTCGTTAGAAAATGAAAACATTCTTCAATAACGGGAGCAGCGCTGCACTGCGGCTTTCAGCCGGGGTGTGCCCCGTGGGCTGCCATGGTCCGGATAGCGCAGTCCTGCTGGGCACAGCCTGTCCCAGCTCCCAAGCAGCTCCCAGCCAACCTTAGCAAGCTCAAGTGATGTCAGCTCCCAGGGATTATCAGCTCATTTGTGATTTCAGCTCCTTAGCTTGCCAGGTGCCACAGCAGACGCAGGGAGAGAGAGGAGAAGCGCTGTGTGAGGTTCCGAAGAATTTCTTATTGGGGTCTTCCACGAAGGTTCTCAGTGACAGCTCTTCTGCCAGCTGGGCAGAAGTAGGGCTTTATACACCTTACAGGGGCTTTGGAAATTGTTCAACAGCAAGGTTCAAGGGAAAGGGACCTATAGGCTTACAGAGAGCTAAGAAGGGTGCAAAGGTGGAAGAGAGGGGCTTCTAAGGTCCAGTCATCCTGACTCGGCATTTCCCATCTCAGGCTTCTGACCACCAGGGAAGTTTTGCAGGCCCTGGACCTGCTAAAGTGGTGGGACATTAGAATGTATTTTAATTACAGCATATGGTATATTAATGTTTTATATAATAGACTGTAATATGAATATAGATTATGAAACAAAAAGAAATTATTTGTAAGTTTTATTTATTCATTCACTATTCTCTACATTTTTCTATTCTTATCATTCTTAATGCTATTCTTCTTCTTCTTCCTACTCTATCTTATTACTCTTCTTCATTGCTACTTCTATGTATTTCTTAATTCTTATTCCTATTCTTAATCCTATTCCTGTCACTATTCTTCTTTTTCTTCTTCTTCTACGTATTTTTAAATTCTTATTCCTATTCCTATTCTTCAACATCTTCTAGGTATTTCTAAATTCTTATTACTATATTTCTTCTTGAATCTCTTCTTAAATAAGACTTCTCTGACTTGTCTTCTTAGTTTACATCTTTGTCTTCTTCCTCTTTGTCATCCTCTTCTTTATCTTCTTTGTCTCCTTTGTCTTTGTCTTCACTGTCTTTGTCTTCTTCATCTGCCATGTCGTCATCGTCTTCTTTGTTTTCTTCTGTGTCTTTGTCTTAATTTTTTTTGTCTTTGTCTAGTCTGCTGTCATCTAGGAGCGGTGGATGCCGAGAGTCTCTGCCAGGAGCATCTGCTTCGCCTTCTTTGTCTCACACCTTCTTCGTCTTTTCTTAGTCTATTTTAGTCCTCGGGCCGTGGCCTCAGGCAGGGACAGCAGAGCAGCCCCCGCAGCGCCCGCAGCGCCCGCCTGAAGCGGGAGGGACGTTTCCTGGGGGCAGCCGGCTGCCCGCGGAGGCTCTGGGCTCCCAGCTGGCCAGCCCAGGGGCTGGGGGGGCTGTGCAGGGCAGGTGCTGGCCCTGAGCTGCACGGCTCCCGTGCCAGGCACTCAGCCCAGGCCTCCCGAGGGATGGGCACTGGCAGCTCCTCTGCCCCTAAAACTTTCCATTTGAGCTCTTGGTCCTCTGGGGGCAGCTCCAGGATGCTGACATCGTCCCACTCGTCCTCCTCTGGGGCCAAGGGCCTGGTCCCCATGCTGTGCTCGGTCTCGTCTTCCCAGTTTGCCTGCATGAGCTCCTTGTCACTGTCATCTTCCCAACTGGGATGTCCTGAGGGGCTGCTGCCATTCCCTCTGGACACGTCTTGGCCAGTGCAGGCTTCTCCTTGGGAAAGGTCTTGGCCAGTATATTCTTCCCAGTTGGAAAATTCTGCACACTTGATGACATCTCCTCTGGACAGCCCTTGCTCTACGTAACCTTCCCAGTGTGAGGAGTCTTGTGAGCTGCTAAATTCTCCCTGGGACAGGTTTTGGTCTAAATATTTTTCCCAGCCGGAGAGTTGGCGGCAACTCTTGACTTCCCCAAGGGACAGATCTTCCCCGGTGCATTGTTCACAGACAGGCACTACCTGGGACAGCTCAGGGTCTCTAACCTGGAAGGGCTCCAGGTCATCCAAGAATTGCCAAAGTTTCATTTCCTCGTCGGAGTCGTCCATCCTCTCCTGCATTTCCAGCACTGACCCTGCTGCTGCCTCCTCAGCATCTCCAGCCAGGGCAGCAGCTGCCAGCTCGACATCCATGGGACTGCCTGGGGCAGGAGAGGTGCTGGGCAGGGCAGGGTCTGCCCCTGCTGCCACCTCTGTGCCCACGGGGCTGGCAGAGCTGGGCCACGCTGGGGGAAGAGCCATGCTGTCCTCAGGAGCAAGCTCGATGGCCTCTTCCACTTTGGGCAGCTCCTCATCACTCGAGCTGTCCCCTGAAACCACCACCATGTCCTCTTCCACAGGGGACAGCTTCTCCTCACCTGTGCTGTCCCCTGGAGGGACCTCGATATTGTCTTGCACTAGGGACAGCTCCTGTTCACTTGTGCTGTCGTCTGGAATGACCTGGATGTCCTCTTCCACTGAGGACAGCTCCGGGTCACTCATCCTGTCCTCTGAAAGGACCTCAATGTCCTCTTCCACTGAGGACAGCTCCTGGTCACTCGCACTGTCCTCTGGAGTGACCTGGATGTCCTCTTCCACTGAGGACAGCTCCTGGTAACTTCTGCTGTCCTCTGGAATGACCTCCAGGTCTTCTTCTACTGACGACAGCTCCTGGTCACTCCTGCCATCCTCAGGAACGTCCTCGATGTCCTCTTCCACTGAGGACAGCTCCTGGTCACTTCCACTGTCCTCTCCAGAGTCCTCATAGTCCTCTTGCACTGAGGCCAGCTCCTGGTCACCTGCAGCATCCTCTGGAACGTCCTCAATGTCCTCTTCCACTGAGGACGGTTCTTGGTCGCTTTCACTGTCCTCCCCAGAGGCCTCATAGTCCTCTTCCACTGAGGACAGCTCCTGGTCACTTGCAACGTCCTCTGGAACGTCCTCGATGTCCTCTTGCACTGAGGACAGCTCCTGGTCATTTCCACTGTCCTCTCCAGAGTCCTCATAGTCCTCTTTCACTGAGGACAGCTCTTGGTCACTCTCGCTGTCCTCTCCAGAGGCCTCGATGTTCTCCTGCACAGAGGACAGCTCCTGATCACTTGTGCTGTCTTCTGGAATGTCCTCAATTGCCTCTTCCACTGAGGACAGCTCCTGGTCACTTGTGCTGTCCCCTGGAATGTCCTCAATTGCCTCTTCCACTGAGGACAGCTCCTGGTCACTTGTGCTGTCTTCTGGAATGTCCTCAATTGCCTCTTCCACTTCGGACAGCTCTGGCTCAGTGTCACTGCCAGCTGGAGAGAGCTCAATGGCCTCTTCCAGCTGGGACAGCTCCTCATCGTAGGGTGAGGGACAAGGCTGGGTGTTCTCCTCGTCCTTCACGGGAGGCACAGCTTTCTCCCCAGCTGCTGGCTCGGCCTGCGGAGGACTCTGTAGGGAAGGAGAGGCGCTGGTTAGGGCAGGCACTGCCTCTGCTGCCACCTCTGTGCCCACGGGGCTGGCAGGGCTGGGCCCCCTGGGGGACAAGGCTCAGGCTCCTGGGCACTCACTGCTGCCAAGGCTCTGGCCCACAGCTCACAGCTGATGCCATTTCTCCATTGGGACAGCTCCTGCCTGCTCCCATCTTCCTCCCATTGGGACAGCTTTGGCTCACTGCCATTGTCCCAGCAGGGCAGCTCTTGGCCTGCAGCCTCTGCTCCTTGGCACAGCTCCTTGGCACTGCTGCTGTCTCTCACCTGGGACAATCCCAGTTCTCTACTGCCTTCCCATTGGGACATGTGGCAGTGCACATCTTGTCCCCATGCTGAGCGCCCTTGCTCCCTCTCACCTTCCCTCTGGGAAAGCTCTTGGCCATTGTCCCACTGGGATTCCACACTCCCATATTTTTACAGGGATGCCTCGTGGGATCTCTCATCTTCTTCCCATCCCAACTCCTGATGCCCACTCACATTTATTTCCCATTGGGATATGTTTTGTGTTTTCACACATTCTTCCCACTCACACACCTCTTGCTACATATCTCACTCTCCTCTCCCCACTGCTACAGCTCCCGCACTGTGACACTTTTTTCTGTTCCTAGCGCTCTTGCTGTGTCCCACCTCTGGACTGGGAAACTTCCCAAATTCTCACACCTACCTGGTGTTGGAACAGCTCTTGGCTGCTCCTGGCTCCACGCTGGGACATTACTTGGACTCTCGGCATTTCTTTCTGCTGCCTCTCTTGCACATCTTCCCACTGGGAATCCTCACGGTCCATGTTGATAAAGGGCCTCTCCTCCTCCTCAGTCTTTGACAGTGGCAGGACTGACCTGACACTGCCCCCGACCACTGCCTGCTGGGGGACTCTTGCCAGCTGGGCAAGGGGCTGGGAACTGGGAGTTGGAGTTGCCTCTGTCGTCTTCACTCTCCTTCTCTGTCGCTGTCGGCCGCGATCGCTGTTGGCGTCCAGCGCAGACAGAGCCAGGGAGCTGCTTCCTGCACAGAGAGCGGCTCTCCTGGCACTGGGCAGCCCAGGGCTCTGCGCCCCTTAGACACCCTCAGCCAGCCTGGGGCTCCCTGATGTCACAGGGCTCTCTGGCCAGCATCACGTCCCACATCACAAAGGGCCCCGATACCGTCTGCCTGTGTCACAAAGGGCTGGCATAAGTGAGAAGCTTGTCTAGGCCAATATTCAAGCAGCAATCAATTTATTAATTAATATGTTAAAGTTTGAGCCATACAGCGCTGGGTACAGTGGGGGAAATTTTCCCTGCAAGTGCACGCCGATAGTTGGTGCTTACAGATATTTATGGGGGTACTCATGAGCTTTCTCAGCAGTTTCTATTCCCAGTATTTCTGTCACAGTTCTATACACTATTGTCATTTAGTTTTTCTCAGGATGTACCCCAGAAAGGAGTATCCCCAGATGGTGGAGTCCGGCTTCCAAAAGAAGAAAGAAGTCTCCCAGCTGGTGAGGTCCAGATTCCAGGTGCGGGTTCGCCTTTGAATTGCAAGGACTATCAATCTCATAGCAGTGATGTCCAGCTTCCCTTGGTCGAAACCATCAATCCTGGAGTTGATGTTCATTTCCCTTTCTCAAGCTGCTCTTCAATATATTGTTAAGGTGTCGAGATAAGCATCTTTCCTTTTATATATTCTAAAGCTATAGTTTCAAAGATCCTTACTACAAGGAATATTCTAAAATATACTTCAAAATATTATTATTGCAAAACTCTTTTTAGCTAGAAGCAGAAAGTGCCTGTCAAACAGCAACATCCTTAAAGCTTTAATTCCAATGCTCCTAAATCAACTTAAGACTTATAAAAGTTAATTGCAAACAAGGGATATGTTCAAAGTCCTTCTTCCATGCTTTACTTCCTCAGTTATTTATTAGAATTGTCTTTATAACTGTTCCACAGTCAGTTTGCACACATAACACAATCACAGAGACACAGGTTGCCTGTGTGTACCTGACACAATACACAGCTTTGTATTTCACACTGATACCAGACTGGGGATTCATGATGGGACATGAAACACAGGGTTCAGCCTCTCTGGGAGAAAGAAACGAGTGTTTTACGCTATTCGGGAGGGAAAACTACTTTTGGTCGCACTTGTCTGTTGTGCATTGGGCTCAGAAGGCATAACAAATGCTAAAAATAAATCATTATAAATACATCTGGGTCAAAAATCCGAAATAGTAATTAGGAGCATCAATTTTATTGACAAAAGATTTATTAAAAGAAAAACTATATTATTTGAAAAATCTTTCATATGCAATTTTTTCACTCGCTGTTCTTGCCTTCTTAAACATATGAATTCCTTGTTTCCTCTCATCTGCTGTATTTTGGAAACTTTGAAGCATAACTGAGCAGCATCAAGGAAAAAATCAACAGCTGGCTACAAGGCTTCAGAATCGGTGTGGAACAAGTGGAGGACTCACACGCTTCAGACGTGTGAGCACACAGGCACAAAAGCACCTCTCCGTTCTGGGGCTGCATTGCAGCACACAAGGAGTAAAATCAGAGTTACTCCTGTTCTCACAGTGAAAATGCCTCTTGTGGAAACTCTTGCTGCAACCAACTTAGTGACCATGAAACAATACTGGATTCCAGAAGCTGGTCCATGGGGTACTCTTTCATCTTGCCTGTGTCTTCATCCTAAATTCAATTCCTATTACTCTTCTTCTTCTTCAACATATTTGAAATTTCTTATTACTCTTCTACTGTGCATTATTAAATTCTGATGCTTTGTCTTCATAATCTTCTGTTCTTCATGTTCTTTGTCATCTTCATCCCCTTCTTAATGTTCATCTTCTCCGTCCACATCTCCCCATTCCTGTTTGCTGGCCCCAGATCCCATTGCTGTTTGTGGTCTCAGAGGGCCCCCTGCCATGTAATAATAGTATTGACTCCATGATTCCCACATGGCTGATCAATCTCTTATTATTATATTATTATTAAGAAACCCAGAGACAGTTATGATACGCCTGGACCTAATTGGTCTGCCAATGCAAACACCATCACCATTGGTTAATTAAGAAATCACCCTTTGCTAAACAAATCTCCGTAACACATTCCACACGTTCACAATAACAGGTGCAGCAAGTGAAGATAAGAATTGCTTCTCATTCTTCTCTCTGATCTTCTCACAGCCTTCCCCAGAAAGGCCTGGGGAAGTTGTGCTGCTCTCTGTGGCCAGAGAGCTGCTGCTCCAGGAGCTGGCAGCCCCGTGGGAGCCGCAGCCCTGCAGGCAGGGAGGCTCTGGGAGCACTGGGGGCTGTGGCTGCCGTGTCTGTGCCGCTGCTCCGGCCGTGGCCTCAGGCAGGGACAGCAGAACAGCCCCACAGCGCCCGCCTGAAGCGGGAGGGACGTTTCCTGAGGGCAGCCGGCTGCCCGAGGATGGCATGGGCTCTCCGCCGGGTGGGCCAGGGTCTGGGGGGGCTGTGCGGGGCAGGCACTGAGCTCTCTTCCCTTTCAGCTGTAAATGCTTCCACTCCTACAGCCCTCCACTGTTGGAGGGAATTCACTTCCAGATGTTGCCTCAGTTCCGCTGAGAGACAGCAAATGACACCTGGGCACTCTGTTCTTGTGCCTTTTTAGAAACTTCGTTAGAAAATGAAAACATTCTTCAATAACGGGAGCAGCGCTGCACTGCGGCTTTCAGCCGGGGTGTGCCCCGTGGGCTGCCATGGTCCGGATAGCGCAGTCCTGCTGGGCACAGCCTGTCCCAGCTCCCAAGCAGCTCCCAGCCAACCTTAGCAAGCTCAAGTGATGTCAGCTCCCAGGGATTATCAGCTCATTTGTGATTTCAGCTCCTTAGCTTGCCAGGTGCCACAGCAGACGCAGGGAGAGAGAGGAGAAGCGCTGTGTGAGGTTCCGAAGAATTTCTTATTGGGGTCTTCCACGAAGGTTCTCAGTGACAGCTCTTCTGCCAGCTGGGCAGAAGTAGGGCTTTATACACCTTACAGGGGCTTTGGAAATTGTTCAACAGCAAGGTTCAAGGGAAAGGGACCTATAGGCTTACAGAGAGCTAAGAAGGGTGCAAAGGTGGAAGAGAGGGGCTTCTAAGGTCCAGTCATCCTGACTCGGCATTTCCCATCTCAGGCTTCTGACCACCAGGGAAGTTTTGCAGGCCCTGGACCTGCTAAAGTGGTGGGACATTAGAATGTATTTTAATTACAGCATATGGTATATTAATGTTTTATATAATAGACTGTAATATGAATATAGATTATGAAACAAAAAGAAATTATTTGTAAGTTTTATTTATTCATTCACTATTCTCTACATTTTTCTATTCTTATCATTCTTAATGCTATTCTTCTTCTTCTTCCTACTCTATCTTATTACTCTTCTTCATTGCTACTTCTATGTATTTCTTAATTCTTATTCCTATTCTTAATCCTATTCCTGTCACTATTCTTCTTTTTCTTCTTCTTCTACGTATTTTTAAATTCTTATTCCTATTCCTATTCTTCAACATCTTCTAGGTATTTCTAAATTCTTATTACTATATTTCTTCTTGAATCTCTTCTTAAATAAGACTTCTCTGACTTGTCTTCTTAGTTTACATCTTTGTCTTCTTCCTCTTTGTCATCCTCTTCTTTATCTTCTTTGTCTCCTTTGTCTTTGTCTTCACTGTCTTTGTCTTCTTCATCTGCCATGTCGTCATCGTCTTCTTTGTTTTCTTCTGTGTCTTTGTCTTAATTTTTTTTGTCTTTGTCTAGTCTGCTGTCATCTAGGAGCGGTGGATGCCGAGAGTCTCTGCCAGGAGCATCTGCTTCGCCTTCTTTGTCTCACACCTTCTTCGTCTTTTCTTAGTCTATTTTAGTCCTCGGGCCGTGGCCTCAGGCAGGGACAGCAGAGCAGCCCCCGCAGCGCCCGCAGCGCCCGCCTGAAGCGGGAGGGACGTTTCCTGGGGGCAGCCGGCTGCCCGCGGAGGCTCTGGGCTCCCAGCTGGCCAGCCCAGGGGCTGGGGGGGCTGTGCAGGGCAGGTGCTGGCCCTGAGCTGCACGGCTCCCGTGCCAGGCACTCAGCCCAGGCCTCCCGAGGGATGGGCACTGGCAGCTCCTCTGCCCCTAAAACTTTCCATTTGAGCTCTTGGTCCTCTGGGGGCAGCTCCAGGATGCTGACATCGTCCCACTCGTCCTCCTCTGGGGCCAAGGGCCTGGTCCCCATGCTGTGCTCGGTCTCGTCTTCCCAGTTTGCCTGCATGAGCTCCTTGTCACTGTCATCTTCCCAACTGGGATGTCCTGAGGGGCTGCTGCCATTCCCTCTGGACACGTCTTGGCCAGTGCAGGCTTCTCCTTGGGAAAGGTCTTGGCCAGTATATTCTTCCCAGTTGGAAAATTCTGCACACTTGATGACATCTCCTCTGGACAGCCCTTGCTCTACGTAACCTTCCCAGTGTGAGGAGTCTTGTGAGCTGCTAAATTCTCCCTGGGACAGGTTTTGGTCTAAATATTTTTCCCAGCCGGAGAGTTGGCGGCAACTCTTGACTTCCCCAAGGGACAGATCTTCCCCGGTGCATTGTTCACAGACAGGCACTACCTGGGACAGCTCAGGGTCTCTAACCTGGAAGGGCTCCAGGTCATCCAAGAATTGCCAAAGTTTCATTTCCTCGTCGGAGTCGTCCATCCTCTCCTGCATTTCCAGCACTGACCCTGCTGCTGCCTCCTCAGCATCTCCAGCCAGGGCAGCAGCTGCCAGCTCGACATCCATGGGACTGCCTGGGGCAGGAGAGGTGCTGGGCAGGGCAGGGTCTGCCCCTGCTGCCACCTCTGTGCCCACGGGGCTGGCAGAGCTGGGCCACGCTGGGGGAAGAGCCATGCTGTCCTCAGGAGCAAGCTCGATGGCCTCTTCCACTTTGGGCAGCTCCTCATCACTCGAGCTGTCCCCTGAAACCACCACCATGTCCTCTTCCACAGGGGACAGCTTCTCCTCACCTGTGCTGTCCCCTGGAGGGACCTCGATATTGTCTTGCACTAGGGACAGCTCCTGTTCACTTGTGCTGTCGTCTGGAATGACCTGGATGTCCTCTTCCACTGAGGACAGCTCCGGGTCACTCATCCTGTCCTCTGAAAGGACCTCAATGTCCTCTTCCACTGAGGACAGCTCCTGGTCACTCGCACTGTCCTCTGGAGTGACCTGGATGTCCTCTTCCACTGAGGACAGCTCCTGGTAACTTCTGCTGTCCTCTGGAATGACCTCCAGGTCTTCTTCTACTGACGACAGCTCCTGGTCACTCCTGCCATCCTCAGGAACGTCCTCGATGTCCTCTTCCACTGAGGACAGCTCCTGGTCACTTCCACTGTCCTCTCCAGAGTCCTCATAGTCCTCTTGCACTGAGGCCAGCTCCTGGTCACCTGCAGCATCCTCTGGAACGTCCTCAATGTCCTCTTCCACTGAGGACGGTTCTTGGTCGCTTTCACTGTCCTCCCCAGAGGCCTCATAGTCCTCTTCCACTGAGGACAGCTCCTGGTCACTTGCAACGTCCTCTGGAACGTCCTCGATGTCCTCTTGCACTGAGGACAGCTCCTGGTCATTTCCACTGTCCTCTCCAGAGTCCTCATAGTCCTCTTTCACTGAGGACAGCTCTTGGTCACTCTCGCTGTCCTCTCCAGAGGCCTCGATGTTCTCCTGCACAGAGGACAGCTCCTGATCACTTGTGCTGTCTTCTGGAATGTCCTCAATTGCCTCTTCCACTGAGGACAGCTCCTGGTCACTTGTGCTGTCCCCTGGAATGTCCTCAATTGCCTCTTCCACTGAGGACAGCTCCTGGTCACTTGTGCTGTCTTCTGGAATGTCCTCAATTGCCTCTTCCACTTCGGACAGCTCTGGCTCAGTGTCACTGCCAGCTGGAGAGAGCTCAATGGCCTCTTCCAGCTGGGACAGCTCCTCATCGTAGGGTGAGGGACAAGGCTGGGTGTTCTCCTCGTCCTTCACGGGAGGCACAGCTTTCTCCCCAGCTGCTGGCTCGGCCTGCGGAGGACTCTGTAGGGAAGGAGAGGCGCTGGTTAGGGCAGGCACTGCCTCTGCTGCCACCTCTGTGCCCACGGGGCTGGCAGGGCTGGGCCCCCTGGGGGACAAGGCTCAGGCTCCTGGGCACTCACTGCTGCCAAGGCTCTGGCCCACAGCTCACAGCTGATGCCATTTCTCCATTGGGACAGCTCCTGCCTGCTCCCATCTTCCTCCCATTGGGACAGCTTTGGCTCACTGCCATTGTCCCAGCAGGGCAGCTCTTGGCCTGCAGCCTCTGCTCCTTGGCACAGCTCCTTGGCACTGCTGCTGTCTCTCACCTGGGACAATCCCAGTTCTCTACTGCCTTCCCATTGGGACATGTGGCAGTGCACATCTTGTCCCCATGCTGAGCGCCCTTGCTCCCTCTCACCTTCCCTCTGGGAAAGCTCTTGGCCATTGTCCCACTGGGATTCCACACTCCCATATTTTTACAGGGATGCCTCGTGGGATCTCTCATCTTCTTCCCATCCCAACTCCTGATGCCCACTCACATTTATTTCCCATTGGGATATGTTTTGTGTTTTCACACATTCTTCCCACTCACACACCTCTTGCTACATATCTCACTCTCCTCTCCCCACTGCTACAGCTCCCGCACTGTGACACTTTTTTCTGTTCCTAGCGCTCTTGCTGTGTCCCACCTCTGGACTGGGAAACTTCCCAAATTCTCACACCTACCTGGTGTTGGAACAGCTCTTGGCTGCTCCTGGCTCCACGCTGGGACATTACTTGGACTCTCGGCATTTCTTTCTGCTGCCTCTCTTGCACATCTTCCCACTGGGAATCCTCACGGTCCATGTTGATAAAGGGCCTCTCCTCCTCCTCAGTCTTTGACAGTGGCAGGACTGACCTGACACTGCCCCCGACCACTGCCTGCTGGGGGACTCTTGCCAGCTGGGCAAGGGGCTGGGAACTGGGAGTTGGAGTTGCCTCTGTCGTCTTCACTCTCCTTCTCTGTCGCTGTCGGCCGCGATCGCTGTTGGCGTCCAGCGCAGACAGAGCCAGGGAGCTGCTTCCTGCACAGAGAGCGGCTCTCCTGGCACTGGGCAGCCCAGGGCTCTGCGCCCCTTAGACACCCTCAGCCAGCCTGGGGCTCCCTGATGTCACAGGGCTCTCTGGCCAGCATCACGTCCCACATCACAAAGGGCCCCGATACCGTCTGCCTGTGTCACAAAGGGCTGGCATAAGTGAGAAGCTTGTCTAGGCCAATATTCAAGCAGCAATCAATTTATTAATTAATATGTTAAAGTTTGAGCCATACAGCGCTGGGTACAGTGGGGGAAATTTTCCCTGCAAGTGCACGCCGATAGTTGGTGCTTACAGATATTTATGGGGGTACTCATGAGCTTTCTCAGCAGTTTCTATTCCCAGTATTTCTGTCACAGTTCTATACACTATTGTCATTTAGTTTTTCTCAGGATGTACCCCAGAAAGGAGTATCCCCAGATGGTGGAGTCCGGCTTCCAAAAGAAGAAAGAAGTCTCCCAGCTGGTGAGGTCCAGATTCCAGGTGCGGGTTCGCCTTTGAATTGCAAGGACTATCAATCTCATAGCAGTGATGTCCAGCTTCCCTTGGTCGAAACCATCAATCCTGGAGTTGATGTTCATTTCCCTTTCTCAAGCTGCTCTTCAATATATTGTTAAGGTGTCGAGATAAGCATCTTTCCTTTTATATATTCTAAAGCTATAGTTTCAAAGATCCTTACTACAAGGAATATTCTAAAATATACTTCAAAATATTATTATTGCAAAACTCTTTTTAGCTAGAAGCAGAAAGTGCCTGTCAAACAGCAACATCCTTAAAGCTTTAATTCCAATGCTCCTAAATCAACTTAAGACTTATAAAAGTTAATTGCAAACAAGGGATATGTTCAAAGTCCTTCTTCCATGCTTTACTTCCTCAGTTATTTATTAGAATTGTCTTTATAACTGTTCCACAGTCAGTTTGCACACATAACACAATCACAGAGACACAGGTTGCCTGTGTGTACCTGACACAATACACAGCTTTGTATTTCACACTGATACCAGACTGGGGATTCATGATGGGACATGAAACACAGGGTTCAGCCTCTCTGGGAGAAAGAAACGAGTGTTTTACGCTATTCGGGAGGGAAAACTACTTTTGGTCGCACTTGTCTGTTGTGCATTGGGCTCAGAAGGCATAACAAATGCTAAAAATAAATCATTATAAATACATCTGGGTCAAAAATCCGAAATAGTAATTAGGAGCATCAATTTTATTGACAAAAGATTTATTAAAAGAAAAACTATATTATTTGAAAAATCTTTCATATGCAATTTTTTCACTCGCTGTTCTTGCCTTCTTAAACATATGAATTCCTTGTTTCCTCTCATCTGCTGTATTTTGGAAACATTGAAGCATAACTGAGCAGCATCAAGGAAAAAATCAACAGCTGGCTACAAGGCTTCAGAATCGGTGTGGAACAAGTGGAGGACTCACACGCTTCAGACGTGTGAGCACACAGGCACAAAAGCACCTCTCCGTTCTGGGGCTGCATTGCAGCACACAAGGAGTAAAATCAGAGTTACTCCTGTTCTCACAGTGAAAATGCCTCTTGTGGAAACTCTTGCTGCAACCAACTCAGTGACCATGAAACAATACTGGATTCCAGAAGCTGGTCCATGGGGTACTCTTTCATCTTGCCTGTGTCTTCATCCTAAATTCAATTCCTATTACTCTTCTTCTTCTTCAACATATTTGAAATTTCTTATTACTCTTCTACTGTGCATTATTAAATTCTGATGCTTTGTCTTCATAATCTTCTGTTCTTCATGTTCTTTGTCATCTTCATCCCCTTCTTAATGTTCATCTTCTCCGTCCACATCTCCCCATTCCTGTTTGCTGGCCCCAGATCCCATTGCTGTTTGTGGTCTCAGAGGGCCCCCTGCCATGTAATAATAGTATTGACTCCATGATTCCCACATGGCTGATCAATCTCTTATTATTATATTATTATTAAGAAACCCAGAGACAGTTATGATACGCCTGGACCTAATTGGTCTGCCAATGCAAACACCATCACCATTGGTTAATTAAGAAACCACCCTTTGCTAAACAAATCTCCGTAACACATTCCACACGTTCACAATAACAGGTGCAGCAAGTGAAGATAAGAATTGCTTCTCATTCTTCTCTCTGATCTTCTCACAGCCTTCCCCAGAAAGGCCTGGGGAAGTTGTGCTGCTCTCTGTGGCCAGAGAGCTGCTGCTCCAGGAGCTGGCAGCCCCGTGGGAGCCGCAGCCCTGCAGGCAGGGAGGCTCTGGGAGCACTGGGGGCTGTGGCTGCCGTGTCTGTGCCGCTGCTCCGGCCGTGGCCTCAGGCAGGGACAGCAGAACAGCCCCACAGCGCCCGCCTGAAGCGGGAGGGACGTTTCCTGAGGGCAGCCGGCTGCCCGAGGATGGCATGGGCTCTCCGCCGGGTGGGCCAGGGTCTGGGGGGGCTGTGCGGGGCAGGCACTGAGCTCTCTTCCCTTTCAGCTGTAAATGCTTCCACTCCTACAGCCCTCCGCCTTTGGGGGGAATTCACTTGCAGCTGTTGCCTCAGTTCTGCTGAGAGACAGCAAATGACACCTGGGCACTCTGTTCTTGTGCCTTTTTAGAAACTTCATTAGAAAATGAAAACATTCTTCAATAACGGGAGCAGCGCTGCAATGCGGCTTTCAGCCGGGGTGTGCCCCGTGGGCTGCCATGGTCCGGATAGCGCAGTCCTGCTGGGCACAGCCTGTCCCAGCTCCCAAGCAGCTCCCAGCCAACCTTAGCAAGCTCAAGTGATGTCAGCTCCCAGGGATTAGCAGCTCATTTGTGATTTCAGCTCCTTAGCTTGCCAGGCGCCACAGCAGACGCAGGGAGAGAGAGGAGAAGCGCTGTGTGAGGTTCCGAAGAATTTCTTATTGGTGTCTTCCACGAAGGTTCTCAGTGACAGCTCTTCTGCCAGCTGGGCAGAAGTAGGGCTTTATACACCTTACAGGGGGTTTGGAAATTGTCCAGCAGCAAGGGTCAAGGCAAAGGGACCTATAGGCTTACAGAGAGCTAAGAAGGGTGCAAAGGCAGAAGAGAGGGGCTTGTAAGGTCCAGTCATCCTGACTCGGCATTTCCCATCTCAGGCTTCTGACCACCAGGGAAGATTTGCAGGCCCTGGACCTGCTAGAGTGTTGGGACATTTTAATGTATTTTAATTACAGGATATGGAATAATCATGTTTTTATATGATAGACTGTAATATGAATATAGAATAGGAAACTAAAAGAAATTATTTGTAATTTTATTTATTCATTCAATTTTCTCTACATTTTTCTATTCTTATCCTTCTTAATGTTATTCTTCTTCTTCTTACTACTCTTTCTTATTACTCTTCTTCTTCGTTGCTGCTTCTATGTATATTTAAATACTTTTTCCTATTCTTAATCCTAATCCTAAAACTAGTCTTAATCTTCTTCTTCTACATATTTTTAAATTCTTATTCCTATTCCTATTCTTCTTCTTCTATATATTTTTTAATTCTTATTCCTATTCTTAATTTTCTTCTTCTTTGTATTTTTAAATACTTATTTCTATTCTTCTTGTATCTCTTCTTAAATATGACTTCTCTGACTTGTCTTCATAGTTTTCATCTTTGTCTTCTTCCTCTTTGTAGTCTTCTTCTTTGTCTTCTTTGCCTCCTTTATCTTAGTCTTCAGTGTCTTTGTCTTCTTCATCTGCCATGTTGTCTTCGTCTTTGTTTTCTTCTGTGTCTTTATCTGCATCTTCTTTCTTTTGTCTAGTCTCTCGTCGTCTTGGAATGGTGGAAGCCGAAAGTGTCTGCCAGGAGCGTCTGCTTTGCCTTCTTTGTCCCTAACCTTCTTCATCTCATCTTAGTCTGCTTTAGTCCTCCGTCCGTGGCCTGAGGCAGGGACAGCAGAGCAGCCCCCGCAGCGCCCGCAGCGCCCGCCTGAAGCGGGAGGGACGTTTCCTGGGGGCAGCCGGCTGCCCGCGGAGGCTCTGGGCTCCCAGCTGGGCAGCCCAGGGGCTGGGGGGGCTGTGCAGGGCAGGTGCTGGCCCTGGGCTGCACGGCTCCTGTGCCAGGCACTCAGCCCAGGCCTCCCGAGGGATGGGCACTGGCAGCTCCTCTGCCCCTAAAACTTTCCATTTGAGCTCTTTGTCCTCTGGGGGCAGCTCCAGGATGCTGACATCGTCCCACTCGTCCTCCTCTGGGGCCAAGGGCCTGGTCCCCATGCTGTGCTCAGTCTCATCTTCCCAGTTTGCCTGCATGAGCTCCTTGTCACTGTCATCTTCCCAATTGGAATGTCCTGAGGGGCTGCTGCCATTCCCTCTGGACACGTCTTGCCCACTGCAGGCTTCTCCTTGGGAAAGGTCTTGGTCAATATTTTCTTCCCAGTTGGAAAATTCTGCACACCTGATGACATCTCCTCTGGACAGCCCTTGCTCTACGTAACCTTCCCAGTGTGAGGAGTCTTGTGAGCTGCTAAATTCTCCCTGGGACAGGTTTTGGTCCAAATATTTTTCCCAGCCGGAGAGTTGGCGGCAACTCTTGACTTCCCCAAGGGACAGATCTTCTCCGGTGCAGTGTTCACAGACAGGCACTACCTGGGACAGCTCAGGGTCTCTAACCAGGAATGGCTCCAGGTCATCCAAGAATTGCCAAAGTTTCATTTCCTCGTCGGAGTCGTCCATCCTCTCCTGCATTTCCAGCACTGACCCTGCTGCTGCCTCCTCAGCATCTCCAGCCAGGGCAGCAGCTGCCAGCTCAAGCTCCATGGGACTGCCTGGGGCAGGAGAGGTGCTGGGCAGGGCAGGGTCTGCCCCTGCTGCCACCTCTGTGCCCACGGGGCTGGCAGAGCTGGGCCACGCTGGGGGAAGAGCCATGCTGTCCTCTGGAGCAAGTTCGATGGCCTCTTCCACTTTGGGCAGCTCCTCATCACTCGAGCTTTCCCATGAAACCACCATGATGTCCTCTTCCACAGGAGACAGCTTCTCCTCACCTGTGCTGTCCCCTGGAGGGACCTCGATATTGTCTTCCACTGGGGACAGCTCCTGGTCACTCCTGCCACCCTCAGGAACGTCCTTGATGTCCTCTTCTACTGAGGACAGCTCCTGGTCACTTGCGCTGTCTTCTGGAACATCCTCGATGTCTTCTTGCACTGAGGACAGCTCTTGGTCACTTGCACTGTCCTCTCCAGAGGCCTCATAGTCCTCTTCCACTGAGGACAGCTCCTGGTCACTTGTGCTGTCCCCTGGAATGTCCTCAATTGCCTCTTCCACTGAGGACAGCTCTGGCTCAGTGTCGCTGCCAGCTGGAGAGAGTTCAATGGCCTCTTCCAGCTGGGACAGCTCCTCATCGTAGGGTGAGGGACAAGGCTGGGTGTTCTCCTGGTCCTTCACTGGAGGCACAGGCTTCTCCCCAGGTGCTGGCTCGGCCTGCGGGGGACTCTGTAGGGAAGGAGAGGCGCTGGTTAGGGCAGGCACTGCCTCTGCTGCCACCTCTGTGCCCACGGGGCTGGCAGGGCTGGGCCCCCTGGGGGACAAGGCTCAGGCTCCTGGGCACTCACTGCTGGCAAGGCTCTGGCCCACAGCTCACAGCTGATGCCATTTCTCCATTGGGACAGCTCCTGCCTGCTCCCATCTTCCTCCCATTGGGACAGCTTTGGCTCACTGCCATTGTCCCAGCAGGGCAGCTCTTGGCCTGCAGCCTCTGCTCCTTGGCACAGCTCCTTGGCACTGCTGCTGTCTCTCACCTGGGACAATCCCAGTTCTCTCCTGTCTTCCCATCGGGACATCTGGCCGTGCACATCTTGTCCCCATGCTGAGCGCTCTTGCTCCCTCTCACCTTCCCTCTAGGATAGCTCTTGGGTATCGTCCCACTGGGAATCCTCTGGGACACTCCCAATTCTCTGCAGGGATGCCTCATGGCATCTCTTGTATTCTCCCCATCCCAACTCCTGATGCCCACTCACATTTATTTCCCATTGGGATATCTCTTGGCTCCTCACACATTCTTCCTACTTGCACACCTCTTGCTACATCTCACTCTCCTCTCCCTACTCCTACAGCTCCTGGACTATGACAGTTTCCTTCTGTTCACAGAGCTCTTGCAGTGTCCCACCTCTTTACTGGTAAACTTGCCAAACTCTCACACGCACCTGGCATTTGTACAGCTCTTGGCTGCTCTGGGCTCCACGCTGGGACATTTCTTGGACTCCCAGTACTTCTCTCGGATACGACTCTTGCACACTGGGTGGTTCCACCCAGCTGGGCAAGGGGCTGGCTACCGGGAAATGGAGTTATCCTTTTCCTGGTCACTCTCCTTGTATGTCGCTGTCGGCCTCGTTTGCTGTTGGCGCCAACGCAGACAGAGCCAGGGAGCTGCTTCCTGCACAGAGAGCGGCTCTCCTGGCACTGGGCAGCCCAGGGCTCTGCGCCCCTTAGACACCCTCAGCCAGCCTGGGGCTCCCTGATGTCACAGGGGTCTCTGGCCAGCATCACGTCCCACATCACAAAGGGCCCCGACACCGTCTGCCTGTGTCACAAAGGGCCACCCCCGGCAGCGCAGCATCAGTGCAGCAGACAGCGAGTGGCTGGGAGCAGCCCCCGCACTTGTGGCCTTGTGGCCCTGCCGTGCCCAGAGCCCCAAGAGGCTTTGGCCACGCTGCCACACGCCAGCCCCAGCCCCACAGTGCAGAGCCCTGCCTTTGCCGGCTGCGCTGCCCAGGGCAGCAGGAATTGGCCGCAGGGACTGGCCGGGGACTCGTGGGCAGCGGCTGCAGGAGCGGCGGGAGCCCGGGCACCAGGGGTGTCCCTCAGGGCTGTGCCGGGCACCGGGGCTGCTCCCTGCCTTCAGCACTGACAGCCGGGGGCACCGAGCGCGGCCCGGGCGCCTTTGGCGGGCACGGGAAGCCGAGCGGGGCAGGGCAGCAGGCAAGGACGGGGCCGTGCACGGGCACCTGGCCGGGCTGCAGAAGCGGCACCACGAGAGCCTCCTGCGCTGCCACAAGGCCGGGGCCCGGCTGCTGCCCCTGCCTGGGGCCGCTGCCTGAGGCAGCTGCTCCTGCAGCTCTGGCCTGGCCTCTGCAGCGCCACGGGCACAGAGGCCGGGCCGGGGCTCGCTCCCTGCTGCCCGCAGGGCGCTGCCGAGGGCTCCCCGCCCGCCGGGGCCGGGGCCGGGCGCTGAGGGAGCGGCGCCGCCATTGCTGCCGCCCTCAGGGGCTCTGAGGGGAGCGCGGCTCCCACCAGCCCCGCTCTGCCCGCACGGGCCACACCAACACGGAGCACAAAGACAGACGGCACTGAAATTGTGTCCGTGCCTTGCCAAATGCACCCAGACAGCGGCCTGAAGAGCTGGGCTGGGTTGCGACAATGTCACCCCTGGGCCCACTTGTGTGAGTTGTGACAGGCTTTAGTCTATTTCTGACACCCAGAAGCTTTAGTCTATTTGCAATAAAAGAACGAGGGTCACAGTCTCCTTGTAATTGAAAGCCACTTTGGAATGCACTACTCTGTTGTACACTGGGATTAAAAGGCATAATAAATACTACAGTGGTATTCTTCAAAATACATGTAGGTCAAAAGTGACATGCAAATAGTTAGCAACATCTCTACTGTCAAAAGGAAAGCTGTGCTATAAAAAATGTGCACAGTTCTGTCACTTCTTGCTCTTGTCTTCTACAACTTTTCCATTTCTTTCCTACACTCTTCTTTATTGTGGAACCATTGAAGCAAACCTGAGCTCCATCAGGATAAAAACCAGCAGCTGGCTCCAAGGCTTCCCAATGGCTGTGGAGCTCCTGGAGGACTCACACGCTTCAGCCGCGCACAAAAGCACCTCTCCTTTCCCAGGCTGCATGGCAGCACACACGGAGTCAAATCAGAGTTCCTCCTGATTTCCTTGGCTTGCCCTGCATCGTTTATCCAGAACCTCCTCTGGGAGCGGTGAGTGAGAGGAGACAGATGCAGTGTGGCTCTGGATCATCTCTTTTCTCTCCAATGTTCCCCTCTTGGCACAGCTTTGAAGTGCCAAGCTGCAGCTGGGAGCACACCTGATGTGGCCCAGGCCTCTCCTCTGGGCTGGAGCCCTGCAGGGCAGCTCCACCATCAACAATTCCATTTCCCATTGCAGGAGTCTCCTTTGGTGTGGAAAAGAGAGAAAGGAAGGAGAATTTCTGCCTTCCCCTCTCTCAGGGCTGCACAAGTGCTCAGATTTCCCTCCTGCTGCTCCCACTGAGAGGAAGGCTGGCCTAGGGACTGTGTGCTGTTGGATTTTGGGCAAGGGAGGAGGGGGACACTTGGATGTCCCTTTGGACAGGAGAAATTGGTGAACACCCAGGCCCAAATATTCATGTGGGATTTCACTTCCTTCAGTGATTCTTACTTGGTTTTGGAAAGCAGAGATGTTTATTGGTTGACCCCCATTAAGGGACAATGAGTATATTGCTTTCAGTATCACTTCTTTTAAAGGAATCTCTGTGTTCGGGGCGTTGTTGACTGTGTTTGCATTTCCTATTCCCCCTGCTCTCTGTCCTACTTCTAGACTCCTCTCTCTGTCTCATTCCCTCAAATACAATGCTCTGAGTAAGGGTATAAATCAAATCTAAAATCTCTGCAGAGGGATTACAGGATGGGCAACTTGTTCCTTTCATGAGGCATGGTTCCCATTATCCACAAACCCCGGGCAACCTCCTCATTCCATATTTTCCCTTTGGAAGGTCTGTTTTCCAACCAGATAGATACTGACATTGAAAAAGGACACCTTTCTTATACCAAACAGAATTTTATCATATCTGAACAGAGGCCGGACACCACAAATCTGAACTCCCTGCAGCACAGGAGTATTCCCATCTCTGTGCCTGCTCCAAGGGTGAACCCCTGCCTCTGGAATTTGCTTCCTCCACGAGTTCAGGAGACGCAGCCTTTGTGGGGCTGGAGGGCACCCTGGTGAGGAGCTTGGCTTTGGCAAGCCCCGGGCTCAGCTCAGCACATTGTCACGGGGAGCCTTCCAAAAACAGGGAGGAAAGGAGCCTGTGGGGCCAAAGTGGAAGGGTCTGGGTGTCATTCCCTGGCATTGCCAGCATGTATTTTTAACTATGGAGAAATGCCCACAAATGGTCTGTTCTGTGCATCAAAAAGGTTCAACGAGGAATATTCATGTGTGTGAATAAACACACATTGCTATGTGGATATCCTGCCCTGCTCCCTGCTCAGCTTCTCCAAGAATGATTAAAAGTGAATGAGAAGGAGAAAATGTGTTTGTGTTGTGCCAATTGATCCATGTCAATTGATCCAAATCTCTGGGGTCAGACCTTTAGTACAGGGAATTGTGTTTGTGTTGAAAAGGACCTCAAAGATGATGTAAAGATCCCCAGGGTTGGGACTGCTTCCTCCCGGGAAGTGCCCGTGGCCAGGTTGGACATTGGGGATTGGAGCAGCCTGGCCCAGTGGAAGGTGTCTCTGCCCATGGAGGGGGTGGAACTGGGTGATTTTCAACTCACTGCCAAGCCAAAGCATTCCATCATTCCAAGGAAAGAACTGGAACATTTTACAGCACAAATTAATTTCTCCTGACTTTTCCCAGGTCCATTTTTCAGGGTTCATGTCCCTCTCCAGCTTTTCTTCAATCTCCTTTGCTTGGACAACAGCAGGAGCCAGAGCCCTCAGGTGCCACCTGCTGAGATCCCAGCATCTCCAGGATGAGGAATAAATGACAGGATTGGAAAGAAGGAAGCAGCCAAACACATTCCCAGAGGGAATGGAGGCAAAAAGAAAGGGAATTGCTTTCCCAAGGCTGCCTGGGAAGCCTGGCAGGACTTCTTGCAGTGGCTGCAGCCATCCTGCCTGGCTTCCTGCTCCTACCTAAAGCTTTGACTGCATCCATGCCTTGGCTCCAGCACCTTTGGAAAAGCCTCCCATGGGATGTGTTGCTATCCTGCCTTTTGTTGTTGCTGCTACTCCTGCTGCTGTGCTTTGTGGATGAAAAGGATTTTTCCAGCCTCTTTCTGAGTTCAGTTGCAACCCCAAATGCAACAAAGGTCAGAATTTCACAACCAGACTGCAGCAGAGAAGAATAGCTTTGTTCAAAAGGAGGATGTTTTCCTGGTACTTGCATGGCCACTGTGCAAATATTTCCAAATTACCAGCATGGATTCAAAGCCATTTCTTTTCTCCTAGTGGGGAAAAAAAGGAAAGAGAAGGAAGAATAATGGAGAAATAGAATTGTATTTAATAATTTAATAATCCTTTCCAAAATGATGTGAATATTTGAGCTGGCTGATGGGGCAGGTGCTTGCCTGAATCACTTGTGGGGAGGTGAAGGCCACCCAGTCTCACATCTGAGCAACATCTTGAGCAGAAGGGAGCTCCTGCTCAGCTACAGCGACAATCATCTGGTTTGAATCTGCTCTCCATCCCATTCATGGCATGTGCAGGAATCTCTTCCAGCTCCCCGAGGAGCCCTGCAAAGCCCTTTGCCTTGTCCTCCCTCTCCCGCTCCTATCCTGGGGCAGCTGCAGCTCCAAAATCTCAGGGGACCCCTCTGTCTACAGGAGGCCAAACCTCAAATTTCCCCTCACCCCCAGCTTGATCCAGGCTTTAATAGGATTCCCTGATTCCTAGAATGAGGATTTCTAAAGAAGCTTGAGGGGGGATCTGATGGTGGCAGGAAAATCCAACGGGTGTTTGCAGCCATCCATGGGGAATACCCAACCTCTGCAATGGCGTGCATTATGCCTTGGATCAGCAGGGCTCACAGGCTGGATGCTGAGCCTGAGAGTGGAGGTGCTCCAGCAGGATCCAGAACTGGAAAGGATCCAGAGCTGTTGGAACCCTGGCTGCTGAGAATTCCAGACTCTGTGCTGCCAGGCCCTGATCCCCAAGAGAGCACTGCATTGACCTGAGGCCCTGGAGAAGGCTTCCCAAATGGAATGCCAGAAGTGGGATTGTGGGTGTGCAGTTTGAATAGAAGTGTGTAAGAGATAATGAAATACAAGAGGTTTTAGTGTGGAAGCTGCTCCTTCTTCTTCACCTTCTTCTGCCTGGGTTTGGGTGGAATTGTGGAATTGGAGAGAAAAGTGTACATTGCAGCCTTGGCGTGATTAGTTATTGGGTTGAAAGTGAAAATCATTTAGGTGTCATTTCTTAATCGGACAGTTGAGCCTTAAAAGACCTTGGAGAGAAAGACAGCCACTTTTGGACCTTGTTAGTAGAATAGTGCAGAACTCTTGTGAGACGGCTATATAGACCAGAAAAAAGAAACATTTGAGTCTGAGCATGAACTATAATCTCAAGTGCCTTCAATCCCAGCCTGACAGAAGAAAAAAGCAGCCAAGAACCAGCACAAAAGCTGTGAAAGGTTTGGATGCTACACTGGAACTCAGCCCTGCTGATGAGAAAAACCAGTTTGTGTGTGCCCTTGCAGTTGTGTTGCTGGCATCTCAGGAAAACACAACGTGGCTCTTGGATTTAGTCAGAGCTTTAGGAGCCTAAATCCAGCAGTGGGGAATGCTGCTGAACTCTGCATCCCTCAAGTGCTGCCTGAGTGACTGAGCTTCAAAAGCTGGCTGTCCATCTGTGTGCCATCTCCAAACATTGCAACCACACCTTGGCCTTGTTTAGTGCAAGGAGCTGCCTGGAAGAACCCTGGCCACCCTGGCCACCGCCAGGAAATATCCAATGCTGGATACAAATTAGTTTTTAAGGCTGCCCTGGGATCTGCAGAGCCCTGCTGCAAAGGGCTCTCTCCCAGCACAGCTCTCTCCCAGCCGGGCTCAGCGTGCGCCTTCAGTTGGCCTGCAGAGAGCAGCCACAGCCCTGCCCTGCCGGCCCAGCCGCCAACTCTCCCTGGGGCTGGGGCTGAGCACTCCCTGCTGCCAGGGCACTCAGGGCCGCTGCCTGTGCAAACACATCGGCACCGCTGAGAGACAGCAAATGACACCTGGGCACTCTGTTCCTGTGCCTTACAAACATGATTAGAAAACAGGCAAATTCTTCAGTAGTGGGAGCAGTGTTGGGACATTAGAATGTATTGTGATTCCAGCATATGGTATATTCATGTTTTTATACCATAGACCGTAATATGAATAAAGAGTATGAAATAAAAAGAAATGATTTGTAAGTTTTATTTATTCATTCAATTTTCTCTACTTTTTTCTATTCTTATCCATCTTAAAGTTATTCTATTTCTTCTTAATACTCTTTCTTATTACTCTTCCTCTTCGTTGCTACTTCTATGTATTTTTAAATACTTATCCCTATACCTAATCCTATTCCTATGACTATTCTTCTTCTTCTGCTGCTGCATATTTTTAAATTCTTATTCCTATTCTTCTTCTTCTTCTACATATTTTTCAATTCTTATTCCTATTCTTAATCTTCTTCTTCTTCTATGTACTCCTAAATACTTATTTCTATTCTTCTTCTATATCTTCTTAAATAAGACTTCTCTGACTTGTCTACTTCTTAGTCTTCATCTTTGTCTTCTTCCTCTTTGTAATTTTTTTCTTCATCTTTCTCTCCTTGGTCTTTGACTTCTTCACTGTCTTCATCTTCTTCATCTGCCATGTCATCTTCATCTTCTTTGTTTTCTTCTATGTGTTTGTCCTCTTCTTCTTGGTCTTTGTCTTCTCTATGGTTGTCTTAGAGCGGTGGATGCCGAGAGTCTGTGCCAGGAGCGTCGGCATCACCTTCTGCGTTAGTCCTCTGGTCGTGGCCTCAGGCAGGGACAGCAGAACAGCCCCCGCAGCGCCCGCAGCGCCCGCCTGAAGCGGGAGGGACGTTTCCTGGGCAGGTCCAGCCATGTCAGCACCCGCCCACCAGCTCCAGAGCGAGCAAAAGCTGCCAGCTCGGCCATGGTGGCACGGCCTAGGGCAGGAGAGGTGCTGGGCAGGGCAGGCAATGCCTCTGCTGCCAGCTCTGTGCCCACGGGGCTGGCAGAGCTGGGCCCCGCTGGGGGACAAGGCTGGCTGTCCTCCCCCTGCACTGGGCCCTCACGCTCCTGCCAACAGCTGAAGCTCCTGCTGTCCTCCAGGTGGGAGACGTCTTCGAGAGAAGCGTCTGCCCATTGGGACAGCAGGGACTGTACTTCATAGTCAGGCTCCTCCACCTCACAGTACTCCTCGCTGTCACTGTCCCAAACTGAGGTTTCATGGCTGCCATCCTGAGACAGCGGTGACAGTGCCAGCTCTGAGTACTCCTCCTCCTCAGCAGCTGCCAGCTCGGCCATCGTGGCACGGCCTGGGGCAGGAGAGGTGCTGGGCAGGGCAGGCAATGCCTCTGCTACCAAATCTCTGCCCACGGGGCTGGCAGAGCTGGGCCCCTCTGGGGGACAAGGCTGGCTCTCCTCCTCCTTCACTGGGGCCACAACCTTCTCCCAAGAAGTGAGGCTCACATCGTTCTCCAGCTGGGACACCTCTTCCAGAGAAGAGTCTGCCCATTGTGACAGGTCTGACTCCACTTCCTCTTCCTCTTCCTCGCTGTACGAGTCCCAGTCACTGTCCCAGGCTGAGCTCTCCTGGCTGCCTTTCTGTGCCAGCTCTGACTCTGGCACTGCCCAGCCCGGCTGCTCCCTGGGGGCCGGGATTCCCAGCAGGGCACACCCGGTGCTGGGGGGGCTCTGGGGGGCAGGCACGGGGCTCTCTTCCCTCTCTGCTGGGCCTCTTGCTGCCACTGCTGGATCCTGGCTTTCTCCCAGCTGCCTCTGCTCCTGTGGCTGCTGCCCGGATCCCTGGATCGTCAGCAGTGCCTGGCTCAGGATCACGTAGCTGATGATCCACACGAGGTCCAGCAGAGCCTGGCTGCAGCCTGGGGGGCTGAGAGGGGCAGGGACTGGGCTCTGTGTCCCTGCTGCTGGCAGCTCCTCCCTGGGGGCAGGAGGCTCTGCTGCCTCTTCTGCCCCAGGAGCCAGAGGCTCGGGGGTCTCCTCCTCCGAGACCTGGAGGAGGAGGGCCTGCGGGGGACTCTGTAGGGAAGGAGAGGCGCTGGTTAGGGCAGGCACTGCCTCTGCTGCCACCTCTGTGCCCACGGGGCTGGCAGGGCTGGGCCCCCTGGGGGACAAGGCTCAGGCTCCTGGGCACTCACTGCTGGCAAGGCTCTGGCCCACAGCTCACAGCTGATGCCATTTCTCCATTGGGACAGCTCCTGCCTGCTCCCATCTTCCTCCCATTGGGACAGCTTTGGCTCACTGCCATTGTCCCAGCAGGGCAGCTCTTGGCCTGCAGCCTCTGCTCCTTGGCACAGCTCCTTGGCACTGCTGCTGTCTCTCACCTGGGACAATCCCAGTTCTCTCCTGTCTTCCCATTGGGACATGTGGCAGTGCACATCTTGTCCCCATGCTGAGCACTCTTGGTACCTCTCACTTTCCCTCTGGGAAAGCTCTTGGCCATCATCCCACTGGGAATTCTCTGGAACTCTCCCATATTTTTACAGGGATGCCTTGTGGGATCTCTCATCTTCTTCCCATCCCAACTCCTGCTGACCACTCACATTTATTTCCCATTGGGATATCTCTTGGCTCCTCACACATTCTTCCCACTCGCACACCTCTTGCTACATCTCCCTCTCCTCTCCCCACTGCTACAGCTCCCACACTATGACACTTTCCTTCTGTTCCTAGAGCTCCTGCTGTTTCCCACCTCTGGACCTGGAAACTTCCCAAATTCTCACACCTACCTGGTGTTGGTAAAGCTCTTGGTTGCTCCTGGCTCCACGCTGGGACATTACTTGGACTCTCGGCATTTCTTTCTGCTGCCTCTCTTGCACATCTTCCCACTGGGAATCCTCACGGTCCATGTTGATAAAGGGCCTCTCCTCCTCCTCAGTCTTTGACAGTGGCAGGACTGACCTGACACTGCCCCTGACCACTGCTCGCTGGGGGACTCTTGCCAGCTGGGCAAGGGGCTGGGAACTGGGAGTTGGAGTTGCCTTTGTGCTCGTCTCTCTCCTTGTCTGTCGCTGTCGGCCGCGATCGCTGTTGGCGTCCAGCGCAGACAGAGCCAGGGAGCTGCTTCCTGCACAGAGAGCGGCTCTCCTGGCACTGGGCAGCCCAGGGCTCTGCGCCCCTTAGACACCCTCAGCCAGCCTGGGGCTCCCTGATGTCACAAGGCTCTCTGGCCAGCATCACGTCCCACATCACAAAGGGCCCCGACACCGTCTGCCTGTGTCACAAAGGGCTGGCATAAGTGAGATGCTTGACTAGGCCAATATTCAAGCAGCAATCAATTTATTAATTAATATGTTAAAGTTTGATCCATACAGCGCTGGGTACAGTGGGGGAAATTCTCCCTGCAAGTGCACGCCGATAGTTGGTGCTTACAGATATTTATGGGGTACTCATGAGCTTTCTCAACAGTTTCTATTCCCAGTTTTTCTGTCACAGTTCTATACACTATTGTCATTTAGTTTTTCTCAGGATGTATCCCAGAAAGGAGTGTCCCCGGATGGTGGGGTCCGGCTTCCGAAGGAAGAAAGAAGTCTCCCAGCTGGTGAGATCCAGATTCCAGGTGCGGGTTCACCTTTGAATTGCAAGGACTATCAATCTCATAGCAGTGATGTCCAGCTTCCCTTGGTCGAAACCATCAATCCTGGAGTTGATGTTCATCTCCCTTTCTCAAGCTGCTCCTCAATATTTTGTTAAGGTTTCGAGATAAACATCTTTCCTTTTTATGTATTCTAAAGCTACACTTTCAAAGATCCTTACTACAAGCAATATTCTAAAATGATACTTCAAAAGGTTATTATTGCAAAACTCTTTTTAGCTAGAAGCAGAAGGTTCCTGTCAAACAGCAACATCCTTAAAGCTTTAATTCCAATGCTCCTAAATCAACTGAAGACTTATAAAGGTTAATTGCAAACAAGGGATATGTTCAAAGGCCTTCTTCCATGCTTTACTTCCTCAGTTATTTATTAGAATTGTCTTTATAACTGTTCCACAGTCAGTTTGCACACATATCACAATCACAGAGACACAGGTTGCCTGTGTGGACCTGACACACAACACAGCTTTGTATTTCACACTGATACCAGACCGGGGGTTCGTGATGGGACATGAAACACAGGGGTTCAGCCTCTCTGGGAGAAAGAAATGAGTGTTTTACGCTATTCGGGAGGGAAAACTACTTTTGGTCGCACTCGTCTGTTGTGCATTAGGCTCAGAAGGCATAACAAATGCTAAAAATAAATCATTATAAATACATCTGGGTCAAAAATCAGAAACAGTAATTAGGAGCATCAATTTTATTGACAAAAGATTTATTAAAAGAAAAACTATATTATTTGAAAAATCTTTCATGTGCAATTTTTTCACTCGCTGTTCTTGCCTTCTTAAACATATGAATTCCTTGTTTCCTCTCAACTGCTTTCTTTTGGAAACATTGAAGCATAACTGAGCAGCATCAAGGAAAAAATCAACAGCTGGCTCCAAGGCTTCAGAATCGGTGTGGAACAAGTGGAGGACTCACACGCTTCAGACGTGTGAGCACACAGGCACAAAAGCACCTCTCCTTTCTGGGGCTGCATTGCAGCACACAAGGAGCAAAATCAGAGTTACTCCTGTTCTCACAGTGAAAATGCCTCTTGTGGAAACTCTTGCTGCAAATTACTTAGTGACCATGAAACAATACTGGATTCCAGAAGCTGGGAGATGGGGTACCCTTTCATCTTGTCTGTGTCTTCATCCTAAATTCAATTCCTATTACTCTTCTTCTTCAATACATTTAAAATGTCTTCTTATTTTTCTACTGTGCATTATTGAATTCCGATGCTTTGTCTTCATTATCTTCTTAATCTTTGTGTTCTTCATGTTCTTTGTCATCTTCATCCCCTTCTTAATGTTCGTCTTCTCTGTCCACATCTCCCCATTCCTGTTTGTTGGCCCCAGATCCCATTGCTGTTTGTGGTCTCAGAGGGCCCCCTGCCATGTAATAGTAGTATTGACTCCATGATTCCCACAAGGCTGATCAATCTCTTATTATTATATTATTATTAAGAAACCCATAGACAGTTACGATACGCCTGGACCTAATTGGTCTGCCAATGCAAACACCATCACCATTGGTTAATTAAGAAATCACCCTTTGCTAAACAAATCTCCGTAACACATTCCACACGTTCACAATAACAGGTGCAGCAAGTGAAGATAAGAATTGTTTCTCATTCTTCTCTCTGATCTTCTCACAGCCTTCCCCAGAAAGGCCTGGGGAAGTTGTGCTGCTCTCTGTGGCCAGAGAGCTGCTGCTCCAGGAGCTGGCAGCCCCGTGGGAGCCGCAGCCCTGCAGGCAGGGAGGCTCTGGGAGCACTGGGGGCTGTGGCTGCCGTGTCTGTGCCGCTGCTCCGGCCGTGGCCTCAGGCAGGGACAGCAGAACAGCCCCACAGCACCCGCCTGAAGCGGGAGGGACGTTTCCTGAGGGCAGCCGGCTGCCCGAGGATGGCATGGGCTCTCCGCCGGGTGGGCCAGGCTCTGGGGGGGCTGTGCGGGGCAGGCACTGAGCTCTCTTCCCTTTCAGCTGTAAATGCTTCCACTCCTACAGCCCTCCGCTGTCGGAGGGAATTCACTTCCAGATGTTGCCTCAGTTCCGCTGAGAGACAGCAAATGACACCTGGGCACTCTGTTCTTGTGCCTTTTTAGAAACTTCATTAGAAAATGAAAACATTCTTCAATAACGGGAGCAGTGCTGCACTGCGGCTTTCAGCCGGGGTGTGCCCCGTGGGCTGCCATGGTCCGGATAGCGCAGTCCTGCTGGGCACAGCCTGTCCCAGCTCCCAAGCAGCTCCCAGCCAACCTTAGCAAGCTCAGGTGATGTCAGCTCCCAGGGATTATCAGCTCATTTGTGATTTCAGCTCCTTAGCTTGCCAGGTGCCACAGCAGACGCAGGGAGAGAGAGGAGAAGCGCTGTGTGAGGTTGTGAAGAAATTCTTTCTTGGGGTCTTCTACGAAGGTTCTCAGTGACAGCTCTTCTGCCAGCTGGGCAGAAGTAGGGCTTTATACACCTTACAGAGGCTTTGGAAATTGTCCAACAGCAAGGGTCCAGCAAGGGTCAAGGCAAAGGGACCTATAGGCTTACAGAGAGCTAAGATGGGTGCAAAGGCAGAAGAGAGGGGCTTGTAAGGGCCAGTCATCCTGACTCAGCATTTCCCATCTCAGGCTTCTGACCACCAGGGAAGATTTGCAGGCCCTGGACCTGCTAGAGTGTTGGGACATTTTAATGTATTTTAATTACAGGATATGGAATAATCATGTTTTTATATGATAGACTGTAATATGAATATAGAATAGGAAACTAAAAGAAATTATTTGTAATTTTATTTATTCATTCAATTTTCTCTACATTTTTCTATTCTTATCCTTCTTAATGTTATTCTTCTTCTTCTTACTAGTCTTTCTTATTACTCTTCTTCTTCGTTGCTGCTTCTATGTATATTTAAATACTTATTCCTATTCTTAATCCTAATCCTAAAACTAGTCTTCATCTTCTTCTTCTACATATTTTTAAATTCTTATTCCTATTCCTATTCTTCTTCTTCTATATATTTTTTAATTCTTATTCCTATTCTTAATTTTCTTCTTCTTTGTATTTTTAAATACTTATTTCTATTCTTCTTGTATCTCTTCTTAAATATGACTTCTCTGACTTGTCTTCATAGTTTTCATCTTTGTCTTCTTCCTCTTTGTAGTCTTCTTCTTTGTCTTCTTTGCCTCCTTTATCTTAGTCTTCAGTGTCTTTGTCTTCTTCATCTGCCATGTGGTCTTCGTCTTTGTTTTCTTCTGTGTCTTTATCTGCATCTTCTTTCTTTTGTCTAGTCTCTTGTCGTCTTGGAATGGTGGAAGCCGAAAGTGTCTGCCAGGAGCGTCTGCTTTGCCTTCTTTGTCCCTAACCTTCTTCATCTCATCTCAGTCTGCTTTAGTCCTCTGGCCGTGGCCTCAGGCAGGGACAGCAGAGCAGCCCCCGCAGCGCCCGCAGCGCACGCCTGAAGCGGGAGGGACGTTTCCTGGGGGCAGCCGGCTGCCCGCGGAGGCTCTGGGCTCCCAGCTGGGCAGCCCAGGGGCTGGGGGGGCTGTGCAGGGCAGGTGCTGGCCCTGGGCTGCACGGCTCCTGTGCCAGGCACTCAGCCCAGGCCTCCCGAGGGATGGGCACTGGCAGCTCCTCTGCCCCTAAAACTTTCCATTTGAGCTCTTTGTTCTCTGGGGGCAGCTCCAGGATGCTGACATCGTCCCACTCGTCCTCCTCTGGGGCCAAGGGCCTGGTCCCCATGCTGTGCTCGGTCTCATCTTCCCAGTTTGCCTGCATGAGCTCCTTGTCACTGTCATCTTCCCAATTGGAATGTCCTGAGGGGCTGCTGCCATTCCCTCTGGACACGTCTTGGCCACTGCAGGCTTCTCCTTGGGAAAGGTCTTGGTCAATATTTTCTTCCCAGTTGGAAAATTCTGCGCACCTGATGACATCTCCTCTGGACAGCCCTTGCTCTACGTAACCTTCCCAGTGTGAGGAGTCTTGTGAGCTGCTAAATTCTCCCTGGGACAGGTTTTGGTCCAAATATTTTTCCCAGCCGGAGAGTTGGCAGCAACTCTTGACTTCCCCAAGGGACAGATCTTCTCCGGTGCAGTGTTCACAGACAGGCACTACCTGGGACAGCTCAGGGTCTCTAACCAGGAATGGCTCCAGGTCATCCAAGAATTGCCAAAGTTTCATTTCCTCGTCGGAGTCGTCCATCCTCTCCTGCATTTCCAGCACTGACCCTGCTGCTGCCTCCTCAGCATCTCCAGCCAGGGCAGCAGCTGCCAGCTCGAGCTCCATGGGACTGCCTGGGGCAGGAGAGGTGCTGGGCAGGGCAGGGTCTGCCCCTGCTGCCACCTCTCTGCCCACGGGGCTGGCAGAGCTGGGCCCCTCTGGGGGAAGAGCCATGCTGTCCTCTGGAGCAAGTTCGATGGCCTCTTCCACTTTGGGCAGCTCCTCCTCACTCGAGCTGTCCCCTGAAACCACCACCATGTCCTCTTCCACAGGGGACAGCTTCTCCTCGCCTGTGCTGTCCCCTGGAGGGACCTCGATATTGTCTTGCACTGGGGACAGCTCCTGGTCACTCCTGCCACCCTCAGGAACGTCCTTGATGTCCTCTTCTACTGAGGACAGCTCCTGGTCACTTGCGCTGTTTTCTGGAACATCCTCGATGTCTTCTTGCACTGAGGACAGCTCTTGGTCACTTCCACTGTCCTCTCCAGAGGCCTCATAGTCCTCTTCCACTGAGGATAGCTCCTGGTCACTTGTGCTGTCCCCTGGAATGTCCTCCATTGCCTCTTCCACTTCGGACAACTCTGGCTCAGTGTCGCTGCCAGCTGGAGAGAGCTCAATGGCCTCTTCCAGCTGGGACAGCTCCTCATCGCAGGGTGAGGGACAAGGCTGGGTGTTCTCCTCGTCCTTCACGGGAGGCACAGGCTTCTCCCCAGCTGCCGGCTGGGCCTGCAGGGGACTCTGTAGGGAAGGAGAGGCGCTGGTTAGGGCAGGCACTGCCTCTGCTGCCACCTCTGTGCCCACGGGGCTGGCAGGGCTGGGCCCCCTGGGGGACAAGGCTCAGGCTCCTGGGCACTCACTGCTGCCAAGGCTCTGGCCCACAGCTCACAGCTGATGCCATTTCTCCATTGGGACAGCTCCTGCCTGCTCCCATCTTCCTCCCATTGGGACAGCTTTGGCTCACTGCCATTGTCCCAGCAGGGCAGCTCTTGGCCTGCAGCCTCTGCTCCTTGGCACAGCTCCTTGGCACTGCTGCTGTCTCTCACCTGGGACAATCCCATTTCTCTCCTGCCTTCCCATCGGGACATGTGGCAGTGCACATCTTGTCCCCATGCTGAGCGCTCTTGCTCCATCTCACCTTCCCTCTGGGATAACTCTTGGGCACTGTCCCACAGGGAATTTTCTATGACACTCCCATCTCTCTACAGGGATGGCTCGTGGCATCTCTCATCTTCTTCCCATCCCAACTCCTGCTGCCCACTCACATTTATTTCCCATTGGGATATCTCTTGGCTCCTCACACATTCTTCCTACTTGCACACCTCTTGCTACATTTCACTGGCTTCTCCCCACTGCTACAGCTCCTGGACTATGACAGTTTCCCTCTGTTCACAGAGCTCTTGCAGTGTCCCGCCTCTTTACTGGTAAACTTGCCAAACTGTCACACGTACCTGGCATTTGTACAGCTCTTGGCTGCTCTTCGCTCCACGCTGGGACATTTCTGGGACGTCCAGAACTTCTCTTGGATACGTCTCTTGCACACTGGGTGGTTCCACCCAGCCGGGCAAGGGGCTGGCTACCAGGAAATGGAGTTATCCTTTTGTTGGTCACTCTCCTTGTCTGTCACTGTCAGCCGTGATCGCTGTTGGCGTCCAGCGCAGACAGAGCCAGGGAGCTGCTTCCTGCACAGAGAGCGGCTCTCCTGGCACTGGGCAGCCCAGGGCTCTGCGCCCCTTAGACACCCTCAGCCAGCCTGGGGCTCCCTGATGTCACAAGGCTCTCTGGCCAGCATCACGTCCCACATCACAAAGGGCCCCGACACCGTCTGCCTGTGTCACAAAGGGCTGGTATAAGTGAGATGCTTGACTAGGCCAATATTCAAGCAGCAATCAGTTTATTAATTAATATGTTAAAGTTTGAGTCAGACAGCGCTGGGTACAGTGGGGAAATTCTCCCTGCAAGTGCACTCCGATATTTGGTGCTTACAGATATTTATGGGGGTATTCATGAGCCTCCTCAACAGTTTCTATTCCCAATTTTTACATCACAATTCTATACACTATTATCATTTAGTTTTTCTCAGGATGTATCCCAGAAAGGAGTATCCCTAGATGTTGGGAGTCCGGCTTCCAAAAGAAGAAAGAAGTCTCCCAGCTGGTGAGGTCCAGATTCCAGGTGCGGGTTCACCTTTGAATTGCAAGGACTATCAATCTCATAGCAGTGATGTCCAGCTTCCCTTGGTCGAAACCATCAATCCTGGAGTTGATGTTCATCTCCCTTTCTCAAGCTGCTCTTCAATATTTTGTTAAGGTTTCGAGATAAGCATCTTTCCTTTTTATATATTCTAAAGCTATAGTTTCAAAGATCCTTACTGCAAGCAATATTCTAAAATGATACTTCAAAAGGTTATTATTGCAAAACTCTTTTTAGCTAGAAGCAGAAGGTTCCTGTCAAACAGCAACATCCTTAAAGCTTTAATTCCAATGCTCCTAAATCAACTTAAGACTTATAAAGTTTAATTGCAAACAAGGGATATGATCAAAGGCCTTCTTCCATGCTTTACTTCCTCAGTTATTTATTAGAATTGTCTTTATAACTGTTCCACAGTCAGTTTGCACACATATCACAGTCACAGAGACACAGGTTGCCTGTGTGTACCTGACACAATACACAGCTTTGCTTTTCACACTGATACCAGACCGGGGGTTCGTGATGGGACATGAAACACAGGGGTTCAGCCTCTCTGGGAGAAAGAAACGAGTGTTTTACGCTATTCGGGAGGGCAAACTACTTTTGGTCGCACTCGTCTGTTGTGCATTGGGCTCAGAAGGCATAACAAATGCTAAAAATAAATCTTTATAAATCCATCTGGGTCAAAAATCAGAAATAGTAATTAGGAGCATCAATTTTATGGACAAAAGACTTATTAAAAGAAAAACTACACTATTTGAAAAATCTTTCATGTGCAATTTTTTCACTCGCTGTTCTTGCCTTCTTAAACCTATGAATTCCTTGTTTCCTCTCATCTGCTTTCTTTTGGAAACATTGAAGCATAACTGAGCAGCATCAAGGAAAACATCAACAGCTGGCTCCAAGGCTTCAGAATCGGTGTGGAACAAGTGGAGGACTCACACGCTTCAGACGTGTGAGCACACAGGCACAAAAGCACCTCTCCTTTCTGGGGCTGCATTGCAGCACACAAGGAGCAAAATCAGAGTTACTCCTGTTCTCACAGTGAAAATGCCTCTTGTGGAAACTCTTGCTGCAAATTACTTAGTGACCATGAAACAATACTGGATTCCAGAAGCTGGGAGATGGGGTACCCTTTCATCTTGTCTGTGTCTTCATCCTAAATTCAATTCCTATTACTCTTCTTCTTCAATACATTTAAAATGTCTTCTTATTTTTCTACTGTGCATTATTGAATTCCGATGCTTTGTCTTCATAATCTTCTTAATCTTTGTGTTCTTCATGTTCTTTGTCATCTTCATCCCCTTCTTAATGTTCGTCTTCTCTGTCCACATCTCCCCATTCCTGTTTGTTGGCCCCAGCTCCCATTGCTGTTTGTGGTCTCAGAGGGCCCCCTGCCATGTAATAATAGTATTGACTCCATGATTCCCACAAGGCTGATCAATCTCTATTATTATATTATTATTAAGAAACCCATAGACAGTTACGATACGCCTGGACCTAATTGGTCTGCCAATGCAAACACCATCACCATTGGTTAATTAAGAAACCACCCTTTGCTAAACAAATCTCCGTAACACATTCCACACGTTCACAATAACAGGTGCAGCAAGTGAAGATAAGAATTGCTTCTCATTCTTCTCTCTGATCTTCTCACAGCCTTCCCCAGAAAGGCCTGGGAAAGTTGTGCTGCTCTCTGTGGCCAGAGAGCTGCTGCTCCAGGAGCTGGCAGCCCCGTGGGAGCCGCAGCCCTGCAGGCAGGGAGGCTCCGGGAGCACTGGGGGCTGTGGCTGCCGTGTCTGTGCCGCTGCTCCGGCCGTGGCCTCAGGCAGGGACAGCAGAACAGCCCCACAGCGCCCGCCTGAAGCGGGAGGGACGTTTCCTGAGGGCAGCCGGCTGCCCGAGGATGGCATGGGCTCTCCGCCGGGTGGGCCAGGCTCTGGGGGGGCTGTGCGGGGCAGGCACTGAGCTCTCTTCCCTTTCAGCTGTAAATGCTTCCACTCCTACAGCCCTCCGCTGTCGGAGGGAATTCACTTCCAGATGTTGCCTCAGTTCCGCTGAGAGACAGCAAATGACACCTGGGCACTCTGTTCTTGTGCCTTTTTAGAAACTTCATTAGAAAATGAAAACATTCTTCAATAACGGGAGCAGCGCTGCACTGCGGCTTTCAGCCGGGCTGTGCCCCGTGGGCTGCCATGGTCCGGATAGTGCAGTCCTGTGAAGGAGTGTAGGGGGATGCCCCCAATGAGAGAGGGACAAACTAGCCTTTGTCCCCCAAAAAAGGAAGAAAGCCCAGAAGTTTCTCCCAACGATCAGGTGAAAAGCCACCTTATAGGACCCCAGAGACTTCACTAAAACCTTAGGGTCACCTAATTGGATGAGAGCCAAAAGATCCCGCCTGGGCCATCAGGTAGAAAAAGAGAAGACAAAAGAACTGCGAGGCTTTTGTGAAGGTGTTTTACCAGGAGCAGACCTCTGTACCTGGATCGGATTTTCTGTTTATTGTTTTTCCTTTTATTAAACAGTTTGGTTTCCAACACTGCAGCAGAAGCCATCCTGCTCATTATTTGCCTCCAAAGGTAATAGCTGAGCTATCCTTTGTGTGTATTAAGTTTTCTTTTAAAGGCTCATAAAACCCTGGCCCGACGAAACAAAACTTAATACGTGGCACCTGGACAGAATTTCTCATATTGAGGAAGATGGTCTAGGAATTTTTGATTACCTCAATCAAAATAGGACAATTTTCCTTGGTATTTGCGTTTTTGGGGAAGCAGGCCTGCACCTGAGTTTTTTGTCGCGTTAAAAAAGAAAACTCAGAAGAAGAGATTTGAGGTTTAGAGGGAATCCCAAATCGAAGCCTCATACCGGTGAAGAAGAGGCTATAATTCAGACGGGACGGGAGCAAACGGCGCACACCCTCAGAGGATACTGTGAATCGGCTAAGCTGAAACTGTTGCACCCAGGACCCGGGAAAAAGTCTATACCAAGAAGGACGACCAGAAGACTCGGTGAGTTTCACCATGGGGAGTCGGTTGTCAGTAGCTGAGCAGGAATTTTTTTCGTATTTTAATTATAAGTTGGAAATCCAAGATATTCAGTTTGACAAAAAACAGCTTAAAAAGCTTGTAAAATGGGTCTTAAAAGAGTTTCCAAACTCAGACATGTCTCAGAAACTCGATCCAGACTTCTGGGATTCAGTTGGACTGAAATTATATAACACAGAAAAGAACAAGAAGTCCAACTTAAAGCTGCGTCCAATATTCAGGACGGTATTGAAATTTGTAATAATGGAAAATGAAAAGCAAGCAAAGACCAGGGAGAGGGCAGAATGCAGGCAGGACAGAGAAGACAGGAGAAAGCGAAGTTCTGAGGGGACCCAAAAACCTTCCTTTATCCCAGCCGAGAAACCCCGGTGGAGAGGCCGGGAGGCAGCCAGGCCAGCTGCCCCCCCGCCTGCCTCACCGACCCCATCCCGAGACAGGGGGGAGCAGACCAGCCCTGGCCAGGCTTGTCTGCAAAACCCGTCTTCCAAAAACCCTACCAGAGCAAAGTCCTCTATATCTCCTCTCAAAACCTTGCTTTGGCGTTCAAAATCGGTGAATTTTGACAGTAAAACTGGAAAAAGCCGAGCCGATAGAATCCAGTCTGAGAACAATAGAGCACGTGGCAATCGCCATTATAGCCCCGAGCCCAGCTCTGTCCTTCGTGGGCGTGGCTCGCCATCCTCGTCGGACTCCCAGGAGTCCCTGGGTGGCTGCTCCCTGATCTCCTGCCCATCAGAGCAGGGACGCGCCCCTTTTGTAGGCGGCGCCCGGTCGGTGTCCCTGCCCCTGCTCCCCGCCCACAGCCCGGGACAGCACAGCCGCTCTCTGCCGAGCGTGGGAACCGGAAGTGATGCGCCGGAACTGACCCTGCCCAAAATGGCGGCGCCCATGTCCGATAACTTACCGGAACAAAAAACAAACTATTCCTATGCTCCACAATGTAATTTCAAACAATCTAAGGAAGAGTTTAACACACAGGGAGTCACAGATACCTGGCAGAGGATAAGAAAGGATGCAGTTCAGGAAGGAGAGTGGGAAATTGCATCGAAATTGAAGGTTTTTCCTGTGAAATACACTGCAGGTCCGGGACCCAGTGCTACATGGCAACAAATCAACTTTGCTGAGTTAAAAGAGATTTGCAAAGCCTCTCGTCTGTATGGTAGAGATTCTGCCTATTTCAGAAGCCTATTACAGGCCACCTTCACAGCAAACATATTCACTCCACATGATCTAAAACAGCTTTGCACATCCCTGCTATCTCCAACAGAATTTTCTTTGTGGGAACTAGCATGGAAACGTTTGTTAAACGACCTTTTAAGAGGTTATGCAGGAACTCCAGCTACTGCAAATTTGACTATAGATCAGCTCTCAGGTGAAGGAGCTCATACAGATCCTCAAATACAAGCCCGAACTCTTAGTAGACAAGTATTGCAGGATGTCAAAGAAGCAGCAAAAACAGCTTTGTTACAGGTCCCTGATGGCAACAAGCCAGAACTAGATTTCACAGAAATAAAACAGGGCATAGATGAGCCTTATATTAAGTTTTTGGACCGTTTAAAAATGGCATTAGAAAAGCAGATTCCAATAGACCGAGCCAGACAAGAGTTATTAAAACGGCTTGCAATTTCTAATGCAAACCCAACCTGTAAAAAGGCATTACGTACATTACCACAGGATCCTGAGCCCACCCTGACACAGCTAGTAGATGCTTGCAACCGCCTAAGCACCCCTGAGCATGCAGCAGCCATGCAGGCAGAAGTATTGGCCAGTGCCATCACAACAGCTCAAGAAAACACCCTAAAGCAGCAGGAAAAAGCAGTAGAAAGGCAAACACAAACCCTAGCAGAAGCTTTAATAGCATTCAAAGGTGCAATTGAAAACCAACAAATTCCAAGGGACTCGTGCCATTCGTGTGGTCAGAGAGGTCATTTTAAAAGGGGATGTCCTAGGACCCGCAGAAGGCCATTGCCAAGAAACAGTGGATGCAGAGGTTTCTGTCACAATACTAACAGCTTTTACCCAGCACAGGGTTTTTCGTACCATCTGCCGGGAAACGTGCAGTCCAGCACGGAGCAGTGGCTGCCATGACACAAGAACCACTGCACCAGAGGCCAGAGACCACCACAGGCCACCAAGTTCAGAACTGCAACACATCCTTGCAGGACTTCCGACCACAATGTCCCCAGGTACCAGACTGGAGCTGTCTACAGCCCAGCCAGTGATGCTAACCAATGCTGTTGCTCACACAGTGTCTACAGGACAGCTGGGACCTGAACCACAACCACGTCAGTTCTTAATAGTGGGAGTGAGCAGATCCCATGCAGAAGGGTTTTATGTCATTCCAACTGTGCTGTCTGTCACCTGTTCACAGGAAATTACAGTCTTAGCTTTGTGTCCAGACCCTCCATGTTTTTTACCCAAAGGGTTAACCATAGCGCAAGCTTTCCTCCTGCCAGAGTCCCAGAACAACACAGCTGTCATCGCTTGGACCAGGCACATCAGCCGCGGGCGGCCTCAGCTCACCTGTGTCCTGAAGCACCTCGGGCAAGCCATCACCCTCACTGGCCTGATAGATACCGGAGCAGACGTCACTCTGATATCGAGATCGAAATGGCCACAGGACTGGGCCGTCGTGCCTACGCTGGATCAGCTGGCAGGTATTGGTGGTCACTGTGAGAGCTTTCGAAGCTCGCACGCAGTCACATTTGAGGGGCCTGAAGGTCGTGTTGCCACCACAAGACCATTCATTGTAGGAGCTGATATAGTTCTTTGGGGACGGGACATTTTATCACAATGGCATCTCAGGTTAGAAACTGGATTTTAACAAAAGCTGTTGATGGACATAACACTTTAAAACTTACATGGACATCTAACACACCCATTTGGGTCAGCCAGTGGCCCTTACCTGAAGAGAAACTTGCTGCTTTAGAGCAGTTAGTGCAGGAACAATTAACCAAAGGTCATTTAACTCCAACTACTAGTCCCTGGAACACTCCAGTTTTTGTAATCAAAAAGCCAAACAGTGGGAAATGGAGGTTGTTACAGGATCTCAGAAAAATTAACGAAGTAATTCAAGAAATGGGTTCTTTACAACCAGGTTTACCCTCTCCTGTTATGATTCCAAAAGATTGGAAGTTAACTGTTATTGATTTAAAAGACTGTTTTTTCAATATTCCCTTGCACCCAGACGATGCACCAAGATTTGCATTTTCCATCCCATCCATAAATCAGCAAGCACCTTTGAAAAGATACCATTGGCTTTCCCTTCCACAAGGCATGCGCAACTCGCCGAGTATATGTCAGTGGTATGTTGCAAAAATACTTTCCTCAGTTCGTGCACAATATCCAAATTCTCTCATATTACATTACATGGATGATATCTTAGTAGCAGCAAGGGACCAAGCATCAATGCAGGAGACAACAGATCAGGTCATCTCAGCAGTAGAGAAAGCAGGACTCACTGTAGCAAAAGAAAAAATACAGACACTTCCTCCCTGGAAATATTTAGGATACAGGATCACAGAACGAACGGTAACTCCGCAGCCACTCCAGCTAAGGACAAATCCAAAGACCTTGAATGAAGTGCAGCAGCTTGTAGGCACTCTGAACTGGCTTCGTCCACTACTAGGCCTTTCAAATCAGGACTTGGCTCCTCTGGCAGATTTGTTAAGAGGAGACACAGCCTTAAACTCACCGCGAGAATTCAACAAAGAAGCTCAAAATGCTTTAGAGAAAGTGATAAGAGCCATCCAGTCACGTCAAGCACATCGGTATAATCCTAACCTGTCTTTTTTGTTTGCAGTTTTAGGGGAGAGTCCACAACTTCATGGTTTGATATTCCAGTGGGATCTAGAGAAGAAGGACCATCTGATAATCTTAGAGTGGGTTTTCCTATCGCGTCAATTGGGTAAAACTATAACAACTTGCCCTGAAATTATTTCACAATTGATTATCAAGGCTAGATCTCGAATGCTTTCCCTTGCAGGAAGAGATTTTGCAGAAATCTTTCTGCCTGTCACAACCATCTACTTAGAATGGTTAATTCAAAATTCAGAAGTTATGCAATTTGCTTTAGAAAATTTTGCAGGAAAAATTTCAGTCAATTGTCCCAAACATGAGCTATTAAGTTCATCTTTAAAATTAATTCATAAGCCTTTAAGAAGTAATGTACCCCTTGAGGCAATCACATTTTTTACAGACGGTTCTGGGAAGTCTAAAAAATCTGTGATTGCTTGGCAGAATTCAGAGACAAAAAAATGGGAATCAGATATTGAGGAAGTAGATGGTTCTGCACAGATTACAGAGTTGGCAGCAGTTGTACGGGTCTTTTCAAAATTCACATTTCCTTTTAATTTAGTAACAGACTCAATTTACGTTGCAGGTGTGGTGGAAAGAGCAGAAGGATCTCTGCTAAAAGAAGTTGCTAATGATCAGTTATATAGTTTGCTCAAACAGTTAATCTTACTTCTTTCCATTCGACAAGAACCTTACTTTGTAATGCACATTCGCTCACATTCTTCTCTTCCAGGTTTCTTAGCAGAGGGAAATGCCATGGCTGATTTGTTAGCCATGCCAATCCAACACACACTTCCTAATGTTATTGAACAAGCAAGAATGAGCCATGCTTTCTATCACCAAAATGCACCTGCTTTAGTAAGAATGTTTAACATCTCTCAGAATCAGGCAAAAGCAATTGTTCAGTCATGTCCAGATTGCCAGAAATTAGCTATACCAGCAATAGCAACAGGAGTTAACCCTCGAGGCTTAAATAGCCTGCAGATATGGCAAACAGACATCACTCAATATCAGTCATTTGCAAGGTTCAAACATATACATGTATCAATAGATACCTTCTCAGGAGCAATTTTTGCTTCTGCACATCAAGGAGAAAAAAGTAGAGATGTGATTAAACATTTCTTACAAGCATTTGCATCCCTAGGTATTCCTCAAGAAGTCAAAACTGACAATGGACCAACCTACATTTCTAATAAATTGCAAGAGTTTTTCAAAACTTGGGGTATCAAACATACCACAGGTATTCCACATTCTTCCACAGGCCAGTCTATTGTAGAAAGAGCACACAGGTCATTGAAAATGATACTAGAAAGACAGAAAGGGGGGACAGAAGTGCTTTCTACAATAGAGAGGCTGAATAAAGCTGTATATGTTTTTAACTTCTTAAACAATTCCTTTATGGAGCAGGTACCACCAATTTTCAGGCATTTCAGCAATACCAGTCAGGCAAAGCTCAAGGAAAGACCACCAGTCTTCATCAAGGATCCAGAGACAGGACAGATTTCAGGACCCCATCCTCTTGTAACATGGGGCCGGGGGTTTGCATACATTTCTACAAACACAGGTCTTCGATGGATCCCTGCAAAGAATGTCAAGCCACAAGTGCAGCCGATCCGAGAGCAGCAGACGGCACCAGAAGAAGAATGCACAAACAACTGAGCCACAGATAGAAGCAAAGACTGTTTTCTAAGTTTGCATTAGTTAAAATTGTTTACAAGAAAGTTTTGCACTGAAAAAGTTTTGTAGTTATTGTTGTGATAAAAAAGTTGTTAAACCTACCTCTATGTAAAAGTCACACATATAGCCAGAAATTTGAAGCCTACCTGGAAAAACACTTCACCAAAGTTAAGATAGAGAATTGGCAGCAAAAATTATTGGCATTCTAATCTATACTCCTTTCTCCTCTTTCTTTCTAAATGTATAGTAAAGGGTGAGATGAAGGAGTGTAGGGGGATGCCCCCAATGAGAGAGGGACAAACTAGCCTTTGTCCCCCAAAAAAGGAAGAAAGCCCAGAAGTTTCTCCCAACGATCAGGTGAAAAGCCACCTTATAGGACCCCAGAGACTTCACTAAAACCTTAGGGTCACCTAATTGGATGAGAGCCAAAAGATCCCGCCTGGGCCATCAGGTAGAAAAAGAGAAGACAAAAGAACTGCGAGGCTTTTGTGAAGGTGTTTTACCAGGAGCAGACCTCTGTACCTGGATCGGATTTTCTGTTTATTGTTTTTCCTTTTATTAAACAGTTTGGTTTCCAACACTGCAGCAGAAGCCATCCTGCTCATTATTTGCCTCCAAAGGTAATAGCTGAGCTATCCTTTGTGTGTATTAAGTTTTCTTTTAAAGGCTCATAAAACCCTGGCCCGACGAAACAAAACTTAATAGTCCTGCTGGGCACAGCCTGTCCCAGCTCCCAAGCAGCTCCCAGCCAACCTTAGCAAGCTCAAGTGATGTCAGCTCCCAGGGATTATCAGCTCATTTGTGATTTCAGCTCCTTAGCTTGCCAGGTGCCACAGCAGACGCAGGGAGAGAGAGGAGAAGCGCTGTGTGAGGTTGTGAAGAAATTCTTTCTTGGGGTCTTCTACGAAGGTTCTCAGTGACAGCTCTTCTGCCAGCTGGGCAGAAGTAGGGCTTTATACACCTTACAGGGGCTTTGGAAATTGTCCAACAGCAAGGGTCCAGCAAGGGTCAAGGCAAAGGGACCTATAGGCTTACAGAGAGCTAAGAAGGGTGCAAAGGCAGAAGAGAGGGGCTTGTAAGGTCCAGTCATCCTGACTCGGCATTTCCCATCTCAGGCTCCTGACCAGCAGGGAAGATTTGCAGGCTCTGGACCTGCTAGAGTGTTGGGACATTTTAATGCATTTTAATTACAGGATATGGAATAATCATGTTTTTATATGATAGACTGTAATATGAATATAGAATAGGAAACTAAAAGAAATTATTTGTAATTTTATTTATTCATTCAATTTTCTCTACATTTTTCTATTCTTATCCTTCTTAATGTTATTCTTCTTGTTCTTCTTACTAGTCTTTCTTATTACTCTTCTTCTTCGTTGCTGCTTCTTTGTATATTTAAATACTTATTCCTATTCTTAATCCTAATCCTAAAACTAGTCTTCATCTTCTTCTTCTACATATTTTTAAATTCTTATTCCTATTCCTATTCTTCTTCTTCTATATATTTTTTAATTCTTATTCCTATTCTTAATTTTCTTCTTCTTTGTATTTTTAAATACTTATTTCTATTCTTCTTGTATCTCTTCTTAAATATGACTTCTCTGACTTGTCTTCATAGTTTTCATCTTTGTCTTCTTCCTCTTTGTAGTCTTCTTCTTTGTCTTCTTTGCCTCCTTTATCTTAGTCTTCAGTGTCTTTGTCTTCTTCATCTGCCATGTGGTCTTCGTCTTTGTTTTCTTCTGTGTCTTTATCTGCATCTTCTTTCTTTTGTCTAGTCTCTTGTCGTCTTGGAATGGTGGAAGCCGAAAGCGTCTGCCAGGAGCGTCTGCTTTGCCTTCTTTGTCCCTAACCTTCTTCATCTCATCTTAGTCTGCTTTAGTCCTCCAACTGTGGCCTCAGGCAGGGACAGCAGAGCAGCCCCCGCAGCGCCCGCAGCGCCCGCCTGAAGCGGGAGGGACGTTTCCTGGGGGCAGCCGGCTGCCCGCGGAGGCTCTGGGCTCCCAGCTGGCCAGCCCAGGGGCTGGGGGGGCTGTGCAGGGCAGGTGCTGGCCCTGGGCTGCACGGCTCCTGTGCCAGGCACTCAGCCCAGGCCTCCCGAGGGATGGGCACTGGCAGCTCCTCTGCCCCTAAAACTTTCCATTTGAGCTCTTTGTCCTCTGGGGGCAGCTCCAGGATGCTGACATCGTCCCACTCGTCCTCCTCTGGGGCCAAGGGCCTGGTCCCCATGCTGTGCTCGGTCTCATCTTCCCAGTTTGCCTGCATGAGCTCCTTGTCACTGTCATCTTCCCAATTGGAATCTCCTGAGGGGCTGCTGCCATTCCCTCTGGACACGTCTTGGCCACTGCAGGCTTCTCCTTGGGAAAGGTCTTGGTCAATATTTTCTTCCCAGTTGGAAAATTCTGCACACCTGATGACATCTCCTCTGGACAGCCCTTGCTCTACGTAACCTTCCCAGTGTGAGGAGTCTTGTGAGCTGCTAAATTCTCCCTGGGACAGGTTTTGGTCCAAATATTTTTCCCAGCCGGAGAGTTGGCAGCAACTCTTGACTTCCCCAAGGGACAGATCTTCTCCGGTGCAGTGTTCACAGACAGGCATTACCTGGGACAGCTCAGGGTCTCTAACCAGGAATGGCTCCAGGTCATCCAAGAATTGCCAAAGTTTCATTTCCTCGTCGGAGTCGTCCATCCTCTCCTGCATTTCCAGCACTGACCCTGCTGCTGCCTCCTCAGCATCTCCAGCCAGGGCAGCAGCTGCCAGCTCGAGCTCCATGGGACTGCCTGGGGCAGGAGAGGTGCTGGGCAGGGCAGGGTCTGCCCCTGCTGCCACCTCTCTGCCCACGGGGCTGGCAGAGCTGGGCCCCTCTGGGGGAAGAGCCATGCTGTCCTCTGGAGCAAGTTCGATGGCCTCTTCCACTTTGGGCAGCTCCTCCTCACTCGAGCTGTCCCCTGAAACCACCACCATGTCCTCTTCCACAGGGGACAGCTTCTCCTTGCCTGTGCTGTCCCCTGGAGGGACCTCGATATTGTCTTGCACTGGGGACAGCTCCTGGTCACTCCTGCCACCCTCAGGAACGTCCTTGATGTCCTCTTCCACTGAGGACAGCTCCTGGTCACTTGCGCTGTTTTCTGGAACATCCTCGATGTCTTCTTGCACTGAGGACAGCTCTTGGTCACTTCCACTGTCCTCTCCAGAGGCCTCATAGTCCTCTTCCACTGAGGATAGCTCCTGGTCACTTGTGCTGTCCCCTGGAATGTCCTCCATTGCCTCTTCCACTTCGGACAACTCTGGCTCAGTGTCGCTGCCAGCTGGAGAGAGCTCAATGGCCTCTTCCAGCTGGGACAGCTCCTCATCGCAGGGTGAGGGACAAGGCTGGGTGTTCTCCTGGTCCTTCACGGGAGGCACAGGCTTCTCCCCAGCTGCCGGCTGGGCCTGCAGGACTCTGTAGGGAAGGAGAGGCGCTGGTTAGGGCAGGCACTGCCTCTGCTGCCACCTCTGTGCCCACGGGGCTGGCAGGGCTGGGCCCCCTGGGGGACAAGGCTCAGGCTCCTGGGCGCTCACTGCTGGCAAGGCTCTGGCCCACAGCTCACAGCTGATGCCATTTCTCCATTGGGACAGCTCCTGCCTGCTCCCATCTTCCTCCCATTGGGACAGCTTTGGCTCACTGCCATTGTCCCAGCAGGGCAGCTCTTGGCCTGCAGCCTCTGCTCCTTGGCACAGCTCCTTGGCACTGCTGCTGTCTCTCACCTGGGACAATCCCATTTCTCTCCTGCCTTCCCATCGGGACATGTGGCAGTGCACATCTTGTCCCCATGCTGAGCGCTCTTGCTCCATCTCACCTTCCCTCTGGGATAACTCTTGGGCACTGTCCCACAGGGAATTTTCTATGACACTCCCATCTCTCTACAGGGATGGCTCGTGGCATCGCTCATCTTCTTCCCATCCCAACTCCTGCTGCCCACTCACATTTATTTCCCATTGGGATATCTCTTGGCTCCTCACACATTCTTCCTACTTGCACACCTCTTGCTACATTTCACTGGCTTCTCCCTACTGGTACAGCTCCTGGACTATGACAGTTTCCCTCTGTTCACAGAGCTCTTGCAGTGTCCCGCCTCTTTACTGGTAAACTTGTCAAACTCTCACACGTACCTGGCATTTGTACAGCTCTTGGCTGCTCTTCGCTCCACGCTGGGACATTTCTGGGACGTCCAGAACTTCTCTTGGATACGTCTCTTGCACACTGGGTGGTTCCACCCAGCCGGGCAAGGGGCTGGCTACCGGGAAATGGAGTTATCCTTTTGTTGGTCACTCTCCTTGTCTGTCACTGTCAGCCGTGATCGCTGTTGGCGTCCAGCGCAGACAGAGCCAGGGAGCTGCTTCCTGCACAGAGAGCGGCTCTCCTGGCACTGGGCAGCCCAGGGCTCTGCGCCCCTTAGACACCCTCAGCCAGCCTGGGGCTCCCTGATGTCACAAGGCTCTCTGGCCAGCATCACGTCCCACATCACAAAGGGCCCCGACACCCTCTGCCTGTGTCACAAAGGGCTGGCATAAGTGAGATGCTTGACTAGGCCAATATTCAAGCAGCAATCAGTTTATTAATTAATATGTTAAAGTTTGAGTCAGACAGCGCTGGGTACAGTGGGGGAAATTTTCCCTGCAAGTGCACTCCGATAGTTGGTGCTTACAGATATTTATGGGGGTACTCATGAGCTTTCTCAACAGTTTCTATTCCCAGTTTTTCTGTCACAGTTCTATACACTATTGTCATTTAGTTTTTCTCAGGATGTATCCCAGAAAGGAGTATCCCCAGATGTTGGGAGTCCGGCTTCCAAAAGAAGAAAGAAGTCTCCCAGCTGGTGAGGACCAGATTCCAGGTGCGGGTTCACCTTTGAATTGCAAGGACTATCAATCTCATAGCAGTGATGTCCAGCTTCCCTTGGTCGAAACCATCAATCCTGGAGTTGATGTTCATCTCCCTTTCTCAAGCTGCTCTTCAATATTTTGTTAAGGTTTCGAGATAAGCATCTTTCCTTTTTATATATTCTAAAGCTATAGTTTCAAAGATCCTTACTGCAAGCAATATTCTAAAATGATACTTCAAAAGGTTATTATTGCAAAACTCTTTTTAGCTAGAAGCAGAAGGTTCCTGTCAAACAGCAACATCCTTAAAGCTTTAATTCCAATGCTCCTAAATCAACTTAAGACTTATAAAGTTTAATTGCAAACAAGGGATATGATCAAAGGCCTTCTTCCATGCTTTACTTCCTCAGTTATTTATTAGAATTGTCTTTATAACTGTCCCGTGGTCAGTTTGCACACATATCACAATCACAGAGACACAGGTTGCCTGTGTGTACCTGACACAATACACAGCTTTGCTTTTCACACTGATACCAGACCGGGGGTTCGTGATGGGACATGAAACACAGGGGTTCAGCCTCTCTGGGAGAAAGAAACGAGTGTTTTACGCTATTCGGGAGGGCAAACTACTTTTGGTCGCACTCGTCTGTTGTGCATTGGGCTCAGAAGGCATAACAAATGCTAAAAATAAATCTTTATAAATCCATCTGGGTCAAAAATCAGAAATAGTAATTAGGAGCATCAATTTTATGGACAAAAAACTTATTAAAAGAAAAACTACACTATTTGAAAAATCTTTCATGTGCAATTTTTTCACTCGCTGTTCTTGCCTTCTTAAACCTATGAATTCCTTGTTTCCTCTCATCTGCTTTATTTTGGAAACATTGAAGCATAACTGAGCAGCATCAAGGAAAACATCAACAGCTGGCTCCAAGGCTTCAGAATCGGTGTGGAACAAGTGGAGGACTCACACGCTTCAGACGTGTGAGCACACAGGCACAAAAGCACCTCTCCTTTCTGGGGCTGCATTGCAGCACACAAGGAGTAAAATCAGAGTTACTCCTGTTCTCACAGTGAAAATGCCTCTTGTGGAAACTCTTGCTGCAAATTACTTAGTGACCATGAAACAATACTGGATTCCAGAAGCTGGGAGATGGGGTACCCTTTCATCTTGTCTGTGTCTTCATCCTAAATTCAATTCCTATTACTCTTCTTCTTCAATACATTTAAAATGTCTTCTTATTTTTCTACTGTGCATTATTGAATTCTGATGCTTTGTCTTCATTATCTTCTTAATCTTTGTGTTCTTCATGTTCTTTGTCATCTTCATCCCCTTCTTAATGTTCGTCTTCTCTGTCCACATCTCCCCATTCCTGTTTGCTGGCCCCAGATCCCATTGCTGTTTGTGGTCTCAGAGGGTCCCCTGCCATGTAATAATAGTATTGACTCCATGATTCCCACATGGCTGATCAATCTCTTATTATTATATTATTATTAAGAAACCCAGAGACAGTTATGATACGCCTGGACCTAATTGGTCTGCCAATGCAAACACCATCACCATTGGTTAATTAAGAAACCACCCTTTGCTAAACAAATCTCCGTAACACATTCCACACGTTCACAATAACAGGTGCAGCAAGTGAAGATAAGAATTGCTTCTCATTCTTCTCTCTGATCTTCTCACAGCCTTCCCCAGAAAGGCCTGGGGAAGTTGTGCTGCTCTCTGTGGCCAGAGAGCTGCTGCTCCAGGAGCTGGCAGCCCCGTGGGAGCCGCAGCCCTGCAGGCAGGGAGGCTCTGGGAGCACTGGGGGCTGTGGCTGCCGTGTCTGTGCCGCTGCTCCGGCCGTGGCCTCAGGCAGGGACAGCAGAACAGCCCCACAGCGCCCGCCTGAAGCGGGAGGGACGTTTCCTGAGGGCAGCCGGCTGCCCGAGGATGGCATGGGCTCTCCGCCGGGTGGGCCAGGCTCTGGGGGGGCTGTGCGGGGCAGGCACTGAGCTCTCTTCCCTTTCAGCTGTAAATGCTTCCACTCCTACAGCCCTCCGCTGTTGGAGGGAATTCACTTGCAGCTGTTGCCTCAGTTCCGCTGAGAGACAGCAAATGACACCTGGGCACTCTGTTCTTGTGCCTTTTTAGAAACTTCATTAGGAAATGAAAACATTCTTCAATAACGGGAGCAGCGCTGCACTGCGGCTTTCAGTCGGGGTGTGCCCCGTGGGCTGCCATGGTCCGGATAGCGCAGTCCTGCTGGGCACAGCCTGTCCCAGCTCCCAAGCAGCTCCCAGCCAACCTTAGCAAGCTCAGGTGATGTCAGCTCCCAGGGATTATCAGCTCATTTGTGATTTCAGCTCCTTAGCTTGCCAGGTGCCACAGCAGACGCAGGGAGAGAGAGGAGAAGCGCTGTGTGAGGTTGTGAAGAAATTCTTTCTTGGGGTCTTCTACGAAGGTTCTCAGTGACAGCTCTTCTGCCAGCTGGGCAGAAGTAGGGCTTTATACACCTTACAGGGGCTTTGGAAATTGTCCAACAGCAAGGGTCAAGGCAAAGGGACCTATAGGCTTACAGAGAGCTAAGCAAGGGTTCAAAGGCAGAAGAGAGGGGCTTGTAAGGTCCAGTCATCCTGACTCGGCATTTCCCATCTCAGGCTTCTGACCACCAGGGAAGTTTTGCAGGCCCTGGGCCTGCTACAGTGGTGGGACATTAGAATGTATTTTAATTACAGCATATGGAATATTAAGGTTTTTATATCATATACTGTAATATGAATATAGAATATGAAACAAAAAAAAACGATTTGTAAGTTTTATTTATTCATTCAATTTTCTCTATGTTTTTCTATTCTTATCCTTCTTAATGTTATTCTACTTCTTCTTACTAATCTTCTTCTTCATTGCTACTTCTATGTATTTTTTAATTCTTATTCCTATTCTTAATCCTATTCCTATTCCTATTCCTATTTCTATTCTTCTTTTTCTTCTTCTTCAACATATTTTAAAATTCTTATTCCTATTCCTATTCTTCATCATCTACTAGCTATTTCTAAATTCTTATTACTATACTTCTTCTATCTCTTCTTAAATAAGACTTCTCTGACTTGTCTTCTTAGTTTTCATCTTTGTCTTCTTCCTCTTTTTCATCTCCTTTGTCTTTTTTCATCTTCTTTGCCTCCTTTGTCTTTATCTTCACTCTCTTTGTCTTCTTCATCTGCCAAGTCATCTTTGTCTTCTTTGTTTTCTTCTGTGTCTTTCTCTTCATCTTCTTTGTCTACTCTGTCATCGTCTAGGGGCGGTCGATGCCGAGAGTCTCTGCCAGGAGCGTCTGCTTCGCCTTCTTTGTCTTCACCTTCTTCACCTTTTCCTAGTCTGTTTTAGTCCTCGGGCCGTGGCCTCAGGCAGGGACAGCAGAACAGCCCCCGCAGCGCCCGCAGCGCCCGCCTGAAGCGGGAGGGACGTTTCCTGGGCAGCTCCAGCCATGTCACCACCCGCCCACCAGCTCCAGAGCGAGCCTCAGCTTGCAGCTCGGCCATCGTGGCACGGCCTAGGGCAGGAGAGGTGCTGGGCAGGGCAGGCAATGCCTCTGCTGCCAGCTCTGTGCCCACGGGGCTGGCAGAGCTGGGCCCCTCTGGGGGACAAGGCTGGCTGTCCTCCCCCTTCACTGGGCCCTCACGCTTCTGCCAACAGCTGAAGCTCCTGCTGTCCTGCAGGTGGGAGACGTCTTCGAGAGAAGCGTCTGCCCATTGGGACAGCAGGGACTGTACTTCATAGTCAGGCTCCTCTACCTGACAGTAGTCCTCGCTGTCACTGTCCCAAACTGATGTCTCAAAGCTGCCATCCTGAGACAGCGGTGACAGTGCCAGCTCTGAGGACTCCTCCTCCTCAGCAGCTGCCAGCTCGGCCATCGTGGCACGGCCTGGGGCAGGAGAGGTGCTGGGCAGGGCAGGCACTTCCTCTGCTGCCACCTCTGCGCCCACGGGGCTGGCAGAGCTGGGCCCCTCTGGGGGACAAGGCTGGCTCTCCTCCTCCTCCTTCACTGGGCCCACAACCTTCTCCCAAGAAGTGAGGCTGACATCATCCCCCAGCTGGGACACCTCTTCCAGAGAAGAGTCTCCCCATTGGGACAGGTCTGAGTCCACTTCATCTTCTTCCACGCTGTAGGCATCCCAGCCACTGTCCCAAGCTGAGCTCTCCTGGCGGCCTTCCTGTGCCAGCTCTGACTCTGGCACTGCCCAGCCCAGCTGCTCCCTGGGGGCCGGGATTCCCAGCAGGGCAGACCCGGACCTGGGGGTGCTCTGGGGGGCAGGCACGGGACTCTCTTCCCTCTCTTCTGTGGCTTTTCCTGCCACTGCTGGGTCCTGGCTTTCTCCCTGCTGCCTCTGCTCCTGTGGCTGCTGCCCGGATCCCTGGATGTCCAGCAGAGCCCGGCTCAGGATCACGTAGCTAATGATCCACACGAGGTCCAGCAGAGCCTGGCTGCAGCCTGGGGGGCTGAGAGGGGCAGGGACTGGGCTCTGTGTCCCTGCTGCTGGCAGCTCCTCCCTGGGGGCAGGAGGCTCTGCTGCCTCTCCTGCCTCAGGAGCCAGAGGCTCGGGGGACTCCTCCTCCTCAGCAGCTCCCGCTGGGGCAGCAGCTGCCGGCTGGGCCTGCGGGGGACTCTGTAGGGAAGGAGAGGCGCTGGTTAGGGCAGGCACTGCCTCTGCTGCCACCTCTGTGCCCACGGGGCTGGCAGGGCTGGGCCCCCTGGGGGACAAGGCTCAGGCTCCTGGGCGCTCACTGCTGCCAAGGCTCTGGCCCACAGCTCACAGCTGATGCCATTTCTCCATTGGGACAGCTCCTGCCTGCTCCCATCTTCCTCCCATTGGGACAGCTTTGGCTCACTGCCATTGTCCCAGCAGGGCAGCTCTTGGCCTGCAGCCTCTGCTCCTTGGCACAGCTCCTTGGCACTGCTGTCTCTCACCTGGGACAATCCCATTTCTCTCCTGCCTTCCCATCGGGACATGTGGCAGTGCACATCTTGTCCCCATGCTGAGCGCTCTTGCTCCATCTCACCTTCCCTCTGGGATAACCCTTGGGCACTGTCCCACAGGGAATTTTCTATGACACTCCCATCTCTCTACAGGGATGGCTCGTGGCATCGCTCACCTTCTTCCCATCCCAGCTCCTGCTGCCCACTCACATTTATTTCCCATTGGGATATCTCTTGGCTCCTCACACATTCTTCCTACTTGCACACCTCTTGCTACATTTCACTGGCTTCTCCCTACTCCTACAGCTCCTGGACTATGACAGTTTCCCTCTGTTCACAGAGCTCTTGCAGTGTCCCGCCTCTTTACTGGTAAACTTGCCAAACTGTCACACGCACCTGGCATTTGTACAGCTCTTGGCTGCTCTTGGCTCCACGCTGGGACATTTCTGGGACGTCCAGAACTTCTCTCGGATACGTCTCTTGCACACTGGGTGGTTCCACCCAGCTGGGCAAGGGGCTGGCTACCGGGAAATGGACTTATCCTTTTCCTGGTCACTCTCCTTCTCTGTCGCTGTCAGCCGTGATCGCTGTTGGCGTCCAGCGCAGACAGAGCCAGGGAGCTGCTTCCTGCACAGAGAGCGGCTCTCCTGGCACTGGGCAGCCCAGGGCTCTGCGCCCCTTAGACACCCTCAGCCAGCCTGGGGCTCCCTGATGTCACAAGGCTCTCTGGCCAGCATCACGTCCCACATCACAAAGGGCCCCGACACCGTCTGCCTGTGTCACAAAGGGCTGGCATAAGTGAGATGCTTGACTAGGCCAATATTCAAGCAGCAATCAGTTTATTAATTAATATGTTAAAGTTTGAGTCAGACAGCGCTGGGTACAGTGGGGAAATTTTCCCTGCAAGTGCACGCCAATATTTGGTGCTTACAGATATTTATGGGGGTATTCATGAGCCTCCTCAACAGTTTCTATTCCCAATTTTTACATCACAATTCTATACACTATTATCATTTAGTTTTTCTCAGGATGTATCCCAGAAAGGAGTATCCCTAGATGTTGGGAGTCCGGCTTCCAAAAGAAGAAAGAAGTCTCCCAGCTGGTGAGGTCCAGATTCCAGGTGCGGGTTCACCTTTGAATTGCAAGGACTATCAATCTCATAGCAGTGATGTCCAGCTTCCCTTGGTCGAAACTATCAATCCTGGAGTTGATGTTCATCTCCCTTTCTCAAGCTGCTCTTCAATATTTTGTTAAGGTTTCGAGATAAGCATCTTTCCTTTTTATATATTCTAAAGTAATAGTTTCAAAGATCCTTACTGCAAGCAATATTCTAAAATGATACTTCAAAAGGTTATTATTGCAAAACTCTTTTTAGCTAGAAGCAGAACGTTCTTGTCAAACAGCAGCATCCTTAAAGCTTTCATTCCAATGCTCCTAAATCAACTTAAGACTTATAAAGGTTAATTGCAAACAATGGATATGATCAAAGGCCTTCTTCCATGCTTTACTTCCTCAGTTATTTATTAGAATTGTCTTTATAACTGTCCCGTGGTCAGTTTGCACACATATCACAATCACAGAGACACAGGTTGCCTGTGTGTGCCTCACACACAACACAGCTTTGTATTTCACACTGATACCAGACTGGGGATTCATGATGGGACATGCAACACAGGGGTTCAGCCTCTCTGGGAGAAAGAAACGAGTGTTTTACGCTATTTGGGAGGGAAAACTACTTTTGGTCGCACTCGTCTGTTGTGCATTGGGCTCAGAAGGCATAACAAATGCTAAAAATAAATCTTTATAAATCCATCTGGGTCAAAAATCAGAAATAGTAATTAGGAGCATCAATTTTATTGACAAAAGATTTATTAAAAGAAAAACTACACTATTTGAAAAATCTTTCATGTGCAATTTTTTCACTCGCTGTTCTTGCCTTCTTAAACCTATGAATTCCTTGTTTCCTCTCATCTGCTTTATTTTGGAAACATTGAAGCATAACTGAGCAGCATCAAGGAAAAAATCAACAGCTGGCTCCAAGGCTTCAGAATCGGTGTGGAACAAGTGGAGGACTCACACGCTTCAGACGTGTGAGCACACAGGCACAAAAGCACCTCTCCTTTCTGGGGCTGCATTGCAGCACACAAGGAGTAAAATCAGAGTTACTCCTGTTCTCACAGTGAAAATGCCTCTTGTGGAAACTCTTGCTGCAAATTACTTAGTGACCATGAAACAATACTGGATTCCAGAAGCTGGGAGATGGGGTACCCTTTCATCTTGTCTGTGTCTTCATCCTAAATTCAATTCCTATTACTCTTCTTCTTCAATACATTTAAAATGTCTTCTTATTTTTCTACTGTGCATTATTGAATTCTGATGCTTTGTCTTCATAATCTTCTTAATCTTTGTGTTCTTCATGTTCTTTGTCATCTTCATCCCCTTCTTAATGTTCGTCTTCTCTGTCCACATCTCTCCATTCCTGTTTGCTGGCCCCAGCTCCCATTGCTGTTTGTGGTCTCAGAGGGCCCCCTGCCATGTAATAATAGTATTGACTCCATGATTCCCACATGGCTGATCAATCTCTTATTATTATATTATTATTAAGAAACCCAGAGACAGTTATGATACGCCTGGACCTAATTGGTCTGCCAATGCAAACACCATCACCATTGGTTAATTAAGAAACCACCCTTTGCTAAACAAATCTCCGTAACACATTCCACACGTTCACAATAACAGGTGCAGCAAGTGAAGATAAGAATTGCTTCTCATTCTTCTCTCTGATCTTCTCACAGCCTTCCCCAGAAAGGCCTGGGGAAGTTGTGCTGCTCTCTGTGGCCAGAGAGCTGCTGCTCCAGGAGCTGGCAGCCCCGTGGGAGCCGCAGCCCTGCAGGCAGGGAGGCTCTGGGAGCACTGGGGGCTGTGGCTGCCGTGTCTGTGCCGCTGCTCCGGCCGTGGCCCCAGGCAGGGACAGCAGAACAGCCCCACAGCGCCCGCCTGAAGCGGGAGGGACGTTTCCTGAGGGCAGCCGGCTGCCCGAGGATGGCATGGGCTCTCCGCCGGGTGGGCCAGGCTCTGGGGGGGCTGTGCGGGGCAGGCACTGAGCTCTCTTCCCTTTCAGCTGTAAATGCTTCCACTCCTACAGCCCTCCGCTGTTGGAGGGAATTCACTTCCAGCTGTTGCCTCAGTTCCGCTGAGAGACAGCAAATGACACCTGGGCACTCTGTTCCTGTGCCTTTTTAGAAACTTCATTAGGAAATGAAAACATTCTTCAATAACGGGAGCAGCGCTGCACTGCGGCTTTCAGCCGGGGTGTGCCCCGTGGGCTGCCATGGTCCGGATAGCGCAGTCCTGCTGGGCACAGCCTGTCCCAGCTCCCAAGCAGCTCCCAGCCAACCTTAGCAAGCTCAAGTGATGTCAGCTCCCAGGGACTATCAGCTCATTTGTGATTTCAGCTCCTTAGCTTGCCAGGTGCCACAGCAGACGCAGGGAGAGAGAGGAGAAGCGCTGTGTGAGGTTGTGAAGAAATTCTTTCTTGGGGTCTTCTACGAAGGTTCTCAGTGACAGCTCTTCTGCCAGCTGGGCAGAAGTAGGGCTTTATACACCTTACAGGGGCTTTGGAAATTGTCCAGCAGCAAGGGTCAAGGCAAAGGGACCTATAGGCTTACAGAGAGCTAAGCAAGGGTTCAAAGGCAGAAGAGAGGGGCTTGTAAGGTCCAGTCATCCTGACTCGGCATTTCCCATCTCAGGCTTCTGACCACCAGGGAAGTTTTGCAGGCCCTGGGCCTGCTACAGTGGTGGGACATTAGAATGTATTTTAATTACAGCATATGGAATATTAAGGTTTTTATATCATATACTGTAATATGAATATAGAATATGAAACAAAAAGAAATGATTTGTAAGTTTTATTTATTCATTCAATTTTCTCTATGTTTTTCTATTCTTATCCTTCTTAATGTTATTCTACTTCTTCTTACTAATCTTCTTCTTCATTGCTACTTCTATGTATTTTTTAATTCTTATTCCTATTCTTAATCCTATTCCTATTCCTATTCCTATTTCTATTCTTCTTTTTCTTCTTCTTCAACATATTTTAAAATTCTTATTCCTATTCCTATTCTTCATCATCTACTAGCTATTTCTAAATTCTTATTACTATACTTCTTCTTCTATCTCTTCTTAAATAAGACTTCTCTGACTTGTCTTCTTAGTTTTCATCTTTGTCTTCTTCCTCTTTTTCATCTCCTTTGTCTTTTTTCATCTTCTTTGCCTCCTTTGTCTTTATCTTCACTCTCTTTGTCTTCTTCATCTGCCAAGTCATCTTTGTCTTCTTTGTTTTCTTCTGTGTCTTTCTCTTCATCTTCTTTGTCTACTCTGTCATCGTCTAGGGGCGGTCGATGCCGAGAGTCTCTGCCAGGAGCGTCTGCTTCGCCTTCTTTGTCTTCACCTTCTTCACCTTTTCCTAGTCTGTTTTAGTCCTCGGGCCGTGGCCTCAGGCAGGGACAGCAGAACAGCCCCCGCAGCGCCCGCAGCGCCCGCCTGAAGCGGGAGGGACGTTTCCTGGGCAGCTCCAGCCATGTCACCACCCGCCCACCAGCTCCAGAGCGAGCCTCAGCTTGCAGCTCGGCCATGGTGGCACGGCCTAGGGCAGGAGAGGTGCTGGGCAGGGCAGGCAATGCCTCTGCTGCCAGCTCTGTGCCCACGGGGCTGGCAGAGCTGGGCCCCGCTGGGGGACAAGGCTGGCTGTCCTCCCCCTGCACTGGGCCCTCACGCTTCTGGCAACAACTGAAGCTCCTGCTGTCCTCCAGGTGGGAGACGTCTTCGAGAGAAGCGTCTGCCCATTGGGACAGCAGGGACTGTACTTCATAGTCAGGCTCCTCTACCTGACAGTAGTCCTCGCTGTCACTGTCCCAAACTGATGTCTCAAAGCTGCCATCCTGAGACAGCGGTGACAGTGCCAGCTCTGAGGACTCCTCCTCCTCAGCAGCTGCCAGCTCGGCCATCGTGGCACGGCCTGGGGCAGGAGAGGTGCTGGGCAGGGCAGGCACTTCCTCTGCTGCCACCTCTGCGCCCACGGGGCTGGCAGAGCTGGGCCCCTCTGGGGGACAAGGCTGGCTCTCCTCCTCCTCCTTCACTGGGGCCACAACCTTCTCCCAAGAAGTGAGGCTGACATCATCCCCCAGCTGGGACACCTCTTCCAGAGAAGAGTCTCCCCATTGGGACAGGTCTGAGTCCACTTCATCTTCTTCCACGCTGTAGGCATCCCAGCCACTGTCCCAAGCTGAGCTCTCCTGGCGGCCTTCCTGTGCCAGCTCTGACTCTGGCACTGCCCAGCCCAGCTGCTCCCTGGGGGCCGGGATTCCCAGCAGGGCAGACCCGGACCTGGGGGTGCTCTGGGGGGCAGGCACGGGACTCTCTTCCCTCTCTTCTGTGGCTTTTCCTGCCACTGCTGGGTCCTGGCTTTCTCCCTGCTGCCTCTGCTCCTGTGGCTGCTGCCCGGATCCCTGGATGTCCAGCAGAGCCCGGCTCAGGATCACGTAGCTAATGATCCACACGAGGTCCAGCAGAGCCTGGCTGCAGCCTGGGGGGCTGAGAGGGGCAGGGACTGGGCTCTGTGTCCCTGCTGCTGGCAGCTCCTCCCTGGGGGCAGGAGGCTCTGCTGCCTCTTCTGCCCCAGGAGCCAGAGGCTCGGGGGTCTCCTCCTGCTCAGCAGCTCCCGCTGGGGCAGCAGCTGCCGGCTGGGCCTGCGGGGGACTCTGTAGGGAAGGAGAGGCGCTGGTTAGGGCAGGCACTGCCTCTGCTGCCACCTCTGTGCCCACGGGGCTGGCAGGGCTGGGCCCCCTGGGGGACAAGGCTCAGGCTCCTGGGCGCTCACTGCTGCCAAGGCTCTGGCCCACAGCTCACAGCTGATGCCATTTCTCCATTGGGACAGCTCCTGCCTGCTCCCATCTTCCTCCCATTGGGACAGCTTTGGCTCACTGCCATTGTCCCAGCAGGGCAGCTCTTGGCCTGCAGCCTCTGCTCCTTGGCACAGCTCCTTGGCACTGCTGTCTCTCACCTGGGACAATCCCATTTCTCTCCTGCCTTCCCATCGGGACATGTGGCAGTGCACATCTTGTCCCCATGCTGAGCGCTCTTGCTCCATCTCACCTTCCCTCTGGGATAACTCTTGGGCACTGTCCCACAGGGAATTTTCTATGACACTCCCATCTCTCTACAGGGATGGCTCGTGGCATCGCTCACCTTCTTCCCATCCCAGCTCCTGCTGCCCACTCACATTTATTTCCCATTGGGATATCTCTTGGCTCCTCACACATTCTTCCTACTTGCACACCTCTTGCTACATTTCACTGGCTTCTCCCTACTCCTACAGCTCCTGGACTATGACAGTTTCCCTCTGTTCACAGAGCTCTTGCAGTGTCCCGCCTCTTTACTGGTAAACTTGCCAAACTGTCACACGCACCTGGCATTTGTACAGCTCTTGGCTGCTCTTGGCTCCACGCTGGGACATTTCTGGGACGTCCAGAACTTCTCTCGGATACGTCTCTTGCACACTGGGTGGTTCCACCCAGCTGGGCAAGGGGCTGGCTACCGGGAAATGGACTTATCCTTTTCCTGGTCACTCTCCTTCTCTGTCGCTGTCAGCCGTGATCGCTGTTGGCGTCCAGCGCAGACAGAGCCAGGGAGCTGCTTCCTGCACAGAGAGCGGCTCTCCTGGCACTGGGCAGCCCAGGGCTCTGCGCCCCTTAGACACCCTCAGCCAGCCTGGGGCTCCCTGATGTCACAAGGCTCTCTGGCCAGCATCACGTCCCACATCACAAAGGGCCCCGACACCGTCTGCCTGTGTCACAAAGGGCTGGCATAAGTGAGATGCTTGACTAGGCCAATATTCAAGCAGCAATCAGTTTATTAATTAATATGTTAAAGTTTGAGTCAGACAGCGCTGGGTACAGTGGGGAAATTTTCCCTGCAAGTGCACGCCGATATTTGGTGCTTACAGATATTTATGGGGGTATTCATGAGCCTCCTCAACAGTTTCTATTCCCAATTTTTACATCACAATTCTATACACTATTATCATTTAGTTTTTCTCAGGATGTATCCCAGAAAGGAGTATCCCTAGATGTTGGGAGTCCGGCTTCCAAAAGAAGAAAGAAGTCTCCCAGCTGGTGAGGTCCAGATTCCAGGTGCGGGTTCACCTTTGAATTGCAAGGACTATCAATCTCATAGCAGTGATGTCCAGCTTCCCTTGGTCGAAACTATCAATCCTGGAGTTGATGTTCATCTCCCTTTCTCAAGCTGCTCTTCAATATTTTGTTAAGGTTTCGAGATAAGCATCTTTCCTTTTTATATATTCTAAAGTAATAGTTTCAAAGATCCTTACTGCAAGCAATATTCTAAAATGATACTTCAAAAGGTTATTATTGCAAAACTCTTTTTAGCTAGAAGCAGAACGTTCTTGTCAAACAGCAGCATCCTTAAAGCTTTCATTCCAATGCTCCTAAATCAACTTAAGACTTATAAAGGTTAATTGCAAACAATGGATATGATCAAAGGCCTTCTTCCATGCTTTACTTCCTCAGTTATTTATTAGAATTGTCTTTATAACTGTCCCGTGGTCAGTTTGCACACATATCACAATCACAGAGACACAGGTTGCCTGTGTGTGCCTCACACACAACACAGCTTTGTATTTCACACTGATACCAGACTGGGGATTCATGATGGGACATGCAACACAGGGGTTCAGCCTCTCTGGGAGAAAGAAACGAGTGTTTTACGCTATTCGGGAGGGCAAACTACTTTTGGTCGCACTCGTCTGTTGTGCATTGGGCTCAGAAGGCATAACAAATGCTAAAAATAAATCTTTATAAATCCATCTGGGTCAAAAATCAGAAATAGTAATTAGGAGCATCAATTTTATGGACAAAAGACTTATTAAAAGAAAAACTACACTATTTGAAAAATCTTTCATGTGCAATTTTTTCACTCGCTGTTCTTGCCTTCTTAAACCTATGAATTCCTTGTTTCCTCTCATCTGCTTTATTTTGGAAACATTGAAGCATAACTGAGCAGCATCAAGGAAAAAATCAACAGCTGGCTCCAAGGCTTCAGAATCGGTGTGGAACAAGTGGAGGACTCACACGCTTCAGACGTGTGAGCACACAGGCACAAAAGCACCTCTCCGTTCTGGGGCTGCATTGCAGCACACAAGGAGTAAAATCAGAGTTACTCCTGTTCTCACAGTGAAAATGCCTCTTGTGGAAACTCTTGCTGCAAATTACTTAGTGACCATGAAACAATACTGGATTCCAGAAGCTGGGAGATGGGGTACCCTTTCATCTTGTCTGTGTCTTCATCCTAAATTCAATTCCTATTACTCTTCTTCTTCAATACATTTAAAATGTCTTCTTATTTTTCTACTGTGCATTATTGAATTCTGATGCTTTGTCTTCATAATCTTCTTAATCTTTGTGTTCTTCATGTTCTTTGTCATCTTCATCCCCTTCTTAATGTTCGTCTTCTCTGTCCACATCTCTCCATTCCTGTTTGCTGGCCCCAGCTCCCATTGCTGTTTGTGGTCTCAGAGGGCCCCCTGCCATGTAATAATAGTATTGACTCCATGATTCCCACATGGCTGATCAATCTCTTATTATTATATTATTATTAAGAAACCCAGAGACAGTTATGATACGCCTGGACCTAATTGGTCTGCCAATGCAAACACCATCACCATTGGTTAATTAAGAAACCACCCTTTGCTAAACAAATCTCCGTAACACATTCCACACGTTCACAATAACAGGTGCAGCAAGTGAAGATAAGAATTGTTTCTCATTCTTCTCTCTGATCTTCTCACAGCCTTCCCCAGAAAGGCCTGGGGAAGTTGTGCTGCTCTCTGTGGCCAGAGAGCTGCTGCTCCAGGAGCTGGCAGCCCCGTGGGAGCCGCAGCCCTGCAGGCAGGGAGGCTCCGGGAGCACTGGGGGCTGTGGCTGCCGTGTCTGTGCCGCTGCTCCGGCCGTGGCCTCAGGCAGGGACAGCAGAACAGCCCCACAGCGCCCGCCTGAAGCGGGAGGGACGTTTCCTGAGGGCAGCCGGCTGCCCGAGGATGGCATGGGCTCTCCGCCGGGTGGGCCAGGCGCTGGGGGGGCTGTGCGGGGCAGGCACTGAGCTCTCTTCCCTTTCAGCTGTAAATGCTTCCACTCCTACAGCCCTCCGCTGTTGGAGGGAATTCACTTCCAGCTGTTGCCTCAGTTCTGCTGAGAGACAGCAAATGACAGCTGGGCACTCTGTTCCTGTGCCTTTTTAGAGACTTCATTAGGAAATGAGAACATTCTTCAATAACGGGAGCAGCGCTGCACTGCGGCTTTCAGCCGGGGTGTGCCCCGTGGGCTGCCATGGTCCGGATAGCGCAGTCCTGCTGGGCACAGCCTGTCCCAGCTCCCAAGCAGCTCCCAGCCAACCTTAGCAAGCTCAAGTGATGTCAGCTCCCAGGGACTATCAGCTCATTTGTGATTTCAGCTCCTTAGCTTGCCAGGTGCCACAGCAGACGCAGGGAGAGAGAGGAGAAGCGCTGTGTGAGGTTGTGAAGAAATTCTTTCTTGGGGTCTTCTACGAAGGTTCTCAGTGACAGCTCTTCTGCCAGCTGGGCAGAAGTAGGGCTTTATACACCTTACAGGGGCTTTGGAAATTGTCCAGCAGCAAGGGTCAAGGCAAAGGGACCTATAGGCTTACAGAGAGCTAAGCAAGGGTTCAAAGGCAGAAGAGAGGGGCTTGTAAGGTCCAGTCATCCTGACTCGGCATTTCCCATCTCAGGCTTCTGACCACCAGGGAAGTTTTGCAGGCCCTGGGCCTGCTACAGTGGTGGGACATTAGAATGTATTTTAATTACAGCATATGGAATATTAAGGTTTTTATATCATATACTGTAATATGAATATAGAATATGAAACAAAAAGAAATGATTTGTAAGTTTTATTTATTCATTCAATTTTCTCTATGTTTTTCTATTCTTATCCTTCTTAATGTTATTCTACTTCTTCTTACTAATCTTCTTCTTCATTGCTACTTCTATGTATTTTTTAATTCTTATTCCTATTCTTAATCCTATTCCTATTCCTATTCCTATTTCTATTCTTCTTTTTCTTCTTCTTCAACATATTTTAAAATTCTTATTCCTATTCCTATTCTTCATCATCTACTAGCTATTTCTAAATTCTTATTACTATACTTCTTCTTCTATCTCTTCTTAAATAAGACTTCTCTGACTTGTCTTCTTAGTTTTCATCTTTGTCTTCTTCCTCTTTTTCATCTCCTTTGTCTTTTTTCATCTTCTTTGCCTCCTTTGTCTTTATCTTCACTCTCTTTGTCTTCTTCATCTGCCAAGTCATCTTTGTCTTCTTTGTTTTCTTCTGTGTCTTTCTCTTCATCTTCTTTGTCTACTCTGTCATCGTCTAGGGGCGGTCGATGCCGAGAGTCTCTGCCAGGAGCGTCTGCTTCGCCTTCTTTGTCTTCACCTTCTTCACCTTTTCCTAGTCTGTTTTAGTCCTCGGGCCGTGGCCTCAGGCAGGGACAGCAGAACAGCCCCCGCAGCGCCCGCAGCGCCCGCCTGAAGCGGGAGGGACGTTTCCTGGGCAGGTCCAGCCATGTCAGCACCCGCCCACCAGCTCCAGAGCGAGCCTCAGCTTGCAGCTCGGCCATGGTGGCACGGCCTAGGGCAGGAGAGGTGCTGGGCAGGGCAGGCAATGCCTCTGCTGCCAGCTCTGTGCCCACGGGGCTGGCAGAGCTGGGCCCCGCTGGGGGACAAGGCTGGCTGTCCTCCCCCTGCACTGGGCCCTCACGCTTCTGGCAACAACTGAAGCTCCTGCTGTCCTCCAGGTGGGAGACGTCTTCGAGAGAAGCGTCTGCCCATTGGGACAGCAGGGACTGTACTTCATAGTCAGGCTCCTCTACCTGACAGTAGTCCTCGCTGTCACTGTCCCAAACTGATGTCTCAAAGCTGCCATCCTGAGACAGCGGTGACAGTGCCAGCTCTGAGGACTCCTCCTCCTCAGCAGCTGCCAGCTCGGCCATCGTGGCACGGCCTGGGGCAGGAGAGGTGCTGGGCAGGGCAGGCACTTCCTCTGCTGCCACCTCTGCGCCCACGGGGCTGGCAGAGCTGGGCCCCTCTGGGGGACAAGGCTGGCTCTCCTCCTCCTCCTTCACTGGGGCCACAACCTTCTCCCAAGAAGTGAGGCTGACATCATCCCCCAGCTGGGACACCTCTTCCAGAGAAGAGTCTCCCCATTGGGACAGGTCTGAGTCCACTTCATCTTCTTCCACGCTGTAGGCATCCCAGCCACTGTCCCAAGCTGAGCTCTCCTGGCGGCCTTCCTGTGCCAGCTCTGACTCTGGCACTGCCCAGCCCAGCTGCTCCCTGGGGGCCGGGATTCCCAGCAGGGCAGACCCGGACCTGGGGGTGCTCTGGGGGGCAGGCACGGGACTCTCTTCCCTCTCTTCTGTGGCTTTTCCTGCCACTGCTGGGTCCTGGCTTTCTCCCTGCTGCCTCTGCTCCTGTGGCTGCTGCCCGGATCCCTGGATGTCCAGCAGAGCCCGGCTCAGGATCACGTAGCTAATGATCCACACGAGGTCCAGCAGAGCCTGGCTGCAGCCTGGGGGGCTGAGAGGGGCAGGGACTGGGCTCTGTGTCCCTGCTGCTGGCAGCTCCTCCCTGGGGGCAGGAGGCTCTGCTGCCTCTTCTGCCTCAGGAGCCAGAGGCTCGGGGGTCTCCTCCTCCTCAGCAGCTCCCGCTGGGGCAGCAGCTGCCGGCTGGGCCTGCGGGGGACTCTGTAGGGAAGGAGAGGCGCTGGTTAGGGCAGGCACTGCCTCTGCTGCCACCTCTGTGCCCACGGGGCTGGCAGGGCTGGGCCCCCTGGGGGACAAGGCTCAGGCTCCTGGGCACTCACTGCTGCCAAGGCTCTGGCCCACAGCTCACAGCTGATGCCATTTCTCCATTGGGACAGCTCCTGCCTGCTCCCATCTTCCTCCCATTGGGACAGCTTTGGCTCACTGCCATTGTCCCAGTAGGGCAGCTCTTGGGCTGCAGCCTCTGCTCCTTGGCACAGCTCCTTGGCACTGCTGTCTCTCACCTGGGACAATCCCATTTCTCTCCTGCCTTCCCATCGGGACATGTGGCAGTGCACATCTTGTCCCCATGCTGAGCGCTCTTGCTCCATCTCACCTTCCCTCTGGGATAACTCTTGGGCACTGTCCCACAGGGAATTTTCTATGACACTCCCATCTCTCTACAGGGATGGCTCGTGGCATCGCTCACCTTCTTCCCATCCCAGCTCCTGCTGCCCACTCACATTTATTTCCCATTGGGATATCTCTTGGCTCCTCACACATTCTTCCTACTTGCACACCTCTTGCTACATTTCACTGGCTTCTCCCTACTCCTACAGCTCCTGGACTATGACAGTTTCCTTCTGTTCACAGAGCTCTTGCAGTGTCCCGCCTCTTTACTGGTAAACTTGCCAAACTGTCACACGCACCTGGCATTTGTACAGCTCTTGGCTGCTCTTGGCTCCACGCTGGGACATTTCTGGGACGTCCAGAACTTCTCTCGGATACGTCTCTTGCACACTGGGTGGTTCCACCCAGCTGGGCAAGGGGCTGGCTACCGGGAAATGGAGTTATCCTTTTGTTGGTCACTCTCCTTGTCTGTCACTGTCAGCCGTGATCACTGTTGGCGTCCAGCGCAGACAGAGCCAGGGAGCTGCTTCCTGCACAGAGAGCGGCTCTCCTGGCACTGGGCAGCCCAGGGCTCTGCGCCCCTTAGACACCCTCAGCCAGCCTGGGGCTCCCTGATGTCACAAGGCTCTCTGGCCAGCATCACGTCCCACATCACAAAGGGCCCCGACACCGTCTGCCTGTGTCACAAAGGGCTGGCATAAATGAGATGCTTGACTAAGCCAATATTCAAGCAGCAATCAGTTTATTAATTAATATGTTAAAGTTTGAGTCAGACAGCGCTGGGTACAGTGGGGAAATTTTCCCTGCAAGTGCACGCCGATATTTGGTGCTTACAGATATTTATGGGGGTATTCATGAGCCTCCTCAACAGTTTCTATTCCCAATTTTTACATCACAATTCTATACACTATTATCATTTAGTTTTTCTCAGGATGTATCCCAGAAAGGAGTATCCCTAGATGTTGGGAGTCCGGCTTCCAAAAGAAGAAAGAAGTCTCCCAGCTGGTGAGGTCCAGATTCCAGGTGCGGGTTCACCTTTGAATTGCAAGGACTATCAATCTCATAGCAGTGATGTCCAGCTTCCCTTGGTCGAAACTATCAATCCTGGAGTTGATGTTCATCTCCCTTTCTCAAGCTGCTCTTCAATATTTTGTTAAGGTTTCGAGATAAGCATCTTTCCTTTTTATATATTCTAAAGTAATAGTTTCAAAGATCCTTACTGCAAGCAATATTCTAAAATGATACTTCAAAAGGTTATTATTGCAAAACTCTTTTTAGCTAGAAGCAGAACGTTCTTGTCAAACAGCAGCATCCTTAAAGCTTTCATTCCAATGCTCCTAAATCAACTTAAGACTTATAAAGGTTAATTGCAAACAATGGATATGATCAAAGGCCTTCTTCCATGCTTTACTTCCTCAGTTATTTATTAGAATTGTCTTTATAACTGTCCCGTGGTCAGTTTGCACACATATCACAATCACAGAGACACAGGTTGCCTGTGTGTGCCTCACACACAACACAGCTTTGTATTTCACACTGATACCAGACTGGGGATTCATGATGGGACATGCAACACAGGGGTTCAGCCTCTCTGGGAGAAAGAAACGAGTGTTTTACGCTATTCGGGAGGGCAAACTACTTTTGGTCGCACTCGTCTGTTGTGCATTGGGCTCAGAAGGCATAACAAATGCTAAAAATAAATCTTTATAAATCCATCTGGGTCAAAAATCAGAAATAGTAATTAGGAGCATCAATTTTATGGACAAAAGACTTATTAAAAGAAAAACTACACTATTTGAAAAATCTTTCATGTGCAATTTTTTCACTCGCTGTTCTTGCCTTCTTAAACCTATGAATTCCTTGTTTCCTCTCATCTGCTTTATTTTGGAAACATTGAAGCATAACTGAGCAGCATCAAGGAAAAAATCAACAGCTGGCTCCAAGGCTTCAGAATCGGTGTGGAACAAGTGGAGGACTCACACGCTTCAGACGTGTGAGCACACAGGCACAAAAGCACCTCTCCGTTCTGGGGCTGCATTGCAGCACACAAGGAGTAAAATCAGAGTTACTCCTGTTCTCACAGTGAAAATGCCTCTTGTGGAAACTCTTGCTGCAAATTACTTAGTGACCATGAAACAATACTGGATTCCAGAAGCTGGGAGATGGGGTACCCTTTCATCTTGTCTGTGTCTTCATCCTAAATTCAATTCCTATTACTCTTCTTCTTCAATACATTTAAAATGTCTTCTTATTTTTCTACTGTGCATTATTGAATTCTGATGCTTTGTCTTCATAATCTTCTTAATCTTTGTGTTCTTCATGTTCTTTGTCATCTTCATCCCCTTCTTAATGTTCGTCTTCTCTGTCCACATCTCTCCATTCCTGTTTGCTGGCCCCAGCTCCCATTGCTGTTTGTGGTCTCAGAGGGCCCCCTGCCATGTAATAATAGTATTGACTCCATGATTCCCACATGGCTGATCAATCTCTTATTATTATATTATTATTAAGAAACCCAGAGACAGTTATGATACGCCTGGACCTAATTGGTCTGCCAATGCAAACACCATCACCATTGGTTAATTAAGAAACCACCCTTTGCTAAACAAATCTCCGTAACACATTCCACACGTTCACAATAACAGGTGCAGCAAGTGAAGATAAGAATTGTTTCTCATTCTTCTCTCTGATCTTCTCACAGCCTTCCCCAGAAAGGCCTGGGGAAGTTGTGCTGCTCTCTGTGGCCAGAGAGCTGCTGCTCCAGGAGCTGGCAGCCCCGTGGGAGCCGCAGCCCTGCAGGCAGGGAGGCTCTGGGAGCACTGGGGGCTGTGGCTGCCGTGTCTGTGCCGCTGCTCCGGCCGTGGCCTCAGGCAGGGACAGCAGAACAGCCCCACAGCGCCCGCCTGAAGCGGGAGGGACGTTTCCTGAGGGCAGCCGGCTGCCCGAGGATGGCATGGGCTCTCCGCCGGGTGGGCCAGGCTCTGGGGGGGCTGTGCGGGGCAGGCACTGAGCTCTCTTCCCTTTCAGCTGTAAATGCTTCCACTCCTACAGCCCTCCGCTGTTGGAGGGAATTCACTTCCAGCTGTTGCCTCAGTTCCGCTGAGAGACAGCAAATGACACCTGGGCACTCTGTTCCTGTGCCTTTTTAGAAACTTCATTTGAAAATGAAAACATTCTTCAATAACGGGAGCAGCGCTGCACTGCGGCTTTCAGCCGGGGTGTGCCCCGTGGGCTGCCATGGTCCGGATAGCGCAGTCCTGCTGGGCACAGCCTGTCCCAGCTCCCAAGCAGCTCCCAGCCAACCTTAGCAAGCTCAGGTGATGTCAGCTCCCAGGGATTATCAGCTCATTTGTGATTTCAGCTCCTTAGCTTGCCAGGTGCCACAGCAGACGCAGGGAGAGAGAGGAGAAGCGCTGTGTGAGGTTGTGAAGAAATTCTTTCTTGGGGTCTTCTACGAAGGTTCTCAGTGACAGCTCTTCTGCCAGCTGGGCAGAAGTAGGGCTTTATACATCTTACAGGGGCTTTGGAAATTGTCCAGCAGCAAGGGTCAAGGCAAAGGGACCTATAGGCTTACAGAGAGCTAAGCAAGGGTTCAAAGGCAGAAGAGAGGGGCTTGTAAGGTCCAGTCATCCTGACTCGGCATTTCCCATCTCAGGCTTCTGACCACCAGGGAAGTTTTGCAGGCCCTGGGCCTGCTACAGTGGTGGGACATTAGAATGTATTTTAATTACAGCATATGGAATATTAAGGTTTTTATATCATATACTGTAATATGAATATAGAATATGAAACAAAAAGAAATGATTTGTAAGTTTTATTTATTCATTCAATTTTCTCTATGTTTTTCTATTCTTATCCTTCTTAATGTTATTCTACTTCTTCTTACTAATCTTCTTCTTCATTGCTACTTCTATGTATTTTTTAATTCTTATTCCTATTCTTAATCCTATTCCTATTCCTATTCCTATTTCTATTCTTCTTTTTCTTCTTCTTCAACATATTTTAAAATTCTTATTCCTATTCCTATTCTTCATCATCTACTAGCTATTTCTAAATTCTTATTACTATACTTCTTCTTCTATCTCTTCTTAAATAAGACTTCTCTGACTTGTCTTCTTAGTTTTCATCTTTGTCTTCTTCCTCTTTTTCATCTCCTTTGTCTTTTTTCATCTTCTTTGCCTCCTTTGTCTTTATCTTCACTCTCTTTGTCTTCTTCATCTGCCAAGTCATCTTTGTCTTCTTTGTTTTCTTCTGTGTCTTTCTCTTCATCTTCTTTGTCTACTCTGTCATCGTCTAGGGGCGGTCGATGCCGAGAGTCTCTGCCAGGAGCGTCTGCTTCGCCTTCTTTGTCTTCACCTTCTTCACCTTTTCCTAGTCTGTTTTAGTCCTCGGGCCGTGGCCTCAGGCAGGGACAGCAGAACAGCCCCCGCAGCGCCCGCAGCGCCCGCCTGAAGCGGGAGGGACGTTTCCTGGGCAGCTCCAGCCATGTCACCACCCGCCCACCAGCTCCAGAGCGAGCCTCAGCTTGCAGCTCGGCCATCGTGGCACGGCCTAGGGCAGGAGAGGTGCTGGGCAGGGCAGGCAATGCCTCTGCTGCCAGCTCTGTGCCCACGGGGCTGGCAGAGCTGGGCCCCTCTGGGGGACAAGGCTGGCTGTCCTCCCCCTTCACTGGGCCCTCACGCTTCTGGCAACAACTGAAGCTCCTGCTGTCCTCCAGGTGGGAGACGTCTTCGAGAGAAGCGTCTGCCCATTGGGACAGCAGGGACTGTACTTCATAGTCAGGCTCCTCTACCTGACAGTAGTCCTCGCTGTCACTGTCCCAAACTGATGTCTCAAAGCTGCCATCCTGAGACAGCGGTGACAGTGCCAACTCTGAGGACTCCTCCTCCTCAGCAGCTGCCAGCTCGGCCATCGTGGCACGGCCTGGGGCAGGAGAGGTGCTGGGCAGGGCAGGCACTTCCTCTGCTGCCACCTCTGCGCCCACGGGGCTGGCAGAGCTGGGCCCCTCTGGGGGACAAGGCTGGCTCTCCTCCTCCTCCTTCACTGGGGCCACAACCTTCTCCCAAGAAGTGAGGCTGACATCATCCCCCAGCTGGGACACCTCTTCCAGAGAAGAGTCTCCCCATTGGGACAGGTCTGAGTCCACTTCATCTTCTTCCACGCTGTAGGCATCCCAGCCACTGTCCCAAGCTGAGCTCTCCTGGCGGCCTTCCTGTGCCAGCTCTGACTCTGGCACTGCCCACCCCAGCTGCTCCCTGGGGGCCGGGATTCCCAGCAGGGCAGACCCGGACCTGGGGGTGCTCTGGGGGGCAGGCACGGGACTCTCTTCCCTCTCTTCTGTGGCTTTTCCTGCCACTGCTGGGTCCTGGCTTTCTCCCTGCTGCCTCTGCTCCTGTGGCTGCTGCCCGGATCCCTGGATGTCCAGCAGTGCCCGGCTCAGGATCACGTAGCTGATGATCCACACGAGGTCCAGCAGAGCCTGGCTGCAGCCTGGGGGGCTGAGAGGGGCAGGGACTGGGCTCTGTGTCCCTGCTGCTGGCAGCTCCTCCCTGGGGGCAGGAGGCTCTGCTGCCTCTTCTGCCTCAGGAGCCAGAGGCTCGGGGGTCTCCTCCTCCTCAGCAGCTCCCGCTGGGGCAGCAGCTGCCGGCTGGGCCTGCGGGGGACTCTGTAGGGAAGCAGAGGCGCTGGTTAGGGCAGGCACTGCCTCTGCTGCCACCTCTGTGCCCACGGGGCTGGCAGGGCTGGGCCCCCTGGGGGACAAGGCTCAGGCTCCTGGGCACTCACTGCTGCCAAGGCTCTGGCCCACAGCTCACAGCTGATGCCATTTCTCCCTTGGGACAGCTCCTGCCTGCTCCCATCTTCCTCCCATTGGGACAGCTTTGGCTCACTGCCATTGTCCCAGCAGGGCGGCTCTTGGCCTGCAGCCTCTGCTCCTTGGCACAGCTCCTTGGCACTGCTGCTGTCTCTCACCTGGGACAATCCCAGTTCTCTCCTGTCTTCCCATCGTATCATGTGGCAGTGCACATCTTGTCCCCATGCTGAGAGCTCTTGGTACCTCTCACCTTCCCTCTAGGAAAACTCTTGGCCATTGTCCTACTGGGAATCCTCTGGGACACTCCCATATTTTTACAGGGATGCCTCCTGGGATCTCTTGTCTTCTTCCCATCCCAACTCCTGCTGACCACTCACATTTATTTCCCATTGGGATATCTCTTGCCTCCTCACACATTCTTCCCACTCGCACACCTCTTGCTACATCTCCCTCTCCTCTCCCCACTGCTACAGCTCCCACACTGTGACACTTTCTTTCTCTTCCTAGATTTCTTGCTGTGTCCCACCTCTGCACTGGGAAACTTCCCAAATTCTCACACCTACCTGGTGTTGGGACAGCTCTTGGCTGCTCCTGGCTGTCTGCTGGGACGTTTCTTGGACTCTCGGCATTTCTTTCTTGCGCGTCTCTTGCAGATCTTCACACTGGGAATGCTCACGGTCCATTTTGATAAAGGGCCTCTCCTCCTCCTCAGTCTTTGACAGTGGCAGGACTGACCTGACACTGCCCCTGACCACTGCTCGCTGGGGGACTCTTGCCAGCTGGGCAAGGGGCTGTGGACTGGGAGTTGGAGTTGCCTTTGTGCTCGTCTCTCTCCTTGTCTGTCACTGTCGGCCGCGATCGCTGTTGGCGTCCAGCGCAGACAGAGCCAGGGAGCTGCTTCCTGCACAGAGAGCGGCTCTCCTGGCACTGGGCACAACAGGGCTCTGCGCCCCTTAGACACCCTCAGCCAGCCTGGGGCTCCCTGATGTCACAGGGGTCTCTGGCCAGCATCACGGCCCACATCACAAAGGGCCCCGACACCGTCTGCCTGTGTCACAAAGGGCTGGCATAAGTGAGATGCTTGACTAGGCCAATATTCAAGCAGCAATCAGTTTATTAATTAATATGTTAAAGTTTGAGTCATACAGCGCTGGGTACAGTGGGGGAAATTTTCCCTGCAAGTGCACGCCAATATTTGGTGCTTACAGATATTTATGGGGGTATTCATGAGCCTCCTCAACAGTTTCTATTCCCAATTTTTACATCACAATTCTATACACTATTATCATTTAGTTTTTCTCAGGATGTATCCCAGAAAGGAGTATCCCTAGATGTTGGGAGTCCGGCTTCCAAAAGAAGAAAGAAGTCTCCCAGCTGGTGAGGTCCAGATTCCAGGTGCGGGTTCACCTTTGAATTGCAAGGACTATCAATCTCATAGCAGTGATGTCCAGCTTCCCTTGGTCGAAACTATCAATCCTGGAGTTGATGTTCATCTCCCTTTCTCAAGCTGCTCTTCAATATTTTGTTAAGGTTTCGAGATAAGCATCTTTCCTTTTTATATATTCTAAAGTAATAGTTTCAAAGATCCTTACTGCAAGCAATATTCTAAAATGATACTTCAAAAGGTTATTATTGCAAAACTCTTTTTAGCTAGAAGCAGAACGTTCCTGTCAAACAGCAGCATCCTTAAAGCTTTCATTCCAATGCTCCTAAATCAACTTAAGACTTATAAAGGTTAATTGCAAACAAGGGATATGATCAAAGGCCTTCTTCCATGCTTTACTTCCTCAGTTATTTATTAGAATTGTCTTTATAACTGTCCCGTGGTCAGTTTGCACACATATCACAATCACAGAGACACAGGTTGCCTGTATGTACCTGACACACAACACAACTTTGTATTTCACACTGATACCAGACTGGGGATTCGTGATGGGACATGCAACACAGGGGTTCAGCCTCTCTGGGAGAAAGAAACGAGTGTTTTACGCTATTTGGGAGGGAAAACTACTTTTGGTCGCACTCGTCTGTTGTGCATTGGGCTCAGAAGGCATAACAAATGCTAAAAATAAATCTTTATAAATCCATCTGGGTCAAAAATCAGAAATAGTAATTAGGAGCATCAATTTTATGGACAAAAGACTTATTAAAAGAAAAACTACACTATTTGAAAAATCTTTCATGTGCAATTTTTTCACTCGCTGTTCTTGCCTTCTTAAACCTATGAATTCCTTGTTTCCTCTCATCTGCTTTATTTTGGAAACATTGAAGCATAACTGAGCAGCATCAAGGAAAAAATCAACAGCTGGCTCCAAGGCTTCAGAATCGGTGTGGAACAAGTGGAGGACTCACACGCTTCAGACGTGTGAGCACACAGGCACAAAAGCACCTCTCCTTTCTGGGGCTGCATTGCAGCACACAAGGAGTAAAATCAGAGTTACTCCTGTTCTCACAGTGAAAATGCCTCTTGTGGAAACTCTTGCTGCAAATTACTTAGTGACCATGAAACAATACTGGATTCCAGAAGCTGGGAGATGGGGTACCCTTTCATCTTGTCTGTGTCTTCATCCTAAATTCAATTCCTATTACTCTTCTTCTTCAATACATTTAAAATGTCTTCTTATTTTTCTACTGTGCATTATTGAATTCTGATGCTTTGTCTTCATTATCTTCTTAATCTTTGTGTTCTTCATGTTCTTTGTCATCTTCATCCCCTTCTTAATGTTTGTCTTCTCTGTCCACATCTCCCCATTCCTGTTTGCTGGCCCCAGATCCCATTGCTGTTTGTGGTCTCAGAGGGCCCCCTGCCATGTAATAATAGTATTGACTCCATGATTCCCACATGGCTGATCAATCTCTTATTATTATATTATTATTAAGAAACCCAGAGACAGTTATGATACGCCTGGACCTAATTGGTCTGCCAATGCAAACACCATCACCATTGGTTAATTAAGAAACCACCCTTTGCTAAACAAATCTCCGTAACACATTCCACACGTTCACAATAACAGGTGCAGCAAGTGAAGATAAGAATTGCTTCTCATTCTTCTCTCTGATCTTCTCACAGCCTTCCCCAGAAAGGCCTGGGGAAGTTGTGCTGCTCTCTGTGGCCAGAGAGCTGCTGCTCCAGGAGCTGGCAGCCCCGTGGGAGCCGCAGCCCTGCAGGCAGGGAGGCTCTGGGAGCACTGGGGGCTGTGGCTGCCGTGTCTGTGCCGCTGCTCCGGCCGTGGCCCCAGGCAGGGACAGCGGAACAGCCCCACAGCGCCCGCCTGAAGCGGGAGGGACGTTTCCTGAGGGCAGCCGGCTGCCCGAGGATGGCATGGGCTCTCCGCCGGGTGGGCCAGGCTCTGGGGGGGCTGTGCGGGGCAGGCACTGAGCTCTCTTCCCTTTCAGCTGTAAATGCTTCCACTCCTACAGCCCTCCGCTGTTGGAGGGAATTCACTTCCAGATGTTGCCTCAGTTCCGCTGAGAGACAGCAAATGACACCTGGGCACTCTGTTCTTGTGCCTTTTTAGAAACTTCATTAGGAAATGAAAACATTCTTCAATAACGGGAGCAGCGCTGCACTGCGGCTTTCAGTCGGGGTGTGCCCCGTGGGCTGCCATGGTCCGGATAGCGCAGTCCTGCTGGGCACAGCCTGTCCCAGCTCCCAAGCAGCTCCCAGCCAACCTTAGCAAGCTCAGGTGATGTCAGCTCCCAGGGACTATCAGCTCATTTGTGATTTCAGCTCCTTAGCTTGCCAGGTGCCACAGCAGACGCAGGGAGAGAGAGGAGAAGCGCTGTGTGAGGTTGTGAAGAAATTCTTTCTTGGGGTCTTCTACGAAGGTTCTCAGTGACAGCTCTTCTGCCAGCTGGGCAGAAGTAGGGCTTTATACACCTTACAGGGGCTTTGGAAATTGTCCAGCAGCAAGGGTCAAGGCAAAGGGACCTATAGGCTTACAGAGAGCTAAGCAAGGGTTCAAAGGCAGAAGAGAGGGGCTTGTAAGGTCCAGTCATCCTGACTCGGCATTTCCCATCTCAGGCTTCTGACCACCAGGGAAGTTTTGCAGGCCCTGGGCCTGCTACAGTGGTGGGACATTAGAATGTATTTTAATTACAGCATATGGAATATTAAGGTTTTTATATCATATACTGTAATATGAATATAGAATATGAAACAAAAAGAAATGATTTGTAAGTTTTATTTATTCATTCAATTTTCTCTATGTTTTTCTATTCTTATCCTTCTTAATGTTATTCTACTTCTTCTTACTAATCTTCTTCTTCATTGCTACTTCTATGTATTTTTTAATTCTTATTCCTATTCTTAATCCTATTCCTATTCCTATTCCTATTTCTATTCTTCTTTTTCTTCTTCTTCAACATATTTTAAAATTCTTATTCCTATTCCTATTCTTCATCATCTACTAGCTATTTCTAAATTCTTATTACTATACTTCTTCTTCTATCTCTTCTTAAATAAGACTTCTCTGACTTGTCTTCTTAGTTTTCATCTTTGTCTTCTTCCTCTTTTTCATCTCCTTTGTCTTTTTTCATCTTCTTTGCCTCCTTTGTCTTTATCTTCACTCTCTTTGTCTTCTTCATCTGCCAAGTCATCTTTGTCTTCTTTGTTTTCTTCTGTGTCTTTCTCTTCATCTTCTTTGTCTACTCTGTCATCGTCTAGGGGCGGTCGATGCCGAGAGTCTCTGCCAGGAGCGTCTGCTTCGCCTTCTTTGTCTTCACCTTCTTCACCTTTTCCTAGTCTGTTTTAGTCCTCGGGCCGTGGCCTCAGGCAGGGACAGCAGAACAGCCCCCGCAGCGCCCGCAGCGCCCGCCTGAAGCGGGAGGGACGTTTCCTGGGCAGCTCCAGCCATGTCACCACCCGCCCACCAGCTCCAGAGCGAGCCTCAGCTTGCAGCTCGGCCATGGTGGCACGGCCTAGGGCAGGAGAGGTGCTGGGCAGGGCAGGCAATGCCTCTGCTGCCAGCTCTGTGCCCACGGGGCTGGCAGAGCTGGGCCCCGCTGGGGGACAAGGCTGGCTGTCCTCCCCCTTCACTGGGCCCTCACGCTTCTGGCAACAACTGAAGCTCCTGCTGTCCTCCAGGTGGGAGACGTCTTCGAGAGAAGCGTCTGCCCATTGGGACAGCAGGGACTGTACTTCATAGTCAGGCTCCTCTACCTGACAGTAGTCCTCGCTGTCACTGTCCCAAACTGATGTCTCAAAGCTGCCATCCTGAGACAGCGGTGACAGTGCCAGCTCTGAGGACTCCTCCTCCTCAGCAGCTGCCAGCTCGGCCATCGTGGCACGGCCTGGGGCAGGAGAGGTGCTGGGCAGGGCAGGCACTTCCTCTGCTGCCACCTCTGCGCCCACGGGGCTGGCAGAGCTGGGCCCCTCTGGGGGACAAGGCTGGCTCTCCTCCTCCTCCTTCACTGGGGCCACAACCTTCTCCCAAGAAGTGAGGCTGACATCATCCCCCAGCTGGGACACCTCTTCCAGAGAAGAGTCTCCCCATTGGGACAGGTCTGAGTCCACTTCATCTTCTTCCACGCTGTAGGCATCCCAGCCACTGTCCCAGGCTGAGCTCTCCTGGCGGCCTTCCTGTGCCAGCTCTGACTCTGGCACTGCCCAGCCCAGCTGCTCCCTGGGGGCCGGGATTCCCAGCAGGGCAGACCCGGACCTGGGGGTGCTCTGGGGGGCAGGCACGGGACTCTCTTCCCTCTCTTCTGTGGCTTTTCCTGCCACTGCTGGGTCCTGGCTTTCTCCCTGCTGCCTCTGCTCCTGTGGCTGCTGCCCGGATCCCTGGATGTCCAGCAGAGCCCGGCTCAGGATCACGTAGCTAATGATCCACACGAGGTCCAGCAGAGCCTGGCTGCAGCCTGGGGGGCTGAGAGGGGCAGGGACTGGGCTCTGTGTCCCTGCTGCTGGCAGCTCCTCCCTGGGGGCAGGAGGCTCTGCTGCCTCTTCTGCCTCAGGAGCCAGAGGCTCGGGGGTCTCCTCCTCCTCAGCAGCTCCCGCTGGGGCAGCAGCTGCCGGCTGGGCCTGCGGGGGACTCTGTAGGGAAGGAGAGGCGCTGGTTAGGGCAGGCACTGCCTCTGCTGCCACCTCTGTGCCCACGGGGCTGGCAGGGCTGGGCCCCCTGGGGGACAAGGCTCAGGCTCCTGGGCACTCACTGCTGCCAAGGCTCTGGCCCACAGCTCACGGCTGATGCCATTTCTCCCTTGGGACAGCTCCTGCCTGCTCCCATCTTCCTCCCATTGGGACAGCTTTGGCTCACTGCCATTGTCCCAGCAGGGCAGCTCTTGGCCTGCAGCCTCTGCTCCTTGGCACAGCTCCTTGGCACTGCTGTCTCTCACCTGGGACAATCCCATTTCTCTCCTGCCTTCCCATTGGGACATGTGGCAGTGCACATCTTGTCCCCATGCTGAGCGCCCTTGCTCCATCTCACCTTCCCTCTGGGATAGCTCTTGGGCACTGTCCCACAGGGAATTTTCTATGACACTCCCATCTCTCTACAGGGATGGCTCGTGGCATCGCTCACCTTCTTCCCATCCCAGCTCCTGCTGCCCACTCACATTTATTTCCCATTGGGATATCTCTTGGCTCCTCACACATTCTTCCTACTTGCACACCTCTTGCTACATTTCACTGGCTTCTCCCTACTCCTACAGCTCCTGGACTATGACAGTTTCCCTCTGTTCACAGAGCTCTTGCAGTGTCCCACCTCTTTACTGGTAAACTTGCCAAACTGTCACACGCACCTGGCATTTGTACAGCTCTTGGCTGCTCTCGGCTCCACGCTGGGACATTTCTGGGACGTCCAGAACTTCTCTCGGATACGTCTCTTGCACACTGGGTGGTTCCACCCAGCTGGGCAAGGGGCTGGCTACCGGGAAATGGAGTTATCCTTTTGTTGGTCACTCTCCTTCTCTGTCACTGTCAGCCGTGATCGCTGTTGGCGTCCAGCGCAGACAGAGCCAGGGAGCTGCTTCCTGCACAGAGAGCGGCTCTCCTGGCACTGGGCACAACAGGGCTCTGCGCCCCTTAGACACCCTCAGCCAGCCTGGGGCTCCCTGATGTCACAAGGCTCTCTGGCCAGCATCACGTCCCACATCACAAAGGGCCCCGACACCGTCTGCCTGTGTCACAAAGGGCTGGCATAAGTGAGATGCTTGACTAGGCCAATATTCAAGCAGCAATCAGTTTATTAATTAATATGTTAAAGTTTGAGTCAGACAGCGCTGGGTACAGTGGGGAAATTTTCCCTGCAAGTGCACGCCGATATTTGGTGCTTACAGATATTTATGGGGGTATTCATGAGCCTCCTCAACAGTTTCTATTCCCAATTTTTACATCACAATTCTATACACTATTATCATTTAGTTTTTCTCAGGATGTATCCCAGAAAGGAGTATCCCTAGATGTTGGGAGTCCGGCTTCCAAAAGAAGAAAGAAGTCTCCCAGCTGGTGAGGTCCAGATTCCAGGTGCGGGTTCACCTTTGAATTGCAAGGACTATCAATCTCATAGCAGTGATGTCCAGCTTCCCTTGGTCGAAACTATCAATCCTGGAGTTGATGTTCATCTCCCTTTCTCAAGCTGCTCTTCAATATTTTGTTAAGGTTTCGAGATAAGCATCTTTCCTTTTTATATATTCTAAAGTAATAGTTTCAAAGATCCTTACTGCAAGCAATATTCTAAAATGATACTTCAAAAGGTTATTATTGCAAAACTCTTTTTAGCTAGAAGCAGAACGTTCTTGTCAAACAGCAGCATCCTTAAAGCTTTCATTCCAATGCTCCTAAATCAACTTAAGACTTATAAAGGTTAATTGCAAACAATGGATATGATCAAAGGCCTTCTTCCATGCTTTACTTCCTCAGTTATTTATTAGAATTGTCTTTATAACTGTCCCGTGGTCAGTTTGCACACATATCACAATCACAGAGACACAGGTTGCCTGTGTGTGCCTCACACACAACACAGCTTTGTATTTCACACTGATACCAGACTGGGGATTCATGATGGGACATGCAACACAGGGGTTCAGCCTCTCTGGGAGAAAGAAACGAGTGTTTTACGCTATTCGGGAGGGCAAACTACTTTTGGTCGCACTCGTCTGTTGTGCATTGGGCTCAGAAGGCATAACAAATGCTAAAAATAAATCTTTATAAATCCATCTGGGTCAAAAATCAGAAATAGTAATTAGGAGCATCAATTTTATGGACAAAAGACTTATTAAAAGAAAAACTACACTATTTGAAAAATCTTTCATGTGCAATTTTTTCACTCGCTGTTCTTGCCTTCTTAAACCTATGAATTCCTTGTTTCCTCTCATCTGCTTTATTTTGGAAACATTGAAGCATAACTGAGCAGCATCAAGGAAAAAATCAACAGCTGGCTCCAAGGCTTCAGAATCGGTGTGGAACAAGTGGAGGACTCACACGCTTCAGACGTGTGAGCACACAGGCACAAAAGCACCTCTCCTTTCTGGGGCTGCATTGCAGCACACAAGGAGTAAAATCAGAGTTACTCCTGTTCTCACAGTGAAAATGCCTCTTGTGGAAACTCTTGCTGCAAATTACTTAGTGACCATGAAACAATACTGGATTCCAGAAGCTGGGAGATGGGGTACCCTTTCATCTTGTCTGTGTCTTCATCCTAAATTCAATTCCTATTACTCTTCTTCTTCAATACATTTAAAATGTCTTCTTATTTTTCTACTGTGCATTATTGAATTCTGATGCTTTGTCTTCATAATCTTCTTAATCTTTGTGTTCTTCATGTTCTTTGTCATCTTCATCCCCTTCTTAATGTTCGTCTTCTCTGTCCACATCTCTCCATTCCTGTTTGCTGGCCCCAGCTCCCATTGCTGTTTGTGGTCTCAGAGGGCCCCCTGCCATGAAATAATAGTATTGACTCCATGATTCCCACATGGCTGATCAATCTCTTATTATTATATTATTATTAAGAAACCCAGAGACAGTTATGATACGCCTGGACCTAATTGGTCTGCCAATGCAAACACCATCACCATTGGTTAATTAAGAAACCACCCTTTGCTAAACAAATCTCCGTAACACATTCCACACGTTCACAATAACAGGTGCAGCAAGTGAAGATAAGAATTGTTTCTCATTCTTCTCTCTGATCTTCTCACAGCCTTCCCCAGAAAGGCCTGGGGAAGTTGTGCTGCTCTCTGTGGCCAGAGAGCTGCTGCTCCAGGAGCTGGCAGCCCCGTGGGAGCCGCAGCCCTGCAGGCAGGGAGGCTCTGGGAGCACTGGGGGCTGTGGCTGCCGTGTCTGTGCCGCTGCTCCGGCCGTGGCCTCAGGCAGGGACAGCAGAACAGCCCCACAGCGCCCGCCTGAAGCGGGAGGGACGTTTCCTGAGGGCAGCCGGCTGCCCGAGGATGGCATGGGCTCTCCGCCGGGTGGGCCAGGCTCTGGGGGGGCTGTGCGGGGCAGGCACTGAGCTCTCTTCCCTTTCAGCTGTAAATGCTTCCACTCCTACAGCCCTCCGCTGTTGGAGGGAATTCACTTCCAGATGTTGCCTCAGTTCCGCTGAGAGACAGCAAATGACACCTGGGCACTCTGTTCCTGTGCCTTTTTAGAAACTTCATTAGGAAATGAAAACATTCTTCAATAACGGGAGCAGCACTGCAATGCGGCTTTCAGCCGGGGTGTGCCCCGTGGGCTGCCATGGTCCGGATAGCGCAGTCCTGCTGGGCACAGCCTGTCCCAGCTCCCAAGCAGCTCCCAGCCAACCTTAGCAAGCTCAAGTGATTTCAGCTCCCAGGGACTATCAGCTCATTTGTGATTTCAGCTCCTTAGCTTGCCAGGTGCCACAGCAGACGCAGGGAGAGAGAGGAGAAGCGCTGTGTGAGGTTGTGAAGAAATTCTTTCTTGGGGTCTTCTACGAAGGTTCTCAGTGACAGCTCTTCTGCCAGCTGGGCAGAAGTAGGGCTTTATACACCTTACAGGGGCTTTGGAAATTGTCCAACAGCAAGGGTCAAGGCAAAGGGACCTATAGGCTTACAGAGAGCTAAGCAAGGGTTCAAAGGCAGAAGAGAGGGGCTTGTAAGGTCCAGTCATCCTGACTCGGCATTTCCCGTCTCAGGCTTCTGACCACCAGGGAAGTTTTGCAGGCCCTGGGCCTGCTACAGTGGTGGGACATTAGAATGTATTTTAATTACAGCATATGGAATATTAAGGTTTTTATATCATATACTGTAATATGAATATAGAATATGAAACAAAAAGAAATGATTTGTAAGTTTTATTTATTCATTCAATTTTCTCTATGTTTTTCTATTCTTATCCTTCTTAATGTTATTCTACTTCTTCTTACTAATCTTCTTCTTCATTGCTACTTCTATGTATTTTTTAATTCTTATTCCTATTCTTAATCCTATTCCTATTCCTATTCCTATTTCTATTCTTCTTTTTCTTCTTCTTCAACATATTTTAAAATTCTTATTCCTATTCCTATTCTTCATCATCTACTAGCTATTTCTAAATTCTTATTACTATACTTCTTCTTCTATCTCTTCTTAAATAAGACTTCTCTGACTTGTCTTCTTAGTTTTCATCTTTGTCTTCTTCCTCTTTTTCATCTCCTTTGTCTTTTTTCATCTTCTTTGCCTCCTTTGTCTTTATCTTCACTCTCTTTGTCTTCTTCATCTGCCAAGTCATCTTTGTCTTCTTTGTTTTCTTCTGTGTCTTTCTCTTCATCTTCTTTGTCTACTCTGTCATCGTCTAGGGGCGGTCGATGCCGAGAGTCTCTGCCAGGAGCATCTGCTTCGCCTTCTTTGTCTTCACCTTCTTCACCTTTTCCTAGTCTGTTTTAGTCCTCGGGCCGTGGCCTCAGGCAGGGACAGCAGAACAGCCCCCGCAGCGCCCGCAGCGCCCGCCTGAAGCGGGAGGGACGTTTCCTGGGCAGCTCCAGCCATGTCACCACCCGCCCACCAGCTCCAGAGCGAGCCTCAGCTTGCAGCTCGGCCATGGTGGCACGGCCTAGGGCAGGAGAGGTGCTGGGCAGGGCAGGCAATGCCTCTGCTGCCAGCTCTGTGCCCACGGGGCTGGCAGAGCTGGGCCCCTCTGGGGGACAAGGCTGGCTGTCCTCCCCCTTCACTGGGCCCTCACGCTTCTGCCAACAGCTGAAGCTCCTGCTGTCCTCCAGGTGGGAGACGTCTTCGAGAGAAGCGTCTGCCCATTGGGACAGCAGGGACTGTACTTCATAGTCAGGCTCCTCTACCTGACAGTAGTCCTCGCTGTCACTGTCCCAAACTGATGTCTCAAAGCTGCCATCCTGAGACAGCGGTGACAGTGCCAGCTCTGAGGACTCCTCCTCCTCAGCAGCTGCCAGCTCGGCCACCGTGGCACGGCCTGGGGCAGGAGAGGTGCTGGGCAGGGCAGGCACTTCCTCTGCTGCCACCTCTGCGCCCACGGGGCTGGCAGAGCTGGGCCCCTCTGGGGGACAAGGCTGGCTCTCCTCCTCCTCCTTCACTGGGCCCACAACCTTCTCCCAAGAAGTGAGGCTGACATCATCCCCCAGCTGGGACACCTCTTCCAGAGAAGAGTCTCCCCATTGGGACAGGTCTGAGTCCACTTCATCTTCTTCCACGCTGTAGGCATCCCAGCCACTGTCCCAAGCTGAGCTCTCCTGGCGGCCTTCCTGTGCCAGCTCTGACTCTGGCACTGCCCACCCCGGCTGCTCCCTGGGGGCCGGGATTCCCAGCAGGGCAGACCCGGACCTGGGGGTGCTCTGGGGGGCAGGCACGGGACTCTCTTCCCTCTCTTCTGTGGCTTTTCCTGCCACTGCTGGGTCCTGGCTTTCTCCCTGCTGCCTCTGCTCCTGTGGCTGCTGCCCGGATCCCTGGATGTCCAGCAGTGCCCGGCTCAGGATCACGTAGCTGATGATCCACACGAGGTCCAGCAGAGCCTGGCTGCAGCCTGGGGGGCTGAGAGGGGCAGGGACTGGGCTCTGTGTCCCTGCTGCTGGCAGCTCCTCCCTGGGGGCAGGAGGCTCTGCTGCCTCTCCTGCCTCAGGAGCCAGAGGCTCGGGGGACTCCTCCTCCTCAGCAGCTCCCGCTGGGGCAGCAGCTGCCGGCTGGGCCTGCGGGGGACTCTGTAGGGAAGGAGAGGCGCTGGTTAGGGCAGGCACTGCCTCTGCTGCCACCTCTGTGCCCACGGGGCTGGCAGGGCTGGGCCCCCTGGGGGACAAGGCTCAGGCTCCTGGGCACTCACTGCTGGCAAGGCTCTGGCCCACAGCTCACGGCTGATGCCATTTCTCCATTGGGACAGCTCCTGCCTGCTCCCATCTTCCTCCCATTGGGACAGCTTTGGCTCACTGCCATTGTCCCAGCAGGGCAGCTCTTGGGCTGCAGCCTCTGCTCCTTGGCACAGCTCCTTGGCACTGCTGCTGTCTCTCACCTGGGACAATCCCAGTTCTCTCCTGTCTTCCCATCGGGACATCTGGCCGTGCACATCTTGTCCCCATGCTGAGCGCCCTTGCTCCCTCTCACCTTCCCTCTGGGAAAGCTCTTGGCCATCGTCCCACTGGGAATTTTCTACGACACTCCCATCTCTCTACAGGGATGGCTTGTGGCATCTCTCATCTTCTTCCCATCCCAACTCCTGCTGACCACTCACATTTATTTCCCATTGGGATATCTCTTGGCTCCTCACACATTCTTCCCACTCGCACACCTCTTGCTACATTTCACTGTCTTCTCCCTACTGGTACAGCTCCTGGACTATGACAGTTTCCTTCTGTTCACAGAGCTCTTGCAGTGTCCCACCTCTTTACTGGTAAACTTGTCAAACTCTCACTCGCACCTGGCATTTGTACAGCTCTTGGCTGCTCTTGGCTCCACGCTGGGACATTTCTTGGACTCCCAGAAATTCTCTCAGATATGTCTCTTGAACACTGGGTGGTTCCACCCAGCTGGGCAAGGGGCTGGCTACCAGGAAATGGACTTATCCTTTTCCTGGTCACTCTCCTTCTTTGTCGCTGTCAGCCGTGATCGCTGTTGGCGTGCAGCGCAGACAGAGCCAGGGAGCTGCTTCCTGCATAGAGAGCGGCTCTCCTGGCACTGGGCAGCCCAGGGCTCTGCGCCCCTTAGACACCCTCAGCCAGCCTGGGGCTCCCTGATGTCACAAGGCTCTCTGGCCAGCATCACGTCCCACATCACAAAGGGCCCCGACACCGTCTGCCTGTGTCACAAAGGGCCACCCCCGGCAGCCCAGCATCAGTGCAGCAGACAGCGAGTGGCTGGGAGCAGCCCCCGCACTTGTGGCCTTGTGGCCCCTGCTGTGCCCAGAGCCCCAAGAGGCTTTGGCCACGCTGCCACACGCCAGCCCCAGCCCCACAGTGCAGAGCCCTGCCTTTGCCGGCTGCGCTGCCCAGGGCAGCAGGAATTGGCCGCAGGGACGGGCCGGGGACTCGTGGGCAGCGGCTGCAGGAGCGGCGGGAGCCCGGGCACCAGGGGTGTCCCTCAGGGCTGTGCCGGGCACCGGGGCTGCTCCCTGCCTTCAGCACTGACAGCCAGGGGCACCAAGCGCGGCCCGGGCGCCTTTGGCGGGCACGGGAAGCCGAGCGGGGCAGGGGCAGCAGGCAAGGACGAGGCCGTGCACGGGCACCTGGCCGGGCTGCAGGAGCGGCACCACGAGAGCCTCCTGCGCTGCCACAAGGCCGGGGCCCGGCTGCTGCCCCTGGCCGGGGCCGCTGCCTGAGGCAGCCGCTCCTGCAGCTCTGGCCTGGCCTCTGCGGCGCCACGGGCACAGAGGCCGGGCCGGGGCTCGCTCCCTGCTGCCCGCAGGGCGCTGCCGAGGGCTCCCCGCCCGCCGGGGCCGGGGCCGGGCGCTGAGGGAGCGGCGCCGCCATTGCTGCCGCCCTCAGGGGCTCTGAGGGGAGCGCGGCTCCCGCCAGCCCCGCTCCGCCCGCACGGGCCACACCAACACGGAACACAAAGACAGACGGCGCTGAAATTGTGTCCGTGCCCTACCAAATGCACCCAGACAGCGGCCTGAAGAGCTGGGCTGGGTTGCGACAATGTCACCCCTGGGCCCAGTGGTGTGAGATGTGACAATAAACCCACAAGCTTTAGCCTATTTGCAATAAACGAACAAGGGTCTCAGTCTCCATAGGATTGAAAGCCACTTTGGATTGCACCACTCCTTTGTATACTGGGATTAAAAGGCATAATAAATACTACAGTGGTATCATGCAAAATCCATGTAGGTCAAAAATCACAAACAGGTCGTTAGCAACATCTCTTCTGTCAAAAGGAGAGCTATGCTTTAAAAAATGTGCACAGTTCTGTCACTTCTTGCTCTTGTCTTTTACAAGTTTTCATTTTGTTTCCTGTGCTCTTCTTTATTGTGGACCCATTGAAGCAAACCTGAGCTCCATCAGGATAAAAACCAGCAGCTGGCTCCAAGGCTTCCCAATGGCTGTGGAGCTCCCGGAGGACTCACACGCTTCAGCCGCGCACAAAAGCACCTCTCCTTTCCCAGGCTGCATGGCAGCACACAAGGAGTCAAATCAGAGTTCCTCCTGATTTCCTTGGCTTGCCCTGCATCGTTTATCCAGAACCTCCTCTGGGAGCGGTGCGTGAGAGGAGACAGATGCAGTGTGGCTCTGGATCATCTCTTTTCTCTCCAGTGTTCCCCTCTTGGCACAGCTTTGAAGTGCCAAGCTGCAGCTGGGAGCACACCTGATGTGGCCCAGGCCTCTCCTCTGGGCTGGAGCCCTGCAGGGCAGCTCCACCATGGACAATTCCATTTCCCATTGCAGGAGTCTCCTCTGATGTGGAAAAGAGAGAAAGGAAGGAGAATTGCTGCCTTCCCCTCTCTCAGGGCTGCACAAGTCCTCAGATTTCCCTCCTGCTGCCCCCACAGAGAGGAACGCTGGCCTAGGGACTCTGTGCTGTTGAATTTTGGGCAAGGGAGGAGGGGGACACTTGGCTGTCCCTGTGGACAGGAGAAATGGGTGAACACCCAGTCCCAACTACTCATGTGGGATATGTCATCCTCCAGTGATTCTTATTTATTTTTGGAGAGCAGAGATGTTAATTGGTTGCCCCCCGTTAAGGGACAATGAGTATATTGCTTTTACTATCACATCTTTTAAAAGAATCTCTATGGTCTTGGCTTTTTTGACTGTGTTTGCATTTCCTGTTCCCCCCTGCTCTCTGTCCTACTTCTAGACTCCTCTCTGTCTGATTCCCTCAAATACAATGCTCTGAGTAAGGGTATAAATCAAGTATAAAATCTCTGCAGAGGGATTACAGGATGGGCAACTTGTTCCTTTCATGAGGCTTTGGTTCCCATTATCCACAAACTCCAGGCAACCTCCTCATTCCATATTTTGCCTTTGCAAGATCTGTTTTCCAACCAGAAAGATACTGACATTGGAAAAGGACACTTATCTTATACCAAACAGAAATTTATCACTTCTCAAGAAAGGCCAGACACCGCAAATCTAAAATCCCTACAGCAGAGGAATATTCCCATCTCTGTGCCTGCTCCAAGGCTGAACTCCTGCCTCTGGAATTTGCTTCCTCCACGAGTTCAGCAGAGGCAGCCTTTGTGGGGCTGGAGGGCACCCTGGTGAGGAGCTTGGCTTTGGCAAGCCCCGGGCTCAGCTCAGCACATTGTCACAGGGAGCCATCCAAAATCAGGGAGGAAAGGAGCCTGTGGGGCCAAAGTGGAAGGGTCTGGGTGTCATTGCCTGGCATTGCCAGCATGTATTTTTAACTATGGAGAAATGCCCAGAAATGGTCTGTTCTGTGCATCAAAAAGGTCCAACCAGGAATATTCATGTGTGTGAATAAATACACATTGCTATGTGGATATCCTGTCCTGCTCCCTGCTCAGCTTCTCCAAGAATGATTGAAAGTGAATGAGAAGGAGAAAATGTGTTTGTGTTGTGCCAATTGATCCATGTCAATTGATCCAAATCTCTGGGGTCAGACCTTTAGTACAGGGAATTGTGTTTGTGTTGAAAAGGACCTCAAAGATGATGTAAAGATCCCCAGGGTTGGGACTGCTTCCTCCCGGGAAGTGCCCATGGCCAGGCTGGACATTGGGGCTCGGAGCAGCCTGGCCCAGTGGAAGGTGTCTCTGCCCATGAAGGGGGTGGAACTGGGTGATTTTGAAGTCACTGCCAAGCCAAAGCATTCCATCATTCCATGGAAAGAACTGGAACATTTTACAGCACAAATTAATTTCTCCTGACTTTTCCCAGGTGCATTTTTCAGGGTTCATGTCCCTCTCCAGCTTTTCTTCAATCTCCTTTGCTTGGACAACAGCAGGAGCCAGAGCCCTCAGGTGCCACCTGCTGAGATCCCAGCATCTCCAGGATGAGGAATAAATGACAGGATTGGAAAGAAGGAAGCAGCCAGGCACATTTTCCCGAGGGAATGGAGGCAAAAAGAAAGGGAATTGCTTTGCCAAGGCTGCCTGGGAAGCCTGGCAGGACTTCTTGCAGTGGCTGTAGCCATCCTGCCTGGCTTCCTGCTCCTACCTAAAGCTTTGACTGCATCCATGCCTTGGCTCCAGCACCTTTGGAAAAGCTTCCCATGGGATGTGTTGCTATCCTGCCTTTTGTTGTTGCTGCCCCTGCTGCTGTGCTTTGTGGATGAAAAGGATTTTTCCAGCCTCTTTCTCTGCCCAGTGAGTTCAGTTGCAACCTCAAATGCAACAAAGGTCAGAATTTCATGACCAGACTGCATCAGAGAAGAAAAGCCTTGTTCAAAAGCAGGATGTGTGCCTGGTATTTGCATGGTCACCATGCAAATGATTCCAAATTTCCAGGATGGATTCAAAGCCATGCCGCAGCCAAGGGGGAAAAAAAGTAAAGGGAAGGAAGAATAATGGAGAAATAGAATTGTATTTAATAATTTAATAATCCTTTCAAAAATGATGTGAATGTTTAAGCTGGCTGGTGGGGCAGGTGCTTGCCTGAATCACTTGTGGGGAGGTGAAGGCCACCCAGTCTCACATCTGAGCAACATCTTGAGCAGAAGGGAGCTCCTGCTCAGCTACAGCGACAATCATCTGGTTTGAATCTGCTCTCCATCCCACTCATGGCATGTGCAGGAATCTCTTCCAGCTCCCCGAGGAGCCCTGCAAAGCCCTTTGCCTTGTCCTCCCTCTCCCGCTCCTATCCTGGGGCAGCTGCAGCTGCAAAATATCAGGGGACCCCTCTGTCTACAGGAGGCCAAACCTCAAATTTCCCCTCCCCCCCTGCTTGATCCAGGCTTTAATAGGATTCCCTGATTCCTAGAATGAGGATTTCTAAAGAAGCTTGAGGGGGGATCTGATGGTGGCAGGAAAATCCAAGAGGTGTTTCCAGCCATCCATGGGGAATACCCAAGCTCTGCAATGGTGTGCATTATCCCGTGGATCAGCAGGGCTCACAGGCTGGATGCTGAACCTGAGAGTGGAGGTGCTCCAGCAGGATCCAGACCTGGAAAGGATCCAGAGCTGTTGGAACCCTGGCTGCTGAGAATTCCAGACTCTCTGTGCTGCCAGGCCCTGATCCCCAGGAGAGCACTGCATTGACCAGGGGCCCTGGAGAAGGCTTCCCAAATGGAATGCCAGAAGTGGGATTGTGGGTGTGCAGTTTGAATGGAAGTGTGTAAGTGATAATGAAATACAAGAGGTTTTAGTGTGGACGCTGCTCCTTCTTCTTCACCTTCTTCTGCCTGGGTTTGGGTGGAATTGTGCAATTGGAGAGAAAAGTGTACATTGCAGCCTTGGCGTGATTAGTTATTGGGTTGAAAGTGAAAATCATTTAGGTGTCATTTCTTAATCGGACAGTTGAGCCTTAAAAGACCTTGGAGAGAAAGACAGCCACTTTTGGACCTTGTTAGTAGAATAGGGCAGAACTCACAGTTTGTGAGACGGCTATATAGACAAGAAAAAAGAAACATTTGAGTCTGAGCACGAACTATAATCTCAAGTGCCTTCAATCCCAGCCTGACAGAAGAAAAAAGCAGCCAAGAACCAGCACAAAAGCTGTGAAAGGTTTGGATGCTACACTGGAACTCAGCCCTGCTGATGAGAAAAACCAGTTTGTGTGTGCCCTTGCAGTTGTGTTGCTGGCATCTCAGGAAAACACAAGGTGGCTCTTGGATTTAGTCAGAGCTTTAGGAGCCTAAATCCAGCAGTGGGGAATGCTGCTGAACTCTGCATCCCTCAAGTGCTGCCTGAGTGACTGAGCTTCAAAAGCTGGCTGTCCATCTGTGTGCCATCTCCCAACATTGCAACCACACCTTGGCCTTGTTTAGTGCAAGGAGCTGCCTGGAAGAACCCTGGCCACCCTGGCCACCGCCAGGAAATATCCAATGCTGGATACAAATTAGTTTTTCAGGCTCCCCTGGGATCTGCACAGCCCTGCTGCAAAGGGCTCTCTCCCAGCACAGCTCTCTCCCAGCCGGGCTCAGCGTGCGCCTTCAGTTGGCCTGCAGAGAGCAGCCACAGCCCTGCCCTGCCGGCCCAGCCGCCAACTCTCCCTGGGGCTGGGGCTGAGCACTCCCTGCTGCCAGGGCACTCAGGGCCGCTGCCTGTGCAAACACATCGGCACCGCTGAGAGACACCAAATGACACCTGGGCACTCTGCTCCTGTGCCTTACAAACATGATTAGAAAACAGGCAAAATCTTCAGTAGTGGGAGCAGTGTTGGGACATTAGAATGTATTGTGATTCCAGCATATGGTATATTCATGTTTTTATACCATAGACCGTAATATGAATAAAGAGTATGAAATAAAAAGAAATGATTTGTAAGTTTTATTTATTCATTCAATTTTCTCTACTTTTTTCTATTCTTATCCATCTTAATGTTATTCTATTTCTTCTTAATACTCTTTCTTATTACTCTTCCTCTTCGTTGCTACTTCTATGTATTTTTAAATACTTATCCCTATACCTAATCCTATTCCTATGACTATTCTTCTTCTTCTGCTGCTGCATATTTTTAAATTCTTATTCCTATTCTTCTTCTTCTTCTACATATTTTTCAATTCTTATTCCTATTCTTAATCTTCTTCTTCTTCTATGTACTCCTAAATACTTATTTCTATTCTTCTTCTATCTCTTCTTAAATAAGACTTCTCTGACTTGTCTACTTCTTAGTCTTCATCTTTGTCTTCTTCCTCTTTGTAATTTTTTTCTTCATCTTTCTCTCCTTCGTCTTTGTCTTCTTCACTGTCTTCATCTTCTTCATCTGCCATGTCATCTTCATCTTCTTTGTTTTCTTCTATGTCTTTGTCCTCTTCTTCTTGGACTTTGTCTTCTCTGTGGTTGTCTTAGAGCGGTGGATGCCAAGAGTCTGTGCCAGGAGCGTCGGCGTCACCTTCTGCTTTAGTCCTCGGGCCGTGGCCTCAGGCAGGGACAGCAGAACAGCCCCCGCAGCGCCCGCAGCGCCCGCCTGAAGCGGGAGGGACGTTTCCTGGGCAGCTCCAGCCATGTCAGCACCCGCCCACCAGCTCCAGAGCGAGCCTCAGCTTGCAGCTCGGCCATGGTGGCACGGCCTAGGGCAGGAGAGGTGCTGGGCAGGGCAGGCAATGCCTCTGCTGCCAGCTCTGTGCCCACGGGGCTGGCAGAGCTGGGCCCCGCTGGGGGACAAGGCTGGCTGTCCTCCCCCTTCACTGGGCCCTCACGCTCCTGCCAACAGCTGAAGCTCCTGCTGTCCTCCAGGTGGGAGACGTCTTCGAGAGAAGCGTCTGCCCATTGGGACAGCAGGGATTGTGTTTCACAGTCAGGCTCCTCCACCTCACAGTACTCCTCGCTGTCACTGTCCCATACTGAGGTTTCATGGCTGCCATACTGAGACAGCGGTGACAGTGCCAGCTCTGAATACTCCTCCTCCTCAGCAGCTGCCAGCTCGGCCATCGTGGCACGGCCTGGGGCAGGAGAGGTGCTGGGCAGGGCAGGCAATGCCTCTGCTACCAAATCTCTGCCCACGGGGCTGGCAGAGCTGGGCCCCTCTGGGGGACAAGGCTGGCTCTCCTCCTCCTCCTTCACTGGGGCCACAACCTTCTCCCAAGAAGTGAGGCTCACATCGTCCTCCAGCTGGGACACCTCTTCCAGAGAAGAGTCTGCCCATTGTGACAGGTCTGACTCCACTTCCTCTTCTTCTTCCTCGCTGTACGAGTCCCAGTCACTGTCCCAGGCTGAGCTCTCCTGGCTGCCTTTCTGTGCCAGCTCTGACTCTGGCACTGCCCACCCCGGCTGCTCCCTGGGGGTCGGGATTCCCAGCAGGGCAGACCCGGTGCTGGGGGGGCTCTGGGGGGCAGGCACGGGGCTCTCTTCTCTCTCTGCTGGGCCTCTTCCTGCCACTGCTGGATCCTGGCTTTCTCCCAGGTCTCTCTCCTCCTGTGGCTGCTGCCCGGATCCCTGGATCTTCAGCAGTGCCTGGCTCAGGATCACGTAGCTGATGATCCACACAAGGTCCAGCAGAGCCTGGCTGCAGCCTGGGGGGCTGAGAGGGGCAGGGACTGGGCTCTGTGTCCCTGCTGCTGGCAGCTCCTCCCTGGGGGCAGGAGGCTCTGCTGCCTCTTCTGCCCCAGGAGCCAGAGGCTCGGGGGTCTCCTCCTCCTCAGCAGCTCCCGCTGGGGCAGCAGCTGCCGGCTGGGCCTGCGGGGGACTCTGTAGGGAAGGAGAGGCGCTGGTTAGGGCAGGCACTGCCTCTGCTGCCACCTCTGTGCCCACGGGGCTGGCAGGGCTGGGCCCCCTGGGGGACAAAGCTCAGGCTCCTGGGCACTCACTGCTGCCAAGGCTCTGGCCCACAGCTCACAGCTGATGCCATTTCTCCATTGGGACAGCTCCTGCCTGCTCCCATCTTCCTCCCATTGGGACAGCTTTGGCTCACTGCCATTGTCCCAGCAGGGCAGCTCTTGGCCTGCAGCCTCTGCTCCTTGGCACAGCTTCTTGGCACTGCTGCTGTCTCTCACCTGGGACAATCCCAGTTCTCTCCTGTCTTCCCATTGGGACATGTGGCAGTGCACATCTTGTCCCCATGCTGAGCACTCTTGGTACCTCTCACTTTCCCTCTGGGAAAGCTCTTGGCCATCATCCCACTGGGAATTCTCTGGAACTCTCCCATATTTTTACAGGGATGCCTTGTGGGATCTCTCATCTTCTTCCCATCTCAACTCCTGCTGACCACTCACATTTATGTCCCATTGGGATATCTCTTGGCTCCTCACACATTCTTCCCACTCGCACACCTCTTGCTACATCTCACTCTCCTCTCCCCACTGCTACAGCTCCCACACTATGACACTTTCCTTCTGTTCCTAGAGCTCCTGCTGTTTCCCACCTCTGGACCTGGAAACTTCCCAAATTCTCACACCTACCTGGTGTTGGTAAAGCTCTTGGTTGCTCCTGGCTCCACGCTGGGACATTACTTGGACTCTCGGCATTTCTTTCTGCTGCCTCTCTTGCACATCTTCCCACTGGGAATCCTCACGGTCCATGTTGATAAAGGGCCTCTCCTCCTCCTCAGTCTTTGACAGTGGCAGGACTGACCTGACACTGCCCCTGACCACTGCTCGCTGGGGGACTCTTGCTAGCTGGGCAAGGGGCTGGGAACTGGGAGTTGGAGTTGCCTTTGTGCTCGTCTCTCTCCTTGTCTGTCGCTGTCGGCCGCGATCGCTGTTGGCGTCCAGCGCAGACAGAGCCAGGGAGCTGCTTCCTGCACAGAGAGCGGCTCTCCTGGCACTGGGCAGCCCAGGGCTCTGCGCCCCTTAGACACCCTCAGCCAGCCTGGGGCTCCCTGATGTCACAAGGCTCTCTGGCCAGCATCACGTCCCACATCACAAAGGGCCCCGACACCGTCTGCCTGTGTCACAAAGGGCTGGTATAAGTGAGATGCTTGACTAGGCCAATATTCAAGCAGCAATCAATTTATTAATTAATATGTTAAAGTTTGAGCCATACAGCGCTGGGTACAGTGGGGGAAATTTTCCCTGCAAGTGCACGCCGATAGTTGGTGCTTACAGATATTTATGGGGTACTCATGAGCTTTCTCAACAGTTTCTATTCCCAGTTTTTCTGTCACAGTTCTATACACTATTGTCATTTAGTTTTTCTCAGGATGTATCCCAGAAAGGAGTATCCTCAGATGTTGGGAGTCCGGCTTCCAAAAGAAGAAAGAAGTCTCCCAGCTGGTGAGGTCCAGATTCCAGGTGCAGGTTCACCTTTGAATTGCAAGGACTATCAATCTCATAGCAGTGATGTCCAGCTTCCCTTGGTCGAAACCATCAATCCTGGAGTTGATGTTCATCTTCCTTTCTCCAGCTGCTCTTCAATATTTTGTTAAGGTGTCGAGATAAGCATCTTTCCTTTTTATATATTCTAAAGTAATAGTTTCAAAGACCCTTACTACAAGCAATATTCTAAAATGATACTTCAAAAGGTTATTATTGCAAAACTCTTTTTAGCTAGAAGCAGAAGGTTCCTGTCAAACAGCAACATCCTTAAAGCTTTAATTCCAATGCTCCTAAATCAACTGAAGACTTATAAAGGTTAATTGCAAACAAGGGATATGTTCAAAGGCCTTCTTCCATGCTTTACTTCCTCAGTTATTTATTAGAATTGTCTTTATAACTGTCCCGTGGTCAGTTTGCACACATATCACAATCACAGAGACACAGGTTGCCTGTGTGTACCTGACACACAACACAGCTTTGTATTTCACACTGATACCAGACTGGGGATTCATGATGGGACATGAAACACAGGGTTCAGGCTCTCTGGGAGAAAGAAACGAGTGTTTTACGCTATTCGGGAGGGAAAACTACTTTTGGTCGCACTTGTCTGTTGTGCATTGGGCTCAGAAGGCATAACAAATGCTAAAAATAAATCTTTATAAATCCATCTGGGTCAAAAATCAGAAATAGTAATTAGGAGCATCAATTTTATGGACAAAAGACTTATTAAAAGAAAAACTACACTATTTGAAAAATCTTTCATGTGCAATTTTTTCACTCGCTGTTCTTGCCTTCTTAAACCTATGAATTCCTTGTTTCCTCTCATCTGCTTTATTTTGGAAACATTGAAGCATAACTGAGCAGCATCAAGGAAAAAATCAACAGCTGGCTCCAAGGCTTCAGAATCGGTGTGGAACAAGTGGAGGACTCACACGCTTCAGACGTGTGGGCACACAGGCACAAAAGCACCTCTCCTTTCTGGGGCTGCATTGCAGCACACAAGGAGTAAAATCAGAGTTACTCCTGTTCTCACAGTGAAAATGCCTCTTGTGGAAACTCTTGCTGCAAATTACTTAGTGACCATGAAACAATACTGGATTCCAGAAGCTGGGAGATGGGGTACCCTTTCATCTTGTCTGTGTCTTCATCCTAAATTCAATTCCTATTACTCTTCTTCTTCAATACATTTAAAATGTCTTCTTATTTTTCTACTGTGCATTATTGAATTCCGATGCTTTGTCTTCATTATCTTCTTAATCTTTGTGTTCTTCATGTTCTTTGTCATCTTCATCCCCTTCTTAATGTTCGTCTTCTCTGTCCACATCTCCCCATTCCTGTTTGCTGGCCCCAGATCCCATTGCTGTTTGTGGTCTCAGAGGGCCCCCTGCCATGTAATAATAGTATTGACTCCATGATTCCCACATGGCTGATCAATCTCTTATTATTATATTATTATTAAGAAACCCAGAGACAGTTACGATACACCTGGACCTAATTGGTCTGCCAATGCAAGCACCATCACCATTGGTTAATTAAGAAACCACCCTTTGCTAAACAAATCTCCGTAACACATTCCACACGTTCACAATAACAGGTGCAGCAAGTGAAGATAAGAATTGCTTCTCATTCTTCTCTCTGATCTTCTCACAGCCTTCCCCAGAAAGGCCTGGGGAAGTTGTGCTGCTCTCTGTGGCCAGAGAGCTGCTGCTCCAGGAGCTGGCAGCCCCGTGGGAGCCGCAGCCCTGCAGGCAGGGAGGCTCTGGGAGCACTGGGGGCTGTGGCTGCCGTGTCTGTGTCGCTGCTCCGGCCGTGGCCCCAGGCAGGGACAGCGGAACAGCCCCACAGCGCCCGCCTGAAGCGGGAGGGACGTTTTCTGAGGGCAGCCGGCTGCCCGAGGATGGCATGGGCTCTCCGCCGGGTGGGCCAGGCTCTGGGGGGGCTGTGCGGGGCAGGGACTGAGCTCTCTTCCCTTTCAGCTGTAAATGCTTCCACTCCTACAGCCCTCCGCTGTTGGAGGGAATTCACTTCCAGCTGTTGCCTCAGTTCCGCTGAGAGACAGCAAATGACACCTGGGCACTCTGTTCCTGTGCCTTTTTAGAATCTTCATTAGAAAATGAAAACATTCTTCAATAACGGGAGCAGCACTGCACTGCGGCTTTCAGCCGGGGTGTGCCCCGTGGGCTGCCATGGTCCGGATAGCGCAGTCCTGCTGGGCACAGCCTGTCCCAGCTCCCAAGCAGCTCCCAGCCAACCTTAGCAAGCTCAGGTGATGTCAGCTCCCAGGGATTATCAGCTCATTTGTGATTTCAGCTCCTTAGCTTGCCAGGTGCCACAGCAGACGCAGGGAGAGAGAGGAGAAGCGCTGTGTGAGGTTGTGAAGAAATTCTTTCTTGGGGTCTTCTACGAAGGTTCTCAGTGACAGCTCTTCTGCCAGCTGGGCAGAAGTAGGGCTTTATACACCTTACAGGGGCTTTGGAAATTGTCCAGCAGCAAGGGTCAAGGCAAAGGGACCTATAGGCTTACAGAGAGCTAAGCAAGGGTTCAAAGGCAGAAGAGAGGGGCTTGTAAGGTCCAGTCATCCTGACTCGGCATTTCCCGTCTCAGGCTTCTGACCACCAGGGAAGTTTTGCAGGCCCTGGGCCTGCTACAGTGGTGGGACATTAGAATGTATTTTAATTACAGCATATGGAATATTAAGGTTTTTATATCATATACTGTAATATGAATATAGAATATGAAACAAAAAGAAATGATTTGTAAGTTTTATTTATTCATTCAATTTTCTCTATGTTTTTCTATTCTTATCCTTCTTAATGTTATTCTACTTCTTCTTACTAATCTTCTTCTTCATTGCTACTTCTATGTATTTTTTAATTCTTATTCCTATTCTTAATCCTATTCCTATTCCTATTCCTATTTCTATTCTTCTTTTTCTTCTTCTTCAACATATTTTAAAATTCTTATTCCTATTCCTATTCTTCATCATCTACTAGCTATTTCTAAATTCTTATTACTATACTTCTTCTTCTATCTCTTCTTAAATAAGACTTCTCTGACTTGTCTTCTTAGTTTTCATCTTTGTCTTCTTCCTCTTTTTCATCTCCTTTGTCTTTTTTCATCTTCTTTGCCTCCTTTGTCTTTATCTTCACTCTCTTTGTCTTCTTCATCTGCCAAGTCATCTTTGTCTTCTTTGTTTTCTTCTGTGTCTTTCTCTTCATCTTCTTTGTCTACTCTGTCATCGTCTAGGGGCGGTCGATGCCGAGAGTCTCTGCCAGGAGCGTCTGCTTCGCCTTCTTTGTCTTCACCTTCTTCACCTTTTCCTAGTCTGTTTTACTCCTCGGGCCGTGGCCTCAGGCAGGGACAGCAGAACAGCCCCCGCAGCGCCCGCAGCGCCCGCCTGAAGCGGGAGGGACGTTTCCTGGGCAGCTCCAGCCATGTCACCACCCGCCCACCAGCTCCAGAGCGAGCCTCAGCTTGCAGCTCGGCCATGGTGGCACGGCCTAGGGCAGGAGAGGTGCTGGGCAGGGCAGGCAATGCCTCTGCTGCCAGCTCTGTGCCCACGGGGCTGGCAGAGCTGGGCCCCTCTGGGGGACAAGGCTGGCTGTCCTCCCCCTGCACTGGGCCCTCACGCTTCTGGCAACAACTGAAGCTCCTGCTGTCCTCCAGGTGGGAGACGTCTTCGAGAGAAGCGTCTGCCCATTGGGACAGCAGGGACTGTACTTCATAGTCAGGCTCCTCTACCTGACAGTAGTCCTCGCTGTCACTGTCCCAAACTGATGTCTCAAAGCTGCCATCCTGAGACAGCGGTGACAGTGCCAGCTCTGAGGACTCCTCCTCCTCAGCAGCTGCCAGCTCGGCCATCGTGGCACGGCCTGGGGCAGGAGAGGTGCTGGGCAGGGCAGGCACTTCCTCTGCTGCCACCTCTGCGCCCACAGGGCTGGCAGAGCTGGGCCCCTCTGGGGGACAAGGCTGGCTCTCCTCCTCCTCCTTCACTGGGCCCACAACCTTCTCCCAAGAAGTGAGGCTGACATCATCCCCCAGCTGGGACACCTCTTCCAGAGAAGAGTCTCCCCATTGGGACAGGTCTGAGTCCACTTCATCTTCTTCCACGCTGTAGGCATCCCAGCCACTGTCCCAGGCTGAGCTCTCCTGGCGGCCTTCCTGTGCCAGCTCTGACTCTGGCACTGCCCAGCCCAGCTGCTCCCTGGGGGCCGGGATTCCCAGCAGGGCAGACCCGGACCTGGGGGTGCTCTGGGGGGCAGGCACGGGACTCTCTTCCCTCTCTTCTGTGGCTTTTCCTGCCACTGCTGGGTCCTGGCTTTCTCCCTGCTGCCTCTGCTCCTGTGGCTGCTGCCCGGATCCCTGGATGTCCAGCAGAGCCCGGCTCAGGATCACGTAGCTAATGATCCACACGAGGTCCAGCAGAGCCTGGCTGCAGCCTGGGGGGCTGAGAGGGGCAGGGACTGGGCTCTGTGTCCCTGCTGCTGGCAGCTCCTCCCTGGGGGCAGGAGGCTCTGCTGCCTCTTCTGCCTCAGGAGCCAGAGGCTCGGGGGTCTCCTCCTCCTCAGCAGCTCCCGCTGGGGCAGCAGCTGCCGGCTGGGCCTGCGGGGGACTCTGTAGGGAAGGAGAGGCGCTGGTTAGGGCAGGCACTGCCTCTGCTGCCACCTCTGTGCCCACGGGGCTGGCAGGGCTGGGCCCCCTGGGGGACAAGGCTCAGGCTCCTGGGCACTCACTGCTGCCAAGGCTCTGGCCCACAGCTCACGGCTGATGCCATTTCTCCCTTGGGACAGCTCCTGCCTGCTCCCATCTTCCTCCCATTGGGACAGCTTTGGCTCACTGCCATTGTCCCAGCAGGGCAGCTCTTGGCCTGCAGCCTCTGCTCCTTGGCACAGCTCCTTGGCACTGCTGTCTCTCACCTGGGACAATCCCATTTCTCTCCTGCCTTCCCATCGGGACATGTGGCAGTGCACATCTTGTCCCCATGCTGAGCGCTCTTGCTCCATCTCACCTTCCCTCTGGGATAACTCTTGGGCACTGTCCCACAGGGAATTTTCTATGACACTCCCATCTCTCTACAGGGATGGCTCGTGGCATCGCTCACCTTCTTCCCATCCCAGCTCCTGCTGCCCACTCACATTTATTTCCCATTGGGATATCTCTTGGCTCCTCACACATTCTTCCTACTTGCACACCTCTTGCTACATTTCACTGGCTTCTCCCTACTCCTACAGCTCCTGGACTATGACAGTTTCCCTCTGTTCACAGAGCTCTTGCAGTGTCCCGCCTCTTTACTGGTAAACTTGCCAAACTGTCACACGCACCTGGCATTTGTACAGCTCTTGGCTGCTCTCGGCTCCACGCTGGGACATTTCTGGGACGTCCAGAACTTCTCTCGGATACGTCTCTTGCACACTGGGTGGTTCCACCCAGCTGGGCAAGGGGCTGGCTACCGGGAAATGGACTTATCCTTTTGTTGGTCACTCTCCTTGTCTGTCACTGTCAGCCGTGATCGCTGTTGGCGTCCAGCGCAGACAGAGCCAGGGAGCTGCTTCCTGCACAGAGAGCGGCTCTCCTGGCACTGGGCAGCCCAGGGCTCTGCGCCCCTTAGACACCCTCAGCCAGCCTGGGGCTCCCTGATGTCACAGGGCTCTCTGGCCAGCATCACGTCCCACATCACAAAGGGCCCCGACAACGTCTGCCTGTGTCACAAAGGGCTGGCATAAGTGAGATGCTTGACTAGGCCAATATTCAAGCAGCAATCAGTTTATTAATTAATATGTTAAAGTTTGAGTCAGACAGCGCTGGGTACAGTGGGGAAATTCTCCCTGCAAGTGCACGCCGATAGTTGGTGCTTACAGATATTTATGGGGGTATTCATGAGCCTCCTCAACAGTTTCTATTCCCAATTTTTACATCACAATTCTATACACTATTGTCATTTAGTTTTTCTCAGGATGTATCCCAGAAAGGAGTATCCCTAGATGTTGGGAGTCCGGCTTCCAAAAGAAGAAAGAAGTCTCCCAGCTGGTGAGGTCCAGATTCCAGGTGCAGGTTCACCTTTGAATTGCAAGGACTATCAATCTCATAGCAGTGATGTCCAGCTTCCCTTGGTCGAAACTATCAATCCTGGAGTTGATGTTCATCTTCCTTTCTCAAGCTGCTCTTCAATATTTTGTTAAGGTGTCGAGATAAGCATCTTTCCTTTTTATATATTCTAAAGCTATAGTTTCAAAGATCCTTACTGCAAGCAATATTCTAAAATGATACTTCAAAAGGTTATTATTGCAAAACTCTTTTTAGCTAGAAGCAGAACGTTCTTGTCAAACAGCAGCATCCTTAAAGCTTTCATTCCAATGCTCCTAAATCAACTTAAGACTTATAAAGGTTAATTGCAAACAAGGGATATGATCAAAGGCCTTCTTCCATGCTTTACTTCCTCAGTTATTTATTAGAATTGTCTTTATAACTGTCCCGTGGTCAGTTTGCACACATATCACAATCACAGAGACACAGGTTGCCTGTGTGTGCCTCACACACAACACAGCTTTGCTTTTCACACTGATACCAGACCGGGGGTTCGTGATGGGACATGAAACACAGGGGTTCAGCCTCTCTGGGAGAAAGAAACGAGTGTTTTACGCTATTCGGGAGGGCAAACTACTTTTGCTCGCACTCGTCTGTTGTGCATTGGGCTCAGAAGGCATAACAAATGCTAAAAATAAATCTTTATAAATCCATCTGGGTCAAAAATCAGAAATAGTAATTAGGAGCATCAATTTTATGGACAAAAGACTTATTAAAAGAAAAACTACACTATTTGAAAAATCTTTCATGTGCAATTTTTTCACTCGCTGTTCTTGCCTTCTTAAACCTATGAATTCCTTGTTTCCTCTCATCTGCTTTATTTTGGAAACATTGAAGCATAACTGAGCAGCATCAAGGAAAAAATCAACAGCTGGCTCCAAGCCTTCAGAATCGGTGTGGAACAAGTGGAGGACTCACACGCTTCAGACGTGTGAGCACACAGGCACAAAAGCACCTCTCCTTTCTGGGGCTGCATTGCAGCACACAAGGAGCAAAATCAGAGTTACTCCTGTTCTCACAGTGAAAATGCCTCTTGTGGAAACTCTTGCTGCAAATTACTTAGTGACCATGAAACAATACTGGATTCCAGAAGCTGGGAGATGGGGTACCCTTTCATCTTGTCTGTGTCTTCATCCTAAATTCAATTCCTATTACTCTTCTTCTTCAATACATTTAAAATGTCTTCTTATTTTTCTACTGTGCATTATTTAATTTCGATGCTTTGTCTTCATAATCTTCTTAATCTTTGTGTTCTTCATGTTCTTTGTCATTTTCATCCCCTTCTTTATGTTCGTCTTCTCTGTCCACATCTCCCCATTACTGTTTGTTGGCCCCAGATCCCATTGCTGTTTGTGGTCTCAGAGGGCCCCCTGCCATGTAATAATAGTATTGACTCCATGATTCCCACAAGGCTGATCAATCTCTTATTATTATATTATTATTAAGAAACCCAGAGACAGTTATGATACGCCTGGACCTAATTGGTCTGCCAATGCAAACACCATCACCATTGGTTAATTAAGAAATCACCCTTTGCTAAACAAATCTCGGTAACACATTCCACACGTTCACAATAACAGGTGCAGCAAGTGAAGATAAGAATTGCTTCTCATTCTTCTCTCTGATCTTCTCACAGCCTTCCCCAGAAAGGCCTGGGGAAGTTGTGCTGCTCTCTGTGGCCAGAGAGCTGCTGCTCCAGGAGCTGGCAGCCCCGTGGGAGCCGCAGCCCTGCAGGCAGGGAGGCTCTGGGAGCACTGGGGGCTGTGGCTGCCGTGTCTGTGCCGCTGCTCCGGCCGTGGCCCCAGGCAGGGACAGCAGAACAGCCCCACAGCGCCCGCCTGAAGCGGGAGGGACGTTTCCTGAGGGCAGCCGGCTGCCCGAGGATGGCATGGGCTCTCCGCCGGGTGGGCCAGGCTCTGGGGGGGCTGTGCGGGGCAGGCACTGAGCTCTCTTCCCTTTCAGCTGTAAATGCTTCCACTCCTACAGCCCTCCGCTGTCGGAGGGAATTCACTTCCAGATGTTGCCTCAGTTCCGCTGAGAGACAGCAAATGACACCTGGGCACTCTGTTCTTGTGCCTTTTTAGAAACTTCATTAGAAAATGAAAACATTCTTCAATAACGGGAGCAGCGCTGCAATGCGGCTTTCAGCCGGGGTGTGCCCCGTGGGCTGCCATGGTCCGGATAGCGCAGTCCTGCTGGGCACAGCCTGTCCCAGCTCCCAAGCAGCTCCCAGCCAACCTTAGCAAGCTCAAGTGATGTCAGCTCCCAGGGATTATCAGCTCATTTGTGATTTCAGCTCCTTAGCTTGCCAGGTGCCACAGCAGACGCAGGGAGAGAGAGGAGAAGCGCTGTGTGAGGTTGTGAAGAAATTCTTTCTTGGGGTCTTCTACGAAGGTTCTCAGTGACAGCTCTTCTGCCAGCTGGGCAGAAGTAGGGCTTTATACATCTTACAGGGGCTTTGGAAATTGTCCAACAGCAAGGGTCAAGCAAGGGTCAAGGCAAAGGGACCTATAGGCTTACAGAGAGCTAAGAAGGGTGCAAAGGCAGAAGAGAGGGGCTTGTAAGGTCCAGTCATCCTGACTCGGCATTTCCCATCTCAGGCTTCTGACCAGCAGGGAAGATTTGCAGGCTCTGGACCTGCTAGAGTGTTGGGACATTTTAATGCATTTTAATTACAGGATATGGAATAATCATGTTTTTATATGATAGACTGTAATATGAATATAGAATAGGAAACTAAAAGAAATTATTTGTAATTTTATTTATTCATTCAATTTTCTCTACATTTTTCTATTCTTATCCTTCTTAATGTTATTCTTCTTCTTCTTACTACTCTTTCTTATTACTCTTCTTCTTCGTTGCTGCTTCTATGTATATTTAAATACTTATTCCTATTCTTAATCCTAATCCTAAAACTAGTCTTCATCTTCTTCTTCTACATATTTTTAAATTCTTATTCCTATTCCTATTCTTCTTCTTCTATATATTTTTTAATTCTTATTCCTATTCTTAATTTTCTTCTTCTTTGTATTTTTAAATACTTATTTCTATTCTTCTTGTATCTCTTCTTAAATATGACTTCTCTGACTTGTCTTCATAGTTTTCATCTTTGTCTTCTTCCTCTTTGTAGTCTTCTTCTTTGTCTTCTTTGCCTCCTTTATCTTAGTCTTCAGTGTCTTTGTCTTCTTCATCTGCCATGTTGTCTTCGTCTTTGTTTTCTTCTGTGTCTTTATCTGCATCTTCTTTCTTTTGTCTAGTCTCTTGTCGTCTTGGAATGGTGGAAGCCGAAAGTGTCTGCCAGGAGCGTCTGCTTTGCCTTCTTTGTCCCTAACCTTCTTCATCTCATCTTAGTCTGCTTTAGTCCTCCAACCGTGGCCTCAGGCAGGGACAGCAGAGCAGCCCCCGCAGCGCCCGCAGCGCCCGCCTGAAGCGGGAGGGACGTTTCCTGGGGGCAGCCGGCTGCCCGCGGAGGCTCTGGGCTCCCAGCTGGCCAGCCCAGGGGCTGGGGGGGCTGTGCAGGGCAGGTGCTGGCCCTGGGCTGCACGGCTCCTGTGCCAGGCACTCAGCCCAGGCCTCCCGAGGGATGGGCACTGGCAGCTCCTCTGCCCCTAAAACTTTCCATTTGAGCTCTTTGTCCTCTGGGGGCAGCTCCAGGATGCTGACATCGTCCCACTCGTCCTCCTCTGGGGCCAAGGGCCTGGTCCCCATGCTGTGCTCAGTCTCATCTTCCCAGTTTGCCTGCATGAGCTCCTTGTCACTGTCATCTTCCCAATTGGAATCTCCTGAGGGGCTGCTGCCATTCCCTCTGGACACGTCTTGCCCACTGCAGGCTTCTCCTTGGGAAAGGTCTTGGTCAATATTTTCTTCCCAGTTGGAAAATTCTGCACACCTGATGACATCTCCTCTGGACAGCCCTTGCTCTACGTAACCTTCCCAGTGTGAGGAGTCTTGTGAGCTGCTAAATTCTCCCTGGGACAGGTTTTGGTCCAAATATTTTTCCCAGCCGGAGAGTTGGCGGCAACTCTTGACTTCCCCAAGGGACAGATCTTCTCCGGTGCAGTGTTCACAGACAGGCACTACCTGGGACAGCTCAGGGTCTCTAACCAGGAATGGCTCCAGGTCATCCAAGAATTGCCAAAGTTTCATTTCCTCGTCGGAGTCGTCCATCCTCTCCTGCATTTCCAGCACTGACCCTGCTGCTGCCTCCTCAGCATCTCCAGCCAGGGCAGCAGCTGCCAGCTCAAGCTCCATGGGACTGCCTGGGGCAGGAGAGGTGCTGGGCAGGGCAGGGTCTGCCCCTGCTGCCACCTCTGTGCCCACGGGGCTGGCAGAGCTGGGCCACGCTGGGGGAAGAGCCATGCTGTCCTCTGGAGCAAGTTCGATGGCCTCTTCCACTTTGGGCAGCTCCTCATCACTCGAGCTGTCCCATGAAACCACCATGATGTCCTCTTCCACAGGAGACAGCTTCTCCTCACCTGTGCTGTCCCCTGGAGGGACCTCGATATTGTCTTGCACTGGGGACAGCTCCTGGTCACTCCTGCCACCCTCAGGAACGTCCTTGATGTCCTCTTCTACTGAGGACAGCTCCTGGTCACTTGCGCTGTCTTCTCGAACATCCTCGATGTCTTCTTGCACTGAGGACAGCTCTTGGTCACTTGCACTGTCCTCTCCAGAGGCCTCATAGTCCTCTTCCACTGAGGACAGCTCCTGGTCACTTGTGCTGTCCCCTGGAATGTCCTCCATTGCCTCTTCCACTGAGGACAGCTCTGGCTCAGTGTCGCTGCCAGCTGGAGAGAGTTCAATGGCCTCTTCCAGCTGGGACAGCTCCTCATCGTAGGGTGAGGGACAAGGCTGGGTGTTCTCCTGGTCCTTCACTGGAGGCACAGCTTTCTCCCCAGGTGCCGGCTGGGCCTGCGGGGGACTCTGTAGGGAAGGAGAGGCGCTGGTTAGGGCAGGCACTGCCTCTGCTGCCACCTCTGTGCCCACGGGGCTGGCAGGGCTGGGCCCCCTGGGGGACAAGGCTCAGGCTCCTGGGCACTCACTGCTGCCAAGGCTCTGGCCCACGGCTCACAGCTGATGCCATTTCTCCATTGGGACAGCTCCTGCCTGCTCCCATCTTCCTCCCATTGGGACAGCTTTGGCTCACTGCCATTGTCCCAGCAGGGCAGCTCTTGGTCTGCAGCCTCTGCTCCTTGGCACAGCTCCTTGGCCCTGCTGCTGTCTCTCACCTGGGACAATCCCAGTTCTCTCCTGTCTTCCCATCGGGACATCTGGCCGTGCACATCTTGTCCCCATGCTGAGAGCTCTTGCTCCCTCTCACCTTCCCTCTAGGATAGCTCTTGGGTATCGTCCCACTGGGAATCCTCTGGGACACTCCCAATTCTCTGCAGGGATGCCTCGTGGCATCTCTTGTATTCTCCCCATCCCAACTCCTGATGCCCACTCACATTTATTTCCCATTGGGATATCTCTTGGCTCCTCACACATTCTTCCCACTTGCACACCTCTTGCTACATCTCACTCTCCTCTCCCTACTCCTACAGCTCCTGGACTATGACAGTTTCCTTCTGTTCACAGAGCTCTTGCAGTGTCCCACCTCTTTACTGGTAAACTTGCCAAACTCTCACACGCACCTGGCATTTGTACAGCTCTTGGCTGCTGCTGGCTCCACGCTGGGACATTTCTTGGACTCCCAGTACTTCTCTCGGATACGACTCTTGCACACTGGGTGGTTCCACCCAGCTGGGCAAGGGGCTGGCTACCGGGAAATGGAGTTATCCTTTTCCTGGTCACTCTCCTTGTATGTCGCTGTCGGCCTCGTTTGCTGTTGGCGCCAACGCAGACAGAGCCAGGGAGCTGCTTCCTGCACAGAGAGCGGCTCTCCTGGCACTGGGCAGCCCAGGGCTCTGCGCCCCTTAGACACCCTCAGCCAGCCTGGGGCTCCCTGATGTCACAGGGGTCTCTGGCCAGCATCACGTCCCACATCACAAAGGGCCCCGACACCATCTGCCTGTGTCACAAAGGGCCACCCCCGGCAGCGCAGCATCAGTGCAGCAGACAGCGAGTGGCTGGGAGCAGCCCCCGCACTTGTGGCCTTGTGGCCCTGCCGTGCCCAGAGCCCCAAGAGGCTTTGGCCACGCTGCCACACGCCAGCCCCAGCCCCACAGTGCAGAGCCCTGCCTTTGCCGGCTGCGCTGCCCAGGGCAGCAGGAATTGGCCGCAGGGACTGGCCGGGGACTCGTGGGCAGCGGCTGCAGGAGCGGCGGGAGCCCGGGCACCAGGGGTGTCCCTCAGGGCTGTGCCGGGCACCGGGGCTGCTCCCTGCCTTCAGCACTGACAGCCGGGGGCACCGAGCGCGGCCCGGGCGCCTTTGGCGGGCACGGGAAGCCGAGCGGGGCAGGGGCAGCAGGCAAGGACGGGGCCGTGCACAGGCACCTGGCCGGGCTGCAGGAGCGGCACCACGAGAGCCTCCTGCGCTGCCACAAGGCCGGGGCCCGGCTGCTGCCCCTGCCTGGGGCCGCTGCCTGAGGCAGCCGCTCCTGCAGCTCTGGCCTGGCCTCTGCGGCGCCACGGGCACAGAGGCCGGGCCGGGGCTCGCTCCCTGCTGCCCGCAGGGCGCTGCCGAGGGCTCCCCGCCCGCCAGGGCCGGGGCCGGGCGCTGAGGGAGCGGCGCCGCCATTGCTGCCGCCCTCAGGGGCTCTGAGGGGAGCGCGGCTCCCACCAGCCCTGCTCTGCCCGCACGGGCCACACCAACACGGAGCACAAAGACAGACGGCGCTGAAATTGTGTCCGTGCCTTGCCAAATGCACCCAGACAGCGGCCTGAAGAGCTGGGCTGGGTTGCGACAATGTCACCCCTGGGCCCACTTGTGTGAGATGTGACAGGCTTTAGTCTATTTCTGACACCCAGAAGCTTTAGTCTATTTGCAATAAAAGAACGAGGGTCACAGTCTCCTTGTAATTGAAAGCCACTTTGGAATGCACTACTCTGTTGTACACTGGGATTAAAAGGCATAATAAATACTACAGTGGTATTCTTCAAAATACATGTAGGTCAAAAGTGACATGCAAATAGTTAGCAACATCTCTACTGTCAAAAGGAAAGCTGTGCTATAAAAAATGTGCACAGTTCTGTCACTTCTTGCTCTTGTCTTCTACAACTTTTCCATTTCTTTCCTACACTCTTCTTTATTGTGGAACCATTGAAGCAAACCTGAGCTCCATCAGGATAAAAACCAGCAGCTGGCTCCAAGGCTTCCCAATGGCTGTGGAGCTCCCGGAGGACTCACACGCTTCAGCCGCGCACAAAAGCACCTCTCCTTTCCCAGGCTGCATGGCAGCACACACGGAGTCAAATCAGAGTTCCTCCTGATTTCCTTGGCTTGCCCTGCATCGTTTATCCAGAACCTCCTCTGGGAGCGGTGAGTGAGAGGAGACAGATGCAGTGTGGCTCTGGATCATCTCTTTTCTCTCCAATGTTCCCCTCTTGGCACAGCTTTGAAGTGCCAAGCTGCAGCTGGGAGCACACCTGATGTGGCCCAGGCCTCTCCTCTGGGCTGGAGCCCTGCAGGGCAGCTCCACCATCAACAATTCCATTTCCCATTGCAGGAGTCTCCTTTGGTGTGGAAAAGAGAGAAAGGAAGGAGAATTTCTGCCTTCCCCTCTCTCAGGGCTGCACAAGTGCTCAGATTTCCCTCCTGCTGCTCCCACTGAGAGGAACGCTGGCCTAGGGACTGTGTGCTGTTGGATTTTGGGCAAGGGAGGAGGGGGACACTTGGATGTCCCTTTGGACAGGAGAAATTGGTGAACACCCAGGCCCAAATATTCATGTGGGATTTGACTTCCTTCAGTGATTCTTACTTGGTTTTGGAAAGCAGAGATGTTTATTGGTTGACCCCCATTAAGGGACAATGAGTATATTGCTTTCAGTATCACTTTTAAAGGAATCTCTGTGTTCGGGGCGTTGTTGACTGTGTTTGCATTTCCTATTCCCCCTGCTCTCTGTCCTACTTCTAGACTCCTCTCTCTGTCTCATTCCCTCAAATACAATGCTCTGAGTAAGGGTATAAATCAAATCTAAAATCTCTGCAGAGGGATTACAGGATGGGCAACTTGTTCCTTTCATGAGGCATGGTTCCCATTATCCACAAACCCCGGGCAACCTCCTCATTCCATATTTTCCCTTTGGAAGGTCTGTTTTCCAACCAGATAGATACTGACATTGAAAAAGGACACCTTTCTTATACCAAACAGAATTTTATCATATCTGAACAGAGGCCGGACACCACAAATCTGAACTCCCTGCAGCACAGGAGTATTCCCATCTCTGTGCCTGCTCCAAGGGTGAACCCCTGCCTCTGGAATTTGCTTCCTCCACGAGTTCAGGAGACGCAGCCTTTGTGGGGCTGGAGGGCACCCTGGTGAGGAGCTTGGCTTTGGCAAGCCCCGGGCTCAGCTCAGCACATTGTCACGGGGAGCCTTCCAAAAACAGGGAGGAAAGGAGCCTGTGGGGCCAAAGTGGAAGGGTCTGGGTGTCATTCCCTGGCATTGCCAGCATGTATTTTTAACTATGGAGAAATGCCCACAAATGGTCTGTTCTGTGCATCAAAAAGGTTCAACGAGGAATATTCATGTGTGTGAATAAACACACATTGCTATGTGGATATCCTGCCCTGCTCCCTGCTCAGCTTCTCCAAGAATGATTAAAAGTGAATGAGAAGGAGAAAATGTGTTTGTGTTGTGCCAATTGATCCATGTCAATTGATCCAAATCTCTGGGGTCAGACCTTTAGTACAGGGAATTGTGTTTGTATTGAAAAGGACCTCAAAGATGATGTAAAGATCCCCAGGGTTGGGACTGCTTCCTCCCGGGAAGTGCCTGTGGCCAGGCTGGACATTGGGGCTTGGAGCAGCCTGGCACAGTGGAAGGTGTCTCTGCCCATGGAGGGGGTGGAACTGGGTGATTTTCAACTCACTGCCAAGCCAAAGCATTCCATCATTCCAAGGAAAGAACTGGAACATTTTACAGCACAAATTAATTTCTCCTGACTTTTCCCAGGTCCATTTTTCAGGGTTCATGTCCCGCTCCAGCTTTTCTTCAATCTCCTTTGCTTGGACAACAGCAGGAGCCAGAGCCCTCAGGTGCCACCTGCTGAGATCCCAGCATCTCCAGGATGAGGAATAAATGACAGGATTGGAAAGAAGGAAGCAGCCAAACACATTCCCAGAGGGAATGGAGGCAAAAAGAAAGGGAATTGCTTTCCCAAGGCTGCCTGGGAAGCCTGGCAGGACTTCTTGCAGTGGCTGTAGCCATCCTGCCTGGCTTCCTGCTCCTACCTAAAGCTTTGACTGCATCCATGCCTTGGCTCCAGCACCTTTGGAAAAGCCTCCCATGGGATGTGTTGCTATCCTGCCTTTTGTTGTTGCTGCTACTCCTGCTGCTGTGCTTTGTGGATGAAAAGGATTTTTCCAGCCTCTTTCTGAGTTCAGTTGCAACCACGAATCCAACAAAGGTCAGAATTTCACAACCAGACTGCAGCAGAGAAGAATAGCTTTGTTCAAAAGGAGGATGTTTTCCTGGTACTTGCATGGCCACTGTGCAAATATTTCCAAATTACCAGCATGGATTCAAAGCCATTTCTTTTCTCCTAGTGGGGAAAAAAAGGAAAGAGAAGGAAGAATAATGGAGAAATAGAATTGTATTTAATAATTTAATAATCCTTTCAAAAATGATGTGAATATTTGAGCTGGCTGATGGGGCAGGTGCTTGCCTGAATCACTTGTGGGGAGGTGAAGGCCACCCAGTCTCACATCTGAGCAACATCTTGAGCAGAAGGGAGCTCCTGCTCAGCTACAGCGACAATCATCTGGTTTGAATCTGCTCTCCATCCCACTCATGGCATGTGCAGGAATCTCTTCCAGCTCCCCGAGGAGCCCTGCAAAGCCCTTTGCCTTGTCCTCCCTCTCCCGCTCCTATCCTGGGGCAGCTGCAGCTCCAAAATCTCAGGGGACCCCTCTGTCTAGAGGAGGCCAAACCTCAAATTTCCCCTCCCACCCTGCTTGATCCAGGCTTTAATAGGATTCCCTGATTCCTAGAATGAGGATTTCTAAAGAAGCTTGAGGGGGGATCTGATGGTGGCAGGAAAATCCAACGGGTGTTTGCAGCCATCCATGGGGAATACCCAACCTCTGCAATGGCGTGCATTATCCCGTGGATCAGCAGGGCTCACAGGCTGGATGCTGAGCCTGAGAGTGGAGGTGCTCCAGCAGGATCCAGAACTGGAAAGGATCCAGAGCTGTTGGAACCCTGGCTGCTGAGAATTCCAGACTCTCTGTGCTGCCAGGCACTGATCCCCAAGAGAGCACTGCACTGACCTGAGGCCCTGGAGAAGGCTTCCCAAATGGAATGCCAGAAGTGGGATTGTGGGTGTGCAGTTTGAATAGAAGTGTGTAAGAGATAATGAAATACAAGAGGTTTTAGTGTGGAAGCTGCTCCTTCTTCTTCACCTTCTTCTGCCTGGGTTTGGGTGGAATTGTGGAATTGGAGAGAAAAGTGTACATTGCAGCCTTGGCGTGATTAGTTATTGGGTTGAAAGTGAAAATCATTTAGGTGTCATTTCTTAATCGGACAGTTGAGCCTTAAAAGACCTTGGAGAGAAAGAGAGTTAGCCCTTTGTGGACCTTGTTAGTAGAATACTGCAGAACTCACAGTTTGTGAGACCGTAATATAGACAAGAAAAAAGAAACATTTGAGTCTGAGCATGAACTATAATCTCAAGTGCCTTCAATCCCAGCCTGACAGAAGAAAAAAGCAGCCAAGAACCAGCACAAAAGCTGTGAAAGGTTTGGATGCTACACTGGAACTCAGCCCTGCTGATGAGAAAAACCAGTTTGTGTGTGCCCTTGCAGTTGTGTTGCTGGCATCTCAGGAAAACACAAGGTGGCTCTTGGATTTAGTCAGAGCTTTAGGAGCCTAAATCCAGCAGTGGGGAATGCTGCTGAACTCTGCATCCCTCAAGTGCTGCCTGAGTGACTGAGCTTCAAAAGCTGGCTGTCCATCTGTGTGCCATCTCCCAACATTGCAACCACACCTTGGCCTTGTTTAGTGCAAGGAGCTGCCTGGAAGAACCCTGGCCACCCTGGCCACCGCCAGGAAATATCCAATGCTGGATACAAATTAGTTTTTAAGGCTGCCCTGGGATCTGCAGAGCCCTGCTGCAAAGGGCTCTGTCCCAGCACAGCTCTCTCCCAGCCGGGCTCAGCGTGCGCCTTCAGTTGGCCTGCAGAGAGCAGCCACAGCCCTGCCCTGCCGGCCCAGCCGCCAACTCTCCCTGGGGCTGGGGCTGAGCACTCCCTGCTGCCAGGGCACTCAGGGCCGCTGCCTTTGCAAACACATCGGCACCGCTGAGAGACACCAAATGACACCTGGGCACTCTGCTCCTGTGCCTTATAAACATGATTAGAAAACAGGCAAATTCTTCAGTAGTGGGAGCAGTGTTGGGACATTAGAATGTATTGTGATTCCAGCATATGGTATATTCACGTTTTTATACCATAGATTGTAATATGAATAAACAGTATGAAATAAAAAGAAATGATTTGTAAGTTTTATTTATTCATTCAATTTTCTCTACTTTTTTCTATTCTTATCCATCTTAAAGTTATTCTATTTCTTCTTAATACTCTTTCTTGTTACTCTTCCTCTTCGTTGCTACTTCTATGTATTTTTAAATACTTATCCCTATACCTAATCCTATTCCTATGACTATTCTTCTTCTTCTGCTGCTGCATATTTTTAAATTCTTATTCCTATTCTTCTTCTTCTTCTACATATTTTTCAATTCTTATTCCTATTCTTAATCTTCTTCTTCTTCTATGTACTCCTAAATACTTCTTTCTATTCTTCTTCTATCTCTTCTTAAGTAAGACTTCTCTGACTTGTCTACTTCTTAGTCTTCATCTTTGTCTTCTTCCTCTTTGTAATCTTTTTCTTCATCTTCTTTCTCTCCTTCGTCTTTGTCTTCTTCACTGTCTTCATCTTCTTCATCTACCATATCATCTTCATCTTCTTTGTTTTCTTCTATGTCTTCATTCTCTTCTTGGTCCTTGTCTTCTCTATGGTTGTCGTAGAGCGGTGGATGCCGAGAGTCTGTGCCAGGAGCGTCGGCGTCACCTTCTGCTTTAGTCCTCTGGTCGTGGCCTCAGGCAGGGACAGCAGAACAGCCCCCGCAGCGCCCGCAGCGCCCGCCTGAAGCGGGAGGGACGTTTCCTGGGCAGCTCCAGCCATGTCACCACCCGCCCACCAGCTCCAGAGCGAGCCTCAGCTTGCAGCTCGGCCATGGTGGCACGGCCTAGGGCAGGAGAGGTGCTGGGCAGGGCAGGCAATGCCTCTGCTGCCAGCTCTGTGCCCACGGGGCTGGCAGAGCTGGGCCCCGCTGGGGTACAAGGCTGGCTGTCCTCCTCCTCCTTCACTGGGGCCACAACCTTCTCCCAAGAAGTGAGGCTGACATCATCCCCCAGCTGGGACACCTCTTCCAGAGAAGAGTCTCCCCATTGGGACAGGTCTGAGTCCACTTCATCTTCTTTCACGCTGTAGGCATCCCAGCCACTGTCCCAAGCTGAGCTCTCCTGGCGGCCTTCCTGTGCCAGCTCTGACTCTGGCACTGCCCAGCCCAGCTGCTCCCTGGGGGCCGGGATTCCCAGCAGGGCAGACCCGGTGCTGGGGGGGCTCTGGGGGGCAGGCACGGGGCTCTCTTCCCTCTCTGCTGGGCCTCTTGCTGCCACTGCTGGGTCCTGGCTTTCTCCCAGCTGCCTTTGCTCCTGTGACTGCTGCCCGGATCCCTGTATGTCCAGCAGAGCCCGGCTCAGGATCACGTAGCTGATGATCCACACGAGGTCCAGCAGAGCCTGGCTGCAGCCTGGGGGGCTGAGAGGGGCAGGGACTGGGCTCTGTGTCCCTGCTGCTGGCAGCTCCTCCCTGGGGGCAGGAGGCTCTGCTGCCTCTCCTGCCCCAGGAGCCAGAGGCTCGGGGGTCTCCTCCTCCTCAGCAGCTCCCGCTGGGGCAGCAGCTGCCGGCTGGGCCTGCGGGGGACTCTGTAGGGAAGGAGAGGCGCTGGTTAGGGCAGGCACTGCCTCTGCTGCCACCTCTGTGCCCACGGGGCTGGCAGGGCTGGGCCCCCTGGGGGACAAGGCTCAGGCTCCTGGGCACTCACTGCTGGCAAGGCTCTGGCCCACAGCTCACAGCTGATGCCATTTCTCCCTTGGGACAGCTCCTGCCTGCTCCCATCTTCCTCCCATTGGGACAGCTTTGGCTCACTGCCATTGTCCCAGCAGGGCAGCTCTTGGCCTGCAGCCTCTGCTCCTTGGCACAGCTCCTTGGCACTGCTGTCTCTCACCTGGGACAATCCCATTTCTCTCCTGCCTTCCCATCGGGACATGTGGCAGTGCACATCTTGTCCCCATGCTGAGAGCTCTTGCTCCATCTCACCTTCCCTCTGGGATAACTCTTGGGCACTGTCCCACAGGGAATTTTCTATGACACTCCCATCTCTCTACAGGGATGGCTCGTGGCATCGCTCACCTTCTTCCCATCCCAGCTCCTGCTGCCCACTCACATTTATTTCCCATTGGGATATCTCTTGGCTCCTCACACATTCTTCCTACTTGCACACCTCTTGCTACATTTCACTGTCTTCTCCCTACTGGTACAGCTCCTGCACTATGACAGTTTCCTTCTGTTCACAGAGCTCTTGCAGTGTCCCGCCTCTTTACTGGTAAACTTGCCAAACTCTCACACGCACCTGGCATTTGTACAGCTCTTGGCTGCTCTCGGCTCCACGCTGGGACATTTCTGGGACGTCCAGAACTTCTCTCGGATACGTCTCTTGCACACTGGGTGGTTCCACCCAGCTGGGCAAGGGGCTGGCTACCAGGAAATGGACTTATCCTTTTGTTGGTCACTCTCCTTGTCTGTCACTGTCAGCCGTGATCGCTGTTGGCGTCCAGCGCAGACAGAGCCAGGGAGCTGCTTCCTGCACAGAGAGCGGCTCTCCTGGCACTGGGCAGCCCAGGGCTCTGCGCCCCTTAGACACCCTCAGCCAGCCTGGGGCTCCCTGATGTCACAGGGGTCTCTGGCCAGCATCACGTCCCACATCACAAAGGGCCCCGACACTGTCTGCCTGTGTCACAAAGGGCTGGCATAAGTGAGATGCTTGACTAGGCCAATATTCAAGCAGCAATCAGTTTATTAATTAATATGTTAAAGTTTGAGTCAGACAGCGCTGGGTACAGTGGGGAAATTTTCCCTGCAAGTGCACTCCGATATTTGGTGCTTACAGATATTTATGGGGGTATTCATGAGCCTCCTCAACAGTTTCTATTCCCAATTTTTACATCACAATTCTATACACTATTATCATTTAGTTTTTCTCAGGATGTATCCCAGAAAGGAGTATCCCTAGATGTTGGGAGTCCGGCTTCCAAAAGAAGAAAGAAGTCTCCCAGCTGGTGAGGTCCAGATTCCAGGTGCGGGTTCACCTTTGAATTGCAAGGACTATCAATCTCATAGCAGTGATGTCCAGCTTCCCTTGGTCGAAACTATCAATCCTGGAGTTGATGTTCATCTCCCTTTCTCAAGCTGCTCTTCAATATTTTGTTAAGGTTTCGAGATAAGCATCTTTCCTTTTTATATATTCTAAAGTAATAGTTTCAAAGATCCTTACTACAAGCAATATTCTAAAATGATACTTCAAAAGGTTATTATTGCAAAACTCTTTTTAGCTAGAAGCAGAACGTTCTTGTCAAACAGCAGCATCCTTAAAGCTTTCATTCCAATGCTCCTAAATCAATTTAAGACTTATAAAGGTTAATTGCAAACAATGGATATGATCAAAGGCCTTCTTCCATGCTTTACTTCCTCAGTTATTTATTAGAATTGTCTTTATAACTGTCCCGTGGTCAGTTTGCACACATATCACAATCACAGAGACACAGGTTGCCTGTGTGTACCTGACACACAACACAGCTTTGTTTTTCACACTGATACCAGACTGGGGATTCATGATGGGACATGCAACACAGGGGTTCAGCCTCTCTGGGAGAAAGAAACGAGTGTTTTACGCTATTCGGGAGGGCAAACTACTTTTGCTCGCACTTGTCTGTTGTGCATTGGGCTCAGAAGGCATAACAAATGCTAAAAATAAATCTTTATAAATCCATCTGGGTCAAAAATCAGAAATAGTAATTAGGAGCATCAATTTTATGGACAAAAGACTTATTAAAAGAAAAACTACACTATTTGAAAAATCTTTCATGTGCAATTTTTTCACTCGCTGTTCTTGCCTTCTTAAACCTATGAATTCCTTGTTTCCTCTCATCTGCTTTATTTTGGAAACATTGAAGCATAACTGAGCAGCATCAAGGAAAAAATCAACAGCTGGCTCCAAGGCTTCAGAATCGGTGTGGAACAAGTGGAGGACTCACACGCTTCAGACGTGTGAGCACACAGGCACAAAAGCACCTCTCCTTTCTGGGGCTGCATTGCAGCACACAGGGAGCAAAATCAGAGTTACTCCTGTTCTCACAGTGAAAATGCCTCTTGTGGAAACTCTTGCTGCAAATTACTTAGTGACCATGAAACAATACTGGATTCCAGAAGCTGGGAGATGGGGTACCCTTTCATCTTGTCTGTGTCTTCATCCTAAATTCAATTCCTATTACTCTTCTTCTTCAATACATTTAAAATGTCTTCTTATTTTTCTACTGTGCATTATTGAATTCTGATGCTTTGTCTTCATAATCTTCTTAATCTTTGTGTTCTTCATGTTCTTTGTCATCTTCATCCCCTTCTTAATGTTCGTTTTCTCTGTCCACATCTCTCCATTCCTGTTTGCTGGCCCCAGCTCCCATTGCTGTTTGTGGTCTCAGAGGGCCCCCTGCCATGTAATAATAGTATTGACTCCATGATTCCCACATGGCTGATCAATCTCTTATTATTATATTATTATTAAGAAACCCAGAGACAGTTATGATACGCCTGGACCTAATTGGTCTGCCAATGCAAACACCATCACCATTGGTTAATTAAGAAACCACCCTTTGCTAAACAAATCTCCGTAACACATTCCACACGTTCACAATAACAGGTGCAGCAAGTGAAGATAAGAATTGCTTCTCATTCTTCTCTCTGATCTTCTCACAGCCTTCCCCAGAAAGGCCTGGGGAAGTTGTGCTGCTCTCTGTGGCCAGAGAGCTGCTGCTCCAGGAGCTGGCAGCCCCGTGGGAGCCGCAGCCCTGCAGGCAGGGAGGCTCTGGGAGCACTGGGGGCTGTGGCTGCCGTGTCTGTGCCGCTGCTCCGGCCGTGGCCCCAGGCAGGGACAGCGGAACAGCCCCACAGCGCCCGCCTGAAGCGGGAGGGACGTTTCCTGAGGGCAGCCAGCTGCCCGAGGATGGCATGGGCTCTCCGCCGGGTGGGCCAGGCTCTGGGGGGGCTGTGCGGGGCAGGCACTGAGCTCTCTTCCCTTTCAGCTGTAAATGCTTCTACTCCTACAGCCCTCCGCTGTTGGAGGGAATTCACTTCCAGCTGTTGTCTCAGTTCCGCTGAGAGACAGCAAATGACACCTGGGCACTCTGTTCCTGTGCCTTTTTAGAAACATCATTAGGAAATGAAAACATTCTTCAATAACGGGAGCAGCACTGCACTGCGGCTTTCAGCCGGGGTGTGCCCCGTGGGCTGCCATGGTCCGGATAGCGCAGTCCTGCTGGGCACAGCCTGTCCCAGCTCCCAAGCAGCTCCCAGCCAACCTTAGCAAGCTCAAGTGATGTCAGCTCCCAGGGATTATCAGCTCATTTGTGATTTCAGCTCCTTAGCTTGCCAGGTGCCACAGCAGACGCAGGGAGAGAGAGGAGAAGCGCTGTGTGAGGTTGTGAAGAAATTCTTTCTTGGGGTCTTCTACGAAGGTTCTCAGTGACAGCTCTTCTGCCAGCTGGGCAGAAGTAGGGCTTTATACACCTTACAGGGGCTTTGGAAATTGTCCAACAGCAAGGGTCAAGGCAAAGGGACCTATAGGCTTACAGAGAGCTAAGCAAGGGTTCAAAGGCAGAAGAGAGGGGCTTCTAAGGTCCAGTCATCCTGACTCGGCATTTCCCATCTCAGGCTTCTGACCACCAGGGAAGTTTTGCAGGCCCTGGGCCTGCTACAGTGGTGGGACATTAGAATGTATTTTAATTACAGCATATGGAATATTAAGGTTTTTATATCATATACTGTAATATGAATATAGAATATGAAACAAAAAGAAATGATTTGTAAGTTTTATTTATTCATTCAATTTTCTCTATGTTTTTCTATTCTTATCCTTCTTAATGTTATTCTACTTCTTCTTACTAATCTTCTTCTTCATTGCTACTTCTATGTATTTTTTAATTCTTATTCCTATTCTTAATCCTATTCCTATTCCTATTCCTATTCCTATTTCTATTCTTCTTTTTCTTCTTCTTCAACATATTTTAAAATTCTTATTCCTATTCCTATTCTTCATCATCTACTAGCTATTTCTAAATTCTTATTACTATACTTCTTCTTCTATCTCTTCTTAAATAAGACTTCTCTGACTTGTCTTCTTAGTTTTCATCTTTGTCTTCTTCCTCTTTTTCATCTCCTTTGTCTTTTTTCATCTTCTTTGCCTCCTTTGTCTTTATCTTCACTCTCTTTGTCTTCTTCATCTGCCAAGTCATCTTTGTCTTCTTTGTTTTCTTCTGTGTCTTTCTCTTCATCTTCTTTGTCTACTCTGTCATCGTCTAGGGGCGGTCGATGCCGAGAGTCTCTGCCAGGAGCGTCTGCTTCGCCTTCTTTGTCTTCACCTTCTTCACCTTTTCCTAGTCTGTTTTACTCCTCGGGCCGTGGCCTCAGGCAGGGACAGCAGAACAGCCCCCGCAGCGCCCGCAGCGCCCGCCTGAAGCGGGAGGGACGTTTCCTGGGCAGCTCCAGCCATGTCACCACCCGCCCACCAGCTCCAGAGCGAGCCTCAGCTTGCAGCTCGGCCATGGTGGCACGGCCTAGGGCAGGAGAGGTGCTGGGCAGGGCAGGCAATGCCTCTGCTGCCAGCTCTGTGCCCACGGGGCTGGCAGAGCTGGGCCCCTCTGGGGGACAAGGCTGGCTGTCCTCCCCCTGCACTGGGCCCTCACGCTTCTGGCAACAACTGAAGCTCCTGCTGTCCTCCAGGTGGGAGACGTCTTCGAGAGAAGCGTCTGCCCATTGGGACAGCAGGGACTGTACTTCATAGTCAGGCTCCTCTACCTGACAGTAGTCCTCGCTGTCACTGTCCCAAACTGATGTCTCAAAGCTGCCATCCTGAGACAGCGGTGACAGTGCCAGCTCTGAGGACTCCTCCTCCTCAGCAGCTGCCAGCTCGGCCATCGTGGCACGGCCTGGGGCAGGAGAGGTGCTGGGCAGGGCAGGCACTTCCTCTGCTGCCACCTCTGCGCCCACAGGGCTGGCAGAGCTGGGCCCCTCTGGGGGACAAGGCTGGCTCTCCTCCTCCTCCTTCACTGGGCCCACAACCTTCTCCCAAGAAGTGAGGCTGACATCATCCCCCAGCTGGGACACCTCTTCCAGAGAAGAGTCTCCCCATTGGGACAGGTCTGAGTCCACTTCATCTTCTTCCACGCTGTAGGCATCCCAGCCACTGTCCCAAGCTGAGCTCTCCTGGCGGCCTTCCTGTGCCAGCTCTGACTCTGGCACTGCCCACCCCGGCTGCTCCCTGGGGGCCGGGATTCCCAGCAGGGCAGACCCGGACCTGGGGGTGCTCTGGGGGGCAGGCACGGGACTCTCTTCCCTCTCTTCTGTGGCTTTTCCTGCCACTGCTGGGTCCTGGCTTTCTCCCTGCTGCCTCTGCTCCTGTGGCTGCTGCCCGGATCCCTGGATGTCCAGCAGTGCCCGGCTCAGGCTCACGTAGCTGATGATCCACACGAGGTCCAGCAGAGCCTGGCTGCAGCCTGGGGGGCTGAGAGGGGCAGGGACTGGGCTCTGTGTCCCTGCTGCTGGCAGCTCCTCCCTGGGGGCAGGAGGCTCTGCTGCCTCTTCTGCCCCAGGAGCCAGAGGCACGGGGGTCTCCTCCTGCTCAGCAGCTCCCGCTGGGGCAGCAGCTGCCGGCTGGGCCTGCGGGGGACTCTGTAGGGAAGGAGAGGCGCTGGTTAGGGCAGGCACTGCCTCTGCTGCCACCTCTGTGCCCAGGGGGCTGGCAGGGCTGGGCCCCCTGGGGGACAAGGCTCAGGCTCCTGGGCACTCACTGCTGGCAAGGCTCTGGCCCACAGCTCACAGCTGATGCCATTTCTCCCTTGGGACAGCTCCTGCCTGCTCCCATCTTCCTCCCATTGGGACAGCTTTGGCTCACTGCCATTGTCCCAGCAGGGCAGCTCTTGGCCTGCAGCCTCTGCTCCTTGGCACAGCTCCTTGGCACTGCTGTCTCTCACCTGGGACAATCCCATTTCTCTCCTGCCTTCCCATCGGGACATGTGGCAGTGCACATCTTGTCCCCATGCTGAGAGCTCTTGCTCCATCTCACCTTCCCTCTGGGATAACTCTTGGGCACTGTCCCACAGGGAATTTTCTATGACACTCCCATCTCTCTACAGGGATGGCTCGTGGCATCGCTCACCTTCTTCCCATCCCAGCTCCTGCTGCCCACTCACATTTATTTCCCATTGGGATATCTCTTGGCTCCTCACACATTCTTCCTACTTGCACACCTCTTGCTACATTTCACTGGCTTCTCCCTACTCCTACAGCTCCTGGACTATGACAGTTTCCCTCTGTTCACAGAGCTCTTGCAGTGTCCGGCCTCTTTACTGGTAAACTTGCCAAACTGTCACACGCACCTGGCATTTGTACAGCTCTTGGCTGCTCTCGGCTCCACGCTGGGACATTTCTGGGACGTCCAGAACTTGTCTCGGATACGTCTCTTGCACACTGGGTGGTTCCACCCAGCTGGGCAAGGGGCTGGCTACCGGGAAATGGACTTATCCTTTTGTTGGTCACTCTCCTTGTCTGTCACTGTCAGCCGTGATCGCTGTTGGCGTCCAGCGCAGACAGAGCCAGGGAGCTGCTTCCTGCACAGAGAGCGGCTCTCCTGGCACTGGGCAGCCCAGGGCTCTGCGCCCCTTAGACACCCTCAGCCAGCCTGGGGCTCCCTGATGTCACAGGGCTCTCTGGCCAGCATCACGTCCCACATCACAAAGGGCCCCGACACCGTCTGCCTGTGTCACAAAGGGCTGGCATAAGTGAGATGCTTGACTAGGCCAATATTCAAGCAGCAATCAGTTTATTAATTAATATGTTAAAGTTTGAGTCAGACAGCGCTGGGTACAGTGGGGAAATTCTCCCTGCAAGTGCACGCCGATAGTTGGTGCTTACAGATATTTATGGGGGTATTCATGAGCCTCCTCAACAGTTTCTATTCCCAATTTTTACATCACAATTCTATACACTATTGTCATTTAGTTTTTCTCAGGATGTATCCCAGAAAGGAGTATCCCTAGATGTTGGGAGTCCGGCTTCCAAAAGAAGAAAGAAGTCTCCCAGCTGGTGAGGTCCAGATTCCAGGTGCAGGTTCACCTTTGAATTGCAAGGACTATCAATCTCATAGCAGTGATGTCCAGCTTCCCTTGGTCGAAACTATCAATCCTGGAGTTGATGTTCATCTTCCTTTCTCAAGCTGCTCTTCAATATTTTGTTAAGGTGTCGAGATAAGCATCTTTCCTTTTTATATATTCTAAAGCTATAATTTCAAAGATCCTTACTGCAAGCAATATTCTAAAATGATACTTCAAAAGGTTATTATTGCAAAACTCTTTTTAGCTAGAAGCAGAACGTTCTTGTCAAACAGCAGCATCCTTAAAGCTTTCATTCCAATGCTCCTAAATCAACTTAAGACTTATAAAGGTTAATTGCAAACAAGGGATATGATCAAAGGCCTTCTTCCATGCTTTACTTCCTCAGTTATTTATTAGAATTGTCTTTATAACTGTCCCGTGGTCAGTTTGCACACATATCACAATCACAGAGACACAGGTTGCCTGTGTGTGCCTCACACACAACACAGCTTTGCTTTTCACACTGATACCAGACCGGGGGTTCGTGATGGGACATGAAACACAGGGGTTCAGCCTCTCTGGGAGAAAGAAATGAGTGTTTTACGCTATTCGGGAGGGCAAACTACTTTTGCTCGCACTCGTTTGTTGTGCATTGGGCTCAGAAGGCATAACAAATGCTAAAAATAAATCTTTATAAATCCATCTGGGTCAAAAATCAGAAATAGTAATTAGGAGCATCAATTTTATGGACAAAAGACTTATTAAAAGAAAAACTACACTATTTGAAAAATCTTTCATGTGCAATTTTTTCACTCGCTGTTCTTGCCTTCTTAAACCTATGAATTCCTTGTTTCCTCTCATCTGCTTTATTTTGGAAACATTGAAGCATAACTGAGCAGCATCAAGGAAAAAATCAACAGCTGGCTCCAAGGCTTCAGAATCGGTGTGGAACAAGTGGAGGACTCACACGCTTCAGACGTGTGAGCACACAGGCACAAAAGCACCTCTCCTTTCTGGGGCTGCATTGCAGCACACAAGGAGCAAAATCAGAGTTACTCCTGTTCTCACAGTGAAAATGCCTCTTGTGGAAACTCTTGCTGCAAATTACTTAGTGACCATGAAACAATACTGGATTCCAGAAGCTGGGAGATGGGGTACCCTTTCATCTTGTCTGTGTGTTCATCCTAAATTCAATTCCTATTACTCTTCTTCTTCAATACATTTAAAATGTCTTCTTATTTTTCTACTGTGCATTATTGAATTCCGATGCTTTGTCTTCATAATCTTCTTAATCTTTGTGTTCTTCATGTTCTTTGTCATTTTCATCCCCTTCTTAATGTTCGTCTTCTCTGTCCACATCTCCCCATTACTGTTTGTTGGCCCCAGATCCCATTGCTGTTTGTGGTCTCAGAGGGCCCCCTGCCATGTAATAATAGTATTGACTCCATGATTCCCACAAGGCTGATCAATCTCTTATTATTATATTATTATTAAGAAACCCAGAGACAGTTATGATACGCCTGGACCTAATTGGTCTGCCAATGCAAACACCATCACCATTGGTTAATTAAGAAATCACCCTTTGCTAAACAAATCTCCGTAACACATTCCACACGTTCACAATAACAGGTGCAGCAAGTGAAGATAAGAATTGCTTCTCATTCTTCTCTCTGATCTTCTCACAGCCTTCCCCAGAAAGGCCTGGGAAAGTTGTGCTGCTCTCTGTGGCCAGAGAGCTGCTGCTCCAGGAGCTGGCAGCCCCGTGGGAGCCGCAGCCCTGCAGGCAGGGAGGCTCTGGGAGCACTGGGGGCTGTGGCTGCCGTGTCTGTGCCGCTGCTCCGGCCGTGGCCCCAGGCAGGGACAGCAGAACAGCCCCACAGCGCCCGCCTGAAGCGGGAGGGACGTTTCCTGAGGGCAGCCGGCTGCCCGAGGATGGCATGGGCTCTCCGCCGGGTGGGCCAGGCTCTGGGGGGGCTGTGCGGGGCAGGCACTGAGCTCTCTTCCCTTTCAGCTGTAAATGCTTCCACTCCTACAGCCCTCCGCTGTCGGAGGGAATTCACTTCCAGATGTTGCCTCAGTTCCGCTGAGAGACAGCAAATGACACCTGGGCACTCTGTTCTTGTGCCTTTTTAGAAACTTCATTAGAAAATGAAAACATTCTTCAATAACGGGAGCAGCGCTGCAATGCGGCTTTCAGCCGGGGTGTGCCCCGTGGGCTGCCATGGTCCGGATAGCGCAGTCCTGCTGGGCACAGCCTGTCCCAGCTCCCAAGCAGCTCCCAGCCAACCTTAGCAAGCTCAAGTGATGTCAGCTCCCAGGGATTATCAGCTCATTTGTGATTTCAGCTCCTTAGCTTGCCAGGTGCCACAGCAGACACAGGGAGAGAGAGGAGAAGCGCTGTGTGAGGTTGTGAAGAAATTCTTTCTTGGGGTCTTCTACGAAGGTTCTCAGTGACAGCTCTTCTGCCAGCTGGGCAGAAGTAGGGCTTTATACATCTTACAGGGGCTTTGGAAATTGTCCAACAGCAAGGGTCAAGCAAGGGTCAAGGCAAAGGGACCTATAGGCTTACAGAGAGCTAAGAAGGGTGCAAAGGCAGAAGAGAGGGGCTTGTAAGGTCCAGTCATCCTGACTCGGCATTTCCCATCTCAGGCTTCTGACCAGCAGGGAAGATTTGCAGGCTCTGGACCTGCTAGAGTGTTGGGACATTTTAATGCATTTTAATTACAGGATATGGAATAATCATGTTTTTATATGATAGACTGTAATATGAATATAGAATAGGAAACTAAAAGAAATTATTTGTAATTTTATTTATTCATTCAATTTTCTCTACATTTTTCTATTCTTATCCTTCTTAATGTTATTCTTCTTCTTCTTACTACTCTTTCTTATTACTCTTCTTCTTCGTTGCTGCTTCTATGTATATTTAAATACTTATTCCTATTCTTAATCCTAATCCTAAAACTAGTCTTCATCTTCTTCTTCTACATATTTTTAAATTCTTATTCCTATTCCTATTCTTCTTCTTCTATATATTTTTTAATTCTTATTCCTATTCTTAATTTTCTTCTTCTTTGTATTTTTAAATACTTATTTCTATTCTTCTTGTATCTCTTCTTAAATATGACTTCTCTGACTTGTCTTCATAGTTTTCATCTTTGTCTTCTTCCTCTTTGTAGTCTTCTTCTTTGTCTTCTTTGCCTCCTTTATCTTAGTCTTCAGTGTCTTTGTCTTCTTCATCTGCCATGTTGTCTTCGTCTTTGTTTTCTTCTGTGTCTTTATCTGCATCTTCTTTCTTTTGTCTAGTCTCTTGTCGTCTTGGAATGGTGGAAGCCGAAAGTGTCTGCCAGGAGCGTCTGCTTTGCCTTCTTTGTCCCTAACCTTCTTCATCTCATCTTAGTCTGCTTTAGTCCTCCAACCGTGGCCTCAGGCAGGGACAGCAGAGCAGCCCCCGCAGCGCCCGCAGCGCCCGCCTGAAGCGGGAGGGACGTTTCCTGGGGGCAGCCGGCTGCCCGCGGAGGCTCTGGGCTCCCAGCTGGCCAGCCCAGGGGCTGGGGGGGCTGTGCAGGGCAGGTGCTGGCCCTGGGCTGCACGGCTCCTGTGCCAGGCACTCAGCCCAGGCCTCCCGAGGGATGGGCACTGGCAGCTCCTCTGCCCCTAAAACTTTCCATTTGAGCTCTTTGTCCTCTGGGGGCAGCTCCAGGATGCTGACATCGTCCCACTCGTCCTCCTCTGGGGCCAAGGGCCTGGTCCCCATGCTGTGCTCAGTCTCATCTTCCCAGTTTGCCTGCATGAGCTCCTTGTCACTGTCATCTTCCCAATTGGAATCTCCTGAGGGGCTGCTGCCATTCCCTCTGGACACGTCTTGCCCACTGCAGGCTTCTCCTTGGGAAAGGTCTTGGTCAATATTTTCTTCCCAGTTGGAAAATTCTGTGCACCTGATGACATCTCCTCTGGACAGCCCTTGCTCTACGTAACCTTCCCAGTGTGAGGAGTCTTGTGAGCTGCTAAATTCTCCCTGGGACAGGTTTTGGTCCAAATATTTTTCCCAGCCGGAGAGTTGGCGGCAACTCTTGACTTCCCCAAGGGACAGATCTTCTCCGGTGCAGTGTTCACAGACAGGCACTACCTGGGACAGCTCAGGGTCTCTAACCAGGAATGGCTCCAGGTCATCCAAGAATTGCCAAAGTTTCATTTCCTCGTCGGAGTCGTCCATCCTCTCCTGCATTTCCAGCACTGACCCTGCTGCTGCCTCCTCAGCATCTCCAGCCAGGGCAGCAGCTGCCAGCTCAAGCTCCATGGGACTGCCTGGGGCAGGAGAGGTGCTGGGCAGGGCAGGGTCTGCCCCTGCTGCCACCTCTGTGCCCACGGGGCTGGCAGAGCTGGGCCACGCTGGGGGAAGAGCCATGCTGTCCTCAGGAGCAAGTTCGATGGCCTCTTCCACTTTGGGCAGCTCCTCATCACTCGAGCTGTCCCATGAAACCACCATGATGTCCTCTTCCACAGGAGACAGCTTCTCCTCACCTGTGCTGTCCCCTGGAGGGACCTCGATATTGTCTTGCACTGGGGACAGCTCCTGGTCACTCCTGCCACCCTCAGGAACGTCCTTGATGTCCTCTTCTACTGAGGACAGCTCCTGGTCACTTGCGCTGTCTTCTCGAACATCCTCGATGTCTTCTTGCACTGAGGACAGCTCTTGGTCACTTGCACTGTCCTCTCCAGAGGCCTCATAGTCCTCTTCCACTGAGGACAGCTCCTGGTCACTTGTGCTGTCCCCTGGAATGTCCTCAATTGCCTCTTCCACTGAGGACAGCTCTGGCTCAGTGTCGCTGCCAGCTGGAGAGAGCTCAATGGCCTCTTCCAGCTGGGACAGCTCCTCATCGCAGGGTGAGGGACAAGGCTGGGTGTTCTCCTGGTCCTTCACGGGAGGCACAGGCTTCTCCCCAGGTGCCGGCTGGGCCTGCGGGGGACTCTGTAGGGAAGGAGAGGCGCTGGTTAGGGCAGGCACTGCCTCTGCTGCCACCTCTGTGCCCACGGGGCTGGCAGGGCTGGGCCCCCTGGGGGACAAGGCTCAGGCTCCTGGGCACTCACTGCTGCCAAGGCTCTGGCCCACGGCTCACAGCTGATGCCATTTCTCCATTGGGACAGCTCCTGCCTGCTCCCATCTTCCACCCATTGGGACAGCTTTGGCTCACTGCCATTGTCCCAGCAGGGCAGCTCTTGGCCTGCAGCCTCTGCTCCTTGGCACAGCTCCTTGGCACTGCTGCTGTCTCTCACCTGGGACAATCCCAGTTCTCTCCTGTCTTCCCATCGGGACATCTGGCCGTGCACATCTTGTCCCCATGCTGAGAGCTCTTGCTCCCTCTCACCTTCCCTCTAGGATAGCTCTTGGGTATCGTCCCACTGGGAATCCTCTGGGACACTCCCAATTCTCTGCAGGGATGCCTCGTGGCATCTCTTGTATTCTCCCCATCCCAACTCCTGATGCCCACTCACATTTATTTCCCATTGGGATATCTCTTGGCTCCTCACACATTCTTCCCACTTGCACACCTCTTGCTACATCTCACTCTCCTCTCCCTACTCCTACAGCTCCTGGACTATGACAGTTTCCTTCTGTTCACAGAGCTCTTGCAGTGTCCCACCTCTTTACTGGTAAACTTGCCAAACTCTCACACGCACCTGGCATTTGTACAGCTCTTGGCTGCTGCTGGCTCCACGCTGGGACATTTCTTGGACTCCCAGTACTTCTCTCGGATACGACTCTTGCACACTGGGTGGTTCCACCCAGCTGGGCAAGGGGCTGGCTACCGGGAAATGGACTTATCCTTTTCCTGGTCACTCTCCTTGTATGTCGCTGTCGGCCTCGTTTGCTGTTGGCGCCAACGCAGACAGAGCCAGGGAGCTGCTTCCTGCACAGAGAGCGGCTCTCCTGGCACTGGGCAGCCCAGGGCTCTGCGCCCCTTAGACACCCTCAGCCAGCCTGGGGCTCCCTGATGTCACAGGGGTCTCTGGCCAGCATCACGTCCCACATCACAAAGGGCCCCGACACCGTCTGCCTGTGTCACAAAGGGCCACCCCCGGCAGCGCAGCATCAGTGCAGCAGACAGCGAGTGGCTGGGAGCAGCCCCCGCACTTGTGGCCTTGTGGCCCTGCCGTGCCCAGAGCCCCAAGAGGCTTTGGCCACGCTGCCACACGCCAGCCCCAGCCCCACAGTGCAGAGCCCTGCCTTTGCCGGCTGCGCTGCCCAGGGCAGCAGGAATTGGCCGCAGGGACTGGCCGGGGACTCGTGGGCAGCGGCTGCAGGAGCGGCGGGAGCCCGGGCACCAGGGGTGTCCCTCAGGGCTGTGCCGGGCACCGGGGCTGCTCCCTGCCTTCAGCACTGACAGCCGGGGGCACCGAGCGCGGCCCGGGCGCCTTTGGCGGGCACGGGAAGCCGAGCGGGGCAGGGGCAGCAGGCAAGGACGGGGCCGTGCACAGGCACCTGGCCGGGCTGCAGGAGCGGCACCACGAGAGCCTCCTGCGCTGCCACAAGGCCGGGGCCCGGCTGCTGCCCCTGCCTGGGGCCGCTGCCTGAGGCAGCCGCTCCTGCAGCTCTGGCCTGGCCTCTGCGGCGCCACGGGCACAGAGGCTGGGCCGGGGCTCGCTCCCTGCTGCCCGCAGGGCGCTGCCGAGGGCTCCCCGCCCGCCAGGGCCGGGGCCGGGCGCTGAGGGAGCGGCGCCGCCATTGCTGCCGCCCTCAGGGGCTCTGAGGGGAGCGCGGCTCCCACCAGCCCCGCTCCGCCCGCATGGGCCACACCAACACGGAGCACAAAGACAGACGGCGCTGAAATTGTGTCCGTGCCTTGCCAAATGCACCCAGACAGCGGCCTGAAGAGCTGGGCTGGGTTGCGACAATGTCACCCCTGGGCCCACTTGTGTGAGATGTGACAGGCTTTAGTCTATTTCTGACACCCAGAAGCTTTAGTCTATTTGCAATAAAAGAACGAGGGTCACAGTCTCCTTGTAATTGAAAGCCACTTTGGAATGCACTACTCTGTTGTACACTGGGATTAAAAGGCATAATAAATACTACAGTGGTATTCTTCAAAATACATGTAGGTCAAAAGTGACATGCAAATAGTTAGCAACATCTCTACTGTCAAAAGGAAAGCTGTGCTATAAAAAATGTGCACAGTTCTGTCACTTCTTGCTCTTGTCTTCTACAACTTTTCCATTTCTTTCCTACACTCTTCTTTATTGTGGAACCATTGAAGCAAACCTGAGCTCCATCAGGATAAAAACCAGCAGCTGGCTCCAAGGCTTCCCAATGGCTGTGGAGCTCCCGGAGGACTCACACGCTTCAGCCGCGCACAAAAGCACCTCTCCTTTCCCAGGCTGCATGGCAGCACACACGGAGTCAAATCAGAGTTCCTCCTGATTTCCTTGGCTTGCCCTGCATCGTTTATCCAGAACCTCCTCTGGGAGCGGTGAGTGAGAGGAGACAGATGCAGTGTGGCTCTGGATCATCTCTTTTCTCTCCAATGTTCCCCTCTTGGCACAGCTTTGAAGTGCCAAGCTGCAGCTGGGAGCACACCTGATGTGGCCCAGGCCTCTCCTCTGGGCTGGAGCCCTGCAGGGCAGCTCCACCATCAACAATTCCATTTCCCATTGCAGGAGTCTCCTTTGGTGTGGAAAAGAGAGAAAGGAAGGAGAATTTCTGCCTTCCCCTCTCTCAGGGCTGCACAAGTGCTCAGATTTCCCTCCTGCTGCTCCCACTGAGAGGAACGCTGGCCTAGGGACTGTGTGCTGTTGGATTTTGGGCAAGGGAGGAGGGGGACACTTGGATGTCCCTGTGGACAGGAGAAATTGGTGAACACCCAGGCCCAAATATTCATGTGGGATTTGACTTCCTTCAGTGATTCTTACTTGGTTTTGGAAAGCAGAGATGTTTATTGGTTGACCCCCATTAAGGGACAATGAGTATATTGCTTTCAGTATCACTTCTTTTAAAGGAATCTCTGTGTTCGGGGCGTTGTTGACTGTGTTTGCATTTCCTATTCCCCCTGCTCTCTGTCCTACTTCTAGACTCCTCTCTCTGTCTCATTCCCTCAAATACAATGCTCTGAGTAAGGGTATAAATCAAATCTAAAATCTCTGCAGAGGGATTACAGGATGGGCAACTTGTTCCTTTCATGAGGCATGGTTCCCATTATCCACAAACCCCGGGCAACCTCCTCATTCCATATTTTCCCTTTGGAAGGTCTGTTTTCCAACCAGATAGATACTGACATTGAAAAAGGACACCTTTCTTATACCAAACAGAATTTTATCATATCTGAACAGAGGCCGGACACCACAAATCTGAACTCCCTGCAGCACAGGAGTATTCCCATCTCTGTGCCTGCTCCAAGGGTGAACCCCTGCCTCTGGAATTTGCTTCCTCCACGAGTTCAGGAGACGCAGCCTTTGTGGGGCTGGAGGGCACCCTGGTGAGGAGCTTGGCTTTGGCAAGCCCCGGGCTCAGCTCAGCACATTGTCACGGGGAGCCATCCAAAATCAGGGAGGAAAGGAGCCTGTGGGGCCAAAGTGGAAGGGTCTGGGTGTCATTCCCTGGCATTGCCAGCATGTATTTTTAACTATGGAGAAATGCCCACAAATGGTCTGTTCTGTGCATCAAAAAGGTTCAACGAGGAATATTCATGTGTGTGAATAAACACACATTGCTATGTGGATATCCTGCCCTGCTCCCTGCTCAGCTTCTCCAAGAATGATTAAAAGTGAATGAGAAGGAGAAAATGTGTTTGTGTTGTGCCAATTGATCCATGTCAATTGATCCAAATCTCTGGGGTCAGACCTTTAGTACAGGGAATTGTGTTTGTATTGAAAAGGACCTCAAAGATGATGTAAAGATCCCCAGGGTTGGGACTGCTTCCTCCCGGGAAGTGCCTGTGGCCAGGCTGGACATTGGGGCTTGGAGCAGCCTGGCACAGTGGAAGGTGTCTCTGCCCATGGAGGGGGTGGAACTGGGTGATTTTCAACTCACTGCCAAGCCAAAGCATTCCATCATTCCAAGGAAAGAACTGGAACATTTTACAGCACAAATTAATTTCTCCTGACTTTTCCCAGGTCCATTTTTCAGGGTTCATGTCCCGCTCCAGCTTTTCTTCAATCTCCTTTGCTTGGACAACAGCAGGAGCCAGAGCCCTCAGGTGCCACCTGCTGAGATCCCAGCATCTCCAGGATGAGGAATAAATGACAGGATTGGAAAGAAGGAAGCAGCCAAACACATTCCCAGAGGGAATGGAGGCAAAAAGAAAGGGAATTGCTTTCCCAAGGCTGCCTGGGAAGCCTGGCAGGACTTCTTGCAGTGGCTGTAGCCATCCTGCCTGGCTTCCTGCTCCTACCTAAAGCTTTGACTGCATCCATGCCTTGGCTCCAGCACCTTTGGAAAAGCCTCCCATGGGATGTGTTGCTATCCTGCCTTTTGTTGTTGCTGCTACTCCTGCTGCTGTGCTTTGTGGATGAAAAGGATTTTTCCAGCCTCTTTCTGAGTTCAGTTGCAACCACGAATCCAACAAAGGTCAGAATTTCACAACCAGACTGCAGCAGAGAAGAATAGCTTTGTTCAAAAGGAGGATGTTTTCCTGGTACTTGCATGGCCACTGTGCAAATATTTCCAAATTACCAGCATGGATTCAAAGCCATTTCTTTTCTCCTAGTGGGGAAAAAAAGGAAAGAGAAGGAAGAATAATGGAGAAATAGAATTGTATTTAATAATTTAATAATCCTTTCAAAAATGATGTGAATATTTGAGCTGGCTGATGGGGCAGGTGCTTGCCTGAATCACTTGTGGGGAGGTGAAGGCCACCCAGTCTCACATCTGAGCAACATCTTGAGCAGAAGGGAGCTCCTGCTCAGCTACAGCGACAATCATCTGGTTTGAATCTGCTCTCCATCCCACTCATGGCATGTGCAGGAATCTCTTCCAGCTCCCCGAGGAGCCCTGCAAAGCCCTTTGCCTTGTCCTCCCTCTCCCGCTCCTATCCTGGGGCAGCTTCAGCTCCAAAATCTCAGGGGACCCCTCTGTCTAGAGGAGGCCAAACCTCAAATTTCCCCTCCCACCCTGCTTGATCCAGGCTTTAATAGGATTCCCTGATTCCTAGAATGAGGATTTCTAAAGAAGCTTGAGGGGGGATCTGATGGTGGCAGGAAAATCCAACGGGTGTTTCCAGCCATCCATGGGGAATACCCAAGCTCTGCAATGGCGTGCATTATCCCTTGGATCAGCAGGGGTCACAGGCTGGATGCTGAACCTGAGAGTGGAGGTGCTCCAGCAGCATCCAGACCTGGAAAGGATCCAGAGCTGTTGGAACCCTGGCTGCTGAGAATTCCAGACTCTCTGTGCTGCCAGGCACTGATCCCCAAGAGAGCACTGCACTGACCTGAGGCCCTGGAGAAGGCTTCCCAAATGGAATGCCAGAAGTGGGATTGTGGGTGTGCAGTTTGAATAGAAGTGTGTAAGAGATAATGAAATACAAGAGGTTTTAGTGTGGAAGCTGCTCCTTCTTCTTCACCTTCTTCTGCCTGGGTTTGGGTGGAATTGTGGAATTGGAGAGAAAAGTGTACATTGCAGCCTTGGCGTGATTAGTTATTGGGTTGAAAGTGAAAATCATTTAGGTGTCATTTCTTAATCGGACAGTTGAGCCTTAAAAGACCTTGGAGAGAAAGACAGCCACTTTTGGACCTTGTTAGTAGAATAGTGCAGAACTCTTGTGAGACGGCTATATACACCAGAAAAAAGAAACATTTGAGTCTGAGCATGAACTATAATCTCAAGTGCCTTCAATCCTGACCTGACAGAAGAAAAAAGCAGCCAAGAACCAGCACAAAAGCTGTGAAAGGTTTGGATGCTACACTGGAACTCAGCCCTGCTGATGAGAAAAACCAGTTTGTGTGTGCCCTTGCAGTTGTGTTGCTGGCATCTCAGGAAAACACAAGGTGGCTCTTGGATTTAGTCAGAGCTTTAGGAGCCTAAATCCAGCAGTGGGGAATGCTGCTGAACTCTGCATCCCTCAAGTGCTGCCTGAGTGACTGAGCTTCAAAAGCTGGCTGTCCATCTGTGTGCCATCTCCAAACATTGCAACCACACCTTGGCCTTGTTTAGTGCAAGGAGCTGCCTGGAAGAACCCTGGCCACCCTGGCCACCGCCAGGAAATATCCAATGCTGGATACAAATTAGTTTTTAAGGCTGCCCTGGGATCTGCAGAGCCCTGCTGCAAAGGGCTCTGTCCCAGCACAGCTCTCTCCCAGCCGGGCTCAGCGTGCGCCTTCAGTTGGCCTGCAGAGAGCAGCCACAGCCCTGCCCTGCCGGCCCAGCCGCCAACTCTCCCTGGGGCTGGGGCTGAGCACTCCCTGCTGCCAGGGCACTCAGGGCCGCTGCCTGTGCAAACACATCGGCACCGCTGAGAGACACCAAATGACACCTGGGCACTCTGCTCCTGTGCCTTATAAACATGATTAGAAAACAGGCAAATTCTTCAGTAGTGGGAGCAGTGTTGGGACATTAGAATGTATTGTGATTCCAGCATATGGTATATTCACGTTTTTATACCATAGATTGTAATATGAATAAACAGTATGAAATAAAAAGAAATGATTTGTAAGTTTTATTTATTCATTCAATTTTCTCTACTTTTTTCTATTCTTATCCATCTTAAAGTTATTCTATTTCTTCTTAATACTCTTTCTTGTTACTCTTCCTCTTCGTTGCTATTTCTATGTATTTTTAAATACTTATCCCTATACCTAATCCTATTCCTATGACTATTCTTCTTCTTCTGCTGCTGCATATTTTTAAATTCTTATTCCTATTCTTCTTCTTCTTCTACATATTTTTCAATTCTTATTCCTATTCTTAATCTTCTTCTTCTTCTATGTACTCCTAAATACTTCTTTCTATTCTTCTTCTATCTCTTCTTAAATAAGACTTCTCTGACTTGTCTACTTCTTAGTCTTCATCTTTGTCTTCTTCCTCTTTGTAATCTTTTTCTTCATCTTCTTTCTCTCCTTCGTCTTTGTCTTCTTCACTGTCTTCATCTTCTTCATCTACCATATCATCTTCATCTTCTTTGTTTTCTTCTATGTCTTCATTCTCTTCTTGGTCCTTGTCTTCTCTATGGTTGTCGTAGAGCGGTGGATGCCGAGAGTCTGTGCCAGGAGCGTCGGCGTCACCTTCTGCTTTAGTCCTCTGGTCGTGGCCTCAGGCAGGGACAGCAGAACAGCCCCCGCAGCGCCCGCAGCGCCCGCCTGAAGCGGGAGGGACGTTTCCTGGGCAGCTCCAGCCATGTCACCACCCGCCCACCAGCTCCAGAGCGAGCCTCAGCTTGCAGCTCGGCCATGGTGGCACGGCCTAGGGCAGGAGAGGTGCTGGGCAGGGCAGGCAATGCCTCTGCTGCCAGCTCTGTGCCCACGGGGCTGGCAGAGCTGGGCCCCGCTGGGGTACAAGGCTGGCTGTCCTCCTCCTCCTTCACTGGGGCCACAACCTTCTCCCAAGAAGTGAGGCTGACATCATCCCCCAGCTGGGACACCTCTTCCAGAGAAGAGTCTCCCCATTGGGACAGGTCTGAGTCCACTTCATCTTCTTTCACGCTGTAGGCATCCCAGCCACTGTCCCAAGCTGAGCTCTCCTGGCGGCCTTCCTGTGCCAGCTCTGACTCTGGCACTGCCCAGCCCAGCTGCTCCCTGGGGGCCGGGATTCCCAGCAGGGCAGACCCGGTGCTGGGGGGGCTCTGGGGGGCAGGCACGGGGCTCTCTTCCCTCTCTGCTGGGCCTCTTGCTGCCACTGCTGGGTCCTGGCTTTCTCCCTGCTGCCTCTGCTCCTGTGACTGCTGCCCGGATCCCTGGATGTCCAGCAGAGCCCGGCTCAGGATCACGTAGCTGATGATCCACACGAGGTCCAGCAGAGCCTGGCTGCAGCCTGGGGGGCTGAGAGGGGCAGGGACTGGGCTCTGTGTCCCTGCTGCTGGCAGCTCCTCCCTGGGGGCAGGAGGCTCTGCTGCCTCTCCTGCCCCAGGAGCCAGAGGCTCGGGGGGCTCCTCCTCCTCAGCAGCTCCCGCTGGGGCAGCAGCTGCCGGCTGGGCCTGCGGGGGACTCTGTAGGGAAGGAGAGGCGCTGGTTAGGGCAGGCACTGCCTCTGCTGCCACCTCTGTGCCCACAGGGCTGGCAGGGCTGGGCCCCCTGGGGGACAAGGCTCAGGCTCCTGGGCACTCACTGCTGGCAAGGCTCTGGCCCACAGCTCACAGCTGATGCCATTTCTCCCTTGGGACAGCTCCTGCCTGCTCCCATCTTCCTCCCATTGGGACAGCTTTGGCTCACTGCCATTGTCCCAGCAGGGCAGCTCTTGGCCTGCAGCCTCTGCTCCTTGGCACAGCTCCTTGGCACTGCTGTCTCTCACCTGGGACAATCCCATTTCTCTCCTGCCTTCCCATCGGGACATGTGGCAGTGCACATCTTGTCCCCATGCTGAGAGCTCTTGCTCCATCTCACCTTCCCTCTGGGATAACTCTTGGGCACTGTCCCACAGGGAATTTTCTATGACACTCCCATCTCTCTACAGGGATGGCTCGTGGCATCGCTCACCTTCTTCCCATCCCAGCTCCTGCTGCCCACTCACATTTATTTCCCATTGGGATATCTCTTGGCTCCTCACACATTCTTCCTACTTGCACACCTCTTGCTACATTTCACTGTCTTCTCCCTACTGGTACAGCTCCTGCACTATGACAGTTTCCTTCTGTTCACAGAGCTCTTGCAGTGTCCCGCCTCTTTACTGGTAAACTTGCCAAACTGTCACACGCACCTGGCATTTGTACAGCTCTTGGCTGCTCTCGGCTCCACGCTGGGACATTTCTGGGACGTCCAGAACTTCTCTCGGATACGTCTCTTGCACACTGGGTGGTTCCACCCAGCTGGGCAAGGGGCTGGCTACCGGGAAATGGACTTATCCTTTTGTTGGTCACTCTCCTTGTCTGTCACTGTCAGCCGTGATCGCTGTTGGCGTCCAGCGCAGACAGAGCCAGGGAGCTGCTTCCTGCACAGAGAGCGGCTCTCCTGGCACTGGGCAGCCCAGGGCTCTGCGCCCCTTAGACACCCTCAGCCAGCCTGGGGCTCCCTGATGTCACAGGGCTCTCTGGCCAGCATCACGTCCCACATCACAAAGGGCCCCGACACCGTCTGCCTGTGTCACAAAGGGCTGGCATAAGTGAGATGCTTGACTAGGCCAATATTCAAGCAGCAATCAGTTTATTAATTAATATGTTAAAGTTTGAGTCAGACAGCGCTGGGTACAGTGGGGAAATTTTCCCTGCAAGTGCACGCCGATATTTGGTGCTTACAGATATTTATGGGGTACTCATGAGCTTTCTCAACAGTTTCTATTCCCAGTTTTTCTGTCACAGTTCTATACACTATTGTCATTTAGTTTTTCTCAGGATGTATCCCAGAAAGGAGTATCCCCAGATGTTGGGAGTCCGGCTTCCAAAAGAAGAAAGAAGTCTCCCAGCTGGTGAGGTCCAGATTCCAGGTGCGGGTTCACCTTTGAATTGCAAGGACTATCAATCTCATAGCAGTGATGTCCAGCTTCCCTTGGTCGAAACTATCAATCCTGGAGTTGATGTTCATCTCCCTTTCTCAAGCTGCTCTTCAATATTTTGTTAAGGTTTCGAGATAAGCATCTTTCCTTTTTATATATTCTAAAGTAATAGTTTCAAAGATCCTTACTACAAGCAATATTCTAAAATGATACTTCAAAAGGTTATTATTGCAAAACTCTTTTTAGCTAGAAGCAGAACGTTCTTGTCAAACAGCAGCATCCTTAAAGCTTTCATTCCAATGCTCCTAAATCAATTTAAGACTTATAAAGGTTAATTGCAAACAATGGATATGATCAAAGGCCTTCTTCCATGCTTTACTTCCTCAGTTATTTATTAGAATTGTCTTTATAACTGTCCCGTGGTCAGTTTGCACACATATCACAATCACAGAGACACAGGTTGCCTGTGTGTACCTGACACACAACACAGCTTTGTTTTTCACACTGATACCAGACTGGGGATTCATGATGGGATATGAAACACAGGGGTTCAGCCTCTCTGGGAGAAAGAAACGAGTGTTTTACGCTATTCGGGAGGGCAAACTACTTTTGGTCGCACTTGTCTGTTGTGCATTGGGCTCAGAAGGCATAACAAATGCTAAAAATAAATCTTTATAAATCCATCTGGGTCAAAAATCAGAAATAGTAATTAGGAGCATCAATTTTATGGACAAAAGACTTATTAAAAGAAAAACTACACTATTTGAAAAATCTTTCATGTGCAATTTTTTCACTCGCTGTTCTTGCCTTCCTAAACCTATGAATTCCTTGTTTCCTCTCATCTGCTTTATTTTGGAAACATTGAAGCATAACTGAGCAGCATCAAGGAAAAAATCAACAGCTGGCTCCAAGGCTTCAGAATCGGTGTGGAACAAGTGGAGGACTCACACGCTTCAGACGTGTGAGCACACAGGCACAAAAGCACCTCTCCTTTCTGGGGCTGCATTGCAGCACACAAGGAGCAAAATCAGAGTTACTCCTGTTCTCACAGTGAAAATGCCTCTTGTGGAAACTCTTGCTGCAAATTACTTAGTGACCATGAAACAATACTGGATTCCAGAAGCTGGGAGATGGGGTACCCTTTCATCTTGTCTGTGTCTTCATCCTAAATTCAATTCCTATTACTCTTCTTCTTCAGTACATTTAAAATGTCTTCTTATTTTTCTACTGTGCATTATTGAATTCTGATGCTTTGTCTTCATAATCTTCTTAATCTTTGTGTTCTTCATGTTCTTTGTCATCTTCATCCCCTTCTTAATGTTCGTCTTCTCTGTCTACATCTCTCCATTCCTGTTTGCTGGCCCCAGCTCCCATTGCTGTTTGTGGTCTCAGAGGGCCCCCTGCCATGTAATAATAGTATTGACTCCATGATTCCCACATGGCTGATCAATCTCTTATTATTATATTATTATTAAGAAACCCAGAGACAGTTATGATACGCCTGGACCTAATTGGTCTGCCAATGCAAACACCATCACCATTGGTTAATTAAGAAACCACCCTTTGCTAAACAAATCTCCGTAACACATTCCACACGTTCACAATAACAGGTGCAGCAAGTGAAGATAAGAATTGCTTCTCATTCTTCTCTCTGATCTTCTCACAGCCTTCCCCAGAAAGGCCTGGGGAAGTTGTGCTGCTCTCTGTGGCCAGAGAGCTGCTGCTCCAGGAGCTGGCAGCCCCGTGGGAGCCGCAGCCCTGCAGGCAGGGAGGCTCTGGGAGCACTGGGGGCTGTGGCTGCCGTGTCTGTGCCGCTGCTCCGGCCGTGGCCCCAGGCAGGGACAGCGGAACAGCCCCACAGCGCCCGCCTGAAGCGGGAGGGACGTTTCCTGAGGGCAGCCGGCTGCCCGAGGATGGCATGGGCTCTCCGCCGGGTGGGCCAGGCTCTGGGGGGGCTGTGCGGGGCAGGCACTGAGCTCTCTTCCCTTTCAGCTGTAAATGCTTCTACTCCTACAGCCCTCCGCTGTTGGAGGGAATTCACTTCCAGCTGTTGTCTCAGTTCCGCTGAGAGACAGCAAATGACACCTGGGCACTCTGTTCCTGTGCCTTTTTAGAAACTTCATTAGGAAATGAAAACATTCTTCAATAACGGGAGCAGCACTGCACTGCGGCTTTCAGCCGGGGTGTGCCCCGTGGGCTGCCATGGTCCGGATAGCGCAGTCCTGCTGGGCACAGCCTGTCCCAGCTCCCAAGCAGCTCCCAGCCAACCTTAGCAAGCTCAAGTGATGTCAGCTCCCAGGGATTAGCAGCTCATTTGTGATTTCAGCTCCTTAGCTTGCCAGGTGCCACAGCAGACGCAGGGAGAGAGAGGAGAAGCGCTGTGTGAGGTTGTGAAGAAATTCTTTCTTGGGGTCTTCTACGAAGGTTCTCAGTGACAGCTCTTCTGCCAGCTGGGCAGAAGTAGGGCTTTATACACCTTACAGGGGCTTTGGAAATTGTCCAGCAGCAAGGGTCAAGGCAAAGGGACCTATAGGCTTACAGAGAGCTAAGAAGGGTGCAAAGGCAGAAGAGAGGGGCTTCTAAGGTCCAGTCATCCTGACTCGGCATTTCCCATCTCAGGCTTCTGACCACCAGGGAAGTTTTGCAGGCCCTGGGCCTGCTACAGTGGTGGGACATTAGAATGTATTTTAATTACAGCATATGGAATATTAAGGTTTTTATATCATATACTGTAATATGAATATAGAATATGAAACAAAAAGAAACGATTTGTAAGTTTTATTTATTCATTCAATTTTCTCTATGTTTTTCTATTCTTATCCTTCTTAATGTTATTCTACTTCTTCTTACTAATCTTCTTCTTCATTGCTACTTCTATGTATTTTTTAATTCTTATTCCTATTCTTAATCCTATTCCTATTCCTATTCCTATTTCTATTCTTCTTTTTCTTCTTCTTCAACATATTTTAAAATTCTTATTCCTATTCCTATTCTTCATCATCTACTAGCTATTTCTAAATTCTTATTACTATACTTCTTCTTCTATCTCTTCTTAAATAAGACTTCTCTGACTTGTCTTCTTAGTTTTCATCTTTGTCTTCTTCCTCTTTTTCATCTCCTTTGTCTTTTTTCATCTTCTTTGCCTCCTTTGTCTTTATCTTCACTCTCTTTGTCTTCTTCATCTGCCAAGTCATCTTTGTCTTCTTTGTTTTCTTCTGTGTCTTTCTCTTCATCTTCTTTGTCTACTCTGTCATCGTCTAGGGGCGGTTGATGCCGAGAGTCTCTGCCAGGAGCGTCTGCTTCGCCTTCTTTGTCTTCACCTTCTTCACCTTTTCCTAGTCTGTTTTAGTCCTCGGGCCGTGGCCTCAGGCAGGGACAGCAGAACAGCCCCCGCAGCGCCCGCAGCGCCCGCCTGAAGCGGGAGGGACGTTTCCTGGGCAGCTCCAGCCATGTCACCACCCGCCCACCAGCTCCAGAGCGAGCCTCAGCTTGCAGCTCGGCCATCGTGGCACGGCCTAGGGCAGGAGAGGTGCTGGGCAGGGCAGGCAATGCCTCTGCTGCCAGCTCTGTGCCCACGGGGCTGGCAGAGCTGGGCCCCTCTGGGGGACAAGGCTGGCTGTCCTCCCCCTTCACTGGGCCCTCACGCTTCTGGCAACAACTGAAGCTCCTGCTGTCCTCCAGGTGGGAGACGTCTTCGAGAGAAGCGTCTGCCCATTGGGACAGCAGGGACTGTACTTCATAGTCAGGCTCCTCTACCTGACAGTAGTCCTCGCTGTCACTGTCCCAAACTGATGTCTCAAAGCTGCCATCCTGAGACAGCGGTGACAGTGCCAGCTCTGAGGACTCCTCCTCCTCAGCAGCTGCCAGCTCGGCCATCGTGGCACGGCCTGGGGCAGGAGAGGTGCTGGGCAGGGCAGGCACTTCCTCTGCTGCCACCTCTGCGCCCACGGGGCTGGCAGAGCTGGGCCCCTCTGGGGGACAAGGCTGGCTCTCCTCCTCCTCCTTCACTGGGGCCACAACCTTCTCCCAAGAAGTGAGGCTGACATCATCCCCCAGCTGGGACACCTCTTCCAGAGAAGAGTCTCCCCATTGGGACAGGTCTGAGTCCACTTCATCTTCTTCCATGCTGTAGGCATCCCAGCCACTGTCCCAAGCTGAGCTCTCCTGGCGGCCTTCCTGTGCCAGCTCTGACTCTGGCACTGCCCACCCCGGCTGCTCCCTGGGGGCCGGGATTCCCAGCAGGGCAGACCCGGACCTGGGGGTGCTCTGGGGGGCAGGCACGGGACTCTCTTCCCTCTCTTCTGTGGCTTTTCCTGCCACTGCTGGGTCCTGGCTTTCTCCCTGCTGCCTCTGCTCCTGTGGCTGCTGCCCGGATCCCTGGATGTCCAGCAGTGCCCGGCTCAGGATCACGTAGCTGATGATCCACACGAGGTCCAGCAGAGCCTGGCTGCAGCCTGGGGGGCTGAGAGGGGCAGGGACTGGGCTCTGTGTCCCTGCTGCTGGCAGCTCCTCCCTGGGGGCAGGAGGCTCTGCTGCCTCTTCTGCCCCAGGAGCCAGAGGCTCGGGGGTCTCCTCCTCCTCAGCACCTCCCGCTGGGGCAGCAGCTGCCGGCTGGGCCTGCGGGGGACTCTGTAGGGAAGGAGAGGCGCTGGTTAGGGCAGGCACTGCCTCTGCTGCCACCTCTGTGCCCACGGGGCTGGCAGGGCTGGGCCCCCTGGGGGACAAGGCTCAGGCTCCTGGGCACTCACTGCTGCCAAGGCTCTGGCCCACAGCTCACAGCTGATGCCATTTCTCCCTTGGGACAGCTCCTGCCTGCTCCCATCTTCCTCCCATTGGGACAGCTTTGGCTCACTGCCATTGTCCCAGCAGGGCGGCTCTTGGCCTGCAGCCTCTGCTCCTTGGCGCAGCTCCTTGGCACTGCTGCTGTCTCTCACCTGGGACAATCCCAGTTCTCTCCTGTCTTCCCATCGTATCATGTGGCAGTGCACATCTTGTCCCCTTGGTGAGAGCTCTTGGTACCTCTCACCTTCCCTCTAGGAAAGCTCTTGGCCATTGTCCTACTGGGAATCCTCTGGGACACTCCCATATTTTTACAGGGATGCCTCCTGGGATCTCTTGTCTTCTTCCCATCCCAACTCCTGCTGACCACTCACATTTATTTCCCATTGGGATATCTCTTGCCTCCTCACACATTCTTCCCACTCACACACCTCTTGCTACATCTCCCTCTCCTCTCCCCACTGCTACAGCTCCCACACTGTGACACTTTCTTTCTCTTCCTAGAGTTCTTGCTGTGTCCCACCTCTGCACTGGGAAACTTCCCAAATTCTCACACCTACCTGGTGTTGGGACAGCTCTTGGCTGCTCCTGGCTGTCTGCTGGGACGTTTCTTGGTCTCTCGGCATTTCTTTCTTGCGCGTCTCTTGCAGATCTTCACACTGGGAAAGCTCGCAGTCCATTTTGATAAAGGGCCTCTCCTCCTCCTCAGTCTTTGACAGTGGCAGGACTGACCTGACACTGCCCCTGACCACTGCTCGCTGGGGGACTCTTGCCAGCTGGGCAAGGGGCAGTGGACTGGGAGTTGGAGTTGCCTTTGTGCTCGTCACTCTCCTTGTCTGTCGCTGTCGGCCGCGATCGCTGTTGGCGTCCAGCGCAGACAGAGCCAGGGAGCTGCTTCCTGCACAGAGAGCGGCTCTCCTGGCACTGGGCACAGCAGGGCTCTGCGCCCCTTAGACACCCTCAGCCAGGGTGGGGCTCCCTGATGTCACAGGGGTCTCTGGCCAGCATCACGTCCCACATCACAAAGGGCCCCGACACCGTCTGCCTGTGTCACAAAGGGCTGGCATAAGTGAGATGCTTGACTAGGCCAATATTCAAGCAGCAATCAGTTTATTAATTAATATGTTAAAGTTTGAGTCATACAGCGCTGGGTACAGTGGGGGAAATTTTCCCTGCAAGTGCACGCCAATATTTGGTGCTTACAGATATTTATGGGGGTATTCATGAGCCTCCTCAACAGTTTCTATTCCCAATTTTTACATCACAATTCTATACACTATTATCATTTAGTTTTTCTCAGGATGTATCCCAGAAAGGAGTATCCCTAGATGTTGGGAGTCCGGCTTCCAAAAGAAGAAAGAAGTCTCCCAGCTGGTGAGGTCCAGATTCCAGGTGCGGGTTCACCTTTGAATTGCAAGGACTATCAATCTCATAGCAGTGATGTCCAGCTTCCCTTGGTCGAAACTATCAATCCTGGAGTTGATGTTCATCTCCCTTTCTCAAGCTGCTCTTCAATATTTTGTTAAGGTTTCGAGATAAGCATCTTTCCTTTTTATATATTCTAAAGTAATAGTTTCAAAGATCCTTACTACAAGCAATATTCTAAAATGATACTTCAAAAGGTTATTATTGCAAAACTCTTTTTAGCTAGAAGCAGAACGTTCCTGTCAAACAGCAGCATCCTTAAAGCTTTCATTCCAATGCTCCTAAATCGACTTAAGACTTATAAAGGTTAATTGCAAACAAGGGATATGTTCAAAGGCCTTCTTCCATGCTTTACTTCCTCAGTTATTTATTAGAATTGTCTTTATAACTGTCCCGTTGTCAGTTTGCACACATATCACAATCACAGAGACACAGGTTGCCTGTATGTACCTGACACACAACACAACTTTGTATTTCACACTGATACCAGACTGGGGATTCGTGATGGGACATGCAACACAGGGGTTCAGCCTCTCTGGGAGAAAGAAACGAGTGTTTTACGCTATTCGGGAGGGAAAACTACTTTTGGTCGCACTCGTCTGTTGTGCATTGGGCTCAGAAGGCACAACAAATGCTAAAAATAAATCTTTATAAATCCATCTGGGTCAAAAATCAGAAATAGTAATTAGGAGCATCAATTTTATGGACAAAAGACTTATTAAAAGAAAAACTACACTATTTGAAAAATCTTTCATGTGCAATTTTTTCACTCGCTGTTCTTGCCTTCTTAAACCTATGAATTCCTTGTTTCCTCTCATCTGCTTTATTTTGGAAACATTGAAGCATAACTGAGCAGCATCAAGGAAAAAATCAACAGCTGGCTCCAAGGCTTCAGAATCGGTGTGGAACAAGTGGAGGACTCACACGCTTCAGACGTGTGGGCACACAGGCACAAAAGCACCTCTCCTTTCTGGGGCTGCATTGCAGCACACAAGGAGCAAAATCAGAGTTACTCCTGTTCTCACAGTGAAAATGCCTCTTGTGGAAACTCTTGCTGCAAATTACTTAGTGACCATGAAACAATACTGGATTCCAGAAGCTGGGAGATGGGGTACCCTTTCATCTTGTCTGTGTCTTCATCCTAAATTCAATTCCTATTACTCTTCTTCTTCAATACATTTAAAATGTCTTCTTATTTTTCTACTGTGCATTATTGAATTCTGATGCTTTGTCTTCATAATCTTCTTAATCTTTGTGTTCTTCATGTTCTTTGTCATCTTCATCCCCTTCTTAATGTTCGTCTTCTCTGTCCACATCTCCCCATTCCTGTTTGCTGGCCCCAGCTCCCATTGCTGTTTGTGGTCTCAGAGGGCCCCCTGCCATGTAATAATAGTATTGACTCCATGATTCCCACATGGCTGATCAATCTCTTATTATTATATTATTATTAAGAAACCCAGAGACAGTTATGATACGCCTGGACCTAATTGGTCTGCCAATGCAAACACCATCACCATTGGTTAATTAAGAAACCACCCTTTGCTAAACAAATCTCCGTAACACATTCCACACGTTCACAATAACAGGTGCAGCAAGTGAAGATAAGAATTGCTTCTCATTCTTCTCTCTGATCTTCTCACAGCCTTCCCCAGAAAGGCCTGGGGAAGTTGTGCTGCTCTCTGTGGCCAGAGAGCTGCTGCTCCAGGAGCTGGCAGCCCCGTGGGAGCCGCAGCCCTGCAGGCAGGGAGGCTCTGGGAGCACTGGGGGCTGTGGCTGCCGTGTCTGTGCCGCTGCTCCGGCCGTGGCCTCAGGCAGGGACAGCGGAACAGCCCCACAGCGCCCGCCTGAAGCGGGAGGGACGTTTCCTGAGGGCAGCCGGCTGCCCGAGGATGGCATGGGCTCTCCGCCGGGTGGGCCAGGCTCTGGGGGGGCTGTGCGGGGCAGGCACTGAGCTCTCTTCCCTTTCAGCTGTAAATGCTTCCACTCCTACAGCCCTCCGCTGTTGGAGGGAATTCACTTCCAGCTGTTGCCTCAGTTCCGCTGAGAGACAGCAAATGACACCTGGGCACTCTGTTCTTGTGCCTTTTTAGAAACTTCATTAGGAAATGAAAACATTCTTCAATAACGGGAGCAGCGCTGCACTGCGGCTTTCAGCCGGGGTGTGCCCCGTGGGCTGCCATGGTCCGGATAGCGCAGTCCTGCTGGGCACAGCCTGTCCCAGCTCCCAAGCAGCTCCCAGCCAACCTTAGCAAGCTCAAGTGATGTCAGCTCCCAGGGATTATCAGCTCATTTGTGATTTCAGCTCCTTAGCTTGCCAGGTGCCACAGCAGACGCAGGGAGAGAGAGGAGAAGCGCTGTGTGAGGTTGTGAAGAAATTCTTTCTTGGGGTCTTCTACGAAGGTTCTCAGTGACAGCTCTTCTGCCAGCTGGGCAGAAGTAGGGCTTTATACACCTTACAGGGGCTTTGGAAATTGTCCAACAGCAAGGGTCAAGGCAAAGGGACCTATAGGCTTACAGAGAGCTAAGCAAGGGTTCAAAGGCAGAAGAGAGGGGCTTGTAAGGTCCAGTCATCCTGACTCGGCATTTCCCATCTCAGGCTTCTGACCACCAGGGAAGTTTTGCAGGCCCTGGGCCTGCTACAGTGGTGGGACATTAGAATGTATTTTAATTACAGCATATGGAATATTAAGGTTTTTATATCATATACTGTAATATGAATATAGAATATGAAACAAAAAGAAACGATTTGTAAGTTTTATTTATTCATTCAATTTTCTCTATGTTTTTCTATTCTTATCCTTCTTAATGTTATTCTACTTCTTCTTACTAATCTTCTTCTTCATTGCTACTTCTATGTATTTTTTAATTCTTATTCCTATTCTTAATCCTATTCCTATTCCTATTCCTATTTCTATTCTTCTTTTTCTTCTTCTTCAACATATTTTAAAATTCTTATTCCTATTCCTATTCTTCATCATCTACTAGCTATTTCTAAATTCTTATTACTATACTTCTTCTTCTATCTCTTCTTAAATAAGACTTCTCTGACTTGTCTTCTTAGTTTTCATCTTTGTCTTCTTCCTCTTTTTCATCTCCTTTGTCTTTTTTCATCTTCTTTGCCTCCTTTGTCTTTATCTTCACTCTCTTTGTCTCTTCATCTGCCAAGTCATCTTTGTCTTCTTTGTTTTCTTCTGTGTCTTTCTCTTCATCTTCTTTGTCTACTCTGTCATCGTCTAGGGGCGGTCGATGCCGAGAGTCTCTGCCAGGAGCGTCTGCTTCGCCTTCTTTGTCTTCACCTTCTTCACCTTTTCCTAGTCTGTTTTAGTCCTCGGGCCGTGGCCTCAGGCAGGGACAGCAGAACAGCCCCCGCAGCGCCCGCAGCGCCCGCCTGAAGCGGGAGGGACGTTTCCTGGGCAGCTCCAGCCATGTCACCACCCGCCCACCAGCTCCAGAGCGAGCCTCAGCTTGCAGCTCGGCCATCGTGGCACGGCCTAGGGCAGGAGAGGTGCTGGGCAGGGCAGGCAATGCCTCTGCTGCCAGCTCTGTGCCCACGGGGCTGGCAGAGCTGGGCCCCTCTGGGGGACAAGGCTGGCTGTCCTCCCCCTTCACTGGGCCCTCACGCTTCTGGCAACAACTGAAGCTCCTGCTGTCCTCCAGGTGGGAGACGTCTTCGAGAGAAGCGTCTGCCCATTGGGACAGCAGGGACTGTACTTCATAGTCAGGCTCCTCTACCTGACAGTAGTCCTCGCTGTCACTGTCCCAAACTGATGTCTCAAAGCTGCCATCCTGAGACAGCGGTGACAGTGCCAGCTCTGAGGACTCCTCCTCCTCAGCAGCTGCCAGCTCGGCCATCGTGGCACGGCCTGGGGCAGGAGAGGTGCTGGGCAGGGCAGGCACTTCCTCTGCTGCCACCTCTGCGCCCATGGGGCTGGCAGAGCTGGGCCCCTCTGGGGGACAAGGCTGGCTCTCCTCCTCCTCCTTCACTGGGCCCACAACCTTCTCCCAAGAAGTGAGGCTGACATCATCCCCCAGCTGGGACACCTCTTCCAGAGAAGAGTCTCCCCATTGGGACAGGTCTGACTCCACTTCATCTTCCTCCACGCTGTAGGCATCCCAGCCACTGTCCCAAGCTGAGCTCTCCTGGCGGCCTTCCTGTGCCAGCTCTGACTCTGGCACTGCCCACCCCGGCTGCTCCCTGGGGGCCGGGATTCCCAGCAGGGCAGACCCGGACCTGGGGGTGCTCTGGGGGGCAGGCACGGGGCTCTCTTCCCTCTCTTCTGTGGCTTTTCCTGCCACTGCTGGGTCCTGGCTTTCTCCCTGCTGCCTCTGCTCCTGTGGCTGCTGCCCGGATCCCTGGATGTCCAGCAGTGCCCGGCTCAGGATCACGTAGCTGATGATCCACACGAGGTCCAGCAGAGCCTGGCTGCAGCCTGGGGGGCTGAGAGGGGCAGGGACTGGGCTCTGTGTCCCTGCTGCTGGCAGCTCCTCCCTGGGGGCAGGAGGCTCTGCTGCCTCTTCTGCCCCAGGAGCCAGAGGCTCGGGGGACTCCTCCTCCTCAGCAGCTCCCGCTGGGGGAGCAGCTGCCGGCTGGGCCTGCGGGGGACTCTGTAGGGAAGGAGAGGCGCTGGTTAGGGCAGGCACTGCCTCTGCTGCCACCTCTGTGCCCACGGGGCTGGCAGGGCTGGGCCCCCTGGGGGACAAGGCTCAGGCTCCTGGGCACTCACTGCTGCCAAGGCTCTGGCCCACAGCTCACAGCTGATGCCATTTCTCCCTTGGGACAGCTCCTGCCTGCTCCCATCTTCCTCCCATTGGGACAGCTTTGGCTCACTGCCATTGTCCCAGCAGGGCAGCTCTTGGCCTGCAGCCTCTGCTCCTTGGCACAGCTCCTTGGCACTGCTGCTGTCTCTCACCTGGGACAATCCCAGTTCTCTCCTGTCTTCCCATCGTATCATGTGGCAGTGCACATCTTGTCCCCTTGGTGAGAGCTCTTGGTACCTCTCACCTTCCCTCTAGGAAAGCTCTTGGCCATTGTCCTACTGGGAATCCTCTGGGACACTCCCATATTTTTACAGGGATGCCTCCTGGGATCTCTTGTCTTCTTCCCATCCCAACTCCTGCTGACCACTCACATTTATTTCCCATTGGGATATCTCTTGCCTCCTCACACATTCTTCCCACTCACACACCTCTTGCTACATCTCCCTCTCCTCTCCCCACTGCTACAGCTCCCACACTGTGACACTTTCTTTCTCTTCCTAGAGTTCTTGCTGTGTCCCACCTCTGCACTGGGAAACTTCCCAAATTCTCACACCTACCTGGTGTTGGGACAGCTCTTGGCTGCTCCTGGCTGTCTGCTGGGACGTTTCTTGGACTCTCGGCATTTCTTTCTGCTGCCTCTCTTGCACATCTTCCCACTGGGAAAGCTCGCAGTCCATTTTGATAAAGGGCCTCTCCTCCTCCTCAGTCTTTGACAGTGGCAGGACTGACCTGACACTGCCCCTGACCACTGCTCGCTGGGGGACTCTTGCCAGCTGGGCAAGAGGCTGTGGACTGGGAGTTGGAGTTGCCTTTGTGCTCGTCACTCTCCTTGTCTGTCGCTGTCGGCCGCGATCGCTGTTGGCGTCCAGCGCAGACAGAGCCAGGGAGCTGCTTCCTGCACAGAGAGCGGCTCTCCTGGCACTGGGCACAACAGGGCTCTGCGCCCCTTAGACACCCTCAGCCAGCCTGGGGCTCCCTGATGTCACAGGGGTCTCTGGCCAGCATCACGGCCCACATCACAAAGGGCCCCGACACCGTCTGCCTGTGTCACAAAGGGCTGGCATAAGTGAGATGCTTGACTAGGCCAATATTGAAGCAGCAATCAGTTTATTAATTAATATGTTAAAGTTTGAGTCAGACAGCGCTGGGTACAGTGGGGAAATTTTCCCTGCAAGTGCACGCCGATATTTGGTGCTTACAGATATTTATGGGGGTATTCATGAGCCTCCTCAACAGTTTCTATTCCCAATTTTTACATCACAATTCTATACACTATTATCATTTAGTTTTTCTCAGGATGTATCCCAGAAAGGAGTATCCCTAGATGTTGGGAGTCCGGCTTCCAAAAGAAGAAAGAAGTCTCCCAGCTGGTGAGGTCCAGATTCCAGGTGCGGGTTCACCTTTGAATTGCAAGGACTATCAATCTCATAGCAGTGATGTCCAGCTTCCCTTGGTCGAAACTATCAATCCTGGAGTTGATGTTCATCTCCCTTTCTCAAGCTGCTCTTCAATATTTTGTTAAGGTTTCGAGATAAGCATCTTTCCTTTTTATATATTCTAAAGTAATAGTTTCAAAGATCCTTACTACAAGCAATATTCTAAAATGATACTTCAAAAGGTTATTATTGCAAAACTCTTTTTAGCTAGAAGCAGAACGTTCCTGTCAAACAGCAGCATCCTTAAAGCTTTCATTCCAATGCTCCTAAATCAACTTAAGACTTATAAAGGTTAATTGCAAACAAGGGATATGATCAAAGGCCTTCTTCCATGCTTTACTTCCTCAGTTATTTATTAGAATTGTCTTTATAACTGTCCCGTTGTCAGTTTGCACACATATCACAATCACAGAGACACAGGTTGCCTGTATGTACCTGACACACAACACAACTTTGTATTTGACACTGATACCAGACTGGGGATTCGTGATGGGACATGCAACACAGGGGTTCAGCCTCTCTGGGAGAAAGAAACGAGTGTTTTACGCTATTTGGGAGGGAAAACTACTTTTGGTCGCACTCGTCTGTTGTGCATTGGGCTCAGAAGGCATAACAAATGCTAAAAATAAATCTTTATAAATCCATCTGGGTCAAAAATCAGAAATAGTAATTAGGAGCATCAATTTTATGGACAAAAGACTTATTAAAAGAAAAACTACACTATTTGAAAAATCTTTCATGTGCAATTTTTTCACTCGCTGTTCTTGCCTTCTTAAACCTATGAATTCCTTGTTTCCTCTCATCTGCTTTATTTTGGAAACATTGAAGCATAACTGAGCAGCATCAAGGAAAAAATCAACAGCTGGCTCCAAGGCTTCAGAATCGGTGTGGAACAAGTGGAGGACTCACACGCTTCAGACGTGTGAGCACACAGGCACAAAAGCACCTCTCCTTTCTGGGGCTGCATTGCAGCACACAAGGAGTAAAATCAGAGTTACTCCTGTTCTCACAGTGAAAATGCCTCTTGTGGAAACTCTTGCTGCAAATTACTTAGTGACCATGAAACAATACTGGATTCCAGAAGCTGGGAGATGGGGTACCCTTTCATCTTGTCTGTGTCTTCATCCTAAATTCAATTCCTATTACTCTTCTTCTTCAATACATTTAAAATGTCTTCTTATTTTTCTACTGTGCATTATTGAATTCTGATGCTTTGTCTTCATTATCTTCTTAATCTTTGTGTTCTTCATGTTCTTTGTCATCTTCATCCCCTTCTTAATGTTCGTCTTCTCTGTCCACATCTCCCCATTCCTGTTTGCTGGCCCCAGCTCCCATTGCTGTTTGTGGTCTCAGAGGGCCCCCTGCCATGTAATAATAGTATTGACTCCATGATTCCCACATGGCTGATCAATCTCTTATTATTATATTATTATTAAGAAACCCAGAGACAGTTATGATACGCCTGGACCTAATTGGTCTGCCAATGCAAACACCATCACCATTGGTTAATTAAGAAACCACCCTTTGCTAAACAAATCTCCGTAACACATTCCACACGTTCACAATAACAGGTGCAGCAAGTGAAGATAAGAATTGCTTCTCATTCTTCTCTCTGATCTTCTCACAGCCTTCCCCAGAAAGGCCTGGGGAAGTTGTGCTGCTCTCTGTGGCCAGAGAGCTGCTGCTCCAGGAGCTGGCAGCCCCGTGGGAGCCGCAGCCCTGCAGGCAGGGAGGCTCTGGGAGCACTGGGGGCTGTGGCTGCCGTGTCTGTGCCGCTGCTCCGGCCGTGGCCCCAGGCAGGGACAGCGGAACAGCCCCACAGCGCCCGCCTGAAGCGGGAGGGACGTTTCCTGAGGGCAGCCGGCTGCCCGAGGATGGCATGGGCTCTCCGCCGGGTGGGCCAGGCTCTGGGGGGGCTGTGCGGGGCAGGCACTGAGCTCTCTTCCCTTTCAGCTGTAAATGCTTCCACTCCTACAGCCCTCCGCTGTTGGAGGGAATTCACTTCCAGATGTTGCCTCAGTTCCGCTGAGAGACAGCAAATGACAGCTGGGCACTCTGTTCCTGTGCCTTTTTAGAAACTTCATTAGGAAATGAAAACATTCTTCAATAACGGGAGCAGCGCTGCAATGCGGCTTTCAGCCGGGGTGTGCCCCGTGGGCTGCCATGGTCCGGATAGCGCAGTCCTGCTGGGCACAGCCTGTCCCAGCTCCCAAGCAGCTCCCAGCCAACCTTAGCAAGCTCAAGTGATGTCAGCTCCCAGGGATTATCAGCTCATTTGTGATTTCAGCTCCTTAGCTTGCCAGGTGCCACAGCAGACGCAGGGAGAGAGAGGAGAAGCGCTGTGTGAGGTTGTGAAGAAATTCTTTCTTGGGGTCTTCTACGAAGGTTCTCAGTGACAGCTCTTCTGCCAGCTGGGCAGAAGTAGGGCTTTATACACCTTACAGGGCTTTGGAAATTGTCCAACAGCAAGGGTCAAGGGAAAGGGACCTATAGGCTTACAGAGAGCTAAGAAGGGTGCAAAGGCAGAACAGAGGGGCTTCCAAGGTCCAGTCATCCTGACTCGGCATTTCCCGTCTCAGGCTTCTGACCACCAGGGAAGATTTGCAGGCCCTGGATCTGCTAGACTGTTGGGACATTTTAATGTATTTTAATTACAGCATATGGAATAATCATGTTTTTATATAACAGACTGTAATATGAATATAGAATAGGAAACTAAAATAAATTATTTGTAATTTTATTTATTCATTCAATTTTCTCTACATTTTTCTATTCTTATCCTTCTTAATGTTATTCTTCTTCTTCTTACTAGTCTTTCTTATTACTCTTCTTCTTCGTTGCTGCTTCTATGTATATTTAAATACTTATTCCTATTCTTAATCCTAATCCTAAAACTAGTCTTCATCTTCTTCTTCTACATATTTTTAAATTCTTATTCCTATTCCTATTCTTCTTCTTCTACATATTTTTTAATTCTTATTCCTATTCTTAATTTTCTTCTTCTTTGTATTTTTAAATACTTATTTCTATTCTTCTTGTATCTCTTCTTAAATATGACTTCTCTGACTTGTCTTCATAGTTTTCATCTTTGTCTTCTTCCTCTTTGTAGTCTTCATCTTTGTCTTCTTTGCCTCCTTTATCTTAGTCTTCAGTGTCTTTGTCTTCTTCATCTGCCATGTGGTCTTCGTCTTCTTTGTTTTCTTCTGTGTCTTTATCTGCATCTTCTTTGTTTTGTCTAGTCTCCTGTCGTCTTGGAATGGTGGAAGCCGAAAGTGTCTGCCAGGAGCGTCTGCTTCGCCTTCTTTGTCCCTAACCTTCTTCATCTCATCTCAGTCTGCTTTAGTCCTCGGGCCGTGGCCTCAGGCAGGGACAGCAGAGCAGCCCCCGCAGCGCCCGCAGCGCCCGCCTGAAGCGGGAGGGACGTTTCCTGGGGGCAGCCGGCTGCCCGCGGAGGCTCTGGGCTCCCAGCTGGGCAGCCCAGGGGCTGGGGGGGCTGTGCAGGGCAGGTGCTGGCCCTGGGCTGCACGGCTCCTGTGCCAGGCACTCAGCCCAGGCCTCCCGAGGGATGGGCACTGGCAGCTCCTCTGCCCCTAAAACTTTCCATTTGAGCTCTTGGTCCTCTGGGGGCAGCTCCAGGATGCTGACATCGTCCCACTCGTCCTCCTCTGGGGCCAAGGGCCTGGTCCCCATGCTGTGCTCGGTCTCGTCTTCCCAGTTTGCCTGCATGAGCTCCTTGTCACTGTCATCTTCCCAATTGGAATGTCCTGAGGGGCTGCTGCCATTCCCTCTGGACACGTCTTGGCCACTGCAGACTTCTCCTTGGGAAAGGTCTTGGTCAATATTTTCTTCCCAGTTGGAAAATTCTGCACACCTGATGACATCTCCTATGGACAGCCCTTGCTCTACGTAACCTTTCCAGTGTGAGGAGTCCTGTGAGCTGCTAAATTCTCCCTGGGACAGGTTTTGGTCCAAATATTTTTCCCAGCTGGAGAGTTGGCGGCAACTCTTGACTTCCCCAAGGGACAGATCTTCTCCGGTGCAGTGTTCACAGACAGGCACTACCTGGGACAGCTCAGGGTCTCTAACCAGGAATGGCTCCAGGTCATCCAAGAATTGCCAAAGTTTCATTTCCTCGTCAGAGTCGTCCATCCTCTCCTGCATTTCCAGCACTGACCCTGCTGCTGCCTCCTCAGCATCTCCAGCCAGGGCAGCAGCTGCCAGCTCGAGCTCCATGGGACTGCCTGGGGCAGGAGAGGTGCTGGGCAGGGCAGGGTCTGCCCCTGCTGCCACCTCTGTGCCCACGGGGCTGGCAGAGCTGGGCCACGCTGGGGGAAGAGCCATGCTGTCCTCTGGAGCAAGCTCGATGGCCTCTTCCACTTTGGGCAGCTCCTCCTCACTCGAGCTGTCCCCTGAAACCACCACCATGTCCTCTTCCACAGGAGACAGCTTCTCCTCGCCTGTGCTGTCCCCTGGAGGGACCTCGATATTGTCTTGCACTGGGGACAGCTCCTGGTCACTCCTGCCACCCTCAGGAACGACCTTGATGTCCTCTTCTACTGAGGACAGCTCCTGGTCACTTGCGCTGTCTTCTGGAACATCCTCGATGTCTTCTTGCACTGAGGACAGCTCTTGGTCACTTGCACTGTCCTCTCCAGAGGCCTCATAGTCCTCTTCCACTGAGGACAGCTCCTGGTCACTTGCAACGTCCTCTGGAATGTCCTTGATGTCCTCTTCCACTGAGGACAGCTCCTGGTCACTTGTGCTGTCCCCTGGAATGTCCTCCATTGCCTCTTCCACTTCGGACAACTCTGGCTCAGTGTCGCTGCCAGCTGGAGAGAGCTCAATGGCCTCTTCCAGCTGGGACAGCTCCTCATCGCAGGGTGAGGGACAAGGCTGGGTGTTCTCCTGGTCCTTCACGGGAGGCACAGGCTTCTCCCCAGGTGCTGGCTCGGCCTGCGGGGGACTCTGTAGGGAAGGAGAGGCGCTGGTTAGGGCAGGCACTGCCTCTGCTGCCACCTCTGTGCCCACGGGGCTGGCAGGGCTGGGCCCCCTGGGGGACAAGGCTCAGGCTCCTGGGCACTCACTGCTGCCAAGGCTCTGGCCCACAGCTCACAGCTGATGCCATTTCTCCATTGGGACAGCTCCTGCCTGCTCCCATCTTCCTCCCATTGGGACAGCTTTGGCTCACTGCCATTGTCCCAGCAGGGCAGCTCTTGGCCTGCAGCCTCTGCTCCTTGGCACAGCTCCTTGGCACTGCTGTCTCTCACCTGGGACAATCCCAGTTCTCTCCTGTCTTCCCATTGGGACATGTGGCAGTGCACATCTTGTCCCCATGGTGAGAGCTCTTGCTACTTCTCACCTTCCCTCTGGGATAACTCTTGGGTACTGTCCCACAGGGAATTTTCTATGACACTCCCATCTCTCTACAGGGATGCCTCGTGGCATCTCTCATCTTCTTCCCATCCCAACTCCTGCTGCCCATTCACATTTATTTCCCATTGGGATATCTCTTGGCTCCTCACACATTCTTCCCACTTGCACACCTCTTGCTACATTTCACTGTCTTCTCCCTACTGGTACAGCTCCTGGACTATGACAGTTTCCTTCTGTTCACAGAGCTCTTGCAGTGTCCCGCCTCTTTACTGGTAAACTTGTCAAACTCTCACACGCACCTGGCATTTGTACAGCTCTTGGCTGCTCTTGGCTCCACGCTGCGACATTTCTGGGACACCCAGAAATTTTCTCGGATATGTCTCTTGAACACTGGGTGGTTCCACCCAGCTGGGCAAGGGGCTGGCTACCAGGAAATGGACTTATCCTTTTCCTGGTCACTCTCCTTCTCTGTCACTGTCGGCCGCGATCGCTGTTGGCGTGCAGCGCAGACAGAGCCAGGGAGCTGCTTCCTGCACAGAGAGCGGCTCTCCTGGCACTGGGCAGCCCAGGGCTCTGCGCCCCTTAGACACCCTCAGCCAGCCTGGGGCTCCCTGATGTCACAAGGCTCTCTGGCCAGCATCACGTCCCACATCACAAAGGGCCCCGACACCGTCTGCTGTGTCACAAAGGGCCACCCCCGGCAGCCCAGCATCAGTGCAGCAGACAGCAAGTGGCTGGGAGCAGCCCCCGCACTTGTGGCCTTGTGGCCCCTGCTGTGCCCAGAGCCCCAAGAGGCTTTGGCCACGCTGCCACACGCCAGCCCCAGCCCCACAGTGCAGAGCCCTGGCTTTGCCAGCTGCGCTGCCCAGGGCAGCAGGAATTGGCCGCAGGGACGGGCCGGGGACTCGTGGGCAGCGGCTGCAGGAGCGGCGGGAGCCCGGGCACCAGGGGTGTCCCTCAGGGCTGTGCCGGGCACCGGGGCTGCTCCCTGCCTTCAGCACTGACAGCCGGGGCACCGAGCGCGGCCCGGGCGCCTTTGGCGGGCACGGGAAGCCGAGCGGGGCAGGGGCAGCAGGCAAGGACGGGGCCGTGCACGGGCACCTGGCCGGGCTGCAGAAGCGGCACCACGAGAGCCTCCTGCGCTGCCACAAGGCCGGGGCCCGGCTGCTGCCCCTGCCTGGGGCCGCTGCCTGAGGCAGCCGCTCCTGCAGCTCTGGCCTGGCCTCTGCGGCGCCACGGGCACAGAGGCCGGGCCGGGGCTCGCTCCCTGCTGCCCGCAGGGCGCTGCCGAGGGCTCCCCGCCCGCCGGGGCCGGGGCCGGGCGCTGAGGGAGCGGCGCCGCCATTGCTGCCGCCCTCAGGGGCTCTGAGGGGAGCGCGGCTCCCGCCAGCCCCGCTCCGCCCGCACGGGCCACACCAACACGGAGCACAAAGACAGACGGCGCTGAAATTGTGTCCGTGCCCTGCCAAATGCACCCAGACAGGGTCCCGAAGGGCTTGGCTGGGCTGTGACAATGTCAGCCCTGGGCCCAGTTGTGTGAGATGTGACAGGCTTTAGTCTATTTCTGACACCCAGAAGCTTTAGTCTATTTGCAATAAAAGAACGAAGGTTTTAGTCTCTTTGGGATAAAAACCACTTTGGATTGCAGTACTCTGTTTTACACTGGGATTAAAAGGCATAATAAATACTACAATGGTATAATTCAAAATCCATGTAGGTTAAAAGTCACAAACAGGTAGTTAGCAACATCTCTACTGTCAAAAGGAAAGCTGTGCTATAAAAAATGTGCACAGTTCTGTCACTTCTTGCTCTTGTCTTCTACAACTTTTCCATTTCTTTCCTACACTCTTCTTTATTGTGGAACCATTGAAGCAAACCTGAGCTCCATCAGGATAAAAACCAGCAGCTGGCTCCAAGGCTTCCCAATGGCTGTGGAGCTCCCGGAGGACTCACACGCTTCAGCCGCGCACAAAAGCACCTCTCCTTTCCCAGGCTGCATGGCAGCACACAAGGAGTCAAATCAGAGTTCCTCCTGATTTCCTTGGCTTGCCCTGCATCGTTTATCCAGAACCTCCTCTGGGAGCGGTGAGTGAGAGGAGACAGATGCAGTGTGGCTCTGGATCATCTCTTTTCTCTCCAGTTTTCCCACTGACACAGCTCTGAAGTGGTCATGTCCATGGTTTGAGTGATCCACAGCAAAAATGAGCAACACGGCTGAAAAAGTATTTTTGCTCTCGAATCACAGCATGTAGGGAGGCACATGCTTTGAGGAAAGCAAAATGCAGTTCCTTCCCCACTGCTGAGTTTCAGAAGGGCCACAATAATGGATAATGCTGGAGAGACAGATGTGGGCTGTGCTGAGGTTAAAAGAGGGGAAATGAACGTGCACAGCACAAGGAGATATCAAAGGTAACAAGTGCCTGAAACACCTGACTCACAATTCCACCAGCTCGGGGATTCTGTATTTATCAGGTTTGCTGCCTTAGTGCTGAGAGGAAGGGACAGAGCTGGGGGAAACTCCTGCTGTGAGTACCATGTCCTTCCCATCCGGCACCCTTGCCAACCTCGAGAGTTTTGCCTGTCCTTCAACTGAATAACAATTTAAAATGTGGGTTAAGATCTTTAGGTATAGCATTAAATCTCAATGCAGTCAAAAGCAAAAGGTAACGAAAGGTAACTACTGGTAGGGGTTGGATACAAAAAGACTAATGAAACCATATTTTTTCCCTCTTTAATTTGTTCTGGTTGAAAACCAACAGCGACTGAGTTTGCTGTAGATGTTCTGACATTTTTAAGTGTGGCAGGGTAGACAAGATTCTTATGTCAAGACTGCTTCTTTAGACACTGAATGATGGAAACATTCTGCTCAAGGGAATTTAAAAACCCTGAAGTCATGGAAGCTTCAGAGACCATTTGAGCTGAGGTACGAAGAATGTTTAAATTCTGTTCACTGCCTGCAAGTGTACACTGATTTATTCCACAAATACATTTCTTTATCTTCCCCAGCTGAGAAATCAGGAGTTGTGTGTCAGAACTGGATGACTTGTCTCTTTCTTGCTTGATTCTTCTGAACTATTTCCATAGTAACTTTGGCCTCATACAATGGGATGGGTTCATCCAGCTGAGGCCTGAAATGAAAAAGTGCTGGTGAGCACACTCAGACCACCAGAAATATCACAGGACAGACTTTACTTTCACTGTGCCAACCTCCCTCCTCAAACAAAGTAACATTTTATGGCTTTGCTCCAGTGCACAGAAGAAGGAAAAAGCCCCAAAGCAAACAGGAGTAACAAGTGAATGAAAAGAAATTTTTCTTGCAGGGGGAAAATGAGGGTGGTGGGGAGGGTTCTGCTCAACAGCAGTTGTTATCCTGCTTTAAGGGAAGGGATCTTCCATTCCCACCTTATTATAGGAATCTTCCTATAACTTCCTGAAGCTCTGCTCAGGAGTGTTAGTTTAGTTAGTTAGCCAGAGTTTTCTACTCCTAATGCTGCATTAAAAAACCCACAAAAATCTCCATATCTCTCACCTGAAAATGCCATTTGATAATTTCTCCATGATATCTTCCAGGATGGGTATCCAAGAGGACTGTTAAGGAACAACAGAGCTGGAGAGAAATCTCTTTAAATCACAGGTGCTGGTCACAGCCCTGTATTGATACAAACTCAGCAAGATCAAGGCAAAATGAAAATGAGCCTCAATTCCAGGCTTCAGATCAGATTTTTACACTTGTTTCTATATCAGAAACCTCCTTTCCTGAAATAGGAGGCAGAAATGAAATATGGAATATTTCAATTACTTCAACATGAAAATCTTCAGTATTTCAATATGAAACACAAGTGCAGTCTGCACTAGTACAACATCAATCAATAATTAATCAATGGGATTTTTTGTGCAAAATGAAGAGAACAGATTTTGGGACCAGGTAGCTGTTGTGACTGTTCATACAGGCACCTGATCAAAAGCCAAAATGAAGTTGGCAACACAGCAGAGGCTGGAAATTCTTGGAGCACACACTGCCATGTGAGGGGTCTGTGAGTTAAGGACCACCAGCCACGACAGTATTCAGTCTTTGTATAAAACCCAAACAACAACATTCATCCTTCATTTTAAGGGCCATCAGGCTGGTACTTGAAGCTCAAGTTCTTTTAAGAAATGATCCATTTGTGATTTCTTCAGATGACAGTAATGCCAGATGCTCCAGAATTTCACAAGACACACAAGTTCCTAAAGCCAAAAGCACCCAAACCTTCCAGGGCTGAAAATGTCCTGCCCAGGGAGCTCAGTCCAGCTGCACCAGCCCAAATGTAGGAGATATTCCTTTTCCTGTTCCCAACCAACATTGCCCCTCCATAAATTTTAGGTACAAAACAAATCAGTACATATTCTGTACACAATATTTCTGTATATCATAGGAAAAGGAAATAAAGGAAATTTTAGGAAGTCAAATAAAGGAAAAGTTAGGAAGCCAAAATACTTCAACTTCTGCAGTGAACATGAGTGCATTAAGTTCACAGGTGATGCATCTAATGCCCAAAAGCACAACTAAAAAAAAAATCCAAAATATCACTTGCATAAAATAAAAACATAGAGGATCAAATCTTCAATTAAAATTGGTTCAATAATGAACCAAAACACTGCATTTTTTCACCCAGAATGGGTGTTTTGCAGCAATGCTTTTAATGAAGTTTGTAGAGACATTTTCAAGGCCAGGTTGGACACTGGCCTGGGACAGTGGAAGGTGTCCCTGCCCTGGCAGGGCTGGCACTGCCACCAAACCAGTCCTTCCCACCAAACCAGTCTGGGATGTATTTAAAGAATGCAGAAAATACCTTAAAACCTGAGTGTCTCTTGTACCTTATCTCCTCCTTTCAGCTGGGTTGCAGCCCTGAGCAGAGCAGAACCTCTCAGTGGGATTTCCCACCTGTGTTTTCACTCCTTGGAGCAGTGGGAATTCCACAGCACCACCAAAGGATATCGAGGTACTTCCCCTGCTGCACACTGGACAAGTTCCAGACCTCATCGTTCAGGAAGGACACTGTGGCTCCCTTAAGGAACAAGGAATAGCTGTCTGGAGGATCCAGCTGAAACAAATTGAAGAAAAATGTTATTTAGTTACATTTTCCCTTATAAAAACAAAGGTTAAATGCTTATTTTATAGAGATGGTTGAACCAAACAAAAAACACCCCTTGCCCACTCTTAAAAGAGAGGAAACTTGTAACACTGACAGGTTGAAACAACAGTTTTATGTGTGTGTATCTCTGTTTTCTGTGGGCAAACTCCTCCCTGCCACAGGCATCTTTACCTGCAGCTTCCTTTCCGTGGTGATCCAGCGTCCCCCAACCCCAAGCAGGGTGATGATGTCGTGCTTGTGAGGCAGCAGCTGGCATTTGGAAGCTGGTTCATCTTCAGCACTGTACAACCTCACTGGAAGGAGAATAAAACCCTCTGAGCTCAGGAGAAATGTGGAAAATTCAATATATATTTATTTCCACACCTTTCAGTGGAACTCTATTGGTTGTTTCAGCTAAAAACCATTGAAAAACTCTGAATTTATTATTTTACTTATACCCTGAGTATTTTATGCACTTTACTCAGAATAATTTATAACTGTTAATAATAAAATAATATTAATAACTATTTTATAATAGTTCTGAAGTTATTACTCAGAGCAATACTTTGTTTATATTCATATTCATAATACTATATAGTAACAATATAGATGTAATGTAGCCTGTATTATATAGTATATAACATAATATAGTATATTATATATAATATACTATATATAAGATATAAAATATATATAGTGTATATAACTTAATGCACAATGTATAAGACACCTTATATAACAACTATAAAATATAGTACAGTATATAATATAGTATATTATAGCAATAATATTATGGTAATAATATTATAGTATATATAATAAAAATAATATATAATTTATAAATTATACATCTAGATACTAGTATATATTTCGATACTATTATATATTTATATACCACTATATATAAATATATATCAGCAGTATGTTATAATATATATAACTATATAACAATAGCAATATATATATAATATCTAGTATAATAGTATGCAACAATATTTTATTTACATAACTCTGAATAGTAACTCCAGAGGTTTCACCTATGAGAGTTGGTTTCCAATAGAGGTTGACAGTGCTGTTAATTACGGTTAATTTCTGAATTCAAACAAGGCAGCACAACCAACAATGTCACAGCTCCACTCTCTAGAACCATTTTTAATAGAGGTTTCATCTATGAGAGCTGGTTTCCAATAGAGGTTAACAGTGCTGTTAATTAGGGTTAATTTCTGTATTCAAACAAGGCAGCACACCAGCGATGTCACAGCTCCACTCTCTAGAGCCATGTTTGATTTCCAGTTTCAAACAGAGGATTATTTCAGCCACATTTACAGCTGGCTGGGGGTGCTGGCAGCAGTGGGTGCCAGAGGAGCTGTGGAACAATCTGGAAGGATTGCCAGGGAGGCAGGAAGGGCTCGGGGTACCTCCAGCATCCAGCACGATGTCCACGCCCAGCCCGCCCGTCTCCTCCAGGCAGCTCTCGGCCACGTCAATCTTCCCGTGAGACACGTCCAGCACTCGGGCTGCCAGAGCAGGACAGCAGCAAAAGCACTTCAGATCCATGGAAAAGGAGTTTAGGTGCTCAAAGCTGAGAGCTCAGACCTGAGCAGCACACGCAGCTCCTGGGCTGCCAGAGCAGGACAGCAGCAAAAGCACTTCAGATCATGGAAAAGGAATTTAGGGGCTCAAAGCTGAGAGCTCAGACCTGAGCAGCACACGCAGCTCCTGCTCTCTGCTGCCAGAGCAGGACAGCAGCAGAAACCACTTCAGATCCATGGAAAAGGGTTTAGGTGCTCAAAGCTGAGAGCTCAGACCTGAGCAGCACACGCAGCTCCTGGGCTGCCAGAGCAGGACAGCAGCAAAAACCACTTCAGATCCATGGAAAAGGGTTTAGGTGCTCAAAGCTGAGAGCTCAGACCTGAGCAGCACACACAGCTCCTGCTCTCTGCTGCCAGAGCAGGACAGCAGCAAAAGCACTTCAGATCCATGGGAAAGGGTTTAGGTGCTCAAAGCTGAGAGCTCAGACCTGAGCAGCACACACAGCTCCTGCTCTCTGCTGCCAGAGCAGGACAGCAGCAAAAGCACTTCAGATCCATGGAAAAGGAGTTTAGGTGCTCAATGTTGAGAGCCCAGACCTGAGCAGCACACACAGCTCCTGCTCTCTGCTGCCAGAGCAGGACAGCAGCAAAAACCACTTCAGATCCATGGAAAAGGAGTTGAGGTGCTCAAAGCTGAGGGCTCAGACCTGAGCAGCACACGCAGCTCCTGGGCTGCCAGAGCAGGACAGCAGCAAAAACCACTTCAGATCCACAGAAAAGGGTTTAGGTGCTCAAAGCTGAGAGCTCAGACTTGAGCAGCACAAACAGCTCCTGCTCTCTGCAGGGACCACAAATGGGTTTGCAGCTACACCCAAAACAACCTGGCACATCTTTTTTTGTTTTTTTTTTCATTTTCAACACAGTGCAAAATCAACACCAAAAGTATGAATGAAGAAGTTAATTCATGAGTTTGTTTGCCCAAAAGGATAAAATGTGGCATTCTAAGGTTAGAAATCCTTCTCTAAGTTCATTCTTTGCAATTCTTGGCCAAGTCCTGGCTCTCTGGGTCTTTAATTAAATGCTTAGATGAAGAATTTACATCTGCTCTTGAAATACTGCTGAACTGAAAGCCCCAAGATATTTTCCTGTCATGTATCTATGATGCCCTGTTAATGGTTGGTTATAAAGAGGAAACACAGAATCAGGAATGAGAGAATCCTGGAATGGTCTGGGTTGGGAGGGACCTTAAGGATCCCATCCCACCCCTGCCATGGCAGGGACACCTTCCCCTGTGCCAGGCTGCTCCAGCCCCAGTGTCCAGCCTGGCCTTGGGCACTGCCAGGGATCCAGGGGCAGCCCCAGCTGCTCTGGGCACCCTGTGCCAGCCCTGCCCACCCTGCCAGGAACAATTCCTCATTGCCAAGATCCCACCCAGCCCTGCCCTCTGGCAGGTAAAAGCCATTTTTAATATTATACAGAGAAGGAGCAGCCACAGGGTTTGTTTCATCATCATGAGGTAGAACAAACATTTAGAAACTAAACAGGCCAAAGACCCCACAGCAAAATGAGAACTGAAAGAACATCAGACAAATGTGGAGGCCTGAGCTGGGATCTGCACTCACCCACCAAAGGCTGCCGGACTCCTGGAATGGGATCCCAGCAGCAGGGAGGGAAGGAAGCAGAGAGGGAAGAAAAATGCAAGGAGCTGGTCATTAAGGATATGAACAAATCATCAATAAATGCCTTGGGTTTGGTTCTTTTTGTCCCTTCAAATCCCCAGTCAAACCATAGGATGCATTCAAATCCCAAGTAATTTCCTCTTTTTTTTTTCAGTGAAGTGAAATGATTTCACTGGAGAGAACACACAGTCAAAATTTACTAAAGATGGGATAATAATTAATTATTAATGATAGCCACATTCCCCCTATACAAATAAACCCCCATAATATCCTTTTCTTCTTAGTTTCCTTCAGTCAAGAAGTTAAAAGGTTTTTCTTACCAGGGCAATTTGACATGGTATTATTTCTATAAATAATTTCACTTTTTGAAAATTAATTCTGGTTTCATAGACCCAAAGCCTTGCAATCAAAAAGAAAAGGCCAGAGTTCCACCAGTTTACTATTTTCTGATTTCTGTATAGCAAAAATGTCCAGTTTTGTTCCTTAACTCAGTACAATAGTTCAAACAGTACTTATCAAATCCTGGTCAAGTTCCTTCCTAAAAAATGCTGGAAAAAATCCTCACCACTGTGGAAAAGGCCAAGCAACAAACTGTAATCTAACTCTCCACAATCCTTTGTCATTTATGTATTTCACACAGAATAAAACCTCACAAAGCAAACTAAAAGAAAAGCAGGAGGTGCCCTTGGGAGCAGAGGAAATATCTGTGTTTGTGTAGATACTTTTCCTTGGGTTCTCCAACAGAAAATCCCATCTCTATCATCTCAATCCTCATTTCTAACATCTCATTCTATTGTTTATGGAATTTTCTGTCTCTAGCCTGAAACACAGGCATTAAAATGTCAGAATTTGTTAAAATCCCCTCCTTCATTCTATTGTAACTTTTACTCCAGAGATTACTAAAGACAAAATAAAACCCCATCCTGTTGGTCTAAATACAATTCCTGAAACATTACCAGGAACTTCTACTTCAGGCACTGGAATCACAATAATTAACAAACAAATCAGAAAGCCTGAACACTTTTAAAAGCTTTTTGTTTTTGCACTCAAACTGATTCTCTCTTTAATGCTGTACCCAGGTTCTATTTCTTTATTTGAAATAAAGTTGCAGTTATCATTTTTCCCCCTCAGCCTTTCCAGGAAGCAGCTTGGTATGCTCAACAACGATAACACAAACTGCTGCTCACTGAAAACTGCCAAAAACTAACCAAAAGTCCACTGAACAAGCACAAAACTGAAAATTCTCCACCTACAAACACAAGAAGCCAATTAGAGCTTGGGTTACTTATGCTCTATTTGACATTAACATTCAAAGAAATTAAAAATGCTGTAAAAAGTAACTCAGGACTGTGAGAATAAAATTGTTAAATCCTTTCCCAAGTCATGAATTTTTCATATAATTAGCAAAATATACCTATAAAATGTTACAAAAGGAAGTTTTAGGTCCTCAGTATTTCCTCTTTGGCCCTGTAACAGCTGGTGCAACAAGGCTCTGCATAGCAACAGCATTCCCAAAAATCTTCCAGTTCTGATGTCTGTCACGACTGCCAGTGCAATAAAATATGTAAACACAGAGACAGTAAAAAAAAAAAAAGGCTGCTGGAATCAGGTAAAAAGGGTTTTTTTGGGTCAAATTGCAAAAAAAAAAGTGTTGCTCTGAAGCTGCAGAGAAATGAGTCTGGCAGGTGCTGCAGGGGCAGCCCTGGGGTGCTTGGTGGCAGATGGGGCTGCACAAGGCTCCCCACAAAGGCATTTTCCAGTTCTCTAACTCCAGTGAATGCCAGCAACTGAAAAATAAACCTGGCAATCACACTGCAGCACTTGGTTTTTGCAGGAGGAAGTAGCAGGCACCAGTTTTAACCTTTTGCTGCAATCCAGCCAGATTGACAATCCATCCTTTCTTTTAAAACTGTCTGAGTAAAGGAATATTCCACTTTCCTCCACAAAACACCTCAAAAATTGTGGTCAGAAAAGATGCCAGTAGCTCCTACACAGAGTATCTTCTCATGTGGTTTTCAGAGGGATAAAAAACCCCAAATTTGAAGTATGAAAGGGAAGAAGTCAGGGAAGAATGCAAGTGCTGTGTGTGAGGCCAAGCTCCTTCAGAAAGCAGAATGCAGAGGCTGTGCACGTCCAGCTCCAGCTGTGGCAGCACCTGACCCTTGATAAAAGCCTTGCAGGAGCAATCTGAGGCTGCTGAGTGCTGGTGTCAGGTGTGTGAGCCCTGGCACACGCTGGGGAAGTGGTGAGTCAGCAATCCTTCCTTCCACAGCAGCCACTGCATCACACGGAAAGATTTCCTGAGCACTTAGGCCAAAAGCCAGCACTCAGCACTACTGGGAAGTATTGCCAGTCATTACAACTGAAATGGGGAATTAAAATGCTATTAGATACACCTAAACCAGAAATTAAGTACCTGTGGAGCACAGAACTAACCTGAAAACCATTTAATTAGACTATTTATCAATTTGTGTTTAATTTTTACAGAAGTAAGTCTCTAGACCTGACAGAAAAAAAATATTTTGAGGCATTCTTTAGGCCAAACTTCAGCACTGAAGGATAAAACTTACCCCCAGCAGGTCTGAGCCTCTCCAGGTACTGCTTGTCCTCCAGGCTGTGGGCAGTGGAGATGACTTTGGCCCCTCTGTGTTGGGCCAGCTGAATTGCAATGGTACCAAATGGCTGAGAGGGAAAAAGCAGGTTCATTGATTAATTAATTAATTCATTTATTCACACCAACAATTTGATGTTGTTATAAAAATTATATTGTAAAGGCCAGTCAGGAGAGCACCCAGAAATGAACTTACTCCTGCAAAAAACCCACAGCTGATCAAAGAATTGAATATTCACAGACCTGCTTCTGTCCTAAGTGAGGCCAAAACAACTCTTCAGTGACTGGGGAGCTCTGAATGAACTTTTGGTCAGTAACTGTCATCAACAAAATAACTCAGATTCTACTTTAATTACCACAGCCACCTTCACTGCAGTTGGAACTTGGAGCTTGAAGGGAAAAAAGCTCCAAGGAAAAGACCCCAGCCATGTTTACATTACAGAACCTTGGCTGAGGGGACCCCACATCTCCATTAGCACCAAGAACTGCAGGATGCAAATCAAATTATTTACATCCAAGAAAATATAAAAAGCAGAGGTGGGAGAGGACTAAAAAATAAGGCATTTTCCTGCAATTATCCCTGAGAGCTCAGGGCAAAACTGTGTCAGTGCAGGACAGCAGAACACCCTCCCTGTCTGCACCCCACTCCAGGCAGGACGATATTCCTGGCCAGGATCCCTCATGGGAAAGCCCTCCCTGCAAACCCACAAAATGAAGGGCACTGCCAGGAATGCAGGGGCTGTGTGCTAAGGAGATGTGTGCAGGGGAACCTGTGACCCTGCCCAGCTGGTACCCACACTTGCTCCATCCAGGACGAGGACACTGGTGCCAGGGGACACCTGGGCCAGGTAGTGCAGGGCCGTGTAGGCGCGGAGCCCGTCCCGCAGCGTGCCCGCTGCCTCTGCCCAGCAGAGCTTCTGTGGCTTGTGAACTGGGGGGACAAACACAAACACACCAATAAACACACCCACAAACACACCAGAGAGTGGTAAAAACCCCAGCAAAATCCCTGGGCTTATTTAGCCAAACCTGTCCAGGAGTCAGGAAGGTTCCCCCTCCAAACAGGTCAGCACCCCTGGCTCCTGCTTCCCTCTCGTATTAAGAAGCCATGGAGGGGATATTTTGTCATATTTTACATGATTAAATCAGGGATTCAATTTTGATATAACCAAGTTTAAGGGAGCCACCTCATGGCTGGAATTCATGGGCAGTCATAGAAACAACACAACCCAAACTTAGATATTTAGAACCCCAAACTAGTTTGGGTTGGACAAAGCCCATCCAGTGCCACCCCTGCCATGGCAGGGACAGCTTCCACTGTGCCAGGCTGCTCCAATCCCTGTCCATCCTGGCTCTGGACACTTCCAGGGATGGGGCAGTCACAGTTTCTTTGGGAAGAGCAAATTTTGAGCAGAAGAATAGCTTGTTCAAGGTAACAAACTGCTGGAAGAAGAACAGGGACTCCCACATTTAGTATCCCACTCATTAAGGTAATCTCTGCCCAGAAAGGGAAAACTGGAAGCTTACAATAATTGAAAACAAAGTTTCAATACTAAGCTTTCCCTGACCCTCATCCCTGAAAATCCCTGTCTCCTTGCTTCACCCCATCTGTTACTCTGGTGCCAGGTGATATTCTTGGACTGAGTCAAAGGGAAGAAAGCAAATTTCTCCTCATTAAATGTTTTGACAGATTAGGAAAAAGTGAACAACAATTAAGCAAGAGAGTGGGAAGTTAGAAGGGAAATAAAAGGAAAAGGAAAAAAACAGGGTCAGCTTGTGTGGCTTAGGCCATCATGAATTGTGAAATGGTGACAGCAAAGAAAAAGCCCTTGAGAGCACTGAGTGTTTAAACTTCTGTGACTTGGTGGGGCAGCTGGAATTTTGGAATGTTGGAATGGAAGGAGTGTGCCCAGAGCCCCAAGGTAATGGGCTCTCATTTAGAAAAGCTAAAACAAAGTCTACAGTAAAAATTATTATTAGCAAAATGTACAATCTACAAACCCAAATAATGCTCGTGAACCAGGACAACTTCACAGACACCAGACTCCTCAGAATCCAGGGGCAGAATTCCTGAAAAACAAAGGAACACAGACCTTGAATTTCACACAGGGAATCATTCCAACCAAAGCATTGTCCCAAGGAATTCCCTGCTCCTGTTTGGGTTTGGTCCCCTCTTGGCAGGTTCAGGAGGTAGGAGATCTTGGCCAGGTCCCAGCCCAGGGCACAAGGAAGTTCCAGAGGTACATTTTGGGATTGAGGGAGAAAGAATGGGGACACCACAGAGTGCTGTCTGGTACTGGCAGGTGTCATTTCTGTCTGGTGATGTCTGAGCTCATTCCACACTCTGAGTGCTCCCCTTCCACTCCAGGCCATGGATCACAGAGCAGGGATGAGGAACAGAGCAGCCACCCCACAGCTCTCCTCTCCTCTCCTCTCCTCTCCTCTCCTCTCCTCTCCTCTCCTCTCCTCTCCTCTCCTCTCCTCTCCTCTCCTCTCCTCTCCTCTCCTCTCCTCTCCTCTCCTCTCCTCTCCTCTCCTCTCCTCTCTCTGACCCTGTGCTTTGCAAAGGCAGCACCAAAGGCACAGGAAGAAGCAGAGGATGAACACACAGGAATGTGGAAGTGTCAAAAAGCAGGAAAAAGAAAGAGGAAGTGCAGGAAAAACAAACTACCCAGGGAAGGCAGAGAAAGCAAAAGCAGAGAAGGCAGAAAAAACTCTTCCATCCTGGTTATAACTGAGCTTTTTACCTTCACTGGCCACAGAACTCTGCTGAACAGGAGGTTCTGGCACCTGCTCCATCTCCTGAATTAACATCCCCTCTACCCCAGGGAAAGCCATTCTTTTCTTCCCTCTCCCCCACAAATCTCACACTCCATTTAGACCAAAGGGTTTTGCCTTGCAAATTTGGCTGCTGTGTCCAGTCTTTCCCAGTTCCCACTGGAAATGAGCTGTCCCCAGGGAATACCCAGTCTCTAGGAGCTGCCTGGAGCAGTTTTGTGCCATGAGGGAACAGTGCAAGAAGGACAATGCCCAAACACACTCTGCCCCATCACTCCCCACTCTGTCCTCCTCCAACCCTTTCATCCAGCACACAAAAAATAAACATGAGGGACAGAATGGCTCGAAGAAATAACTCCTCTCTCCTCAGGCATCACTCACAATTTGGTGGCTAACACAACATCATATTTCAAATCCTAAGGGAGCATTCTTAGAACAGAATTCCCATTTATAAGTTTATTCCTGTGACAGCAGTTTAATTTTGAAAATACATGGTCAATTTAGCCTTACCAATTATTCTAACCCCAGCCATTCATTATAAAAAGATGACTGTTGGTGTCAGTTGAGGCAAACAGGCATTAACTTACCCACCACTTCATCATCTGGCTGGAAAAAGGTCACCTTGCTTCCAACTCATCGTGGAGAGGTGAAAAGGAGGGAAAAAGGGAAAAGATAAATATTTATAGCAGGAATGGGATGTGCATTTGGAAGCCCTGGTTATCACCAGCTCACAAAACTAAAGATACACATTTCTTGTGAAAAAAACCCATAATTCTGTTGATTACACACATGCCAAGCCCAAATGGAGGCACAAGGAGCTGCATGCAGGACACACAGGTGGAGTGAGAGCCAGGCTGGACTCTGCCCCTCAGGGGAGTGCCACCAGCACTGGGAGCACCCAGGGAAGCTCCTGAGTGCCCCACCCAGAGAGCTCTGTGTCCTGGGGGATCCCTGCTCCCTCCCTCCCTCCCTGGGCACTCACCTTCCAGCACAACTCCCGAAATTTCTCGCCCCACAGGCACAAGTTCCTTCTCCAGCTTGATTTCTGACAGGAGCTAAATGGAAACAATGCTGGCAGCATTCTTGCTAAAGCTCTGTGTTTATAAATGTGTTATCATCTCACTGTGTTGCATCAGCACAAAAAGCTGGGGCTTTTTATCCAGGGGAAGGCAGTGCACACATCCCTCAGTCAGTGTTAAACCAAGGCACTGAATTCTGTATTTAAATTTAGAAACATATTAAGAAATAAAAGCAGGGAGTTACTAGCAGCCAAGCCAACCTTGGCTTAGAGTGCAGATGAAGATAAAAGGGATTTACTGCAAGAGATCCCACAGCTGATCTGTCTCCATGAATCAGGAATCAGATCCCAGTGTGCGAGAAGCCCAGCCCAGCCCTGTGCCTGTGGAAACCTTCCCCGAGGATCCCCCTGATGGGCACACCCCAAAAAAGTCCTGTGCCCACTGCCAGCAGCCGAGCCACAGCCTCAGCCTGTGCCAGGCTTGTGCCAGGCACCAGCGCAGGGCCAGGCAAGCACAGACAGCCCCAGCCCTGCACAGCACCCAGCAAATACCTCTGTGTCCAGCTGGCTCAGAGCACAGGCTCTGACCTGCACCTTCACATCGTGGGCTCTGCTGGCAGCCACGTTCTCCTAGGACAGATCCACAGGGGCTGGGTTACACACTGCCTGTGCCCCAGGAGCTCCTCCAGCTCCTGAAGGCACTTCTCCACTTCCTGGGTTGTTTTGTGGGAGAGCAGGCAGCTTTTGTCAGTGAAAAGGGGTTTACAACAGCATTTTGAGTGCAGCACTATTATTATTATTATTTTTTTTTTTTTTATTTTATTTTTATTATTATTACCATAGTATCGTTATTATCATTATTATCATTATTATACTTACTAACATTATTGTTACCATTATCATCATTACTATTAATTTAATTTTATTATTATTATTATTAGCATTAGGATTAGCATTTTATTATTATATTATTATATTATTGTATTATATTATTATTATTGCAAACTGGTCACCAGACCTTACTTATCATTATTATTATTATGTTACCATATTATGATGATCTTATTACTGCAAACTGACAATACAATAATATAATACAATAATATAACACAATATTATTGTATAATATTATTGTATTATATTATTATTATTGCAAACTGGTCACCAAACTTTACTTATCAATATTATTATTATGTTACCATATTATGATGATCTTACTACTGCAAACTGACAATACAATAATATAATACAATAATATAATACAATATTATTATATTATATTATATTATATTATATTATATTATATTATATTATATTATATTATATTATATTATATTATATTATTGCATTATATTATTATTATTGTTGCAAACTGGTCACTAGACCTTACTTACCATTATTATTATGTTACAATATTATTATATTATTACTGCAAACTGACCACCAGACCTTACTAAACCTCACCAGCCACTGACATTATTTTTCTATTGAGGTTTTTTCATTTATCTGAGGCACAAATCCTGACAGACCCACTGAGGTCAACACTCAAATCCAAAATGATGTCAAAGGAACAAGCCCAGCAAGAACTGGAGTTCTCACCCCAAACCTGATAAGATTCCTCAAGCTCCATTTCTACTTTTTCAGGGACTAGAAAATTCAGCCAGGAAATGTGGACCCAGGGTTTATTTTTCATAAATAAAATAAAATAAATAAAAGCTTGTTTGTAAAGTCTGGCCACCAAAAGTGCAGGGCAGTGGTCTTGGAAGTTGTTATTATTATTATTATTATTATTATTTTTATTATTATTATTATTATTATTATTACTATTACTATTATTATTACCACCATAGTATCATTATTATCATTATTATCATTATTGTAATCATTATCATCATTATTATTATTAATTTAATTTTATTATTATTATTAGGATTAGGATTAGCATTGTCATTCTGCCTGATGACAAAATGCACCTCCCCTCCCTTCCTCCCCTGCCTGTGTGTGCAAGGGTCCCAGCAGTCCTTCCCCCAGCCTGCACGAGGTTTCTGTGCCTCAGTTTCCCCCTGGCACTCAGCCACACTCTCGTGTCCCACTGCCTGACGGGCAGAGCAGTTCTGAAGGGAACTCACCCTTTCCTGGAACACAAATGTCATTTCCTCTCCAGGAGAGCTCTGCTGAGCATACAGGGCCTTCATAGTGACCTGAAAAACACAGCGACCACACTGTGACATCTGCAGGGCCTGTGGGCAAACCCGATTAAATTAAATTACATTAAATTACATTAAATTAAACCATTCTGTAAGAAACACAGCCACTGTGTGCAGGCAATTTGGGTCTTTGTGATACAGAAGCTCTGATCCAGACCAGCAGGTTTAGATGCCCACAGCAGAGAAAATGCACAGGACTGAGGATCCCAGAATCCCAGACTGGTTTGGGTTGGGAGGGACCCCAAATCCCACCCAGTGCCACCCTGCCATGGCAGGGACACCTTCCCCTGTGCCAGGCTGCTCCAGCCCCAGTGCCCAGCCTGGCCTTGGGCACTGCCAGGGATCCAGGGGCAGCCCCAGCTGCTCTGGGCACCCTGTGCCAGCCCTGCCCACCCTGCCAGGAACAATTCCTCACTGCCAAGATCCCATCCATTGCTGCCCTCTGGCACTGGCAGCCATTCCCTGGGTGCTGTCCCTGCAGGCCTTGTCCCCAGCCCCTCTGCAGCTCTCCTGGAGCTCTGTGTCCCCACAGGCAGCGATGCAGCACAGCAGAACCGGCCCTGCAGGATTTATTTATTGTGCCCCGGGCAGTGCAGGGCTCTTTGCCACTGCACAGGGAACACGGGGAGCTCCCGTGCGGGAACACAGCGAAACTCACACTCAGGCTTCACCAAAAATCACCGCTCGGCCTTCCCCTCTGCTCTCCCGGGCCCTCCTCAACCGACGCGAGCCTTCAGAAAGGAAAAAAAAAAAAAAAAAAAAAAAAAAAAAAAAACCAAAAAAAAAAAAAAAGTAAAACTGAGTTAACCAGGAAAAAGGAAAGGAGGGGGTAGAGAGGCAGGAAATCACGGGACCATTAGTGCAGCTCTCACCCCTGAGGGACCACCCGAGGCCCCGGCCCGCACCCAGCGGCTGCAGCAGCCCCGGCCCGTGCCTCGGGGCTCTGAGCGAACCCGGCCCGCACCCAGCGGCTGCAGCAGCCCCGGCCCGTGCCTCGGGGCTCTGAGCGAACCCGGCCCGCACCCAGCGGCTGCAGCAGCCCCGCCCGGCCCTCAGCGGCTCCGCGGGGCTCCCGACGCGCCCGCGGTTGCCATGACACCCCTTCACTTCCGCCTCGCCCCAGGCACCGCCCCCCCGCCCTGCAGCCAATCATAGACTCCGGCAGCACGGTGAGCGCTCGCGATTGGTCGAAGTAGCCGCCATTCATCAATCCGGCCATTCAGTCCAGCCGAGGCGGGATTGGCCCGCGCGGGTGTAACTCATTCAATGAGGGGATCAGGGAGGCCTCTGGGGCATCGCGGGGAGAGGGAGGAGACGCGGCCGGCGGCTGCCTCACGAGTTAGCCCCGTACGCACAGCGCGGGCCCTCACCGCTCCCCGAGCGCTGGCCCCTCAGCCCCGCACGGCCGTGATTGGTCAGGGAGGCGAGGCCCTGCCGCTGTCCCGGCCTCTGATTGGCGCAGCGCCCTGCTCGTCACGCGGGGGGCGGGCGGAGGCCGCGCGTCAGAGCGGGCCTGTCAGAGCTCTGATTGGCCCGAGTGGGCGGTGCTCCACCGCTGTCCCAGATTTTGATTGGTGTTACACCCTGTCCGTCAGGCGGGGGCCGCGGCCGCGCGTCAGTACGGCGGCCGCGAGGGGCTCCTCCCCCCTCCCCTCAGACGGGGCGAGGGCGGCGATGGCGCGTCCGGCGGAGGCGGCTGCGGGCGCCGCTCCGGCCGCTCCGGCCCCTCCGTGCCCTGCCCGCGGCCGCGGCTGCGAGTAGGGCCCGCACAGACATGAGGTACGGCCCGGGGGCGGCAGCGGGGGGCGCGGGCGGCGGCGGTTCAGCCCAGGCCGGCGGGGGGCAGCGCCGCCTCAGCCCCTCACGGTGCCCGGGCCGCGTCCCGCTCCTGGCCGCCCGCGGTGGTGCCGCGGCCCCGGCTGCCCTGCGCCCTTCCCGGGCGGTGCGGCGGGGGATCCCGGCTGGAATCACCTTGGTGCCGCTGCCTCCGGCCTCCCGAGCGGGAGCAATGCATTCCCCGGGAGCGCAGCCCTGCGAGCGCCGTCCCTTCGGGCTCGGCGGAGGGCACCGGGCAGCGAGGGAGTGCTGCGGGGGTGCCGGGGGAGGGAGGCGGTCCGTGCCGCCGTGTGTGCCCCTGCCTCGGCTGTGGATGGTGTTCCCTGTGGGTGTCTTTTGTTCTGCTTTATTTGGGGTGAAATGTGGGGTTTGCTTGTGGAAGACGGGATTTTCTGTGAGTTCTGGCTTTCTCTGCCGCATGAGGGGAAAGCACTTCCATGGCTCGTGAGAGAGTATTGTTTAAGAAATAATTCCTGTTAGCATTCCAGGTGGGATAACGTCAAAACAAGAAACACTCTGTCCTCCTCTGCCTCTCCCCACTGCCCTGTTCCAAAGTACTTTTTGTTTGGAGCTTATATGGCAATAGATATTTAAGGCAATAGCTGTGGATATGAACTGAATATGTATTGGAGTCAAGCTCCGAATGGATGCATTTCTTAAATCAAAAATCCAAGCGGTACTTTGGGTGTTGGTGGCTCTGAGAGTGTTATTTCACACTTCCTTTCCTTCTTTCTTTTACCTTTTGTTGTAATCACCTGTAACTTCCCTTGCTGGGTATGACCTGGTGATGTTCTCACCCAGGAACATCCTTAGGAGCCAGGGAGGAGCTGGGGCTGTGCCAGGAGGGATTTAGGGTGGATTTTAGGGAAAGGCTCTTCCCCAGAGGTGCTGGCACTGCCCAGGGAATGGGCACGGCCCCGAGGCTGCCAGAGCTCCAGGAGCCTTTGGCCAGCGCTGCCAGGGGTGCCCAGGCTGGGGCTGGGGGGTCTGGGCAGGGCAGGGCTGGCACTGGGGGATCCCTGGGGGTCCCTCCAGCTCAGGGCATTCCGTGCTCCTGTGATAGTTCATACCAGTGAATTGCTACCAGATTCTCCTCTCTCTGTTGGAATTTTCCCCCATGCCCAGCTGCAGCACGGGCACACGGAGCCAGGGTGTGAGCCCGTGGGCTGTGAGCAGGTGTCACAGGGAGAGAAACCAGCTGCACTTTCTGTTCCCTCAGAGCTCAGGGCTCTGAATCCAGCAGGCTCAGACAGCCTGGGCTGTGTGCTCAGCCCTGGGGTGCCCTGCCTGCTCCTGGCAGCCTGGCAGGGGTTGTGTTTCCTGCAGATGAGTTTCTGAACAGTTTCTGCAGTGTCTGAGGCTCAGCCTCAGCAGAGCAGAGTGGGCTGCACCCTGCCCTTGCTGCTTCACACACCACACTCCATTCTTTCAGCTCCTGTGTTCCCCCCAGTGCCTTTCGTTCCACATAAGGTCCTCTGCAGAGTGGCTGTGTTTGCTTGAGGATTTTCCATGATAAAGTAAGAATTTTCCTAGATAAAGTGAGGATTGGGGTCTCAGAGCCATGAGCTGCAGTGCCTGTTCCCTCTCTCGCTGCTGTTTGGTGGCCTTTCCTTAATTCCTCTAATCCTGCAATTAGGATAGATTTGGATTCAGGAAGGAATGTGAATCTAGCAGTGAAATGTTTCTGAATTGTGACGTTGGAGAGCCTTTTATGGCCTGTCTTTGTACTGTAATCAGGGATTGTAATTTTAGCTTTTAGGAGGATAATACCAGGGAAAAGAGGAATAAAGGAAAAAAGTTAAGGAAAATACCAGCAGTGGGTTGAGGAACGGGGAGATCAGTGGGGTGGAAGTTTTCTGTAAGAAACTCTTCCCTGGGAGGGTGGGGCTGCCCCTGGATCCCTGGCAGTGCCCAAGGCCAGGCTGGGCACTGGGGCTGGAGCAGCCTGGCACAGGGGAAGGTGTCCCTGCCATGGCAGGGTGGCACTGGGTGGGCTCTGAGGCCCCTCCCAACCCCAGCCAGCTGGAATTCTGTGATCAGGAATTCCCAGCCACAAACCTTCCCCTGTGCTGTGAGTGGCAGAGCAGGATGAGCCATCAGCAGGTTGGTTTGGGGTGGCTCAGAGCTGTCCTGCTTGGAACCCAAGAGGTGTGAGGGGTTTTGGTTTCTTTTTGCCAAAGGCTGCCTCAGCTGCTGCTGTGAGCTGGCTTTGCTCGTCGCTCTCGTGTTGGACTCAGCTGCTGAACTTGGGATGGCCCCTCCACAGCAACTTGGTTTTGTTTTTACTTGTTGAGCATGAAATTGGGGGGGGTGGTGGACAATCACAAACGGGTGAGAGCTGGTGATGAACGACTCGTGCACAGGAAACCTCAGTGAGAGGTGCTGAAACCTCTGTGGGATCTGCGGCACAGGGAGGGAGCCTCCTTTAAAAGTGCGCTTTGTAGAATTCACAAAGAATGTACTCCATTGCACTGGTTATTTTTGGCTGGCACTGTCTCTGTAGGGTTTTAATTGCAGGTGGAAGGATTTAGGGCAGTATTTGCCAGGCCCCCATCCAACAAACACAAACTGGGAGGTTTGGGAGGGCACCAGTGCAGGTGTCTGCTGCATCCACCTGTCTGGAATGAATCTCTGGAGCTCTGTGTGTGGCAGTGCTCACGTTCCTGACAGAGCAATTCCAGCTCTAGCTGCAGGAAAGCACTAATTACTGATAGTAATTAGAAACTAATCTCTCCTGTGTGAACAGGGAACATTGTCTGTCCCCTCCAGAGGATCAGCTTCTTGACCAGAATAGAACATTTCTATTTAATAGGAATTAAATAATTTTGAGTGGGGAGGAGTGAAGAGAGGTATCCTTGGGCATTCTCAGGAAGAAAGATAATTCTGATTTTGATGCAGAAGGTGCATTTTTGCAGAAAACTTGACTGACATAGTGCATCCATGGTTTGGTTTTCTCTTATCAAACTTGCTTGTGTTGGATATTACATTTTGCTTTTATCATGTGTTGTTTTTAAGGGTAATCAAATGAATTAGTGTCCAAATGGGAATCTTTTCTCTGTGAACTCTGCTTTTCAGCAAGTTGTGTGGTAAAATGTGGGTCTGGAATTGTGAAATAATGACGAGTGTCTGAAACCCCAGTGTCTGCTGTTTCTGTTCAGCAGCAGTTTCCATCCCCTTTCCCTGCATTGTCCCTCATGGCTGTGTGCCCACAGTTGTGAGAGCTGACCTCTCCATCCTGGGAGTGTGTAACAGCAAGGCTTTTTTATGGAATGGCAATCCTGGAAAATCAAGGGCCTGCTGGTTTATTCAATGTTACAGGTAAATATATTGCTACTAATAGTGTGGATTAGCAAATCCTAATGACACTATTAAAACCATTCCACTGCAGACATGTTGTCTCAACAGTTCAGGTTTTCCTTCATGTTTTGGTCCTCCAGATTTCCATGGGGATCTCTCCCTCGGTGTCTTTGCAGGACCCAGCCCTGGGCATGACTGATTGGCTGGAAATGACTGCACAGGGTTTAGCTGTGCATCACCTCAAGGTGCAGGTTCACGTGCTCCACAGAGATGCACAGTTTGTAGGAAATAGTTATTAATACAAAATAATACAAAATACACAGAACAGCTGGGTTCAAACCTGTGATTCCTGAAGGAGCCATGGAGCCACCTGGAATGGCTGGCACCTCTGCAGGACTCAGAATGAACCTCCTCTGGAGCACGTGGGATTCTGTGCTTCCATACAGAACTGGAAATATTTACTGCATTTAAATATTCCTGTGAAATAATCCAGACTAGCAGAGGGCAGGGTTAGGTGGGATCTTGGCAATGAGGAATTGTTCCCTGGCAGGGTGGGCAGGGGCTGGGATGGAATTCCCAGAGCAGCTGGGGCTGCCCCTGGATCCCTGGCAGTGCCCAAGGCCAGGCTGGACACTGGGGCTGGAGCAGCCTGGCACAGGGGAAGGTGTCCCTGCCCTGGCAGGGTGGGGATGAAAGGAGCTTTGAGCTCCCTCCCAGCCCAGCCCAAGCCACCCTGTGTTAAATCACACCTGCTGGGAGTGGCACTCCAGGTTTTCCAGCCTCCCTCTGGGACCCTGCAGATCCCAGAGCTGCTTTGGGGAAAAGAACTTTTAGTCTTTTCTGACAGCACCTCTAGGTCTGTGTTTGAGCCCTCCGAAGCAGTGTAAGGCAGAAATGTTTAAATGTTGCTGGTTTTGTGTTTGCAAAAGAGCCCCCACCCATCTTGGGGGAAGGAGAAGAGGCCTCTCTTGTTTCCAGCCTGATGCTCCTCCTGCCAAGCACACACGGACTTTTTGTTCCTTGCCCTCCCAGCTGAACTGTGGAGATGCAACCTTGGCTGCTGGGCAGGGAATTCAGCTGTGCCTGAAGTGCCTCAGCTAGCTGAGCCTGGGGAAAGGCAGCTGCACATTCAGCTTCCAAAGGTCAGCCTGAGCTTGGGAGGGCTCTCTCCGTGGCAGTCTTATGTTGTGCTACAGTTTAACACCTCTGGGAACTTGCTGCTTGTATCTTGAGTGTTCACAAGGCTGATCTGAACACTGAAGACACTGTCAAGCCAATTTTGTGTTAATCACAAACACAAACCTATGTTAATCATGTCTTTATGGTGATAAAGCCTTTCACTGTAACTGCAAAAATACATTTTTTTCATTTATATTATAATTTCAGATTCCCAGGCACCAGGTTGTGGGCTGGCCTGTGAACTGCAAGGTGCAATATTTAATGGTTTTTAAGTAAGTTTTGCACATGGCCTTCAGGTGTGGAGAGGTTGTGTGGGGATTCCTGTGCTTTTGGTGAGGAGGTGCAGCCAGGAGCTCAGTTACCCAGTGCAAGTTCTTATAACTTCATAAATCTTCAGGGTATTTTGGGGAAGTACAGTTAATTCTTACAGAGAATCATAAAAGCTGACAGCTTGAGAGCTGTGTTTTGTAATAAAATGCCAGTAATCTGGTCATGTACCAAATGGGATGATGTAATCATTGAGTTTCTTGAGCAAAAATCCTGACATTTTCCTTGGAGTCACATGTGAGCCCCAGCTGGATGAACTCAGCTCTCTGAGCTCTCAGACAGACAGGCTCCTGTGTAGGGTTGGTGGCTGGCTGTTTTGCATGGACATTTGGTGTAATTCAATTTTTCAGAGGCAGTTCTCTGCCCTGCACCTTTGCTGCAGCTGCTGCCTGTGCCTGTGGTTGCTTTCCCAGCTCCCTGCCTGCAGCCATCCCCATTTTACCTGTTCTTTTTTGTCCTTTTACCTGTTCTCCCTTTTGTCCTGCATCTGTATTTTTTCATTGTCATGGTCTCATGAATTTCAGCATTATCTGAAGGCTGGCAGGTGTTCTCTCCCTCTTACCCTTTGTATTTTGATGCTCATGGGTTTTATTTTGTTGGGGATTGTAAGGGCCAATCCCAACCAGGAAAAGCTTTGTAACTGGAACTGGGTTGTAGAGAGAGATCTGAAATACTTTAAAAATTTTCTTCCTTGTTAACACCTCTATTCTTCTGTGTGGGCTTGGATTGCAAACAGCAGAATAAGCATCAAAGAGAAGAGGGCAGATTTTTTTGTTGGAATAAAGTAGTGTGGCATGAAGTTCCTGTGGGTGTTCAGGGAAGTACTGCATTTAAAAGTAGACATGTAACAAGGTTTTCCCCTGTTCTTTTCCAATTGCTCCTTATAAATGTTTTGTTTTGTTTTGTTTTTTTTCAGTGTTCTGGTTTATAAAATTTCTATTCAGAGGAAGAGTTCAAAGCATAAAAGTGTTAAAATATATTTTCACATAAGGTCATCTACGCTTAAATTCATGGCAGGACATTGTGGATTTTTGAAATGTCTAAGGACAAAGTTTGGAAACAGCCTTTATCCAGCTTGGGAGCTTCTGCCCGTTCTGCTGTTCTGTTCTTAAACCACACTGATATAATGTGCTTATTAAAGAACAAACAGCAAACACAATGCATGGATTTTATGAAGTGTGACTGCAATCTAGATTTTGTGGATATTTGCTGCTGAGAAATGAGGTTGTTTAAAGGAAATGTTGTCAAGTACTGCTGGCATGGCCAGAGGAGGAAGGCAAATGCAGTTCATCCTTTGGGTGGTGTGGCACTCAGAGCTGTGTGGGCATTGCTGGGCAGCTCCTGCTGGCTGTGCCCAGCAGTCTCTGGCTTCACTGGCATCAGGGAGTCTCAGGGCTGGAAATTCCTGTGTTCCCAGAGCCCTCCACATGGCTTTGGGGGGACTGAACCAGATGGATCCTCCTGTTTGGAGCTTCCTGATCTCTGACCCTGACCTGCTGAGCTGACAGGAAGCTCAGGTGTTACCCATGCTCAGAACAGGCTTCCTTATCACAGCTGTTATCAGTGATCTGAATGGAGCTGGAGCTTGTGCAGCATTTTCACTTCAGCAGCCCCATGCTTTTTTTAGGTTGTTTAGTCATCCTTTTTGCAGAGTCAGAAGTGAAGGATGACCCGTAAATCCCAGAGCTCTGCGCGGTGACTGGAAAGCTCTTGTGGCACAGGAATAGGAAGTGCTCCAGCTGCAGTCTGGCAGGATTGTCTGGCATGGATTGTTTGCTGCTGCTCTTTCAGCTCAGTAGCTAAATCTGAGGGCATTGCTTCGAACTCGTGCTGTCTGCAGATGATGCAAGCTGAACAATTTTGCTTTGTGAGAAAGGAAAAAGCTGCATCCTTTAGAGTCGAGTGCTCTCAATGTTACTCTGAGCTGCTGACAAATGCTATTGTATGGCTCAAAAAAATCACTTTGTCTGTATTAACTACTGGGGATATTTAACCCAAAGAGTTTAGAATTTAAAACCAAACCCCTGAGTGCCTCTCCTGTCCCCCCCAGCTCTCCATGAACATGTGGTGCCCATTCCTGTTCTTCTCTGCTGAGAAAGGATGGCACCCAGGGAGGAGCTGGAGCTGTGCCAGGAGAGATTTAGGGTGGATTTCAGAGAACGGCTCTTCCCCAGAGGTGCTGGCACTGCCCAGGGAATGGGCACGGCCCCGAGGCTGCCAGAGCTCCAGGAGCCTTTGGCCAGCGCTGCCAGGGGTGCCCAGGCTGGGGCTGGGGGCTCTGGGCAGGGCAGGGGTGGCACTGGGGGATCCCTGGGGGTCCCTCCCAGCTCAGGACATTCTGTGACTCTATGATTTTAGGAAATCTGGCAAAGTTTTCTGTTAATCACACTTCTAACTTTAATACAGTCTGTGTACAGCAAAATATGATGTGGGATCTCGGAGCCTTTAAACACCACCAATTCCCAGGACCCCTGGGGCTGGCACAGCCCTGCCAGCCCAGGCAGTGCCAGCTGTGCCCCATGGCCACCTTGTCCCCAGCCCAGAGCACTCAGTGCCACCTGCAGGGATGGGCACTGCAAAGATCCCTGGGCAGCTCTTCCCGATGCTGATGTGTTTGTGTTGTGCTTCCTGACCAAACTGCAGCCAAACTGTTGAAATTTCAGTTTGAGCATTCAGAATTTCTCAGGTGAACTGGTGGGATCTGAGCTGGTTTCACTCTGCTCCTGCTTGTCACTTGTGACAGATTTTGGATTCCTTGCTGAGAGAGGGGGAGAAGGAGGAGAACTGCAGGATTGAAAAGAGTAGGGGTCTGTGGGATTGCTTTTGCCTTGCTGGACTCACTTGGAGGCAGGCTGGCAGAGCTGGGGCCAGGCTGGCAGAGCTGGAGGCAGGCTGGCAGAGCTGCAGCTCTGACCTTTCAGTGCCTTGGCTCGTGCTGGTGCTGGCCTGGCAGAGCTGAGCCAGTTCAGGGATGACGTTACTGGAACCTGAACCTCACAGGCTGCACTCTGTTCAGCTGCTGTCAGTGCTGGGTGGGCTCTGCTGGTGCCCGAGTAATAAACTTTGTGCCCATTGTGTCTTTGGGGGTTGTAAGGGCTTTGGTGGAAGTAAAATGCCAGGAGGATTTTTTCATGGGTGATAAAGTTGCTGCAGTCAGGAATCATGTGAAGCATCAGAAATAATGTTGCATTTTTTCCTGCTCTGCTTCAACCAGGAAAATGTTACTCTGTAGCTCCGAGGAAATCAGGCCATCCTGCTGGAGTTGCTCAGTTCCTCGAGTTTCTAGAATCTGTCATGGTGATGCCAAGTTCCGGCTTTCCCCGGATTACCTTGATGCAATCCTGGATTAAACCATCTGGCATTTCTTAGGGAAAGCAAAGCACAGTCTGGCTGGGGCAGGGCAGCAGCCACACGTGTGCAGGGAGTGTAATCATGCTGAATCTCTTCAATTGTTATGGTAAAATGAGACTTTCTGCTTGGGAAGTTCAAACCAGTGACAGGAATTGAGGCCTCGTCTTTAAAACACCCCCTTCAAAATCCTGCCAGCATTATGAATGAAAAATGCTGACTCAGCCCAGCTTTGTGCACTGAAATGAGACCCAGGGAACTTGAGCACTGAAATTCTGGTGACACTTCACTTCCTTTTGTGGGCAGGTTCATTGTGCTTTGCTGTCCTTTGCCAGCTTCTGAAGGGAGGGGAAAAAAAGAGGAAAAGGGAGAAATAAATAAATACTTATTAAACAAAAGTTCCTTGAATCCTCCCCAGAGACCCTTATGTGCAGTTCCTCCCCATCTGAGACAGCTTTTACCTGGAGAGGCTTGGAAAGGCAGTAAATACAAGGGCAGAAGGCTGCAGGTGACCTGGATACAGCAGGATGCAGCTTCCCAGGCTGGCTTTGCTCTGATGAACGAGTTTAATGTGGCACCAGCAGTGTCTGGTTCTGTACCAGCCATGGACAAGGGGCTGCCCTGGCTTTTCTGGCAGCCCTGAATGGGTTGGGAGGGACCTCAAAGCCACCCAGTGCCACCCTGCCATGGCAGGGACACCTCCCACTGTGCCAGGCTGCTCCAGCCCCAGTGTCCAGCCTGGCCTTGGGCACTGCCAGGGATCCAGGGGCAGCCCCAGCTGCTCTGGGCACCCTGTGCCACTTCTCCAGGACTTCTGGATCCCACGAGGAGCCAGGCTCTGGATTTGGGATGGGGAGCCTGGAAAGCACCAGGTGAGCAGAGCTAACCAAAGGGGGACATGGAATCCATCTCAGCTGAGGCACTTCTCACTCCCTGCAGGGCACAGAGTGACAGGACAAAGGGGAATGGCTTTGGAGGAAGGAGGGCAGGGCTGGATGGGATCCTGGCAATGAGGAATTGTTCCCTGGCAGGGTGGGCAGGGCTGGGATGGAATTGCCAGAGCAGCTGGGGCTGCCCCTGGATCCCTGGCAGTGCCCAAGGCCAGGCTGGGCACTGGGGCTGGAGCAGCCTGGCACAGTGGATGAGCTTTAAGGTCCCTCCCAACCCAAAGCATCCTGTGATTTCAAACATTTACCTGTTGAGTTCTGTTGTTATCCCTGTATATACATTATTATGAAACCAGGTGAACACATTCTACCAATAATTCCATCTTGCATTAGCTTGGCTTTGTCTCTCATTAAAGATTAAAAGCTTTATTCTGTGAAGATTTAAATAGAAACAAAGCCTGGTTGTGATAGAAGGAAGGAGAGCTGTTACCTAGTTAGGTGGTTTCCACCTTTCTTTTGATTTGTAGACTTCTAAAATAAACATCTGAGGATGTGCACTTGGGCTGATGATGTACATGAACCCAATATTAGACTTGATTTTCCTTATTTTTACAAGTTACATGGAGGTTTGCTATTTTGTGTTTGAGTTAGGGGAGAGCACACACACAAATTCTCGGGGTGTCTTGTTTGAGAAAAATGCTTAAATTGAGGTGTTTGTTGGCCTGCAGGAGGGGCTTGGGTCTTTTTATGGCTCTACAGGAAACCTAGAGCAGGAGTGGCTCCATCTAAACATGGTGAGAGCCAGTTCACTGCATTGTTCTGGGAATTTACAGGACCCAGATTAGAGACAGAGGATCCCCAAAATCCCTGGGGCTGGCACAGCCCTGCCAGCCCAGGCAGTGCCAGCTGTGCCCCATGGCCACCTTGTCCCCAGCCCAGAGCACTCAGTGCCACCTGCAGGGGACACCTGCAGGGATGGGCACTGCCAAGCTCCCTGGGCAGCCCCTGCCAAGGCCTGAGCACCCTTTCCATGGGCAAATTCCTGCTGCTGGCCCAGCTGAGCCTGCCCTGGCCCAGCCTGAGGCCGTTCCCTCTGCTCCTGTCCCTGTTCCCTGGAGCAGAGCCCGACCCCCCCGGCTGTCCCCTCCTGCCAGGGACTTGTGCAGAGCCACAAGGGCCCCTGAGCCTCCTTTGCTCCAGCCTCAGCCCCTTCCCAGCTCCTCAGCAATTCTCCAGCCCCTTCCCAGCTCCTCAGCAATTCTCCAGCCCCTTCCCAGCTCCTCAGCAATTCTCCAGCCCCTTCCCAGCTCCATTCCCTGCCCTGGACTCCTCCAGCCCCTCCAGGTTCTCCCTTGCTGTGATTCATGTGCAGGTGCCACTGTAGAGTTGGTGTGTTATGTAACTGCTCACGTCCCCAGAAGATTCCCTGATAAACTCTTCCAAGGGACATGGAATTATTAGTAAAGTTGGCCTGTTGGTGGGAGGAGTGTAACCAGTGTGGAAAGGTCTCATGGAAATGCTGCTCCAGAGGAGAGGCTGCTGGAGTCATGTCCTGGCAGATTAACAAAAGCTGCACACCTGGGTGTCTGTTTATCTGCTCCTGTTATCAGATTTGTTTTAAACTGCCTGAGTTCTGTACAGAACTCAGATTTACACTGTGTTTTGGATCACAGCAGTGAACAGAGTTTTCTCCTCCCACTAGGAATAGGCTAAATTGGTTGGGAAGGTATTTGGCATTTGTATCCAATTTGTTCTGTTTGAAAAATATCTCCACAGCTGGTTGCTATAGAACCATTGTATTCCTTCCAGATTCACTGGTTAGTGTTGGATACAGTGGGGAACTTATTGGCAAGGTAACTCAAAAAATGTGTGAAGATCTTTGTCCCTGGGGACAGTGCTGGCTTGGTGCCTCCTTGCAGGACTCCTTTATTCCTGGCTTTCAATGGCTGGCAGGAGCAGGGCTGGTGGACCTCTGACCTCTGGCACTGTGGCTCTAGTTACTCATATTTTTGGCCAGGCTGTTACATTTTAATGTTATGGCTCTTTTTTTTCCCCCTTAGATCTCTGTGTATCTGTTCAGTCTGTCCAGACTAGGGAGAAACATTTAAAAAATGAGATTTGTGTGAGTTTGTTATGGGTCTAAACACTGAACTTTGCATTGAAACCAAATTAAATCTCACTTGCAACTGTGAGATCCTGCTTGGAACATCCATGGTTCCCCCTCAGGCTTTTTGGTTTTTTTATGTGTGGGTTTGTTTGTTTTTTTTTTATAATGCTTAATTCACATGTGATTTCTGTGTGCTACTGGGCCTTGGTACTCTGCAACTGCTGTTTTCCAAAGCAGATCAATTCTTCTGTCACACAGAGTGTTTTCCAGGGTTCCACTCAATTCCCATGTGCAGTCCCCTGGAATATCAAATCTAAAAGTTTTATCTGTCTAATCACAGCTTTTCCAGTATTTAGGGAAACCAGCCTGAAACACAGGATGTGGGCAGGGTGCTTCATGCCCTTCATCCTGTATCCCTGCAGGATTTCTGAGGAATGTTCTCTCCAGGCTTTGGGGGAAGCCACGTGTGGTGTTTGCCTGTTCAGGCAGGTGTGTTTGGAAGTCTCTTAATATTCTGCATGTTTTATTTAGAAGTGGTCTAACAGCTTCCTGAACTGCCAGCAATGAAATGAATTTCAAAGAAAGACTCACAGAAAACTCTTCAAATTCTGATGTAGGTGAGCAAAACATGAAACTTAGTCCTGTGATTTGGGCTGCTGGCACAGGGTGCCCAGAGCAGCTGGGGCTGCCCCTGGATCCCTGGCAGTGCCCAAGGCCAGGTTGGACACTGGGGCTGGAGCAGCCTGGCACAGGGGAAGGTGTCCCTGCCATGGCAGGGTGGGCTGGGATGAGCTTTAGGGTCCCTCCCTTGAATCCTTTTGGGATTCTGGGATTTCTGGCCTCAGCTCTGCCATGCCTGTCTGTGTTTCAGGAAGTTTTGCCTCCTTTGCCATGGGGGTTGTCAGGAGTCTCCCCAGAGTTCCCTGACAGGTTTCAGTGCATGTTGTCCCCAGGTGTTGCATTTCCTCTCAGCCTGCAGGATTTGCTCTGTTGCCCAGGTTCTTTGCCTCATTCCAACCTGATTCTCCCAGCTGGTGCCTCCAGTTGCTGGAGGATTTTATCAGTGCTCTGACCCTGTCCTGGCTGCTGGCAGCCAGGATTTGGGAGGCCCCTGCAAGCCCTCATGTGGGGCTCTTAAACAGAAACCTTTCAGAAGGCTGAGGGAATGATCTCAGGATTGGAAGATGCTGATTTTTCTGCTGGGCTCAATTCAAAATTCTTTCTCCCTTGTTCATGTCCTGAAGGAGCAAGAGTTGGGTTTTTTTCCTCCTTTCTTCCTGCTCCTCGAGCATTCCAATTCCCAGCTGTCCAAGCAGTGATTAAAAGGGGCAAAGACAAACATTTACCCCAATACTTGTGCTATTCCTTCCTTTGTCCTCATTTCATTGAAATAATTAGTGGGATTCTTCAGGGCTGGAAGCCATGAGCTGTTGCCATATAGAGCTCCTGTAGCTTGCAAGTTGTCATGGATAATGTTTGCTGGGGAACTGCAAATAAAAGGGGAAAGGAACAGAAGTGTGAGTAAATGGCCTTTTCAGTGTAGAGTGTGAGGGCATCTCTTGCTGGGGGCTTTAATTGAGGATTATTTGCTGCTGCTGTTTGCTCCTTTAAACATATGAAGTGGCATTTTTTTTACTGGATTTTTTTTTCTTGCGTAATTTGGGGTTTCCTGCCTGAAAGTTGCACCAGTCCAGCTGAACATTTGGAGGAGTGCTGAGTGCTTGGGCTCTCAAACTGTCAGCAGCAGCATTTAATCAGATGAGAACTGAGCCATGTTCATGTAGTTTTATCTCTACAGGTACTTAATTATTCATTTCTGTGAGAAAGCAAAGTGGATTTGATGTAATAAGTGCTCCATGGGGCCTGCTCTGTCTGGTCACAGTTGGGGACTGAAAATGTCACCTGGAGAATGCTCTGGATCATCCTTGGAAAGCTCAGTGCCTCTGGTGGTTCTGCATTAGGAAAAAATCAAGTGCTGCACTTGGATTTGGGCAACCCAGAATCAATCCAGGCTGGGATGAGCAGATGGAGCAGCCCTGGGAGAGCTGGACCTGCCCCAGCCCAGAGCCCCCAGCTGGGATCAGGAGAGGGATTGGGATTGTGTCCCTGTGTCCCCTCAGGTGAGAGCCCACCTGAGAGCTGCCCCAGCCCTGGCCCAGCCCAGGAGGAGCTGGAGCTGCTGCAGAGAGCCCAGAGGAGGCTCCAGGATGAGCAGAGGGATGGAGCAGCTCTGCTGGCAGCAAAGGCTGGCACAGCTGGCATTGTTCACCTGCACAGGAGAAGCTTTGGGCTGAGCTCAGGGTGGCCTTGCAGGGCCTGCAGGAGCCCCAGGAAAGCTGGAGAGAGACAATTTCCAGGGCACGCAGGGACAGCACCCAGGGAATGGCTTCCCACTGAAAAATTACAGGTTTAGATCAGATATTGGGAACAATTTCCTCCCTGTGAGGGTGGGCAGGGGCTGGGATGGAATTGCCAGAGCAGCTGGGGCTGCCCCTGGATCCCTGGCAGTGCCCAAGGCCAGGCTGGGCACTGGGGCTGGAGCAGCCTGGCACAGGGGAAGGTGTCCCGCCATGGCAGGGGATGAGTTAAGGTCCTTTCCAAACCATTCTCTGGTTCTGTGTGTTCATTTTCCTGGTGTCAGTGGTGGGTGAGTGTTATTACCCTTTCCTTTCCCCAAAGGGGGACAAGTTGATTTTGAGGCAGAAATTCAGGTTCCGTCCTCTGCAAGCAGCCAGCTCTTCACCCCAGTGAGTTCATTTTGGGTTTTCTCTTCTCTTCAAGCACCAGTAAACATCTGTGGTACTTTTCAGGAGAATTGGCAGCTTCACTGTTGGTTTTGAGAAAGGCTTTTTTGACTGATGGAGGTTTGATTGTAAGTGCTTCAGTATGGGGTGGTTTTGAATAATTGAAATATTGACAACTTAATTTTTCCTGTAAAATATCTTTAGGTTACACTTCTGCAGCCAAGTGACTGCCATAAACTCTTGCTTGCTGTTTCAGAAGGTAATGATTGATGAAGTTGTGCATTCATCATTAGAATGCCAGTTTTCATTTTGAGCTCTCAGCTCAGAAGGTGAATAACCAGCGCTGTATTTTTAGTGTGCAGAGGTTATTTTGGAGATGTTGGCAGTTGCCAGCTCGTGGAGAATGCTGTGCTGGAGCCAGGAGCTGAGCAGTTCCTGCTGACTGCAGTGCCAGCTGGGAGAGCCTCTGCTGGGGACATGGTGTGGTGCTGCAGCAAGTGGCCCTCGAGCCATCTCCTGTTGGAGGCACAAGGCAGATTGCCCCTATTTTTAACGAGCCAGATGGAGAAATACAGGAATCCTGATCCACAGTCAGGAGTGACAGCAGCTTCTGAAGTCACCTGGATGAATTGGGATTGTCTGGTTTAATCAGCTCCTGCAAATATGAGCTATCAATTGTGCCACTTGCTCCTCCTGTGTATAAATTGTACAAACCTTTCCTATCTGTCATTGCCAGGCACTGATCTCTGCTCCCTGGGAGCAGGGACAGGACCTGAGGGAGCAGCTCAAGCTGTCTCAGGGAGGTCTGGGCTCAGGATCAGGAAAAGGTTCTCTGAAAGCTGCTGTCAAGGCAAGCCAGACCCTAAAGGAAACTTCTGTCTTCAGATCACTGTTCTGTGGTGGGTGTAGCACCTTCTTCTGAGCAGGTTTGATCTCTGCCCAGAGGTGTGAACCTCAGTCTTTGGGAGGTTTGACTGGAGTGCTGTAAGATCTGTGGGAGCTGGAGGGAGGAAAGGGATGAGTTGTGTTTATAGCATGGAGTTTCTGTATCCTGCCCTTCCTGCTCTTCATCATTCCTTGGCTCTCCTCTCCCTGACCTCTCTTCACTGTGTTTCATCTCTTCACTTACCTTGTTTCTCTCCCTGCCTTTGCTGAGGAAACATCCTGGCTTGGATCAGTCCCAGAAGCAGGGCAAGGATTGTCCCCTGTGCTGGCCCTAAGAAACCCTTCAAGGGCTGTGTCCAGTTCTGCTCCTGCAGGAGAGACCTGGAGCGTGTCCAGGGCAGGGAATGGAGCTGGGAAGGGGCTGGAGAATTGCTGAGGAGCTGGGAAGGGGCTGGAGAATTGCTGAGGAGCTGGGAAGGGGCTGAGGCTGGAGCAAAGGAGGCTCAGGGGCCCTTGTGGCTCTGCACAAGTCCCTGGCAGGAGGGGACAGCCGGGGGGGTCGGGCTCTGCTCCAGGGAACAGGGACAGGAGCAGAGGGAACGGCCTCAGGCTGGGCCAGGGCAGGCTCAGCTGGGCCAGCAGCAGGAATTTGCCCATGGAAAGGGTGCTCAGGCCTTGGCAGGGGCTGCCCAGGGAGCTTGGCAGTGCCCATCCCTGCAGGTGTCCCCTGCAGGTGGCACTGAGTGCTCTGGGCTGGGGACAAGGTGGCCATGGGGCACAGCTGGCACTGCCTGGGTTGGCAGGGCTGTGCCAGCCCCAGGGATTTGGGGATTCTCTCTTGGGGGTGCAGAGTTCAGGGTGGCTCTGTAGGAACCAACCTGCTGCCAGCACACAGTGCCAGTGGGCAGGGATCAGGCTGTGACATCCCAGGAGAACAATTTGTGGGTGTACTTGGGCACTGATTATCAGTCAGCATGGTAAAAACTTGCAAATATGGGGGTTTTAAGGAGGAGGTTTGTTTTCACAGCTGCCTTGGCTTTCTTCTTGAATCAAACTTGAAAGGTTTTTTAGATCTATTATGTTGGGAAATCAGCATCATGTTACAGTTTTTGCAATTGGATTTTTTTTCCCAGTGCAAGGCTGCCCCACAACCTTGTAGCAAATTTTCCTGATTACAGGGAACTGCAAACCAGTCGAGTTTGAAGTACCCACAGGGGAGAAATTTGTGAGCTACAGTAAACAAACCTCCCCATGCCACAGATTTGTGACTTACAGTAAATAAACCATTAGCACTAACAACAGCCTTAATGTTCTTATCCTCTTGCAGGAAAGGAATTTTTATCCTGGAAAGACATCTTAAAGCATTTCAGGACAGGAAAATTACTCTTTGCAGTGTTATTAACTGTCCAGACTTCCTGGCTCATTTAGGGAAGGACCATAACAAAGTTTTCCAGAGCTAACATGGAAAATGCCTGTGCACATGGTGCTTCTCCCCAGGCTGCATCCTTCAGAGCAGCTCCACGTACTTATGTAGTGAGGATGAGCATCTCTTCCCTAACTGTTTGATATGTGTTCAGGTTTTTTTTTTCTTAAAAAGACCCTGTCTTCCATATCTAGATTTTTCCTTGGAGTTGTTGGCTTTGTGTTCATATCCTTGTTCTCTCCTGCATGGCCTGAAATGATTCCCAGCCCTTGGCAGAAATGCAGAGTAGCTGGAACTTGGGGTCACTTGGAGCCATCCTCAGTGGTTCAGTTTCAGCTGGAGCTGAAATCTGGCTCTTCTCCCAACAAACTCTTGCCTTGACCTGTTTTTGTGTTGAGACAAACCTGAACCTCACTCTCTGCTTGCTTTGGGGAAATCTTGTTCCATAAATCCTCACCAAGTCCAGTGAAAAACATGGAAAGTCTTCCCTTGTTTTGTGTCTGTTTTGCTCATTTCTTTGCAGTGTCTGAACTTGTCATTACCACTGGCAGTGCATCCAGCAGGATTATTCCTGGCCTTGAATCTCAACATTAGAAGAGATCAGGGTTGGATGGGGTACTGGGAGAAATCCTTCCCTGGCAGGGTGGGCAGGGCTGGCACAGCTGGGGCTGCCCCTGGATCCCTGGCAGTGCCCAAGGCCAGGCTGGGCACTGGGGCTGGAGCAGCCTGGCACAGGGGAAGGTGTCCCTGCCCAGGTACAATGGGATGAGCTTTAGGATCCCTCCCAACCCAAAACATTCAGTGATTCCTTGACCCCACCATGGGGTGAAATTTTTCCAGTTGTTTTTGAGATGCAGGAGCCTGGTTTATGTGGAACTCCTGGGTTACAGTTGTGACCTGGAAAGAAAGTTTGGCACATGCCCTTACACAACATTTTGTGCCATTCCAATGTCCTTACAGACAGTTAATAATTTAATCTAGAATTATGATTTTTAAGTAGGATTGTGCCTTTTAAAACATATGTGTATATGTTCTGTGTGTATTTACAGTTTGTGTTTTACCTTGCAGACTGTTGGTTCTCTCCCTTACCCCATTGCATGCATCACTTGCCTGGTTTTGTGGTCACACCTGGGATGGTTTTGCTCCTGTGTGAAAACTGGTTCTGAGCATTTTGAAGGGAATTGATCTCATGGAACCAGGAAACCCTTGCTTTGGGATCGTCCCTGTCTCATGCAGTGAAACCCTTTTTGCTTCATTTCCTTAGAGAGGGCTTAAGGATATTTTAAATAGAAGGCAGGAGCTCTAGCAGTGGAACTTTACCATGTTTAATTCCTTGTTTAGGCTTGCACTGAGAATGTGAGAGTCCCTGGTGCCTGCTCAGCCCCCTTTGCAATGCAAGGAAATCCCTTGATTTTACAAATGCCCAATTTGTGGGTGTACTTCTTTTTTTGTGCCATTCCAATGTACTTACAGACAATTAATAATTTATTTAATCTAGAAATAGGGTTTTTGAGTTGGATTGTACCTTTTAAAATGTCTGCAATGCAAGGAAATCCCTTGATTTTACATATGCCCAAGGAATTTGTAAAATTCTGTCCTGTCCCAGGAAGTTTCTCTGTCTGTTTCTCCAACATTTGCATTTCTTCCCTCTAAAGCTGCTGTTTCTTGTCTGCTGGACCCTTTCTCTTCTTGGCCTCCTGTGATCAACCAGTGCTGGAGCAGCAGGGCTAAGTGTGACCAGAAGGAGGGTGAATGACAGAAAACCTGCTTTAAATACCTCAATTAAATTCTCTTTGTGCATTTGAAGAGCTCCTCGTGTCCTGCAGGAGTTGAGAAGATAGAGAATGGAAGAAATTCAGAGCCCAGTGTCCTTGGGTGGGAGAGAGGAGCTGCCTCAGGCAGTGGTGCTGTGGGCTGACCCAGCTGCTGAGATGCTGATAAGGCCTAGTAGATGCTGAATAATTCTATTAAATGACTGCTTGGAAAATCTGCTTCCCAGATCTGCACCAGCAGAGCCCTGCACTTATGTAACTGGGAGAGTTCAGGAGAGCAGCTGCTTGCAGGGGACAGTGACCTCCCTGAGTCCTTCAGGGGACAGAGCCTTTGCTTTCAGCACCAGCTGGAGCCTCTCCCTGCCCTGCCAGACCTTTTATCTGCTGGCTGTGCCTCGGAGCAGGGGACAGGGAATGGACTGCACATCCTGAACTGCCTGACTCAACCCTTGTGCTGACTCAGGGCTTCTCCTTCCTTCCTACCCTTCCCCCAGCAGAGCTGTTGCTTGGTGGCAGAGATGGGGAAGGTGAAGTGAAACAACTCAAGAATAGCTGATTTTCTTTTTTTTTTTCCATTGTCCCCATTTCAAAGGATCAGCTCTAAAGTTGAGACAAGCACGTGGATTTTCACAGCATAGCTACGTGGGATTAGGTCAGGCCTACAGTGATTAAATCTTGGGCTGGAAGGCACCACTGCTGTCCAAGCCAGACTTACCAGCTCTAAACTATTCCTTTGGCTGCCCTAATTCCTTTAAAAACATCGAGCTGGACTGACACATGAGAGTTCCTGCAGAGCTGTGTCATGGGCATCTGTAAGAAAGGGAGGGAGGAAGTTTATCAGCCACTTCCCAGAGGATTTCCATGGTCTTCTTGACTTGGATGTGCTGCAGCAGTGTCCCCCTTGCTGCAGGAGGTGGCCCAAGGTGGGTGGAGTAGGTGTGAGAGTTGATGCAGGAATAAGGAGAGGGATAATCTGCAAAAAGCTATGTGATTATTTACTCTCTGACCCAGTTAGGGAGGTTCTTGCAGAGGCAGTAACTGAAGGAACAAGGTTCTTTGTGGTGAGGCTGGAGAGATCAGAATGTGGTGAGGGGAAAATGCCCACAGAAGGGATCCAGCTTTCAGAGCTGGAGTTCAGGAGTTAAGGGTGGCCAGGTTAAAGGTGTGGTGTGACTCTCAGACTCCTCTTAGAATAATGGACTCCCATAAAACTAGGATAAAGCTGGCACTGAGGAGTTGCAGAGCACTCAGCCGAGGCTGGACTCAAGGCTTTGGCCACTCTCTTTTGTTCCAAGAACCTCCTGAGTGCCATTGCTTAGGGGTCCTGGAGCCATGGCCACAGCTGGATGAGCAGCTTGGGAATAAAGCATGACTGTCTTCAGTTTATGGGATGGAAATTCCAGAACCCATCTGCTTCACCTGCTCCTCTTGGTGTCCATGGAGTCACCTGCTGGGTGAGCTTGGGAGGGAGCACAGAGGGTCCCTGGTGCCACCTCCCTGCTCCAGCAGGGCCATCCCAGAGCCAGGGCACAGGGCTGGCTCCAGGAGGCTCTGCAATGTCCCAGGGAGGAGCCTGCAGCCCCTGGGTGGGCTCTGCTCCAGCTCGGCCCCTGCCCAGGGCAGAAGTTGTGCCTCCTGGGAGGGGAATTGCTGGGCTCAGGCCCTGCCCGTGGCTCTGGGGCCATTGCTGGGCCTGGGGCAGAGCCTGGGCCTGCTCTGACCTCTGCACAGGGACAGACACAGGGACAGACACAGGGACACTAGGGACAGACACAGGGACAGACAGGGCTGGGGCTCCTCTCCAGGCTGAGCATCCCCAGCTCCCCCAGCCCCTCCTGGGCACAGGGAGGCTCCAGGCCCTTGCTCAGCTCTGCTGGATCTGCTCTGGGAGCTCCAGGTCTGGCAGACAAAACAGACTGGGAGATCCAAGGACACACAGCCCTCACATCCAGCAGGGCATCCTGCACTTTCTTGTGCTCCTTTTCAGATCATTGTTGAAGTTAGTGTCAGGCTGCCATTAAGGGTGTTGTAGGTGTGCAGGTATTCCCAACTTCCTAATTCTTGTCTTGCAGATTTTTGGGTTCAGGGCTTGTTTTGAAGGAGGAGGAGTCAGAAATTGCCCACTGCCATTGTGTTAATGGGGGTTTTTAACACACTCCCCCAAACCAGCAAAATGAGGTCACTGCTGCACCTGTGTGAGTAAAGACAACTTTTAAAAAAAAACAATAAATTGTAGAACTAAGAAACTCCTGGAATTCCTGCTTTACAAGGTCTGGTGGTTCTGAATGAAGCCAACAGCTATTAAACTGAAAATAAAACAAGATACTTATTTCTTATTAAGGGGTTTAGAAATGGCTTTTCATTGTGTGAAATCTTTTAAAAGGAGAGTCACCTCTTGAGAAGGGTGCTGCAATCCAGTCACAGTTCACTGGGGACTGGAATTACTGGAGGAGCCCAGCAGCTCCCTCTGTGTGAGAGATCCTGGGATCCCTGGTGCTGGCACAGCCCTGCCAGCCCAGGCAGTGCCAGCTGTGCCCCACGGCCACCTTGTCCCCAGCCCAGAGCACTCAGTGCCACCTGCAGGGGACACCTGCAGGGATGGGCACTGCCAAGCTCCCTGGGCAGCCCCTGCCGAGGCCTGAGCACCCTTTCCATGGGCAAATTCCTGCTGCTGGCCCAGCTGAGCCTGCCCTGGCCCAGCCTGAGGCCGTTCCCTCTGCTCCTGTCCCCTCTGGCTGTCCCTCCTGTGTGGCAGATGATCCTTAAGGTCCCTCCCTACCCAACCCATTCCATGATTCTGGGATGCAGAGGTGACTTCTCAGCAGTTTGATCATTGCCACAGCTGTTAAAAACCCCTGCAGTGGGGAGGTGCTTTGTTAATCTCTTCTGGGTGCAAAATAGAAGAAATGGCAGGACTTGACATTTGGGAAGGTTTTTACTTTATCAGTCACTGCTGTAAGGAACAGAAACCCGGGAAAGTTTTGCAAAGAGTGACTGAGTTAAAATCTGATCCCCAAAGAGCAAGGATCAGAATTCCTGAATGTCCCAAAATGCTTTTGTTTCCAACATTGATCCAAACTTACCAGGCTTTGCTAAAACTCTCTGAGTCCCTTGACTGCTCCTGGTTTGGAGGCTTTCCCATGGAACATCTGCAAACTCCAACCCTGCAGTCAGCCTGGGACACTCATCTGATGTCCTGCTTGGGGGGATTTTGTTGTCACTTGGAATTCCTGGAGGATGTTGGGCCTTTATCTGGTTGGGTTTGTCTCTTTTTTTTTCCTGTGGGAGGAGGGAGGTGACTGATAAGTGGCCTCAGGAATTAATTCTGGCATTCAGATCAAGAATTATCTCCTGAGGAATTGTTTGGGAATAGAAATGCTGGGTTGCATTTTAGGGAAAACAAAACCAGGATCTTTCTAGTGTTAAATGTGTCTGTATAAAGACACAGCCCTGAAATAGCTCAATTATTCTTAATTTATACCTCCTGTGGCTTTATTGCAGTGTTCTCTGTAAACATGGCCTCAGCAGAGCACAGATAACTTTAAATAGAAACTCTAATAAAGTTCTGAGCCGTATTTTTAAATACTTAATACACTGTGAAAGGAATTCTCATATTTGTCTGACTCCTATGAATAAATGTTTTTACTGGAGTTATTTTCAACCTGCTCATTTTTTTCGAGGTAAAATCTTGAAACATCAGTACTTAAATTTAGATATGGTCTGTGATTGTATATATGTGGAGTTGTTCTGAACATAGTTGTTCTCTATGTGGTTCAGTTTTACCTTTAGGTGAACAACTTCTGGAGTTATGGTTAGGTTATATCTATTATATAATAATACTAATAGTAATACTAATAATGCTAATAATATGAATAAATTATATATATATAATGTAACCTGTATAGTTTATATATAAACACTGCTTGTGTATAGAGAATTGGTTTATGAGCAGAAACAGCTTGCAGTGAGGATGAAGAATTTCAGTGTTTCTGAGTTAGCTGCAGCAGTGTGAGGTGGAAGAGAGCCCTGAGAGCTGAGCTGCCTGGGCAGGGCCTCGTCTCCCTCACTCACAGCTGGGCTAAGCAAATGTTTCTCATTAGTGCCTACAAAGATAATTGTACAGGTGGTAAAGTTCCAGCTGTACCTCATGTAAAACTGCTGCTGGGTGCCTCCTTGCTGGTGTTTGCTGTTCACTTTCCACCCCTGGGCCAGGGCACGTGTCACCATGCCCAGGTGAGGCACAGGGAAAGGCTCCTGTGCTCTGAGCTCCAGGGGAAGCCGTGGGTGGGGAGGTTGTGGGGCTTCCTCTGGTGGAAAAGACAAGGAAAGGGCTGGAACTGGATGGGCTTTAAGGTCCCTCCCAACCCAAACCATCCTGTGGTTCTGTGGTTGCACTCCCAGACTGTTTGGGCTTTGCAGAAAGCCCCAGAAGCCAGGAGATGTTCAGTGCCACTGGAACAGTTTTGACAAGGAGGGGCATTTCTGCCAGCCCAGAGCAGCCCAGGCCAATGACCCCAGGCAGGGGGAATCACAGAGAGCAGCTGTGCAATGGTCCTGTGGCCATTTCACATTATTGATCTCCTGCAGTGTCATTGATCTGTCACTGGGAACACCAACAAGCTCCAGTGCCCCACAGACCTGCCAGGAGGGGACAGCCAGGGGGACAGCAGCTCTGCTGCCAGGGAACAGGGACAGGAGCAGAGGGAACGGCCTCAGGCTGGGCCAGGGCAGGCTCAGCTGGGCCAGCAGCAGGAATTTGCCCATGGAAAGGGTGCTCAGGCCTTGGCAGGGGCTGCCCAGGGAGCTTGGCAGTGCCCATCCCTGCAGGTGTCCCCTGCAGGTGGCACTGAGTGCTCTGGGCTGGGGACAAGGTGGCCATGGGGCACAGCTGGCACTGCCTGGGCTGGCAGGGCTGTGCCAGCCCCAGGGATCCTCTTGCCTTGGTGGGCAGAGGAGCTGTGGGGTGGCTGCTGCTGGCACCACACTGGGAATTGAAAGCTGCAATATTTGCCTTTTGTGGAGGGTTGGGAAGTACAGAGCTCATGGCTAACCCCAGTGGTCAGTGGTTTGCACCCTGTGGATCTCTGCTGTTCAGGGAAGAAGGACTTTATGTAGGAAGGAGGTGTTTCATGTTGGAAGGAGGTGTTTCATGTTGGATTGGTTTGGCAAATCCCAGTGCAGCACTGCCTTAAGCTCTTTTTTGTCAGACAAAGGTGAGTAGCTCAAAGTTCCTTGTTGTGTTCTCTAAAGAAGGATAAAGTCTGAGCTGCATCTCCTGCCTCCTGTGCAGAAGACACCTTTGAGGCACTGCTGGTCCTGCTCCGTTGCTGCTGTGGTTGTGCTGCTGTGGGAGCTCTGGGCTGCCTTCCCCAGTGTGCAATCCACTGATGGTGCCCTGGTGCTTCCCCTGCTCGTCTCCCCTTCTTCCTGTTTGAATCATTCCTGAACTCATTGGTCAGCAGCAGTTGAATTTATCAGAGTTCAAAAAACTGCTGAGGTATCCATGTTTATACAGATCTCAGTGGTTGGAGTGAATCACAGCTTTCCTGAAGGGAAGGGGTGGCACAGAGCTCAGCTTACCCAGCCTGCATTTCTGGCAGCTCTCTGGGCGTTTGGTTCCTTCATGATTTTTGTTTTATCCCACTGTGGGTTCTTTCTTGGGGATGCTGGGAGACACAAGGAAGGCAGAGGAGTGGAGTGAGTGCTGCTGTGCAACTGGTAGAGACTGGAGAATGTGGAAGGCACATCTAAACAGCTGGTTACTGTTTCAAAATAAGCTTGGAAATCAAGATGTCAGTTCTGGGCCCTCAGTGCAATAGAGACCTTGAGGAGTTGAAGCGTGTCCAGGGCAGGGAATGGAGCTGGGAAGGGGCTGGAGAATTGCTGAGGAGCTGGGAAGGGGCTGGAGAATTGCTGAGGAGCTGGGAAGGGGCTGGAGGATTCCTGAGGAGCTGGGAAGGGGCTGGAGAATTGCTGAGGAGCTGGGAAGGGGCTGGAGAATTGCTGAGGAGCTGGGAAGGGGCTGGAGAATTGCTGAGGAGCTGGGAAGGGGCTGGAGAATTGCTGAGGAGCTGGGAAGGGGCTGGAGAATTGCTGAGGAGCTGGGAAGGGGCTGGAGAATTGCTGAGGAGCTGGGAAGGGGCTGAGGCTGGAGCAAAGGAGGCTCAGGGGGCCCTTGTGGCTCTGCACAAGTCCCTGGCAGGAGGGGACAGCCGGGGGGGTCGGGCTCTGCTCCAGGGAACAGGGACAGGAGCAGAGGGAACGGCCTCAGGCTGGGCCAGGGCAGGCTCAGCTGGGCCAGCAGCAGGAGTTTGCCCATGGAAAGGGTGCTCAGGCCTTGGCAGCGGCTGCCCAGGGAGCTTGGCAGTGCCCATCCCTGCAGGTGTCCCCTGCAGGTGGCACTGAGTGCTCTGGGCTGGGGACAAGGTGGCCGTGGGGCACAGCTGGCACTGCCTGGGCTGGCAGGGCTGTGCCAGCCCCAGGGATCCTGTGCTAATTTATTTCATTTACAATACTTCACATATGTATGATATTTTATAATAGAACAACTGTGCCAGATGTTTTTGGGAGTAAATAATACCTGTTCTCCATCCCTGAGCTCTTCAATCCCAAAAACAGAATCACAGAGAAACTTGGGTCAGGATGGACCTCAGAAAACCATCTGGTCCAGCCTGTGGGAGAGAGGTTTGGGGGCCCTGGTGTCACCCCAGTCATGCACAGTGAAACCTGTGCTTGTGGAGCTCAGGTGATTCCTCAGCAATGAACAGCAAATATTCCAGTAGGGGAGAGATTTGTCTTTCCCTCCTGTTTTTTTTTTTTTTTTTTTTCTTGCTTTCTTCTTTTTTTTTTCTTTTTTTTTTCCTTTTCTTTTTTTTTTTTTTTTTTTCCTTCTGGAAGTTCTTTGGAATAGTTTCTGCTTTCCTTGGCATCCAGCACGGGGCTGGTGTTCAGACTCCACTCTCCCTCTCCTCTTCCCCCTGTGTTCAAGGTAAAGGGGAGTCAGTTCCTTTGGAATCCTGAAGGGCTGAGCTGTAAATGCTCTGCTGCTTCCCCTTGTGCTGAAAAGGAGCAGATAATGTTGAAACTGCCTGGGCTGTGACAGGGGGGACTTCTGCTTTTGGTTTTCCTGCTTTTTCTCTTTTTTTTTTTTTTTTTGGGGTGTGGTTTTCTTGGCTTTTTTTGGTGGTTTTTGGTTGGTGTTTTTTTTTTTTTTTTTTGAGGGGGTGGTTTTAGGGTTTGTGGGTTTTTTTTTTTCTTTAAGTTTGGTTTTGGTTTAGCTTTCTTTTTGCTTGTTTGGTGTTTTTTTCTGGTTTTATTTTTTTTCCTCCTCCTTTGTCCCCCCTTCTTTTTTCCTCCTTTTTCCCCCTTTTTTTTTTCTCAAGATTTCCTTGCAGTCATAAAACCCAGCAGCATCACCAAGTTCTTTCCCAGAGCAGAGAACAATAAGAAAACATAGGCAAAGATAAAAGTGCTGATTTTTCAGCACTTCAGGAATGCTTTTTGGAGAGCCCTACAGCTCAGGGAGCTCGCTCTGAACCCTTGGATCTCTGCACCTGGAATTTGAAACTTTTGGGATAACACTTGGGAGCAGCATCAGCTGCCTTCCCTGGCCTGGAGCACAAGGCTTTGGAGTCTTGTGCTTGGCCAAATCAGGAGGAAAAAGAGTCAGGATCGTGCCCATCATTCCCCAAATTCCAACTGCTGGGGAGCCTGGCTGGCAAAAGTGCCAGGGGTTTGTGCAGGGACATCTGGGGAGGGGACACAGAGGAGTTCCCAAGTTGGAAGCCAGAAGAGAATGTGGGAAGTGTGAGAGGGGGATGGGGAGGGGAGCAAACAGGAATTCAGACAAAAGGAAATTGTTGGTGCAAGTGAATGCCTTTTCTTAGGGATATTGATAAATTTCTGCTGCTGTTCAGGCAGCCTAAATGATTCTCCTGCCTCTGTTCCCCTCTGCCTTTCTGCTGTTGCCTGGAAGACACGAGTGGAATCTGGCAGGACAAGAGGCCATGGCTCATTGTTGTGCTGCTCCGGTGCTGGGCATTGTCCCCTGGCTCAGGCAGCTCCTGGCAGCCTTTGTGTGCAGCAAGAAAAATGGTTTTCCTCCTCTGTGTCCTGATGAAATTTGGAGCCTGTGTGGTGCCTTTGTTGGCAGAGGCAGTGGTGCCCTCCTGGAGGCTCCCCTGCCCTCCCTCTGCACCTTGGTGCTCCTCAGGCTGGGCTGGGGACAGAGCAGGACATGAGTTTATCTCCATGGAGCCATGAATTTAATTAAAATCAGGAATTAAAAATAAAAAGCAGATCCCTGATGTTGGGTTGCAGCAGTTGGAAATGGAGGCAATTTCCCTGCTGAGCAGGAGCAGGGGCTGTGACACTCAGGAGAGTCATGGAGCCTGGAGCAGCATCCCTGGGGTGGGACTGAGCTCTGCCCTCACTCCATCTCTGGCCATTTATAAAGAAATAATTATTGATAACTGCAGCCTGCTTTTGAGGCCATTCTTAAAGCAGAATGAAATGGAGCTGTTTGCTGGGAGGAAGATGCACAGGGAAATGCAAAAATGAGACACTGAGTTTTGTAAGTCCCAGATGGTGTGACACAATCCTGCTTCTTCACTTTTTTTTTATTTCTGTAGTAATTAACCATACAGAAAATATATGGAAATATAAGATACTATGTCAAATATCTAATTTTTTGTTTTTCTTTTCCAGGCATCTCTTAACAAGCTAAAAGTGACAGAACCATGGCTCAGTTTCCAACACCTTTTGGGGGTAAGTGGTTTCTGCTGTGTTCTGAACTGTTCCTGTGTGCAGAAACTTGGCACAAACCCGTTCCTTTCCAAGGGTTTTCCCTAGGGAAGTGCTTGTGCATGTCTCTGAGCTGAGAGTTCCTGGGCTTTGTGGTGGCTTTGCAGACCCCTCCCTTTGCAGCCAAGAGCACAGAGCCCTGTGTGCTGCATCCCTCCCTCCCTCCCTTCCAGCCCCAGCCTCTGTCCCTGCAGGGGACACCAAGGCACAGCCAGGCCACTCAGGCACTGGGCACCACCTCATTCTGCTCCACCTGCACTGCAGAAGTGCACATGCCTTTTCCTTTCAGGGTTCCTGGACTTGGCACTTGCTGAAAGCTCCAGCAGATGCTTTGGGTGGTGTCACTGCCAGTTTTCCCCTTGTCCCATCACTCACATTTAGGTTAGAACAAAAGTAACACATTTTTTAGCTCTTCATTTACAGCAGGGGAAGTTGCAGCACCTGGAAATGCAGTGAAAAATCCGGGATGGGCCCTGGCAGTGCAGCAGGGACAAGATTTTTTTGCTACTCACATGAAATCACAGAATGCCAGACTGGGTTGAGCTGGGAGGAACCTTAAAGCCCACCCAGTGCCACCCTGCCATGGCAGGGACACCTTCCCCTGTGCCAGGCTGCTCCAGCCCCAGTGTCCAGCCTGGCCTTGGGCACTGCCAGGGATCCAGGGGCAGCCCCAGCTGCTCTGGGCACCCTGTGCCAGCCCTGCCCACCCTGCCAGGGAACAATTCCTGCTGTGTAACTCAGCCAGGTTTCCCCTCTTTGAGTCTGACCCCTGCTTGTCCTGGCACTCAGTTCACCTCTTCCTTCAGATCCTGGGAGTCATCTGGGAGTTGAGTTTTGCAGCTGATCTGCAGCAGGATTACAAGAGGGAGATCTCAGTGCTGAGACAGAGGAACTGCTCTGGTTGCATCTGTTGGGGGCTGATCTGTGGGCAGGGGCAGGTGGGGTACTGGGGGAACCTTTGCAGGTGCCTTTGCAGGTAAAGGAACTGGAATTTCAGCTCTGTGTGCTCTGGGGCAAATAACCTCCCACCCTTGGGTTGTTTGAGGAGGACCAGAATGCTGTGAGATCATCACACTCACAAAGAAAAGAGGGAGAATGTTCCTTAATGTCATTTCTGCATTTCTTTTGAACCAGGCAACCTGGATATCTGGGCTATTACTGTGGAGGAGAGAGCAAAACATGATCAACAGTTCCATAGTCTGAAACCAACTGCTGGATTTATCACTGGTAAGCAAACAGTTTCCACTTCTAATTTTATTTAGTTAAATCTTAACTAGTGAGCCTAAGTGTGTGCAGAGCTGCCTGGGAGACATATGGGCATAATAATTAGAACATTTGAACAAGCATTTCTTATTTTATATCCTGTTGCTCAAATATTTTGCCACATCAGCCCCAACTTTTCTGTTATTTTCTGATATTTTCTCTTCCCCATCCTGCTGTGGAAGGGAGTGATGGGTTCTTTGTGCTTGAGGTCAGCCCACCACACTAATATTGTGATAAATAAAAGGTCTGATTAAATAAAGCTGTGTCACTTTAACTGAAATCAGCTTTAGAAATCCAATTTGTGCAGCACTGACATCAGCATGGTTGACCTCTTGGAAAGATCTAAATGCAGAACTGATTGAAACAGTGGGGAGCAAAGCTCCAAATCAAGGAATTGCACTGATCCTAATAAATTTTCATCAAACTTTGGTCTCAAAGGCAGTAGGAGGCCTCCTCTTCATTGCTCTGTTTGGTACATTGAATTTTCTTAGTGCTCATCAGCCATGGCATGGGCTGGGCTTCTGTTGCAGATGTTTTTGCCTCCTGATGCCCCATTCCCTCTGCCAGGTGTTTGGAGCTGGAGCTGAAGCCATGTCCTGTTTCTTTTACAGGTGATCAAGCCAGGAACTTTTTTTTCCAATCTGGGTTACCTCAGCCAGTGCTAGCACAGATATGGTGAGTGTGGGGTGGGCACAGGGCTGGCTGTGGGGCACACTGGGCTGGGCTCTCCTGGGGCTCCCCAGGCCCAGGCTTTGTGGGATCAGCATCCAGGGCTCCCTTGGGCAGTGCCAGGCTGGGCAGGGAGCTCTGCAGGGGCATCTGGGCAGGCTGGAGCCTGGGCTGGGGTCAGCAGGGACAAGAGCTGGCTCCTGCCCTGGGGTCACCACAGCCCCATGGAGCACTCTAGTCTTGGGGCACAGGGGCTGGGAATGGCCCTGGGGTGCTGGTGGCAGTGGCTGGACACGAGCCCAGGTGTCCCCAGGTGTCCCCCCAATGGCCCTGGGCTGTCCCAGCAAATGGCATTTTGGGAGTTGGCAGTTGCAAACCCTCATGTCAGATTGCTAAATGCTTGCAGCTCTGTTAAAACTGGACTAATACAATTGCTCAGCACAGTAATTAGTGATAAATCTGCTAATGGGAGAGCCTAGGCAAGACCTGGAGTGTTTGTTACAAAAATGAAGGTTGACATAGATTGTTTCCATTGGAATTGGAGTCAAAGCTTGAAATTGAATTTTTGTCACTCCTTGGTGAGTTCAGGCAGATCCAGATGTGCTGCCCATGACACAGCACAGACATTGCCACACTGCCAGATTGTCCTGCAGGGTTTCTGCTTTGACCCTGCCAGAGCTGGACCTGTGTGTGCAGGGACAGCACCCAGGGAATGGCTGCCAGTGCCAGAGGGCAGCAATGGATGGGATCTTGGCAATGAGGAATTGTTCCCTGGCAGGGTGGGCAGGGCTGGCACAGGGTGCCCAGAGCAGCTGGGGCTGCCCCTGGATCCCTGGCAGTGCCCAAGGCCAGGCTGGGCACTGGGGCTGGAGCAGCCTGGCACAGGGGAAGGTGTCCCTGCCCTGGCAGGGTGGCACTGGGTGGCATTTGGGGTCCCTCCCAACCCAGCCCATTCCATGATTCTGTGATTAATCATGGTTTGCATAAATAATATTGCTACAGGGAATCTGTTCCCTTTTCCTCTGTGGGCTATTTGAGATGGAGTTTATTGCCATTACAAAAACTTTCTGGTGCAGTTAAGGACTGTTAAAGGCAGAATTTTGCTCTGACAGGAGAAAGAGGGCAATTATTTTATTGGTTTGGAAAGCTGCATGCCCAGACCTACATGGCTTTTAAATAAAGAGCTTATTTTCTTTTCTAATTATCTTCATCTTACAAATATCAAAGCTGGACTGGTTGTCTTATTTGCTGAAGCCTCAGTGAGTGTTCAATGTCCCTTTGGAACTTCTCTTGCCTCTGAATTAAACAAGGAAAGAAGTTTTGTTTTAAACAAGACATCCTTTCTCCAAAAATCTTCCATAAGCCTTGGCTTTAAATAGGTGTTAACAAATCCAAACAGTTGTAAATAGTCTGACTAAGGATCTCTTCCTCTCTGAATTATTCAGTTTTCCAGGCTCTTGAGAGGAAGGGAATCATTCCACTCCCTCTGGAGTTGTCATAGAGACAAGACCTGCACATTTTTGTTAATGAAGCTGAACTAAAACTTATTCAAGCTGCCTTTCTAAATCATAAAGCAGCTCATGGATATTCCTTTCTCTGTGTCTCTCTTAATTTTTCTGTCATCTCTGAATTAAAAGAAGTAAATATTTAAGTAAAAATCTTTATACAGATACTTGAGTACTTTGGCGGGGGAGTTTTGGAGTAATGAGCCTGAAATCTCTGAGAGATGGGAGCTGCTGCTCTTTCCCCACTGTTTGCTCCTGGGATAGCTGGGTTGGGTTTTTGGAGGTGGCATTTGATTGGTACTGGGAGAGAAGGGGAGGTACAGGACTCCTCAAGGAAGGAGAGTAATTCTGAGTTAAAACAACTTGTAAAACTCTGGAATTAATTTCTGATCTGAGAAATCCCAGACTGGTTTGGGTTGGGAGGGACCTCAAAGCCCACCCAGTGCCAGCCCTGCCATGGCAGGGACACCTTCCACTGTGCCAGGCTGCTCCAGTTCCTGTCCAGCCTGGCCTTGGGCACTGCCAGGGATCCAGGGCAGTCCCTAAGGAAGGGTCTGCCTGTCTGGTGTGGTGTTCTGGAGGGTGTTTTCCTGTCCTTGGTCATTCTGCTGATCCTAGCTGTAGTTGATTGGAATAAAAAAAGCTGGGGGGGCACGAGGAATAAATCTGATCAGTGCCCCACTCCTGGGCCCATAAAAGCTTCCCCAGGACTCACAGTCCTTCACAACAGCAGTTTTTATTGGCAGTGACAATTCCTGTGTCCCTTGTGCTCCTCATGCAAGGAAAGAAGTTTGTGGGGCCTCAGTGAGCAAAGGAGTGAAGTATTATGGTCTGCCATGGCAGCTTCTGTGCTGCCCTGCCCTTCACCAGCTCCACAATCCTCCAGGCTGGTGATCAATTAAGAAGCCTCTAATTTGCTTTGAGCTGGGCCTGCAGTGGCTTGGGAGATAACTGTGCTTAAGCAGAATAATCTGCCTTTCTTGAGAGCCCTGGGGAATGGGGCCTCAAAGAGCATCTCCTGTGTGGCCTGGCCCCTGGAAGGAAAGCAGAGCTGAAATAACCAATGCCAGCTGTTCTCCATGCTCTTGGGGTTACTGATTTTGGCAGCACAGAGTCACTGGGAGACTTCCTGATGTCTGCTTCCCTCCCAGCCTTCCTAACTTTGTGTCCAGGGTGGGCAGAGTGGGGGAATTCAGGTAATTAATTCCTGCACAGGCATCCAGAGAGAGCTGAGTGCTGCTCACTGCTGGTGAGCCTGTGACACACCTGGGGCTGTGACAGCCAGGGGGAATGTCCAGCTGAGTCACTGCAGAACTGGGAACTGCACAGTGCTGCTTGCATGGATAAGGCTTTGTGTGCTAATTCCAGCACGTTTGGTGGGAAAAGTGCCCATGTTCACTTTGTGCACCTCATACATGCAAAAATAATGAAGCTGGCTTTTCATTCTGCAGAAAAGTGGAGGAAAAGATCCATGGGGAAGGATTTGGCAGCACCTGAGCCCTGGGGTGGTGCTGAGCCCATTGCAGCTCTTGTGTTGGATGCAAACACAGGCCTGGCCTACAGAAGATAGTAAATATTTATTCAATGTTTAATCCACTTACTCTGCACTGGTTCCAGCCAGGCCACAAATGAAACAAATGCAAGGGCACCACATTGTCCCAATTTAATCAGGAACAGAAATGAGTGGAATTAGGTGGTGTTTGCTGGCTCCCTGCATTTCAGGTGCTGCTTATTCCAGAGCACCACAGTAAAATCCAGCAGCCTGATCTCAACTTCTGCAACTAAGAAATGGAAATGTGTCCTATTTTAGCAGGAAGAGTTTGTCAGACAAAAGCTGCTTTTTCTTTGCAGTTTGTAAAACTGGAGAAATTCTGGGGGGTGCAGAGAACTCTCTGCACTGATATTTGTGCTGGCAATTTCAATAATGAAGCTGTTGGTGTAGAGTAAGAGGAGTTCACAGAAGGTCAGATGTTGAATGAAAAGCTACAGCTGCTGATGTGAATTGGAGTTCAATGAGAGCAGTGACACTGGTGCACATCAGAGTTTCTGATTGCTGGGCAAGAATGTTTCCCATGTAGGATGCAAAGATTTGCTGTGTCCCAGCAGGAAATGGTGCCTCAAGGGCCAAGGTTCCTACAGGGTCATCTTTACTCTTCCTCCATTTTTCTGGCCAGGGACAGAACCCACTGAGGGTCTAATAGAATTAATAGAAAGGTTTTTATTTTGTAAATCAAAGTATTTGCAGGTGTAAATCCACTGGTAAGACTATTATGGGACAGGCTGGGAGAGCTGGGGGTGCTCCCCTGGAGAGGAGAAGCTCCAGGCAGAGCTCAGAGCCCCTGGCAGTGCCTGAAGGGGCTCCAGGAGAGCTGCAGAGGGACTGGGGACAAGGCCTGCAGGGACAGCACCCAGGGAATGGCTGCCAGTGCCAGAGGGCAGCAATGGATGGGATCTTGGCAATGAGGAATTGTTCCCTGGCAGGGTGGGCAGGGCTGGCACAGGGTGCCCAGAGCAGCTGGGGCTGGCCCTGGATCCCTGGCAGTGCCCAAGGCCAGGCTGGGCACAGGGGCTGGAGCAGCCTGGCACAGGGGAAGGTGTCCCTGCCATGGCAGGGTGGCACTGGATGGGAAAAGCTCTGGGGTCCCTCCCAGCCCAAACCAGTCTGGGATTCTGGGATTCAGCATCTTCCAGGCACAGGTGCAGCACATGCTTTTTAAGGATATCAGTGTCTGTGTCTCAGTGTCCTCTCCAGACTTTGTTTCAATGCTTCTCCCAAATTTTCATTCTGTTATTTAGCCCCATGATACCAGAACTGGTGATTTAAGGCAGCTGCACCACTGGAAATCCTTTCTTAGGAGTTCTGGACAGGTTTAGAGTGTCTCTGATGCTGCTGGGGATCTAAACCTGTGCTGCTCCCTGCTGGGATCTGCCTCTCCATGGGGATTTTCAAGTTTTGGGGTTTTTTTGGAGTGGGAGGATTTCCATTTGGCCACTACCTTTACCTGGCTGTCTCCTTGTGTGTCAGTTATAAATAGCTGTCAGTTCACTGGGGTACTTTTGGGATAACTTTCACTTAGTTGCACAAAAACTCTTTGAGGGGAATTTGATCAGAAATGAAGCTCTGGTTCAACCACCCTGCCCAGGGCCACACCCATGACATAGAAATAAATGCATGAACTTCAAAACCTGTATTATTCCAGTGCTGAAATCTGTACTTAATTCTTCAAACCAATGCAAAGAAATAACCATGGTGTTCAAAAGTAAGTGTACAGCTGTTTCTGTTACTGATGTGCATTTACTCAGGGCTTTTTTCTGTGCAGTGGCAGGAACTGACACTCTTCTTCCTGCTTCTCTCCCCCCCAAGCTCCCAGCCCTGTTCCCTGCTGAGCTGGGTTTTCTTAACTAGCAAGGCAAGGAACAAAAAGCAGACTGTTTAAGTCAGACTCCTTTCCCTGAAAGCCTATTCAAGGCCTAGGCTCAATGTTTCATCTTGAGTGCTATTGTTTAATTGAAAACACATTTGCACACTTGCAGATGGAGCAGTGCTGAGGGGAGTCACAGATTTCAAGAATGTTTTATTTTGAGTGGAGCTAAAGTACAGATTTGCAGACTCAGTGATTTGCTTCTCTGTGGTGCTGTTTTAGGACCCTGTGCTTTCATTGGTGTGATTTTGCAAAGTTTTTGTACAGCTGCATTTGTTCTGGATGGTTCCTTATAATTCCTCCAAGAGTTGAAAAGCAACTTCAAAAATATTTATTAATCACCCAAGGAAAGAAATCAAGGAGCTCTTAAGTTGAAATAGAGTCTTAGTTTTAGCCTGGCATAATTTTGAGTGGAAATTAGTGAGAATCTCAGAATCCTTGAGGATGGCACAGCCCTGCCAGCCCAGGCAGTGCCAGCTGTGCCCCATGGCCACCTTGTCCCCAGCCCAGAGCACTCAGTGCCACCTGCAGGGGACACCTGCAGGGATGGGCACTGCCAAGCTCCCTGGGCAGCCCCTGCCAAGGCCTGAGCACCCTTTCCATGGGCAAATTCCTGCTGCTGGCCCAGCTGAGCCTGCCCTGGCCCAGCCTGAGGCCGTTCCCTCTGCTCCTGTCCCTGTTCCCTGGAGCAGAGCCCGACCTCCCCGGCTGTGCCCTCCTGGCAGGGACTTGTGCAGAGCCACAACGGCCCCTGAGCCTCCTCTGCTCCAGGCTGAACCCTTTTCCAGCTCCTTCAGGAATTCTCCAGCCCTTTCCCAGCTCCCTCAGCCCCTCCATCAGCCTTGAATACGCACACCCGTGTGAGCCTGCTCCTGGGGCAGGGCCTGAAGTTCCTCACTGCAGGATGTAACTGTGCAAACGCTGTTTTGCAGGGCTCTAGCTGACATGAACAATGACGGGAGGATGGATCCCTTGGAGTTTTCCATAGCTATGAAACTCATCAAGCTGAAGCTCCAGGGTTACCAGCTCCCGGCCGCGCTGCCGCCCGTCATGAAGCAGCCGCCCCTCGCCCTGCCCGGTGCCCCAGGATTTGGTAAGATCCCTCTTCTCCTCCATTTTCCTCACTGTTACCTGGGACTGCAGCAATTGCATTGTCCTTTTGCAGTTTCTCCAAGACAATTTTAGGGAAAAGTGCTTCTAAAAGCACGTGGACTCAAACTGAGATGTTGCACATGTACTGAGACAAATTGCACTGGGCTTTTACTTGAGCTGAGCTCCTGTTTGCTTCAGGTTTGCACTGCTCCAAGCAAAACATGGCTCAGGTAGCAGGGCTAGTGCATTCCAGAGGGCTGGAGTTGTGGTTTAACCTGTTGGCATTACTGGATCTCCAGCTTGGCAAGATCTGCTTTGCTCTTCTTGAGTTTTTACAATCTGCTTTGATGAGCTGTGCTGCTCTGGTAGGAGCTGAACAGCTGCTGGGGTGAAGTATTGCCAAAGCCACCATCATTTCTAGGAAAAGAGTAGGGAAGATGGGATGGGGAAAGGAAAATAACCAAATAAAGCCAAACCTCTGACACCTTGGTCCTCTTGTGGGAGGATCTGTCCCTTTCTGCTTTACTCTTTGCTGTGGCTCTGGGTTATTGGTGCCTGGGAATCATGGAATGGTTTGGAATGGAAGGGGCCTTAAATCCCACCCAGTGCCACCCTGCCATGGCAGGGACACCTTCCCCTGTGCCAGGCTGCTCCAGCCCCAGTGTCCAGCCTGGCCTTGGGCACTGCCAGGGATCCAGGGGCAGCCCCAGCTGCTCTGGGCACCCTGTGCCAGCCCTGCCCACCCTGCCAGGGAACAATTCCCCTTTCCCAAGATCCCATCTAAATGTCCTGAGGGAAGGGAACAGTGCCTTTGATAAACTGCATGCAGCACTGTGGTTTGATCCACTGTAACCCCCCCAAGTTTTACAGTCAGAAATAAAATTCTTAGGGAGAAAATAGTGAAACTGGGCAGAGCCAATGCAGGGTTAAGTGAGAAAAGGCAGAATGAAATGAACCCCCACAAAGCCCAGCCACATGGTGATTCCCCTGCTCTCATTCCCTGTAATGTGAACTGTTTGCACACCCCTCCTCCTTCCCCTGGCACCACTGGCCCTCCCTAACCCCCCTGGTTCCCTGCAGCTGTGCTCACCCTCAGCCTCTCCTTGCTGTGCTCTCCATCAGCTTTGCCCTGTCTCACCCAGCCAAGGCTGCAGCACCAGCCCTGCAGCTTCTGGGCCAGCCTGAGGACTCCCCACGTGTGGAGACACGAGGCTTGACTCTATTTCTGAAGGCTGGTTTATTATATTATGGTATATATTATATTAAAATACCACATTAAAACTATACTAAAAGAATAGAGAGAAAAAATTGATCAGAGGTTTGAAAGAGCAAGAATAGAATGCATAACAAAATCTTGTGACTCTCAGAGTCCGATGCAGCTGCATCTGTGATTGGCTTTTAATTAGAAACAACCAACATGCACCAACCACAGATGCACCTGTTGCATTCCACAGCAGCAGATAGTTATTGTTTATATTTCTCTCCCGAGGTTTCTCAGGGGGGAAAACATCCTAGCAAAGGATTTTTCCTAAAATATGGTGACAGGGGCTCCTCCTCCCTGGGGCTGCCAGCGCTGCTCCTCTCTCAGGTCAAGGCACACAATTCCCTGTGTAGCAGCTGCTGCTGGGCAGCTGGGGGCAGTGCTGCCCCGCTCTGGGGCTGTCCCCTGTGCTGTGTCCCCTTCCTGTCCCTGCCGGGCCGGGAGGGCTGTCCCAGGGGCTGGGAGCTGCCCCTGGAGGTGTCAGTGACCCCGCGGGCGCGCGTCAGAACCAACCTGTGCTTTTCTCCCCCTTAGGTCTCGGGGGCATTGCCAACATGCCATCCCTCACCACCGTGGCCCCGGTGCCCATGGCATCCATCCCAGTCGTGGGGATGTCCCCCCCACTGGTGTCCTCTGTCCCTGCCGCCGTCCCTCCCCTGGCTAACGGAGCTCCTGCTGTCATCCAGCCCCTGCCTGCTTTCGCTCACACCGGTACGCTGCTCTCACTCTCTTCTCCTGCTCCTAACAGCTCCCCTGCATTTCCTCGGGACACGTGGGATTAGCCACTCCAGTGATGCCTTTGGGGAAGGACTGTGCTTTGCTTTAGCCCACTTGGCACACTTGGAGAAGAGCTAAAAGAAGGAATGTGGACGTGGCCTCCCGCAGGAGTCCCTCGTGGTGAGAAAATAAAACAGCACTTGGAGAAATGAACTTGCCAGGAAGCTGTTGCCTGGAAATTGGGCCTCTCCTGTCTCTTGATACTGCTGTTTGTTAGGGTGACTTTAATACTGAACTACATATGGTTCCTAACATGTACCAAAATACAATTTGGTATCAACAGGGTTTCCATAAAGCTATGGAGTAAAAGGATATAAGGGAAGTGCCCTTGTGTTCCCCTGTCCTGCTGGACTCTCTGCTCTTCATATTGTTAAAAAGTTCCCATCAGAGCCACAGTGCTTGTGCTGGATGTAGGAGAGAATGAATGCCATGGGCATTGCCTGCTTCACTGTGAATAGCAATAAATCCCTGTTTTCTCTCTTGCCAGCCACTTTGCCAAAGAGTTCTTCCTTCAGCCGCTCGGGGCCGGGAGCTCAGCTCAATGCCAAGCTGCAAAAGGCACAATCCTTCGACGTGGCCAGGTGGGGCTGGGGCAGGGAGGGGCAGCCAGGGGGCTTGGGGTGCCCAGCCTTGGGAAAGCTCCTTCCCTTTCCCAAAGTGCATGTCTGAAATAATAGTTGTGGCAGAAATCAGTTCTGCAGCATTCCGTGGGGTGCTGTGGCTTTACTCCACCTTTGTAATGCTCCAGGAGCAGGGAATCATGGAAATGAAGTAATTAACTGCTAACAGTGCTGATGTGATCTTCACTTGATTTTTAGAACAGCTTTTGCTTCTATAAACAAAACCTGCACCGTGCTCCTGGTACTGGGAGAACAAGTAATGCATTATTTAAAATTAGCACTACAGGGTAATTGCTAAAAGCAAAATATTTAATAGGTCTCATATTTTAAATACATTCCATATCACTGTTTCTCTATATTCTTCAAATTCTGTGTGAAAAATCACTTTAAGGGCTTTTAGATTAATCCAAGATGTACAAAAACATGTGGTTAAGCAAAAAGGGTTTTACTGTGGTTTAAAAAACTGGACCTAACAAAATAAAACTTCCTGAGAGGAGTTAAGAGAGGGATTTCCCAAAGTCCTTATAAATCATCTGTCTCACAGATCTATGGCACAGGTTTTTTGCCAGAGGAAAATGGTTTGGGACACAAATAAATTATCTGGTTTTATTTCCATTTCCTTCTGCAGGCTTGTCTATTGCCCTGCTGTTAGATAAATGACACTACTCAGTATTGGCAAATAATTAAAAGTCTTGCAAAACAATTAATTTTCTCTCTGAAACCTAAACTGGCCAGGAACAGAATAGGGATGCTCTGATATAATTTATGTGTAACACAAAAGTTAAAATGTATGGAACCCCCAAATCCAGCAAAACTGAGGAGGAATTCCTCAGTTAAAATTGGGTAAAAATTAAATTTCCTGGGTAAAAATTAAATACTTGGCCTTTTTGCTTATTTTTGTTATTGAAGGGGAAGATTGTTTCTGCTTTGCTGACATAGAGGGGTATTATTAAAGATCAAGAGTTTGGAAATCAAAAATAGAAATAGAGATACTGGTTTGTGTCTTGTCATGTGAGAATGGTTTATAAGGTCAAAAAAAGGACAAAGTTTGAATGTGCCTAAAGGCAGAAAAACTCTGCTCCTTGTTTTTCAGAATTAGGATTTCTCAGCTATCAAGCCTGGGAAATTAGAGCTGCAAATCCACTCAGTCTGTTGTGGGAATGGATTAGACCTGGGAATATTACACTGCTCACTTGTTCTGTTAGGAGAAACGTTATGTTCAAGTGTGGCTTTTTCACATGTTTATTTCTACATTTCCAGTATATTTTGCATTTGTTTTCCCTCATCAGCTCTGTTTGGCTAGGAGAAACAGTTAAAGGCAGAGTAAAATGCTGTTCTGCATTTTCTGTGACATGTTTAGGTAAAATCTTGTAGCTCCTCTGAACAATTTCGGTTCCTTCATTCTCTGCCAGTAAAGGAAAAAGCAAAACTCTTTAAAAAAACAACAACAAACAAATCATCTTCCAAGAGACTCAATTGTGATAAATGTTTGCAAACAAGAGGTCAAACCTGTGGTGGTTTCAGTAATAAATAATGGAATGGTTTGGGTTGGGAGGGACCTTAAAGTTCATCAGTGCCACCCTGCCATGGCAGGGACACCTTCCCCTGTGCCAGGCTGCTCCAGCCCCAGTGCCCAGCCTGGCCTTGGGCACTGCCAGGGATCCAGGGGCAGCCCCAGCTGCTCTGGGACACCTCAGAACCTCCCCATCCCCACGGCAAAACTGGGGGAAAGAACATTTTCAGGCATAAAACTTGATCTCAGTGCAGCACTTCAGCCTCTTGTGAGGGTGGGCAGGGCTGGCACAGGGTGCCCAGAGCAGCTGGGGCTGCCCCTGGATCCCTGGCAGTGCCCAAGGCCAGGCTGGGCACTGGGGCTGGAGCAGCCTGGCACAGTGGGAGGTGTCCCTGCCATGGCAGGGTGGCACTGGGTGGGCTCTGAGGTCCCTCCAGCCCAAACCCTGCTGTGTTTTGTGACTCTGTGATTGTTCCCATGACCTTGTTGAGATGAAATGTCCAACTGTCCCTGTTCTCCCTGCCCTCCTTGCAGCTCTCCTGCCGTGGCAGAGTGGGCTGTGCCTCAGTCCTCACGGCTCAAGTACCGGCAGCTCTTCAACAGCCACGACAAAACCATGAGTGGGCACTTGACAGGTACTGGCACAGCTTCTGTTGTCTCCTTGTTTTGAGCTGTAAGAGCAGTTTCATGCCACTGAGGGTGTTGTTCACATAGTAAGAGGCTCATCAGTATTTTTCTGTTTGAATCTTCCACGTGCTTAATGCTCTTGTTTAGAAGCAAATATTCCCCGGATCCCCCAGGATCATTTTATCACCTTCTTTCCTTTATTTTATGCAAAGTTGACCTTGGGAAATGTTTCTGGAAAGGGTACAGTGGGTTCTGTGACCACTTGTGCAGCCATTTCCAGTGCTTGGTTCACCCACTGCTGAGAGCAGTGTCCAGTTCCAGGGAGAGACTAGAACTGATCCCCTGGCTTGATTTTGCCAGTTCTGGTGCATGTCTTTGTGCTTTAGAGCTTTCTTGGGTTTTAGTCTGAGGGATTGGGTTGCCCAGAGCAGCTGGGGCTGCCCCTGGATCCCTGGCAGTGCCCAAGGCCAGGCTGGACACTGGGGCTGGAGCAGCCTGGCACAGGGGAAGGTGTCCCTGCCATGGCAGGGTGGCACTGGGTGGGCTTTAAGGTCCCTCCCAACCCCACCCAGTCTGGGATTCTGTGATTGTTGTGCAGAAGTGAAGTATTATTTTTGGTTATTTGGGGAGCCAAGTTCTGCTGGTCACATCTCTTGCTTATTTTGTTAATATTTGTTTCCCTTGTAGGTCCCCAAGCAAGAACGATTCTCATGCAGTCAAGTTTACCCCAGGCTCAGCTGGCTACAATATGGTAAAAGAAATGTTTCCATTTCCATCCAAACACAAACTCTTCTGAAAGCTCTACAGTGAGCTTGTGGGGTTTTCTCCATTTTCAGTCTCACTGATAAATCACATGTTGCTCTTTGTCCTGTGTAACTTCAGAAACAAAACCTGCACTTCCATGCCTTTACTGATATTATTCCACAAGAGCACCAGGAGCATCTTTTGTGTTCCAAAACACTTTTTTGTGTGATGTTTTGGAAGTTGTGGTTTGCTGCTGGGTCTTTAGGCAGAGCAGGTGTTCAGCATCCTGTGCCTTCCACATCCCCTGCCAGAGCACCAGGGAAGCATTTACCTTGGCACAGGTGGTAGAACAGGAAGCTCAACCCAAGCCACACTTTGTGGGTTTTCTTTCTGCCTTTTCCATGGGTCTGGCAGGGCTGATTTCCCAGGCACTGCACTTACAGACCTGCACAGTAATGGATTTTTTAAAGCATTTGTCTCAGCTTCCCTTTTGCCTTCCAGCTTGTTGTTTGCTGAACTTTATTATGTTTTTATTGCCCCATGGGAAGTTGTTCCTAATTAACTTCTGTCCTTTAGGAGTGTTTGCTTGAGAAGCATTGGAGCTGGCCCAGGGACTCAGTGTGAGGATGGCAGTGGTGCAGTCACTCTGACAAGGCCATTCAGCTGCACTTGTTCTCTTTGCAAGGCACTGGGAGTTGTGTTATAAATTAAAAACCACCCTTTCCTTCTCTGTTTCCTAACAAAGGGATAAAAACAAACCAGCTCAGTCCCCCAGGAGATGCTTAACCAAGAAATGCTCTCCTTTTGCCAGCCTTGGAGTGCTTGTGTGGGCAGGCAGCTGCCACCAGCTCACTGCAGGAGCTGCAAACAGGACTCACTCAGCTGGGGACACTGACAGCTGCCAATGCACTGACATAGGAGGGGATATTCCAGCTCTTGTTGGTCCTTTCCTGGCCCTGCCCTGGGGTGAGGTTTGTCAGCCCGTGCTGGGCTGGAATCCCTGGCTCAGACACTCAGAGGCTCAGCCTCAGGCTGTCCTGGGAGTTCTGTCATTTCTGGGCATGGTGCATTCCCAGTCTCCTGGTTTGTGCTCCAGCCTGAGGAGTTCAGTGTCCCAGGTGTGGATGGAGTGAGGCTGGGATTGTCTCCCAAATTTAAATCCCATCGGCAAAGTCCTTCAGAAGAATTTATCACTTGCTTCCCTTGGATTTTCCCAGTATCATGGGAGATCTCCCTGCATGATTAGAGTGCAGCATGCTGGAGAATCAAACCCTGAGCTGGAGGGACCCCCAGGGACCCCCCAGTGCCACCCCTGCCCTGCCCAGACCCCCCAGCCCAGCCTGGGCACCCCTGGCAGTGCTGCCAAAGGCTCCTGGAGCTCTGGCAGCCTCGGGGCCGTGCCCATTCCCTGGGCAGTGCCAGCAGCCTCTGGGGAAGAGCCTTTCCCTAAAATCCAACTGAACTCTGCCCTTGCCCAGCTCCAGCTGCTCCCTGGGTGCTGTCCCTGGCTGTTAATTTTGTCCAACACCAGTTTAACAGGAGTAAAGGCATTTTTTGCCTCTGTTGGAGCCCTGCTTTGGGGCCATCCAGAGACATTACTGTGTAATTTTTAATATGTGCATAATGCCAGGGTGGGTTGGTGCTTGTCAGGACTAGAACATCAATGGCTTTGATTTCACTGCCAGTGGGTGCCCTGGAATGTGAGATAGGAGCCTCCAGGGAGGAAGGAGACCAATCCTAAAAGTTCTGCCAAACACCTGAGCTGGTTCTTTTGGGTGCTCACAAGGTGTTCAAGAGAACTCCACTGGTTCAGGTTCCTTCTCTGGCACGAGCTCCTGGCAGCACTCAGAGCAGGTGAAGGAGAAGCCATGGCTGCAAGGCTGGATTTCAGACAGACAGCCACGAGAAAAGGAGGAAATATAGAAGCATTTAGGGTTTGTTTTTAATTTGTTTTGAAAAGGCAGAGTAGTGTGGAATAAATAGTGGAAAAATTGAATTAATTTGGAACAGTGTGTGTTGAAACAATGCCTTTGAACAATGTTTTTTAATATTTAATAATTTTGTTGCTCTGTCCCTTCCCTTCAACAAGGAATCTCTCTGACATTGATCAAGATGGGAAGCTGACAGCTGAGGAGTTTATCCTGGCTATGCACCTCATTGATGTAGCCATGTCTGGTCAGCCACTGCCACCTGCCCTGCCCCCAGAGTACATCCCACCCTCATTCAGGTAACTGCTCATCCCCTGGGAGCCTCATCCTGAGGTCTGTATGTCATTTGGGATGGCTCTGAGAGTGCCAAGTACAGCAGCTGAGCAGTGCCCCTCCCCTTTTGCCCTGTGAGAACAGGGTTTGGGTGGGTGTTTGTGCTGGCACACCTTCCAGACCTGCTCAGTCTGCCCATAGAAACCAAGATTTAAGTTCAGGCTTGTACTCCTATAGAGCAGTCAGAATGTATTGGAATTCCAGGATGGATTTGCACCACATCCAGAGCTCCTTTGGTACAGCTGGGTTTGGGAACAGTGGGGTCACTCATCACTTCTCTTGCTCTATTTCACTTCTTTGTGGAGAAATGGATGGGAAGAACTAACAGCAGTTAAAATAAGTGTTTTTATACTGGGTGCTTCGGGTATCCTCCTAAAGATTCCCAATTTTTGTGTATTCTACCTGAGATCTTCCTTTTAGCTTGATTATAGTGAGCTCTTCTTCTGTCTCTGCTGTTTTTACTGTAGTTTAAGTCAGCATTTCCCCACACTCAGATTGGTTAGGGAGAAATCTCCCCCCAAGTGAGAGATCTTGGGGACAGGGTTGAAGCCATCTGGAAGCAGAGTTTGGGACTGGGGTTCTCAGCTCACCAGTGAACTGCTGGGATCCTGGAAAATCCTGTTCTGAGGCAATGCCTGAGTGAGACCCTCTGGGCAGCACTGAATGGACATTGAGTACCATGAAATATTACATCATTGCATTTGATTTGATCCCATCATTAAATCATAAATAATTTGGGTGGGCCTGGGCTCTGTTAAGCACCCACAATTCCTGTTTCCTTGGCAGAAGAGTCCGCTCTGGCAGTGGGGTTTCTGCTGCCAGTTCAGTGTCTGTAGACCAAAGGTTACCTGAGGAACCAGCATTGGAGGAGGAACAGCAGCAACTGGAAAAGAAATTACCAGGTGAGCAAGGGAAAGCAGGGATATTTGGTGTGCTGTTCCCAGAGGGGTTTCCCATCAAGTCACAGTCTGGGAGGTTAAATGGGCTGAGAGAAATGTCTTTCCAGAGCAGTTTGGGACAGGTCAAGGTACAACCAAGACATTGCTGGGTCCAGCTCATTCCTGTGCCTGATCCTTTGGGTTGGTGGCACTGGAGATGGGCAGAGCCCTCAGGCTCCTCATCTCCTGCACTCCCCACATGGGCACCCCTGGCACAGGATTGCAAGGAAGAATTCCTGCTGCCTTCATCCTCTGGCTTAGGTGGAGCAAAGCTTGAACTGAGGTGCTCTGTGAAAAATCCAAGTATTCCCACAGAGAGCTCTTTCCTTGGAGTCTGTGTAACAGTGTGAGACTTAAAACAGATTTCAGCAGTTCCAGGAAAAGATCTGAAGGAAGAGGGACCTGGCAGCTGGACAGGGGCACAAACTGGAAAGGACAAGAATTGAGCTGGTTCAGCAGGTGTTGGGCTGATGTGTCCAGCTGGGAAGGCAATGTGGGCTCTCCCTGGCCTTGCATCCCAAAAATGTCCACACAAGGGAGAGAAACCTGCACTTTGGGCTGTGGGAATGGCACACAGAGGGTGTGAAAAGGAGCACAGGGTGAAGGCAAAGAACCATTTGGATGGAGGTGCTGAGGAGTGAGGAAAAGGAAGGACAGTCCCTGGGACTGCAGAGGGAGTGAGGCTGTTCTTTTAGGGCAGTAGATGAGGAGGATGTGGATCTGCAGGAATCCAGGCATCCTGGGCTCAGCTGCTCAAGAACCTAAACCATTTCTTTTCCTGACACTAATGGGTAATCTAATGAGAATAGCAACTTGAAGTAAGTTCTGGTCATTTGCATAATGGCCTTTTGATGATGTCAGCAGCTGAATTCTTTGCACTAATGGAAGTGTTGGCTGTTGGACTGCTCCTATTATCCCATGTACAGAGGAATTCCAGATCCATGTCCTCATGGAGGATCAGCTGGAGAATGGTTTGCCTAAATTACTCCCCTTGATGAGCTTTGTGGAGAAAGCTGGAGGCCTGAGGAATGGGAATTCATGCCTTGGTTTGCTGAGGATGTGGCTTTGAGGGAATCAGCAACATCAGTCTTTCGTTGTTGTATTTCACCAAAGTACCTAGTTTTATTTGCAAGGCCATCCTCTGAAACTTGTTTCTAGCTCCATGTCTCTCCCAACAATGTCTGTCCTATTCCAGGACATTTCTGAATCTGCATTTCTTGTCTCAAGGTTTGCACAGAGATGCCCACTGTGTGAGCCTTCTGTCAGGCCCTGAGAGCTCTCCACAAATCCATTTCCCACACCAAACCCCAGGCTGGCCCGTGGAGCCGTTATCCCTAGTGGGGAGGAGCAGGGTCATCCCTGCTGGAAGGTGCATTCCCTTTGCTGGGGATCCTTTGGATTTCTGTCTTTCTTTGTTCCTAAGTTGCCGGGGTCGGCTGTCACTTGTCTCTGCCCCAGCACGGGAAAAGGTGGTTCAGGGCAGGCCATGGTTTGAAGAAGGAGTCTGGACTCTTGCTTTTGGTCTTCAGTTGAGTTTATTGTTCCTTATCTACAAAGTTTGTCTGTCTGTCCAGCCAAGGTCTGATCAGCAAGACAGCCAAGGGCACTCTCTCCCACCCACAGGGCGGTTGTCTCTTTTACAGTAAAAACTACGTATTAGATATTTACCTTTAATTTCCAATGCTTTTCACCCTCGTTAACAAGTGCACTTTCACTATGAACCAATCCACACGTGCCAACATCATCCTGAACATGGATGCCAGGGAGAAGAAAGAAGAAGGACAGGGCACGCCCAAATCCCTCCATCTTAGAACCCCTGACCCCCATGTACAGAATTTCAAACCCCCCTGTACAACATACAAAACCCCCCTGTACAGTGCTCCAAAATTATTCCCTTCATCCTGTGATTGCTACTTAAACTTTTGTGGCCCATAATTCTTCATATAAGGTTGGTAATTTGCTCCATGAATTAAGATCGAATTTCCAGGTGTCTTTGGCTTCCTGCCAGGGCTTTGAGACATCCAGGGCATCCAGAGAGATGCTCTGGGTTGCGACACTAAGTCAGTGGCAGAGTTTAACTGTCCCTTTTGCCCCTCCTTTCCATCACAAAGTGACGTTCGAGGACAAGAAGCGGGAGAACTTCGAGCGGGGCAACCTGGAGCTGGAGAAGCGCAGGCAGGCACTGCTGGAGCAGCAGCGCAAGGAGCAGGAGAGGCTGGCCCAGCTGGAGAGGGCCGAGCAGGAGAGGAAGGAGCGCGAGCGGCAGGAGCAGGAGCGCAAGAGGCAGCTGGAGCTGGAGAAGCAGCTGGAGAAACAGCGGGAGCTGGAGCGGCAGCGCGAGGAGGAGAGGAGGAAGGAGATCGAGAGGAGAGAGGTGAGCCAGGGTTTCATGAGGTTCTGTTTTGTCGGGCCAGGGTTTTATGAGCCTTCAAAAGGGAACCTAACGCACCCAAAGATCACTTGGCTATTACCTTTGGAGGCAAATAATGAGCAGGATGGCTTCTGCTGCAGTGTTAGGAACAAAAAGGTTTAATAAAAGGACTTATTTAGGCTGAGACTCCTTGTGTGAGGACACGAGGCTTGACTCCATTTTCATCAGAAGGCTGGTTTATTATGTTATATATTATATTAAAATGCTACATTAAAACTATACTAAAAGAACAGAGAGGAGAAGATCAGAAGGCTACCAAGACAAGAATAGAATAGGAATAGAATGCATAACAAAATCCTGTGACTGCTCACAGCCTTGGCACAGGGGGCTGTGATTGGTCACCAATTGAAAACAATCCACATGGACCAATGGAAGATGCACCTGTGGCATTCCACAGCAGCAGATAGTTATTGTTTCCATTTCTCTCCTGAGGCTCTCAGCTCCTCAGGACAGGAAAAATCCTAGCAGAGGATTTTTCACTAAAATATCATGGCTACAAAAAGGCAAAATAACAAACAGAAAATCCGAGCCAGGTACAGAGGTCTGCCCCTGGTAGAAACACCTTCACAAAAGCAGTTTAGTTCTTTTGTCTTCCTCTTTTTCTACCTTATGGCCCAGGCGGGACTTTTTGGCTTCTATCCAATGAGGTGACCCCAAGGTTTTAGTGAAGTCTCTGGGGTCCTATAAGGTGGCTTTTCACCTGATCGTTGGGAGAAACTTCTGGGCTTCTTTCCTTTTTTGGGGGAAAAAGGTTAGCTTTGCCACTCTGTCATTAGGGGCACTCTCCTCCACTCCTACACCAGGGAGCACGGGGAGGGGCTGGGTCCTGCAGGGGCTGGGCTTCTTTTTGCTGCCAAGGTCGGGGTTAAATGTGGGACAGTGTTTCTTATTAGGGCTCAGATGTTTATCAGTTCTTGTCTCTGTCACAGTCTCACAAACCCTGAGCTCTGCAGCACTTCACTCCAACAAACTAAAAATGGAGCCCTGTCTCTCTCTACAAGGACTTTCAAGGCCTGTGAAAAATAATAATTATAAACTGTCCAATTAAGAAATGACACCTCAATTATTTTCACTTTTAACCCAATAACCAACCACCCATGCCCACAATGGGGACTTTTTTATCCAATGACACAAAACCACCCAAACCCATGGAGAAGAAGTGAAGAAGGAGGAGCAGCCTCCACCCTAAATCCTCCATCTTGCTTTATAGATATCACTACATTCTAAAACCTTAAGCTCCTTAAGTTTCCCACCCTGTGATATCACACACTTCTATCCAAACTGCACACCCACAATCCCAGCTCTGTCATTCCATTTGGGAAGCTCCTCCAGGGCCTCAGGTCAGTGCAGAGTTCTCCTGGGGTCAGAGCCTGGCAGCACAGAAAGTCTGGAATTCTCAGTATCCAGGGTTCCAACAGTGCCCCAGCTTGGGAGCATCCAGGTGAGTGCTGGGCACTTGGTGTGTTGCTGCCAGGTTGGGGAGCAAACTTTTAAAGCAGGAACTAAAATTTCTGGGATGTTAAAGGCAAGAAAGGGCAGTTTTTGCTATATTTGTCCTGTGAAATGAATGGATGAGACACTGACATCTGGGACAACATGCTCCTGACCTCTCACTTCTTTAAAAATAATATTTATTATTACTGTTATATTATTATTTTTGATGTTAAAAGGTGTGTGAATGATCTGGCATTCATGATTTTGCAGGGCTGAGTTCATTTCAGAGTCCCAGAATGGTTTGGGTTGGAAGGGACCTTAAAGATCCTCCAGTTCCAACCCTCTGCCATGGGCAGTGATAACATCCACCAGGGCAGGTAGCACCATCCAACCTGGCCTTTAATTTGTTAAAGGAAAAACACTCTGGGTAGCCCAAAAAATCTCCTTTTTTCTCCCATTGCCAAACCTTGATAGGTTCAGCACAGAAACACAAAGCTACAGAGGGTCTAATGTTGGAGATTGGAATATGTCTTGGAGAGTTCTCCCAGTCCTGGTATTAAACAACATGTTAAATCAGCAAACTGGATCTTGGAAAACAGAGGGGTTTTCTGTTCAGTCACCTCTGTGATGCCTCAGGTTTTAGGTTTTATATTTTCAGGTTCTGTGCTGCTTTAGTGTGGGGTCTGAGCTTCATATTATGGGATGGTGAGCTCTGTGCACAGAGCAGGGAGACAAAACAATTCCTGCTCCAGCTGGGCACCAAGGACAAATGATCCCAATCTCAGCCCCAGAGCACAAACCCCGTGGGCTGCAGAGAGAAAAACAAGGATGGGAGTGCAGGGGCTGCAGTGGGGTTGGACACTGAACTGCAATGTGCACATGGAGCAGAGCTGAGCCCAGGGAGAGACCCCGGCAGCGCTCGTGCATTTTGGGACCATTTGGGTTCATCTTGGGTTCATTTTGGGACCATTTGGGTTCATCTTGGGTTCATTTTGGGACCATTTGGGTTCATCTTGGGTTCATTTTGGGACCATTTGGGTTCATCCTGGGTTCATTTTGGGACCATTTGGGTTCATCCTGGGTTCATTTTGGGACCATTTGGGTTCATCTTGGGTGCATTTTGGGACCATTTGGGTTCATCTTGGGTCCATTTTGGGGCCATTTGGGTTCATCTTGGGTGCATTTTGGGACCATTTGGGTTCATCTTGGGTCCATTTTGGGACCATTTGGGTTCATCTTGGGTTCATTTTGGGACCATTTGGGTTCATCCTGGGTGCATTTTGGGACCATTTGGGTTCATCCTGGGTGCAGCCCTGGCTGGGCTCTGGTGCTGCCCAGGTGGATCCATGGAGGAGATCCTTTGAATCAATCCCTGCTTTATTCTGTGACTCTGCCCAGCCTCTGCTCTGGCTCAGCCTCACAAGGCACCCCTGCTGTGCAGGGAAGCAGCCCCTGAGCAATCTGTGTGTGCAGAGCCCAGAGCAGCCCCCATTTGTACCAACATTCTAACTGAATATCAGAACAGGACCATCCCAAATTACAGCTGCTGCTTTTGAACCTGCAGGCTGCCAAACGGGAGCTGGAGAGGCAGAGGCAGCTGGAGTGGGAGCGCAACCGGCGGCAGGAGCTGCTGAACCAGAGGAACAAGGAGCAGGAGGACATCGTGGTGCTCAAGGCCAAGAAGAAAACCCTGGAGTTTGAGCTGGAAGCTCTCGTGAGTGCTGGTGGTGGTGGTGGAGCAGCTCAAGGACACAAGTGTTGCCACGTTTCTCTTCACAGAGAAAAGCAAGGCACAATTCTTCCCAGGAATGTTTCTGGGTTTCACATGCTCTGAACCTCAGAGAGAGGAAAAATAATTCTTGTCATTTGCTGTGCCTGTGTTTGTGCAAAACTAAAATGCAATATGGAGATTGTTTACCCAGAATGATGGTGTTTTGTTTCCTTAGCCTATCAGGGCCAAGTATATGTCAGGACTGTCAGCTGACAGTCACAAAATGCTGTGCAGTTGAGTGCTTAGCAGATTCATTTTAGATGTAATGTAATATAGTGTAATATAATATAAAATAATGTAGTATAATAAAGTAATTAACCTTCTGATAAGATGGAGTCAGATTCTCTCCCCTCATCAGGGCTGCCCTGCAAATTCAATGCACAAGCACAGCGTGGTGGTGACTGTGCCTTGGCTCTGGTTGTTTTCTATGTTTTCTAGAATTTCCACCACTGATATTTCCCTTAGTGTCACTTGAGGTGTTTTTATTCCAGTTGTGATCCCAGGAAATGTCACTACTTAGGAGAAAAGGCCAGGTTTTGTCTGGGGAGAACCTTAGGGCTTTTTCCTGAAAAAAAAAAAAAAAAATTTTCCTGTAAATTTTCCTATCTCTTCTGTAGAGGACAGACTAAAGATGTAAATGAGTTTTTAAAAAAGGAGTTTTTAAAAGAAGTTCTGAGACCCAGACTTGCACAACTGAACATTTTGGTTAAAAAATTTATTAAATAGATGTTTTTCTTTTCTTTTAAAGAATGATAAAAGAAACCAGTTGGAGGGGAAGCTTCAGGATATCAGGTGTCGGCTGTCGACCCAAAGACAAGAAATTGAAAGTACAAATAAATCCAGAGAACTCAGAATTGCAGAAATCACCCATTTGCAGCAGCAGCTACAGGTGAGAAAATGTTCTCTATCTTTATTCTTAGCCTTGAATTTTGACCTCCTCAAAAACATCAGTACCCTGAGCAAACTTGGAATGAGCTGTTCCTCACACTTCAAGATAATTTGTCATTCCTGTAATTAATGTCCTTCAGAGGTGCCTGGGAACTCCTTCCTGCACCTGAAGTGTGTCTGGGATTGTCCCTTCATCCTGCTGGGCTCCTGCTGTGGGAGCAGGAAATTATTTGGCTGCAGAAATTTTTGGGGAGAGCAGAAAAAAATTGTCCCGTGGAAATTCTGTTTGTGCTGGGGGAAAGAACTGACTGCAGCGAAGTGGCTTGTTGAATTTTTTTTTTTAATGATAAAAAATAATGAATTTTGGAAATGGAAGCTCCCAGTGCAAGCAGGGAGTTGTTGGTCCAAGCCTGGCATTTGCCTTTCTTACTGATGTAAAATTCTGTCACATGAGAGCTGCAGCTCAGGAGGTGTCTGCCTTTATGAAAAAATATTCACTGTGGTTTTTTAAGGGTTTTTCAGTGGGCTGTAGTATTTGATTCAGGAATTTTTCTCTTTATTAAGTACTTCATAGGGCTTGCAATTAAATCTTGGCTGGTCGTGGGGGCTCTCAGTGTGTTTGTAGCACTACAAAGAATCTCACACTTATGGAGTTGAGGTGTAAAACCTGCCTTAAAACCTAATCCTGCTATTTTATTATAAAAATCAGTGATTAAGGTAGAAAGTAATTAGTTATTAAGTTACAAATAAAAATAACTTAAATATTATTAATTAAATAACTTTTCCTTAAAAAAAACTTAAAAAGATAAATACAAAACTATTTTATAACTTATTAATAAAAATACTATAAAACTCACAACTTATAAAACTACAATGTAAGTAAAAAATACTAAACATCTAAGTCCAAACACAAAATACCATCTCAAACACTTTCAATCCCAGCCATAACAAAAACAAATGAAAATAAAATAAACCAACATTTAGTGGTGGCCCATGTGAAGATCAAACTCACAACCTTCAGATTATGAGACTGGTTTTTTGAGGGTGTGTGCTTTTTATAAAAATTTAAATAAATTTTAAATTATTTAATTTATTTAAAATTAAGTATTATAATAATACTTTATAATTTTATAATTATAATATATAATTATTATAATATAATTATAATAATAACTTTATAATTGAAAAAGTATTTTAAATCATTTTTATTATAGAAGTGATAATGAAATAATCCCATCCCAGTTTCATTCCTGCTCTCCCTGGCAGTTGTTCTGTTGGGTTTTGGTTTGAGGGGGTTTGGCAGCAGTGGCTGTGGCTGTGTGATGATGCCTGCTCTCATTGATCTCCACCACTGATATTTCCCTTAGTGTCACTTGAGGTGTTTTTATCCCAGTTGTGAACCCAGAAAATGTCACTGCTTAGGAGAAAAGGCCACATTTTGTCTGGGGAGAACCTTAAGGCTTTTTCCTGAAAAAAAATAAATTTTCCAGATATCCTGTAAATTTTCCTATGTCATCTGTAGAGGACAGACTGAAGATGTAAATGAGTTTTAAAAAAGGAGATTTTCATCCTCTCAACTCTCCAAAGAGTTATAAAGTCAATATTGTCACTATCTTTGTAGGGTGATGTATCTTCATTTGGAAGCAGTTTAGTTTAATACATCTGACACTTGCTGTGGGAAGATGAGTTAATTCAGAGGAGTAATTATTCCTCAGCCTGTTAATTACTCCCAAGATGCAGTTCTATTAAACGTGTGGAAGAAGTGGTGATGAGGATGAGTGCCAGTTCTCTGGCCCTGTGCTGCTTGCAGGGATGCTCAGCAGGGTCCTGCTCTCCAGGCCCCTGGGCTGTGCTGGGAACACCTCTGTGCTGGCTGGGCTTGCTCAGTGCAATTATTTACCTCCTTGCTGAGCACCTTGGCTCCCAGGTGATTTAAAGACAATTTTCCCTTGTCCCAGGGGCAGGAGCTGGGTTTTGATTTCCCCTCCATGTGGGACATTGCTCAACTCTTGGCCATTTTTTGATGCACGAGTTTCCAGAGCTTGTGATGCTGTTAATTCCTTTCATCTGTTTCTTCAGTATGAGGCAGGGATGTGGAATCCATGTGGTGGGTGTTCTTGGCTAGATGCTTATTCCATGCTTGTCTGGGCTTTCAGGAAACAGGACTTGGCCTTCAGGATGCCTTGGCATTCTCTGTCCTTACACACTCCCCAAACTATTCGGTGCATTGAGTAATCTGGGATGTTTGGAAGTGGTCTGGCCTTTACAAACAAAGCAGCTGATGTTGTGATCACATTCCACCCTCAAATGCTGTCCTGTGGTGCTTTTTGTACTTGGAGAAGGAGATTTTCTGTTTCATGGTGATGAACATTCTGCTGCTTGGTTGATCTGCAGCCTTCTCAGAGCCACAGGAGCACAGAGGGGTTGGGTTTGGGAGGGACCTTAAAGCTCATCCACCACAGCAAGGCTATAGCTTGTGTATATTGGTGTTTCCCATTTCTTCCAGGCTGACAATAGTCCCAGGATGGCAGTCATGGAATGTCCTGAGCTGAAGGGACCCCCAGGGACCCCCCAGTGCCAGCCCTGCCCTGCCCAGATCCCCCAAGCCCAGCCTGGGCACCCCTGGCAGCGCTGGCCAAAGGCTCCTGGAGCTCTGGCAGCCTCGGGGCCGTGCCCATTCCCTGGGCAGCCTGGGCAGTGCCAGCACCTCTGGGGAAGAGCCTTTCCCTGCCCTGCAGCCTGGCCTGGCCCAGCCCCAGGCGCTCCCTGGTGCTGTCCCTGTCCCAGAGCAGAGCTGGAGCTGTCCCTGCGCTGCCCTCGGGAGGAGCTGCAGCCCCGGGGAGCTCTGCCCTCAGGCTGCTCCAGGCTGGGCTGGCCAGGGCACCTCGGGGCCCCTCCAGGCCCTTCCCCGCCCCCGTGTCCCTCCTGGGGCTCTCTCTTGCATCTCTCTGACACTGAGACACCCAGAATGTCCCCAGCACTGAGGTGAGGCTGCCCCAGGGCAGGGCAGGATTAGGGTGCCCAGTTTTGGGATGTCCCTGAGGGGCTGGGAGGGCTCTGTTGCTGTGTCAGGCCCTGCAGCTGTGAAGGACACGTGCAGCTCCTCATAATCTAATCTGTAATTTGTCTGAATTCTGCTGCTTTGCTGCTTGTGAATTCCTAAAGTCCTTGGCTGTGCTGTGTGCTGTCTCAGGGTATTTTCTGGAACATCAGGAGCTCACAGGAGGCTGCAGTTGTTGCATAATGCTCAGAGCTGAGCTGGGCACTGCAGAGCCCCAGCAGGGCTGGGCAGGAGGAAAGTGGGGCAGCCCAAAGCCATGGCAGTGCACTCAACCCTGGCTTTAACCATAATTAAAACTTTCTGTGGAATTGTGGGATCACAGAATGACTTGTGTTGGGATGGACCCCAAATCCCACCCAGTGCCACCCCTGCCATGGCAGGGACACCTCCCACTGTGCCAGGCTGCTCCAGCCCCAGTGTCCAGCCTGGCCTGGGGCACTGCCAGGGATGGGGAGTCCACGACACCCCTGGGGCTCACCCTGGTGTTCAGGGATCAGGGGACATTTATTCTTAGCATTGAGTGATGCCACTGCAATCCTCCATGACAAATTGAAGCTGTCAGCTGCTTGATTCCTCAAAAGCCTGCAGTTCCTGAGAACTGCTCAGAGAAGTTCCAGGGAATGTAGGAAAGATGGGATGTTGATACTCAGGTGCTGTTCCACCTTGTGCTGCTGAAAGTGTTTTGACAACTCGAGCTGGGAGGTGCAGGCTTCAGAAAAGTGTGTGAGGTGGCATTTCATGCTCTGGAAGGGGCCAGGGTTCCACATGAAATACATTTATAGGATCCTCCAAAGGGAGAGTGCCTTCTGCAGGGACCCCTGTAGCACAGCACTTCACAACCTTCCAGCCACGTGCTGAGTTTGAGATCAGAATCCTCTGCCAAGAGCTCAGTGTGGAGAGGTCAAGGACTCAGGGGCTGTCATCCCACAGGGCTTGTGTTTCATGGCTTTTGGCCAGAATATATTCCTTTAAAAGGAAAGTCTTTATTTTCTCTTCCTGTAATTGTTTGTCTTTCTATTCCTGACCTAAGTTATTAATCATTAACACTGTTGTTAATATTATTAATTAACTATTAGTGGAGGGGGCAGCCAGGGCAGGCTCAGCTGGGCCAGCAGCAGGAATTTGCCCATGGAAAGGGTGCTCAGGCCTTGGCAGGGGCTGCCCAGGGAGCTTGGCAGTGCCCATCCCTGCAGGTGTCCCCTGCAGGTGGCACTGAGTGCTCTGGGCTGGGGACAAGGTGGCCATGGGGCACAGCTGGCACTGCCTGGGCTGGCAGGGCTGTGCCAGCCCCAGGGATTTTGGGGATTCTGTGTTTTATTTATTAAAATCAGAATTAAACATTTGTAAGTGCTTGTTTGAACATTTCCTCAAATTTAGCCTTGTCTCCCTGCCCTCAGTTCTGGGTAATTCCAAGCCAGGTTCAATATTCAGTGAGAATCAGATCAATTCCATGCATCCACTCTCCTGGACTGGCAGAGAATGTCTGGGATCTGTGGGAATGCCACACAAACAGGGCTTGGATAAGATCAGTGACACAGGGGAGGGAAGCAAGCAATAACACAGCATTCAGTGAGGGAAAAGCCAAGCAGAAATGAAGAGGAGAGGTGTGGTGGTGCAGTTATGCCTCACTCACCTTTGCTTCTGTTCTTGTTTTCCCTGTGCTCCAGGAGTCCCAGCAGATGCTGGGCAGGCTGATTCCAGAGAAGCAGCTGCTCAATGATCAGCTCAAGCAGGTCCAGCAAAACAGTTTGCACAGTGAGTAGATTTTGGGGCAGGACACGTTCCCTCACTGTAGTGTCCCCTGGAATTGCTCTTTGTGTGTTGAAGATGCAGATGGGAAAATGTTGCTTTCTATGACCTAAACTGTTCCACAGAAGAAAACACTGACTTGACAATGTGTTCCAAACCAGGGGATTCCCTCCTCACCATCAAAAGAGCCTTGGAAGCCAAGGAACTGGCACGGCAGCAGCTCCGGGACCAGCTGGATGAGGTGGAGAAAGAAACCAGATCTAAACTGCAGGAAATTGATATTTTCAATAATCAGCTGAAGGTAACCCAGGGCTCCTTAAGCCTTCCTGAATGTTCAGTTAATTCTTTTCTAACCTGATTATGGGGGGAAAAATGAACTGAAATGATTAAGAATGTCAGTTTGGGGAGCATTCTCAATCTGTCTGTTGAGGATTTGATTTAATTTTTATTTTATTGAAGAAAATGCTGCACAGCTTTCAAACTCAGGGTTTGACTCAATTTAATCTGCAGAGTCTCTTCAGGAGGAGATTTGAGCCCTGATTCCGAGTCTGTGATTGCAAAAATGAAATTACCAATTTCTGTGCTTTTCACCCAGGAAGGGCAGGACAAGGTCAGCAAATCTGCTGGAATCAGGAGTTCAAATTGAAATCTTGAATAAAAGAGACTTGATTTTCTGCTGCCACCCAGAACTGTTATCTGCTGTCTGTGTGCTCCTGCTTGTCCCTGAGTGCAGCTGCCTGTGGTTTGTGGTTTCATGCTTTACTGCTCAGTCTTTGTTAAAACTGTGATTTGTTTTTGTGTATTTATGCATTGGCCATGTCAGGGTTCTGCAGAGAGAAGGTGGAAATCAATCTGTAGTTACAAACTGTTTAATAGCATTCATTTTTTCATAAAATATCCCAGTGTTCAGGCACTTTATCTGCTAATTCCACTGGTGGGTTCTCCTGAAAGCTGACCAAAAATGCTCAATTTCCTGCAAGGTGGCACAAATTGTGCTGCAAGTATTCAGCAGGAAAATCACTGTGACAGAGACATTAATGGAGTTGTTATGAAAGTTGATCAACTGGGATTAAATCAAATAATTTAGGATGGAAGGTGGGGTTGAAATTAAGCAACAAATAGCTTGATTCAATTTGAGTCGTTAATAATTATAGGAAAAATTAAAAGTGAGCCCCTGTTTTAAGGTTCATTTGAAGATGACTCTCCCTGTCTGAGACAGGGAGGATGGAAGGGGAGAATCTCTGCTGAGGCAGACAGAGCAAACAAAATGGGCACAATTTATATTTAAAAGAAAATAGAATAGTCTAATCCTCGCTTAATTAGTCCTTGAGGTTTAAACCTCACTTAGTTTTTCTTCATATGTGATTTTTGGATACATCTTATCATCTTGTGCTTCTTGGGTATTTTTTTTTTCGATGGAGTCCTTTAAAAGTGATAAATTGGACTAAAGGATATTAATTCTTAAATTAGTGCTTGTGTTTGGTTTGATTATAAATTACCTAAACATAAATGGGAAAGGGGTGAACAGTCTTGGTATTGTGACACCAGCAAAAAAAAACCACCCAAAATCAACAAACCAGTCACTCAAAACTCCATCTTTTAAATATTGAAGGATTGCACTTCCCAGGTAACAAGCTGATGGTAATTAAAAATGTAAGTTTCCCATTAAGCACAGATTTATCAGCATGTTCCAGGAATCCAGAAATGCCTTGACTAAAGGTAAATGATTTTGCAGTTTAACAGGAAAGTTTATTTCAATCAATTGACAAGGAGTTGTGGAGACATTTCTTTGGGAAGAGCAGAAAGTTTCTGGCCTGAGGAGATTGTGGGACTCACTGCCAGCAGGAGCAGATCAGGAGCAGCTCCCTGTGGGGATTTCTGCCTTGCTGAGCAGAGGAGGAGCAGTGACAGAATCCCAGAATTGTCAGGGTGGGAAGGGACCTTCAGGATCACCCAGTGCCACCCCAGCATCACCCCAAACCCTGTCCCCAGGGGCCACATCCAGACACCTGCAGGGGCCACCTGCAGGGATGGGCACTGCCAAGCTCCCTGGGCAGCCCCTGCCAAGGCCTGAGCACCCTTTCCATGGGCAAATTCCTGCTGCTGGCCCAGCTGAGCCTGCCCTGGCCCAGCCTGAGGCCGTTCCCTCTGCTCCTGTCCCTGTTCCCTGGAGCAGAGCCCGACCCCCCCGGCTGTCCCCTCCTGCCAGGGACTTGTGCAGAGCCACAAGGGCCCCTGAGCCTCCTTGGCTCCAGCCTCAGCCCCTTCCCAGCTCCTCAGCAATTCTCCAGCCCCTTCCCAGCTCCTCAGCAATTCTCCAGCCCCTTCCCAGCTCCTCAGCAATTCTCCAGCCCCTTCCCAGCTCCTCAGCAATTCTCCAGCCCCTTCCCAGCTCCTCAGCAATTCTCCAGCCCCTTCCCAGCTCTGTTCCCTGCCCTGGACACGCTCCAGCCCCAGCTGTACTGTGAAAACTGAGCAGTAATTCAGAGACTTCTCCCTTTTGTAGTTTCTCAAGATGAGCAAGACATATTTTGGGGGGCCTGGAGGATTTTATAACTGAATTTAAAAACATAAAAAGGCACATGGATTTTTGTGGGCTCAGCATGGAAGGGGTAGAGAAACCACTCAGAAGCTGCTGAGTGCAGCAATGACTCCATGGCTGTTGTTCTTCATGGAACCATGGAATATCCTGAGCTGAAGGGACCCCCAGGGATCCCCCAGTGCCACCCCCAAGCCCAGCCTGGGCACCCCTGGCAGCGCTGGCCAAAGGCTCCTGGAGCTCTGGCAGCCTCGGGGCCGTGCCCATTCCCTGGGCAGTGCCAGCACCCTGGAATTTTGTGCCCCAGGCCAGTGAAGGCTTTCCTGGAGTCCTGGATTTACTGGGATTTGTGTGAGGTGGGAGTTCTCCACCCACAGAGAACACACTTAGCTGATCACATCACTCCAAGCCAGGTCCTTATGAACTCCCATAATTCTCACATACAATTACCTAAAATAATCAAAAATCTGTGACAACTTTTAGGAGCCGCCACTGGAAAAGTGACTGATATTGACAGTAGGTAGAAATTGGCTTGTAAATAATGCTAAATGAATAATTTCCCTAAATAGCAGAAGAACTTGTGGAGTTCTCAGTTCCTGGGTGTGTCCTGTGGTGCCATCTGTGTGATTATCCATTATCCAGGCAGCTGGATAATGCTCACAGTGAAATGGGAAATTTTTCATATTGTGTCTCAAGAATTCCACCACATCTGAGCTCCAAATATGATAAAGGTTTCTTGTAAATTAAGGGATAATAGGTCAAGATGGGAAAGATGGAAATCTTCCTTTTAAAAATATATTTTTATCAAACAAATAAATGACAAACACTGGATTTAATCAAGGTAATTTAGTTTACCAGGCAACTTTTCCAAACCACAGCAGTTTACAGGATACTCTGGATTTGTCTCCATGTTTTTATGTTCTGTAATAAGTGAATACTTCATGCAAGTGTTAAATTACATCATCTTTGCTGTGTGTCTTAATATCATAGAAGTGATTAAGGAGATAAATACTTTTTCTGCTGAATATTTTGTCATCTCTCCAAAACAACTGATTTCAATTCCTTCTGATGAGTCCTTTGGAGTGGGAAATATTCCTGGAATTTGGTGCATTTCCACCAACAGCTTTCATGCTTGCAAAATGTCATTAATATTTCAAATCAGGTCATTAGAATTGTAGTATTGGATATCTTGAGGTAGAACCAGTTGGTTTCAGGAGGTTGCTGGTGCTTGTTTGGCTGCTCAGGTATCCTTTCAAATGGGATTTGGGGCATTTTATGATACAAGATAAACATCTGGTGGATTAGGCTGAATTTGGCTCTAAAGTGACTGAGATTGTTTGAAAGTTTGGCCACTTCTTTGTGTCGTACTGTTGAAGGAGTGAAACTCTGTGCTCTTTAATAATCTCAGCCTAGAGATTTGATAATTGATACTGATGCAGGTATCAATGAAATGGAGCTGGTCACTTGTTTCTGTTAGGATCATGGGATGGGCTGGGTTGGAAGGACCTTAAATCCATCCCATCCCAGCCCTGCCATGGCAGGGACACCTTCCCTTGTGCCAGGCTGCTCCAGCCCCAGTGCCCAGCCTGGCCTTGGGCACTGCCAGGGATCCAGGGGCAGCCCCAGCTGCTCTGGGCACCCTGTGCCAGCCCTGCCCACCCTCAGGATAAAGAATCCCCCCCTAGTGTCCCTGGATCTACACTGACCCTCCAAGCTCCAAGGCCCTAATGCCCATCCTAGAACATGGAAGAATCCAGAATTTCTTGCTGCTGCTCCTGCCCAAAAGCACACAAGGACTGAGTTGATGTTTGTGAAGTGCTTGTGCTGAGAATCCTTTGCCAGTGCCTGGCAAAAGCAGCGGGCTGAGCTGTCCCAGTGCTGTCCGTGTGTCCCGTGGCTGTCAGTGTGTCAGTGTCAGCAGGGCACTCCTGCTCCCAACCCTCTTTACATCTCAGCATTTCTTTCTTCCAGTCAGTGGCAGTGGAAGAGGCAATGCTGCAGTGCCTGGCTCTCCTCCTGGGCTGCATCCAGCACTTACACTCCTTCCCAAAGGTCTCCGTGGCCTGCTCAGGCAGGACCCAGCTCCCTCTGAGTGAGGAGCCTCCTCCAGTTATGTGCTTCACTTTCCCTAAGCAGATGAGTGTGCAGTGTTTGCTGAGGGGTGCCAGCACCAAACCAAAACCACACAGAAGAGTTTAGCATTAGATTTTTATCTGATCCTTATGCCTGTGTGAGGAGTGTGCCTTGAATTGCAACTTGGGCACGGTGTTAGTGAGTTATTTTTGTCTTTTGCTTATCTGGAACTTCAGGAGTTTAAGTCAATTGCCAGTTTTGGTCATGATTTTCAGATTTTTTTAAAAGCAAACACTTGGATGGAAAGTATCCCTACACATCACTGTCATCTGTGATTCCTGGGAGGAGAGGGGTGGCAGCTCCCTTCCTTTGCCCAAAAAACTCCCAGGATGGGGTGAAGGGAGGAATTGTCTGCCAAGGCCAGAGCAGAGGCTTTGGGAGCTGGGGAATGGGGCAGGAAAAGGTTGCTCTGGAAAAGCTTCAGGGAGCACAGAACTGCAGGGTCCTTTCCACTGGCATCAAATGCTCTGCTTGTCTCAGGGGGAGAAGATCTGATGGAAACCTTGGATTTTAATCCCTGAACATCCCAAGTTTTGCTGTCAAAAAGGCACAATCTGGGCCAAAAAAACTCCACTTCCACCATGAAGATTTTTGTAGCAACTGACTTGGCTGTATACAGTGAATATTGAAATGCTGTCATTCCTATCCAATAATATGAATGTGGCTGTTGTAACACTTCAAATCCTCCTTGTTGGTCTGTTTGGATTTAAATGCCAGGCTAACAATTGCTCTGCTTTTTAGGCAAGGCATTCCTTGTGCAGGAATGAGCAAAGCCTTGGGGGGAATGTCCAGCTGGGAGCTGTGTCTGTGCAGGATGGGTGTAGAGTGTGCTGAGCACCCAGCTGGAAGTGTCCTGGCTGCTGAGGTGTTAGCAGAATTTTCTTCAGCTGGTTTCCAGCAGAGCTGTGGGAGATGCTGGCTCTTCCTCCCCATCCTCCCACTTGGCAAAGCAGTGTTGCATGAGATGCCCAGCACATCTTTGTTTCCTCCTGGCTGACCCAAAAGGGATGTGTATGGGATTTTTTCCTCTCCAAAAATGCTCCATCCAGTGCCAGCACTGTAAATAGGTTTGGTTTTCTTAACACACAGTCCTGTCACAGAAAAATCCTTTCACAGAACACTGACCCAGCTGGGAGGGAATAGTGTGTTAAATGTCTGTGGAAAACTTAAATTATTCTTAAAATGTCTCTAATTCCAACTTCTCTGGGAACTGATTGTCTCTTTAATGATGCTGAGCTCAGTTTTCACTGAATTTAAAACTGAGGAGCAGTAATGAAATAAAACTGAGAGCTGAGCCACAAGGATCAGCTTCCCTTTTGAAGCTTGCACCCCTGTATCCAGTGGGTTTGAATCACTTCCATTTCTTTTTTTGTTTCTTATGCAATTTTCTCATTTGGGTCAGTGCATGAGGAATGAAAACTTCCTGTGGACTGTAGATTGTGAACTTGTGAAAAACCATCCAAATACTTCCAGGATTAACTGTTTCAGTTTTACCTGTACCATATTTTCGCGATAAGATATCAATTTTTGAAGTGAACTATTTTCAGTGAAAATCCTCAGTGGTCATAGGTAAATTTTCCCTTTTTCTACTGTAATCCTGAGGAGTTCAGATGCAAAATTCCAGGTCGTGCAAAGAAATTCCAGATAAAGGTTGGATTTGTGTTAATAGGTATTAATGCAGAGAACAAATCTTGAGGAAAATATTATGGTATTATTATTTATATTCTAATTTTTTCAGGCAATTGAAGAAAAGCTGACTTATATATGAATGAATACTCTCTGTACCATGACTCATCCCAAAGACATTCCTTAAGGATTTCAGTCTCCTGTGTATAAATCAGCATTAACTGGCAAATGAAACTGATTAAGAGTTGCTGTTGTGAGAGCTGAGAGGGCAGATTTGTGTCTGGAATTCAATAAATGGATTCCATAAACCAACAAACAAAATAAAACAGATGTGACTGTTCAGATTAAGTTTTGTCCATTTTTCATAGTCCCATTTAAAAGTTTTCTGGTTTCCTAACCCTTTAATGGATGAAAATAGGGAAACAGTAGGTGGTTTATAGACCCTAGGAATAAACCTGAAATATCTGCATCTGGCAGGAGTGTGACTTTGAGAGGTCCCCAACCACTGCCAGGTGTTGTCCCCTCACAGGGAAATCTTTGGGGCCATCAGTTCTCATTCACAGAGTGGATTTTTACACCTGTTTGCCTTTTTTTAATCCAGGAGCTGAGAGAAATCCATAACAAACAGCAGCTTCAGAAACAGAAGAGCTTGGAAGCTGAGAAGTTGAAACAGAAGGAACAGGAAAGGAAGACAGTGGAGCTGGAAAAGCAGAAAGAAGCTCAGAGGTAACAAACTGCTTTAGTGGAGCCCTAAATGTAACACCTCCCCTGGCATCTCCTGGGCAACATTCCTGTCTGCCCAAAACTTCCAGGGATGCAGATGAGGTTTGTGTCCTCTAGTGCCACCCTCTAAGGCTTGGCAAGTGGATTGGTTGGACAGCAGCAGGAATTTGCCCATGGAAAGGGTGCTCAGGCCTTGGCAGGGGCTGCCCAGGGAGCTTGGCAGTGCCCATCCCTGCAGGTGTCCCCTGCAGGTGGCACTGAGTGCTCTGGGCTGGGGACAAGGTGGCCATGGGGCACAGCTGGCACTGCCTGGGCTGGGAGGGCTGTGCCAGCCCCAGGAATTTGGGATTCCATGAATTAGGTTTTTTCCTCCCACTGTTTTTGGTCAGGAATTCACATTGTCCTTGGTGTGTTCTTTGCAGCACACCAAGCGTGTGAGGAGCAGCTGCTTCTCAGGTGTTTGCCTCTAATTCTGAAGGAATTCCAGGGGTGGAATAGGCCATGGAACAGACTGGAGCACACTGGCCATCCTTCAGATCTTCAGAGCTGCCTTTACTGGGAGAAATTGTTTCCAGCAGAGAATATTTATTTATTTCTTGGTGTCCTGTCCTTTGGTGGAGGGGAAGGACTTGCTAACTCTGGCCTTTGGGAATGAGAAATATTCCAAATAATTCTCTGGAGCACTGTATAAAACTTGGAAATACTTCTCCTCCTTGCCCCTCAGCATGAGGATAAGGATTGCCACGTGTTCTGATTCCTGCTTTTCTCTTTCTGATTTGCCTGTTTGGAGTCCTGGCTTGGGTTGGATCTTCAAGGTCCCTTCCCACCCAAACCATCCCCTGAGTTTGTGATTTCTGGAATCATTCCCGGTGTGAGGAGGTGCTGGGAGATGCAAAATAAAGTTAGGGCATGGAAAAGCTCTACAGAGGACTCTTGCTGGAGATGACCCAAAAGCTTTGGTGGCTTTGGTCTGAGTGGCTCTGTTGTCCCCATTGTCCCCCAGGCGGATCCAGGACCGGGACAAACCACGCCTGGAGCGGGGACAGCCAGAGGAGGAGCCACAGTGGCAAAAGAAAATCCAGGAAGATGACAAGCAGAAAAGGGAAGAACTACCCAAGAAGAAGGAAAGTGAGGATAAGGGGAAACAGGAGATGCAGGAGAAGCTGAGTAAACTCTTCCAGCCCCACCAGGAGCCCAGCAAGCCTGGCCAGGCTCCGTGGTCCAACGCAGGTAGGGTCCAGCAGCAGGGAGTGCTCTGGGACAGCTCAGTTCTCTTCTCTTCTCTTCTCTTCTCTTCTCTTCTCTTCTCTTCTCTTCTCTTCTCTTCTCTTCTCTTCTCTTCTCTTCTCTTCTCTTCTCTTCTCTTCTCTTCTCTTCTCTTCTCTTCTCTTCTCTTCTCTTCTCTTCTCTTCTCTTCTCTTCTCTTCTCTTCTCTTCTCTTCTCTTCTCTTCTCTTCTCTTCTCTTCTCTTCTCTTCTCTTCTCTCCTCTCCTCTCCTCTCCTCTCCTCTCCTCTCCTCTCCTCTCCTCTCCTCTCCTCTCCTCTCCTCTCCTCTCCTCTCCTCTCCTCTCCTCTCCTCTCCTCTCCTCTCCTCTCCTCTCCTCTCCTCTCCTCCCCTCCCCTCCCCTCCCCTCCCCTCCCCTCCCCTCCCCTCCCCTTCCCTTCCCTTCCCTTCCCTTCCCTTCCTCTCCTCGATGCAAGACAACAAAACTATTGCTGTAGGTTTTTTTGTGTGGGATACATGCCTTGGGATTTTTCAGAGTGGGAACAATTTCCTTTTCCTTTCCTGCCTCCCTTTGTTCACTGGAGCAATGACCTGAAATCTAAGATTTAATGCCCCTTTTCTGCTCGCCACATTCACTTTCAGCTGAGAGCTTTTTCTGTGCATTGTATCCTGATTTTTGCCTGTAGTGAGAATTCTGCTTCCCTCTTAAGTGCCTTGGATACACACGAGAACTGTTTGGGAATGTAAAACTGGTTTAAATATTTGTCCAAAGGATTGCATCACTTTGATAACCAAATTCTGCCCAGAGGAGCTGTGGATTTCCAGTTCCTGGTAGTGCCCAAGGCCAGGCTGGGCACTGGGGCTGGAGCAGCCTGGCACAGGGGAAGGTGTCCCTGCCATGGCAGGGCTGGCACTGGATGGGCTTTCAGGTCCCTCCCAGCCCAGGCCATTTTGTGTATATAAGATTTTCCCTGTTTAGAGAAGAAAAGAATAAGCAAATTGTATTTAAATAATGAATTTTTCTATTTCCCTTGTGTAAAAAGGGGATAGGGTTGTTCTGCAGACTGCAGGTTTGGTGATTCTTGTCTCCATTTCCACCCCATTTTCCATGAAGTTAAAAATCAGGTGGTTTGATTTCTTCTCTCTGTATCTGTGTGTTTCCTTTGCTCAGAGAAAGCTCCTCTAACCATTTCTGCTCAGGAGGATGTAAAAATAGTGTATTATAGAGCTCTGTATCCTTTTGAATCCAGAAGCCACGACGAGATCACCATCCAGCCTGGAGACATCGTCATGGTAAGCAGGGCTTGGGATCTTCCTTGGGAAAAGCCTCCAGCTTCTGCCATGGCTGCCTTACATTTTATATGGCAAGAAATGAAACTTCAATTCCCAAAATCTGCTTGCAGGTGTGTTGGTAGAGAATAATTTCCAGTTTTTCAGGGATGTGGTCAGTGGGTTGTGTCAAACTCTGAAGCAAGGCTTGCTTTTGTCTCTCTGAGTTTTAATTCCCTGGTTAATGGCTGCAGGGATTAAGTGGCTATTAATAGTAATTAATCATTAGTGTGTTCTTAACATGCAGAATGAAAATTCCTGGGGGAATTCTTAAATATTGTTCGCTGGGAGAAGAGTATTCCCAACAGTGTTCTACCCAACAAAATTGATTTTAAGAGCTTTTGCATTTAGCTCAGTTTAGTAAAGAGTGGATTTTGCAAAAATACACTTTGTAAAGTCCTCTAAATTGTAATTATCATTATTTAAAAAAAAAAAAACTGGTTTGGGAAATTGAACCTTTTGGGGTTGGTTTGGCTTTTTAACTATTGGGTGTTTGTGACCTTGGAATGGGCTTCTGGAAAATCCAAAGTGAATCCTGGCTCGGTGTCACTGCTGAGGACTGAGGGAGGATACAGCAGGTTGGAAAGCTGGAGAGGAGACTCTGGAGGCTGCTGGGAAATGCTGGGATGCCATGTTTTCATGGAAAATAGGGAATGGCCTGCATTTACAGGTCATTCTGTGGGCAAGAGTGGTCCCCGTTAGGCAGACTTGCTGGGAAAATAACAATTATCCCAAAAAAAGAATAATTTTGCACATTTTTAAATAGATATTTGCAGAGAAAATAACATTTTTCCTCCAAAGATGTGGTTCTAGGCAGTTCTGCACACATTTATCCCTGTTCTTGCAGGGAAAATAACATTTTCCCTTAAATGTGTGATTCTAAGGAGTGCTGGAATCATTTTTGAAAAGAGATTTGCAGGGAAATAACATTTTTCCCAAAATACACAATTCTAAAGAGCACTGAAATAATTTTAAAAGAGAGATTTACAGAGAAATAACATTTTTCCCAAAATACACAATTCTGAAGAGCACTGAAATAATTTTAAAAGAGAGATTTACAGGGAAATAACATTTTTCCCAAAATACACAATTCTGAAGAGCACTGAAATAATTTTAAAAGAGAGATTTACAGAGAAATAACATTTTTCCCAAAACACACAATTCTGAAGAGCACTGAAATAATTTTAAAAGAGAGATTTGCAGAGAAATAAAATTTTCCCCCAAAGTATGTGATTCTAAGGAGCACCACACATATTTTAGAGACTTTGAGACCATCTCACTCTTGTTACCTGTTTTTTATGGACTCGGTGTTAACCCCTTCATTCCCAGCAGGGCACCTCCTCTCTGTTGCCTTTATTGAAGTTTTTTTTCCAGAACCCCAGCAGGTTCCTGGGGGCTGTGCTGCCCTGCAGGAAGGGTTACAGGGCAGCTGCTGTGGGCAGGGCTGCACCCATGCCTTGTTTTCCATCCAGAAGGGAGTGGGTGAGTGCTGCCAGCAGCTCCTCAGGGCTCCACTGACCCCCCAGAGCTGCTTCCCCTGCACTTCCTCGGGTTTGAGCTCACCAGGGGTCCAATTAACACAGCCCAGCTCGTTACCAAAAGCACTTCAGACACCCTGGGCCAGGGTTTGCTGTTGGTGCTGCCTTTGGCTCCTGCTGTGTTTGTCCTGTGCTTCCAGAGGTGCCCGTGCTGCCTCGCCTTGGAAACAGCAATTTCACAGAATCACAGAATAATGAGGTTGGAAGAGACCTCTAAGATCAAGTCCAACCTATGCCCTAACATCTCAACTAGACTATAGCACCAAGTGCCATGTCCAGTCTTTTTTTAAACACATCCAGTGATGGTGATTCCACCACCTCCCTGGGAAGACAATTCCAGTGCTTTATTATTCTTTCAGTGAAAATTTTTTCCTGATATCTAACCTATACCTTCCCTGACATAGCTTGAGACTGTGTCCCCTTGTTCTGTCAGTTGCTGCCCGGTGGAAGAGACCGACCCCCACCTGTCTACAACCTCCCTTCAGGAAGTTGTAGAGAGCAATAAGGTCACCTCTAAGCCTCCTCTTCTCCAGGCTAAACAACCCCAGTTCTTTCAAACGTTCCTCATAGGGCTTGTTTTCCAAGCCCCTCACCAGCCTCCTTGCTCTCCTCTGGACACGCTCAAGCATCTCAATATCCTTCCTAAATTGAGGGGTCCTTCCTAAATTGCACGCTCAGGCTGCCTGGTGGCATCAGTGCAGCTGCAGTGGAGCTGAGCTCCAGCTGGGAGCTTCCTGTGCCACCAAATCCCTGCTCCTTGGATGACTGTCCTCACACAAGTGGAGCTCTCCCACCCTGCAGCTCAAATCCTGACCCGTTTTGGAGCTGTGGTCCTGGAAGGCAGCGGGCAGGAGGTGCCAGCAGAGCCCAGGGCTGGATCCCAGGGCTGGGCTGGGATTCCTGGACTGGGATTCCTGGGCTGGGATTCCTGGGTTGGGATCCTGGACTGGGATTCCTGGGTTGGGATCCTGGACTGGAATTCCTGGGTTGGAATTCTTGGGCTGGAATTCCTGGGCTGGAATTCCTGGATTGTATTCCTGGGCTGGGATTCCTGGGCTGGGAATTCCTGGGCTGGAATTCCTGGGCTGGAATTCCTGGGTTGGGATTCCTGGGCTGGAATTCCTGGGCTGGGATTCCTGGGCTGGAATTCCTGGGTTGGGATCCCTGGGTTGAAATTCCTGAGTTGGAATCCTGGGCTGGGATTCTTGGGCTGGGATTCCTGGGTTGGAATCCTGAGCTAGGATCCTGGGCTGAAATCCCTGGGTTGGGATTCCTGAGCTAGGATCCTGGGTTGGGATTCCTGGGCTGGAATTCCTGGGCTGGGATCCATGGTTGGGGTCCTGGACTGGGATTCCTGGGCTGGGATCCTGGGTTGGGATTGCTGGTTGGAATTCCTGGGCTGGAATCTGATCCTGGCTGGAATATCTTGCAGAGCTCATTCTGTCACAGGAGCTGGGCCTTCAGCAGAGCCTGGGAATGATCTTCCCAAGAGTGTGAAGCCCAGGGAGGAGGAGGATTTCCCCAGGAAGGAAAAGGCTTTGCCAGTCTGGGGAGGGCTCTGCTCTGCCCTGCTGCTGGGAAAAGCCTGTGCCATGGATTCCACAATTACTCTGGCTTTTTAATTCTCCCACTTTTTAATTCTCCCATCCTTTCAATGTACTTTAAATTCCTTCCACTGTAAGTTGAGATTGATTTTCATCCTGGCTATAACTCAACCAAGCTTTTGTGTGGGAACAGACATTCTTCCCTGAAAAATCTACAATGAATTCTCATCAGTTTTCTTAGTTATTGATTGTTGGAGTTGGATTCAATCTTCTTTGTGATCCACAGACTTAATTAGCTGTCAGCTGTGGTTCTAAAGCACAGCTGAATAAATAAAAACAACCTCCCACACACTGTAATTCACTATTCAGGTGTACATTTAAAGTCTGGTTGTCTTTTGGAAAAAAAAAATCTGGGATTGTTGTGGGACTTGTGGGTGGTAGGTGTAAAATTAAATTAAATTGAAACAAAATAGCTTAAAAAAAAACATTTAAAGGAATTTATTTAAAAATTCAATATAGTACTACAAAACCAGATGTGATCCCTGTGTGGGTTATCCAGCCCCAATGGGGTCACAGATCCCTGTGTGGGTCAGGAAAGGGATTGGGATTGGGATTGGGATTGGGATTGGGATTGGGATTGGGATTGGGATTGGGATTGGGGTTGGGGTTGGGGTTGGGGTTGGGATTGTGCCCCTCAGGTGAGAGCCCACCTGAGAGCTGCCCCAGCCCTGTCCCAGCCCAGGAGGAGCTGGAGCTGCTGCAGAGAGCCCAGAGGAGGCTCCAGGATGAGCAGAGGGATGGAGCAGCTCTGCTGGCAGCAAAGGCTGGCACAGCTGGCATTGTTCACCTGCACAGGAGAAGCTTTGGGCTGAGCTCAGGGTGGCCTTGCAGGGCCTGCAGGAGCCCCAGGAAAGCTGGAGAGAGACAATTTCCAGGGGATGCAGGGACAGCACACAGGGAATGGCTTCACACTGAAAAATTACAGGTTTAGATCAGATATTAGGAACAATTTCCTTTCTGGGAAGGAGGGCAGGGGCTGGGATGGAATTGCCAGAGCAGCTGGGGCTGCCCCTGGATCCCTGGCAGTGCCCAAGGCCAGGCTGGACACTGGGGCTGGAGCAGCCTGGCACAGTGGGAGGTGTCCCTGCCATGGCTGGGTGGAGCAGGACAGGTTTTAGGGTCCCTACTGATGCAAACCATTCCATGGTTCAGTGGTTTCAATATGGAAAGAAAAGGAAAAAAACAATTGTCAAGCCCTCTTGCATTGCAAAAAGTTCATTTCTGCAGAGATCTGGGTTGTTTTCAGGAAAATTCCCTTTTGCAGGATGTGTTTGTTAACTCTCTGACTTCTGTGTCTGCAGGTGGATGAAAGCCAGACTGGAGAGCCAGGGTGGCTCGGTGGAGAACTGAAGGGGAAGACTGGATGGTTCCCTGCAAACTATGCAGAGAAGATTCCAGACAGTGAAGTCCCAGCCTCTGCCAAGCCCGTGGCCGAGCCCTCTGCTGCTCCCAAAGTGTCTGTGCAGGAAAGCTCCACTGCCCTGGGAGCCCCTGCCCCTGCAGAGGCTCCTGCAGCAGCCAACAACTGGGCAGACTTCAGCTCCACGTAGGTTTGGGGGCTGCCTGGGCTCCTTTGGAGCCTGCCCTGAGCACAGAGCCAAACTAAAAACACATTTTGGGATGTGAAGGATGCTTTCTGTAGGAAGCAGTTGAAGCTGCAGCCCTGTGGGACTTGGGCTTGCCCATCAGCCCTGCCTGGGCACAGCATGAGCAGAGACATCCCCATGTGGGCATGGGGGAAATCCCAAGGGTTTCACTTCCTTTGGAATCACAGAATCCCAGGCTGAATTGGGCTGGGAGGGACCCCAAATCCCACCCAGTGCCAGCCCTGCCATGGCAGGGACACCTCCCACTGTGCCAGGCTGCTCCAGCCTGGCCTTGGGCACTGCCAGGGATCCAGGGGCAGCCCCAGCTGCTCTGGGCACCCTGTGCCAGCCCTGCCCACCCTGCCAGGGAACAATTCCATCCTAATCTCCCACTGAAATTCCTCTCTTTCAGTGGGAACCCATTCCCCCTTGCCCTGCCACTCCTCTTCCTAATGAACCATCCCTCTGCAGCTCTCCTGGAGCCCCTTCAGGTACTGCCAGCTCCTAAATCCCTTTCTCCTACATTAATTTCCACCAAGCTTTATTGAAGGCTTCCAGCCTGCTTATTGTTCTGTACAATATGAAAATGGCAGAGGTGACATGAAGAGCTGATTTAATTCCTGGTCACAGCATTACTAAAACTGATGGAATTGGAAAATGTGCCCATCCCTGGATGTCTTAACTCAATACTGGGCACTTTTATCAGCTGCAATTCCTTCTCCTTTGCCCATGAAATCCATATTTTTAAACTGATATCTCAATGGGAGGCCCTGGCACTCCTGACACAGCTGGGGCTGCCCCTGGATCCCTGGCAGTGCCCAAGGCCAGGCTGGGCACTGGGGCTGGAGCAGCCTGGCACAGGGGAAGGTGTCCCTACCATGGCAGGGTGGCACTGGGTGGGCTTTGAGGTCCAAACCATTCCATGATCCTGTGTCTAAAGAAAAGGGATGTGAGAGGTCAGTGACATGCAGGGGGGAAGATTTCAAACCAGTTTTGTAAAGAATGATGAATTATTTTTATTTCTCTTTCCACTGTGCATAATGCAGCCTGCGCTGCTTGAACTTCTGTTTGTAGGGACACAGCTAAGAACTGAGATAAAAACCTGTCCTTCAGTGGCAAGGACAGGGAGCTCAGTGTGGGGGCTGCCTTTGAAGGGGAAGTTGTGCTTCACCAGTGTTCAGTTGCACTGCTGCACCTGGAGTTAAGGTGCTGGAAAAGAAATTCATGTAGAAAGTTGAAGTATTTGTTCTGTGTGAATTTTTTTTTGTTCCTACTGTTAAAACCAGTAGGAATCACATTGTTCTTTTCTTTTCCTTTCCAGCTGGCCAGCAAACAGCAGTGAGAAGGCAGAGAGTGATAACTGGGATGCCTGGGCAGCCCAGCCCTCGCTGACCGTGCCCAGCGCGGGGCAGCTCCGGCAGCGCTCGGCCTTCACCCCTGCCACTGTCACCGGCTCGTCCCCGTCCCCTGTGCTGGGCCAGGTGAGCTCCTGGCCTCGCCCACGTGCTCTGGGCCACCACAAAGGTGTGGAGAGCAGAGTGGGAGCCTGCCTGTGCGTTAAAACACTCACCTGACACGACAGAGGGAGCACCTGCAGGAGGGGCGGCAGGGAGGGTCCCACCTGCAGAGCTGCCCCAGCACAGGAGGAGCTGCAGAGAGCCCAGAGGAGGCTCCAGGATGAGCAGAGGGATGGAGCAGCTCTGCTGGCAGCAAAGGCTGGCACAGCTGGCATTGTTCACCTGCACAGGAGAAGCTTTGGGCTGAGCTCAGGGTGGCCTTGCAGGGCCTGCAGGAGCCCCAGGAAAGCTGGAGAGAGACAATTTCCAGGGCATGCAGGCACAGCACCCAGGGAATGGCTGCCTGTGCCAGAGGGCAGGGCTGGGTGGGATCTTGGCAATTAGGATACAATTGTTCCCTGGCAGGGTGGGCAGGTGTTGGGAAGGATGAAAGTTTGACAAGAAAGTCTCACAGACAGGGATGCTTAGCAGAAAGATTTTTGAATGTAGAGGCTGAGGAAGGAATAGAGATGGAAGCAAGTTTTGATATAGAAGAAAAGAATTGCTGAGCCAGTCTTACTGGATAACCAAGGAGGCAAAGGGTCTGTTAGTTAGAAGGGGTTTTTATGACTTAAAGAAAAGGATAAACCCACCTCAAACAAGAAGATGTTTTTACCAAGCAAAAAAATAGCACAGACAAACAAGTCAGCAGATGTTGCAAGTAGAAAAAAGGTCTCCGAATTTTCCACTGCAAGAAAACTAATAAACAACTTCTAGCTTAAACTATAATGTACTTTTAGTGATTGGAGAATACTAACATGAATATGGTAATTGTATTAGTTATGAGAGGCTATAGATAAAAGTCAAGGTATAGATTGGTTCTACTGTATTGAGATGCTCAAAAAAGAAAAGTGTATAATGCATTTGTAACCTGAACTCGGGGTCCCCAGGCTGCCTGCAGCTCTGTCACCCACAACCCTGGAGTGCTGTAACATCTTGGATGTAATAAACTGCATTTGGAAGAGCTGCCTGGAGTCCCACATCTCTCATTTAGACACTTTCAGGCAGGCTCTGGCACAGCTGGGGCTGCCCCTGGATCCCTGGCAGTGCCCAAGGCCAGGCTGGGCACTGGGGCTGGAGCAGCCTGGCACAGGGGAAGGTGTCCCTGCCATGGCAGGGTGGCACTGGGTGGGATTTGGGGTCCCTCCCAGCCCAAACCATTCTATGGATCTCTGATCCATTGGCAATATCTGGGGCTGGATTTAACACCAAACAATTCCTGGTTTGCTGGTCTGGGATGGCTTTTTTAGATTTTGGTGGTGCAGGGTTGGGTCACTTCCTTGGGGCTTCCTTCACTCCCATGACAACCTCCACTCCCAGGTGGGTTGAGTTGAACAGCAATGGCAAAGCTTCCCAGCTGTGTTCTGTCCTTCTCTTCAGGCATTTCCTTTTCCTCAGTGGAACAACAAACTCTTCTGGGGAGCTCATGTCTTCTGGGAAGTGCTGAATATCTACCTCAGAGCAAAAAGAAATTAAAATATACCACAAATAAAGTGCAGCAAAGCATCATTTCCCATAAAATGGCCTAGAAGTCCTGCCAAAGCAGCTTCACAAGGGTTTATTACACAACTTAAATAAAAGCAATTAATTTAATCTTGCATTGCATTGATGATGTGTTAGCAGACAGAACTGCAGGAGGACTGTAACCATTTCTGGAATTCCTTTGCAAGTTTAACCAATGCCTTAGTTGAGAGAGTTTATTTTAGTTTGTTGCTGTATAAGTAGCTTTGTTGCAGAAGGCAGAGCATGACTGACTCCTGATTTTCTTTCTGAAGGGTGAAAAAGTGGAGGGGCTTCAGGCACAGGCTCTGTATCCCTGGAGAGCAAAGAAGGACAACCACCTGAACTTCAACAAGAACGACGTGATCACCGTGCTGGAGCAGCAGGACATGTGGTGGTTTGGGGAGGTGCAGGGCCACAAGGGCTGGTTCCCCAAATCCTATGTCAAGCTCATCTCAGGCCCCATTAGGAAGTCCACAAGGTATTTTGTTTGTTTTTTCTGTCCTTCACTTCTGTGCTGGGGTGGAAGGAAATTGGAAGAGCTGCAGGCTTGAATTTTAGAGTTCCACCCTGTAAAAGAGACCCTGTTTTTATCTGGAGGGTTTGGACTTCCAATCCTGAAAATATAAGAAATTTTCTATTTCTTAATTGAGAAATTAAGAAATAATAATAATAAGAAGAAAATTAAGAAATAATTTTAATAATAAGAAGATAAGACTTTGAGAAATAAGAAAGCTGACCTCCATAAGAATAAGAAAATACGAATAAGAAAACTGACCTCAGTTCTCCTCTGGTCTTCCCTGACCAACAAAAGATTAATTAACCTTCTTAATTTTATGTGACTTGTAACTGAAAAATGAGTGTGTTGGACTTTCTGAAGTACAGCTGTGTAAGTCACAGCTCCTCTCCCCAAAATTAAAAGGTATTCCTCAAATCTAAATCACTCCTCATTATTCTTGGAGGATTAAACATTTAAAATCTCTTTTTTTTTTTTGTAATGTGAAGGCAACATTAGCATTAGGAATACCAATGAGAATGATTTTAGAGCATTTTTTTCCTGAGGAAAAAGAGGAGATGCAGAAAATTCTGTATTTAAGGCAGTTGTTTAAATGTGACCATGGCAGACCACTGGATTCAAAGCTTTATTTTGCACATTTACTGTCTCTTCTTTTAAAACCCGGGGAGTTGCTTGGGGGTGCATGTGCATTTTATATTTGAAATATAATAACAATTTTTCTGAAGAGATTGAATTTCTTAAATAACCATTATTTTCTTCTAAAGCATGGATTCTGGTTCCTCAGAAAGTCCTGCTAGTCTGAAAAGAGTAGCATCCCCAGCAGCCAAGGCAGCAGTGTCAGGGGAAGGTGAGTCCTGGCTGCCCTGGCAGCCTCTTACTCTGCTTTTTGCCAGAATCAGGAGTCAGACTCTGCTCTTCAAGTGGTGCTGAAATCCAAGAGCTAATCAGTTTGCCTCTGGAATAATTTAGAATTATTATTATTAGAGTAACAGTTTATGTATGTTGGGTATAGAGAAGGAATAATTTCATATATCACAAAATATATGGAAATATCCAGTAGAAATATTAGGAAAAGTACAAGCTGCAAAAAATATTAAAATATCCAATAGAAATACTAGGAAAAGTACAAGCTACAAAAGATATGGAAATATCCAATAGAAATCCTGGGAAAAGTACAAACTACAAAAGATATTAAAATATCCAATAGAAAGACTGGAAAAACTACAAACTACAAAAGATATTAAAATATCCAATAGAAATAGTGGGAAAAGTACAAGCTACAAAAGATATGAAAATATATTTTGTAGTTTATACTTTTTCCACTATTTCTATTTTTTTGTCATTATTTTGGTAACATTTTCTGATCTAGAATGGGTTTTCACAGAGGGTCAAATAAACACATCTGTCCATGGTGTCAGGAATTGTAAATATTTTCATTTCCCCCAGAGTTCATTCCCAGGGTTTTTTTAGAGCTCTCAGTGAAGGCAGTGACAGTCAGGGAATACAGGGAATTGTAAATATTTTAATTTTCCCCAAAGTTCATTCCCAGTGTTTCCTTGGAGCTCTCAATGAAGGCAGTGACAGTCACTTAGGGAATACAATGAATTTTAAATATTTTCATTTCCCCCAGAGTCCATTCCCAGTGTTTCCTTGAAGGCAGTGACAGTCACTCAGGGAATACAGGGAATTGTAAATATTTTCATTTCCCCCAGAGTCCATTCCCAGTGTTTCCTTGAAGGCAGTGACAGTCACTTAGGGAATTCTGGGATCCTTCTGCTCAGCTCCATTTTCAAGGGGGAGCCTGGGGCACAGACTCAGAGTTCACAGATATTTTTCTGAAGGGTTTTAAAAGGGGAGTTCCTGGCTGTTGTCACCTTTCAGCTGGAGGGGAATGTCCCCACCTGAGCTGCCTTAACTCTTAATCCCCTGCAGTACAGAGGTGGCTGTGGGTTAATTAAATCACAGGCAGAGGAGATCAATTAATCTAAATGTAGGTCACAGGTGAGCATTTGTGTGTGGTCCCTACTGCACACCTGAAGGGTCTAACTGCAATCCCAGGTACAGTTTTAGGGATATTTATATTTAATTTGTGTCTGGCCTGAGCACCACAGAAACTAAAAGGAGGGAGCAGCAGAGAAAAAGGAAATAATCTGTTATTTCAAAGTACAGCTGCTGTGCTTTGAAATAACAGATTATAATAGAATCTGTTGTTAATATATTATTATAATAATATAATAATAAGTAATTATTCCAGAATCCCAACTGCTTTAGGTTGGAAGGGACTTTAATTCAGGATCACCTTGTTCTGGTTTTCCTGGTGTTTGAGGAGAAGGAACTGTGGGCATGCAGGGTCTTGTCCCAGGTGGGATATCCCAGGTGTTGTGTTTGTGTTAAAAAGGAACACAACCTTTGTTTAAACACTTCAAAAAAGCTGTGGTTTTGAGAGGCAATAAAGCAGGAATTTAACATCTTCTGTTGAGAGGGTTGCAGAAAAGCTCATATGCAGAAGGTGATTTTTAAGGTGTGTGCACTTTGCATCCCAAACTCTGAAAATCCCACTCATCAGCACAACCCAGAAACCACTGGGAAACATGTTTAGTATCTGAATGAATGATTTATGTACATTTAAATTATTAAAATGTACATAAATATATATATATGTACATATATATACATAAAATTAAAACAGCAAATTATATACAAGTCCCCCTGAGGCAGCTTTTTGATAGATCCTATTCAGCTGTGATAGATACAATTTTATTCATTAAATATTGATGTTTCTATGAGTAATAAATAAAAATCTGCCTTCTGCCTGGCCCTGCTGTGGCTGAGGTGTGGCTGGGGCTTTCTCAGGGCTTTTCCATGTGCTGTGTTCCCTTTTGCAGAGTACATTGCCATGTACACCTACGAGAGCTCGGAGCAGGGGGACCTCACTTTCCAACAAGGTGACCTGATCCTGGTGACAAAGAAAGATGGTGACTGGTGGACGGGCACGCTGGGTGATAAATCAGGAGTTTTCCCATCTAATTATGTGAGACTCAAAGATTCTGAGGTAGAGAAATGTTTTCTTTGGGGTTCTAGTGGTAGCTGCAGGGCAGGGCGTGGTAGGGGAAATAAAAACGTGTTGCAGATTTATTGACTGAGACTGGAAAGGAAAAACAATTAAAATAACAGCTGTAGTTGCATTTTACAGCTTAATATTATAAATAACTTGGGGGATCATCCATGGCAATAATGCCTGCATCACTAGTGCACTTGGCAGATTTTTAGACACTGGTAAGAACAGCCATGATTGTTTTATTGCCCTGATAAGTTTTTAATGCCTGAGCTGTATCTTACTGCCATTATTAAAAAAAAAAAAAACCTATACAGTAATATTTCAGTATATTACATTTTTTCCCTATCATTTCTTGCAATCAAGAACAAATTTTGCACCAAAACTTTGCTAACTACTGTATTTATTTGTCAGATTTTGACTGAATAATAGAGGTTCTGTTTCATCTCTTTTTATCTTGAAATAATTCCATAGAACACAGTTTTTTTGGTTTTTTGTTTGTTTGTTTGTTTTGGTTTGGTTTTTTTGTTTGTTTTGGGGGGGGTTTTGGTTTTTTTTTGTTGTTGTTTTTGTTTGGTTGGTTGGGTTTTTTTGTTTTGGTTTGGTTTTTTGGGTTTTTTTTGTTTTGGTTTTTTTTTGTTTTGGGCTTTGGTTTTTTGTTTTGTTTTGGGGGGGATTTTTTGCTTTCTTTTTAGGCATTCTAAAGAGGGATAGATGTCCTCTCATTTATATGGCTTGAGAGGATAATTTGTCTCCCAGTAAGAATTAGTTTAGACTCAGAGTTGAGTACATGACTGATCTCTTGATGAGAAGATTCTGGTTTATATCTCTGGAATAATGGGGGGTTAAAGATAAATGAATACAAATCAGTGGATTTTGGGGGATCTGGATGGTAACAAGAAGTCAGTGAAAGGCTGCAGCACAGAGCCTGAGCAGAGTCACTCCTTAAATCCATCCCTGCTGCTGCAAAAGCCAGAGGACAAAAGCTGCAGTGAAACCTCAGCTGTGGGAAACCTTTCAGGGGGAAATTTCTGCAGTGCCAGGAAATTCCACCAACATCTCTGGGCCAGGGTTAAAACCCTTGTGGTTGGTGATGTTCAGTCCTTGGAGAGGTGGGGCTGGGGCACTGCAGAGCTCAGGTGTTCAGTTCTGTCAGAGCTCACTTTGGGGTTTCTGTCACCTCAGCCTGCCTGGGGCTGCCCCAGCTCACTGCACTTCACCCAGAGCTGCTCCAAGTGCCCTCTGTGCTGGTGAAAATCCCACCTTCAGCTCCAATCTGGATGAGAGAGGGAGGAAAAAGCCCGGAGCTGGTGGAGCCCCTGCCCTGGGATGTTGTTTCCATGCCATGTGCCTGCAGGACAGGGATCTGCCTCCCAGGGGGGAACTGGGTTTTGCTCTCCAGCCTGCTCCCAGGCAGTTTTTGCAGAGGATTTCAGAGTCCTGGCTCTCTGAAATCTCACTCTCTCACACTCAGATGTGCTGCTGTGCTTGGACAGCTGCCTGGGCTGGAAAATGTTCTGAAAAGAGGAATAATTTCATGTGTTCTGCACTATTGACAGAACCAAAGAAAGGCAGGGGTGATCTTTCAGCAGCAAGGGCAGAGTTTCTAGAAATGACTCAAAATCTCAATGGTTTCTACAGCAGAAGAATTTTTTTAATTTGTTCTTCTGTGTCCATTCACCTCAGGGTGCTAAAACAAACCATTCCCTGTTCCTTCAAGCTTCAGTTTATTAAAAAAGTGGGAAAGTCTTTGTTCTTCAGAGGAACAATGGCCCATTCTGAGGCTGTTCCTTAGGGGGAGGGATGGATACAGGGTTTTATTCTGAGAATTCCCTCTGTGGGGATGGCTTGGAAACACAAAATTTCAAAACATCTGATTATAAAACTTTGCATAGGGCTTCAGAAAATAATCCCTGAATGGCTCAAGTTGGGATTTGAAGGGTGCTGCTGTCCAGCACAATTGGCAAGTCCTTGCTGGGGATGATTAAAGTGACAGAGCCAGTTCTGCTCTGCTGGCTCAGGAGACTTCATCACTTGTCACAAGGTGCCCTCAGGTGCTGAGGGAGTGTCCCAGGTGTGCAGGGAGGCAGAACAGGCTCTGTCCTCACTGCTATGTTTCCTCTCAGCAGAAGGAATGGGAAATGCTTCTCCTGAGTGGGCCAGAAATGGGGACCATCCTAAATTATGAATTTAGTTATTTTTTGAAGTGCTGTGGGATTTTTCCATGTGTTCCTGCTGCTTTTGCACTGAGGATTCAGAGACTCCTCAGAGACAATTCAGACTCAGTGTGGTCATGGTGGTTCTGATGTTTCTGTTTTAAAACCACCTCTCTGTTTCCCAGCAAAGGCAATGTCCCAGCCCAGTTTGGCCTGTCCATGTGCCTCTGACCCAGCAGCTGACCAAGGGGTTGGGAGGAGGGGCTCCTCTGAGGGTGCAGGCACTGTTCTGTGCTGAGGAGGGCAGAGGCTTCCTCTCCAGAAACACTTCCAGAGCAGGAGGAGTCCCTGGCATCACCTGGCAGTGCTTTGGTTCTCTCCTGTGTCAGGGCCATGTCCCCCTGTCCCCAGAGCTGCTCTGGGCTTTGCCCTGATCCCCTGGGGGCTCTCCTGGCTCCCACCTCCCAGGGTGGGGGGATCTGGGGACAATCAGGACTGCAGGGAGAGGAGAGGAAGATCTGCTGCTCCTGAGGGGTGTAACTGCAATAATGTGTGACAGGGAAGGAGCTGTGGGACATCAAGGCAAGCTGAAGATGTACCTGAAATCCATTTTGTGGGTGACTCAAAGCCAGCACAGGGGTTTGAGGGCCCTTTTCTCTCAGCCACTCAGCTGTTCTTCACTTACTCCTCAGTTTAATTCCTGCCAGAATCCCCAAGTTTTCAAAACATCAGCTGGCAGGGAGAATGTGGAGAAGGAAATTGTTCTTTTCAACACAGGAATTAGGGTTCTCTGGAGGCCTTCAGGTGGTTTGATGTTGGCTCCAAGTTTGTGAGGAGGATCTAAAGGTGAAGTTGAGGGAGGTGGAAGTGTTGAAGGCAAGGGGACTTCTATGACTTCCCAACATTCCTGGCCACAGTCCAGTTTAGATTTAAGTTGCTGTAATCCACCTCAGACCTCCTTACTGCAGGACATAAATCTGTCAGTGGCCTGGGAGGAAACTGCAGGAATTATTTAGGGGCAGGAGCTGGACTGCTGTCAGGTTTTGCTGGATTTCTTGTGGCTTTCAAAGGCTTTGCTTCCCAATCCCTTGGGTGCTGATGTTCATCCCTCACCTCACCCTGGCTGGGTGCAGGGAGCTGCTCAGGAATATTTGCAATCCAGCAATTTGCAGGGATGAAAACTTCTGTTGTTGTTTCAGCTCACCTCCACGGAATTCCCATTCTGTAGGTACATGGATCTGCAATTACAGATGGGATCTCCTTTGGGATTGCAAATGGGATCTCCTTTGGGATTGCAAATGGGATCTCCTTTGGGATTGCAAATGGGATCTCCTTTGGAATTGCAAATGGGATCTCCTTTGGGATTACAAATGGGATTTCCTTTGGGATTGCAAATGGGATCTCCTTTGGGATTGCAAATGGGCTATCCATTGGAATAATGAATGAGATCTTTGGGATTACAGATGGGATCTCCTTTGGGATTGCAAATGGGATCTCCTTTGGGATTACAAATGGGATCTCCTTTGGGATTACAAATGGGATATACTGTGGTATCTGCAGCCCATGCAAGGGAATAAAAGCCTGCACTCGTGCATTAACAAACCATCCACTTCATGCTTGGTATTTATTCCCAGATGTTTATTGCCATGTAAAATATTAAGGATTTCTGTAAGAACAGAATTTCCTGTGAGTTTTTGACTCACATGCTTGTTGAGGGAAGCTTTGTAAATCATTTTCATGTGCTGTAGGAAGAACCCTGAGTGCTAAACTTGCCTCTTGTTCTCCATTTCAAGGCTCCAGGAGCAGCTGGGAAAACAGGAAGCTTAGGGAAGAAACCTGGTGAGTCAAACACTGTGACACCACCTTCTCTCTGTTCTTAAGTGTTGAATTTAATGGCAACAAAACCTTTTCCATGAAAATAGAGTGTTTGCTCTTGGTCATTTGGAGTGGTTTGCACTGATGAAAACCATTATAAACCAACTGGAATAAATGCAGTTAATAAATAATGTAAATGTAATAAAAGAATTCATCCTCTAATCATTCTAGTGTGTCAATCACTAAATAACATGTAGCTAGAGAATGAAAACCTGCTTGCTCAGAAGTGTGAACTCCCTGCTGGATTGCTCAGCAGAGCAGTGGGAGCCATTCCCCCTTGTCCCCAGCCCCTCTCCAGGTTTCTCAGCTGTGGGAGCAGAAGACAGGAGGAGGAATTTCTCATTAAATGCAGCAGGGGCTGGCAGGAGAGTGGGAGGTTTAAACAGAGAAAAACCAGGAGCAGAGTCAGTGCTGGGTGAGGGCAGAGCCAGGAGGAGCTGGGCTGGGAGCATGGCTCTGCTGCTGGAAGGGATCTTGGGAGTTAGGAATTGTTCCCTGGCAGGGTGGGCAGGCCCTGGCACAGCTGGGGCTGCCCCTGGATCCCTGGCAGTGCCCAAGGCCAGGCTGGACACTGGGGCTGGAGCAGCCTGGCACAGGGGAAGGTGTCCCTGCCATGGCAGGGGGCACTGGGTGGGATTTGAGGCTCTTCCAACCCAAACCATTCCATGACTCCATGGCTGTGCTCACCCAGATCCAGGTTTAAAGCACCTTTATCACTCCAGGCTTCCCCTCAGCTGCCTGGCTCCCTGTCCCTGCCCTGCTGCAGCTGCTGCTCCCTGCAGTGCCCTTGGGCTGCTCCTCTTCCTCCTCATGCTGCTCATCTGTGTCTCAGTTGCTTCTCTGATCATTTCTAATGTTCCTACTGCTCCTTTCCTTCTAAATCTCACATCAATCATTTGATCATTTCCATTTCAACTCTCTGTGTCTTCCCTGCAGCAAAGCCTCCCTGAGTTCCAACCTTCCATGGTTTGTGGGTTCCTCTGCCCCAGCTGCCCTTGGAAGGAATCCCTGGGGGCTGAGTGACTCTCCTGATCCCTCAGGAAGCTCCAGCAGCAGCAGCCCCTCTTTGGGAGTGTTAAACTCACCCTGCACATGGCCTGGGGACAGGCTGAGCCTTTGGGGGGACACCACAATTCCTGCAGCTCCTTGGGTCCAGCCCTGGGCTAGCCTGTGGGGACCAGAATTGTTCCACAGGCCCTGTGGGGCAGGGGAAACTCCAGCCCAGCTTGGGGTGATTCCCTGGAAGTGTCAGCTCCCAGCTGCTCTGTGTCCCCTCGTGCTGGAGGGAGCAGAGATTTCCAGGGAAATCCTCTTTGCTGCTTTGGAAAACATTCCTTTTGGGGCCAGCTGCTGAGAAATTCTCTGCCAGCCTTAATTTGCATCAATGACAAAATAATTTCATTATTTTGTCATTGATGTGTCTCCTCTCCTCAGGGAGCTCAGTGCAAAGGTGTATTTACTGGAAAACACTGGATTTTAAGAGCTGTACAGTTCCTATTATTATTATCATTGTCATTATTATTCTCCATTTCAAACATTTTTGATCTCCTACCACAGAGCTGCTGCACCTCTGGTTTATTACTTATTTATTCCTATAGTGCTCTGAACCTCTCATTTATTTTACAATTACCACATGTATTCATGAAAATATAAATCCATAACAATTTGATGGAAAGGAATAACAGCACAGTCTTATAGCAGAATTAATGTTGGATAAAATGTGCTCAGATTTTTTTTCAAATTAACCTTTTCTTTCCTCCTCTGCTTCAACAGAAATTGCCCAAGTTATTGCCTCTTACACAGCAACAGGCCCAGAACAGCTGACTCTTGCTCCTGGCCAGTTGATTCTCATCAGAAAGAAGAATCCAGGTGGTTGGTGGGAAGGAGAGCTCCAAGTTAGTTCCTTTATTTTTTTCCTAGTAAAATCCCACTTAAAAAAAAAAAGTTTTTTTAGGAGTTCAGGATGCTGAATGTGTCAATGAGAAATAAATCTGACAAGGTTCTGCAGTGCAGCAGTTGCCAGTAAAACACATAAAATACACAAAACACATAAAATACATAAAACACATAAAACACATAAAATACATTTCAGGAGCACCCACACCTGGCTTTGGGGCAGGAGAGCAGCAGGAGCTCAGCAGGGAGGGGGCTCAGGGCTGCTTTGGGCCCTCCCAGGTGTTTTTGAGAGCAGAATTTGACAATTCTGTCAATTGAAGGAGGCTCTGCTTGGTTTGGGGTTTTTAGCAGGGAATTTGAGGTGGAACAATGCCACTGGTTTAATGTGCAGTGCAGATCTCAGACTAATTCAGTTCTCTTTAACTCTGTACCTGCCCTTTTTGCCTTTCCTGGTGATATTTTTTTTCATTTTTTGTGGGGAGATCCTCTTCCAGAATCCCTGTGGGGTTTTTTCTCAATAACCTGGACTTTAAAGAGTCTCCATTAAATGTATTTTAAGTCAGAAAAGAAACTTCTCTGGGCAGGAGCTGCCACAGTTTTCACTGAGCAGCTGCTGGGAGGCTCTGAAACAACTCGGTTGTGTAAATGCTCCTGTGTAATTTAGATGCTTACATGTGGTTTACAATTGGGTTTTATTTTGTAAAAAATCCCTGACTGTTCTTTTTATTCTGCTGCTCCACACTTGGGAGTCAGAGTGGAGGGAAAATAAGGCAAATGTTTTTAGCATTAAGCATTTAAGCATTAATGCAGTGTTCAAATTACCTAAATAGACTTTAGATCAAGTATTTTCAGTAAAGGTTTAGACAGAGAAGAAAGTAGTTCAAGAATAGTAAATCCTTTAGGTGACTTCTTTTCCACCAAATTTAACAATCTGTTTTTTAGAGGCAAAATTCTCCTTGCCCAAAATGCCCACCTTATTCTAACACAAACAGAATAAACAGTTAAAATCTTTCTTGAGATGGAGTTGGGAGCTGGGATTCAAAGTTCTGGAAGAACCTTTCTTACTGCAAGGAATTTTCATGGATTTGATTTGCAATGGGCATTGGATTTGGGGAGACAACAGGATGAGGTTTCCTGCTTTGGTGACACAGGGCATTGAAAAGCTTGGATATGTTCCTGTAAAAGAAAAGAGGAGATTTGGATTCTGAATCTCTGCTGAAACTGTCACAACCCGGGGATCAAATTTAATGTAACGAACGTAGCAATGGAGTGTTTAATCAGAAATACTGCTCAGATTCTGTGTTAGCATTGCACCACTGATGTATAACGGCCCAGACCAGCTGGGATTTCCCCCCCAAGCCTTTCCCCAGGCTGGGCAGCTGCAGGGCCCTGGAGCCTGGCAGGGCCCCGCTGAGCGCCGCTGTCTCCGCAGGCGCGCGGCAAGAAGCGCCAGATCGGCTGGTTCCCGGCCAACTACGTCAAGCTGCTGAGCCCTGGCACCAGCAAGAGCACCCCCACCGAGCTGCCCAGGCCTGCAGCACCCTCAGGTGAGCCCTGCCTGCCCCTGGCACCCCTGGCCTGCCTGCTGTGCCCGTGCTGGGCCTTCAGCTGGGAGGGGTGCGGTGCTCCAGAGCCTCTGGGGCGTTCCTGCAACCCCCAAAACATCCCTGCCCATCCCATCCCATCCCATCCCTAACTGTGGGACAGGAGATCTGGGGCATTCCTGCATCCCCCAAAACATCCCTGCCCATCCCATAACCCATCCCACCCCTGCCCTGCCCTGTCCTGCCCTGACTGTGGGACAGGAGATCTGGGGTGTTCCTGCATTCCCCATCCCATCCCATCCCATCCCATCCCATCCCATCCCATCCCATTCCTGACTGTGGAACAGGGGCTCTGAGCCTTGGGGTGTTCCTGCATTCCCATCTCATCCCTGCCCATCCCATCCCATCCCTAACTGTGGGACAGGAGCTCTGGGTGTTCCTGCATGCCCCAAATCATCCCAGTCCATCCCATCCCTGCCCTGACTGTGGGACAGGAGATCTGGGATGTTCCTGCATCCCATCCCATCCCCTCCCCATCCCATCCCCATCCCATTCCATCCCATCCCTGACTGTGGGACAGGGGCTCTGAGCTCTGGGGTGTTCCTCCATCCCCCAAACCAGCCCAGCCCAGCCCATCCCTGGCTGTGGGACAGGAGCTCTGGATGTGTCTCCATCCCCATCCCATCCCAGGAGCTGCAGAGGCTCAGGAGGCTCCAGGGCTGGCCCCTGAGGCTCCTCTCCTCCAGGTCTGAGGTGAAGAGGGACAAACCCCCGTGGGGAGGGACCTTTCCTCTGCTCTGAGCTTTGGGGGGACACAGGAGCCACAGAAAGGAACATTCCACAGAATCCCAGCCTGAGGGGCCTTCCCAGAGCCCATCCCCTGGTGCTGCTTGTGGTTGTTACAAAGATCCAGCAAATGCTTCTCTAAAGCCTCTTGGAATTCAGGTTTGGAATGGCAACTCAGCATTGAGACACAACCTTTTACAAGGAAAGAGGATGAGATTTATTTTGATATATTTTTGAAATTATTTCATGTTTGACAATCTGGGACTTTCCCCACATGCTACATTTTGCAGAAGAAAATTTTAGCACTTCTTTCAGAACATCAAAATCTTAATTAATCTGTAATTAAAAAAAAAAAAAGGAAAAGCTGTTTGGCAAATTGAAATAAGTTGCTGGCTTGGTACAAGGATGAAAATCAAAGCAAATTTTAGGATTAATCCCCTGGAGAGAACCTGCCAGCAAGGCTCATTAATGCAAGCCTGATGTCTGGTGGGAAAACCAGAAGCCCTGGCAAAGAGAAAAGAGCAGAGAAATAGAGGGGATTCTTTATTTAACTAAACAGTCCTGCTGCTTCAGAGAATCCAGGGAGCTGCTTTGTCAGAAGTGAGCAGAACCAGCTGCATTCTGAGGCTGGATGAGTTCCACTGCAAGGGAACAGAAAATCCCTGCTGGAGCCAGTCCTGGGTGCCTGGATGGCCTGGGATGCTTTTGTCCAGCTCTGTTCATTTTCTCTTGTATTTCCCGAGATTTTTTTGTTCTGAAAACCTCACTGGGACAACAAAGGCATCACCATTGGCTTTCTTATGGAATATGCAGCTTCCAGTAGTGGAAGTTCCAATGTGTCCCAGGTTTTCCTGTCCACTGACCAGTGGGGGGGTCCCAGGGCAGGTTGGAGCACCCTGAGGCAGTGGAAGGTGTCCCTGCCCATGGCAGGGGTGGCACTGGATGGGCTTTAAGGTCCCTTCAACCCAAGCCCTGCTGGGATTCCATGAAATTCTTTGGGATTTGTAAACCCCTGGAGTCAGTTTGGGGGGGCTGAGCTGAGCCCCAGGATGGGCTCTGGTCACTGCAGGGTCCTGGGTGCTCAAGTGGGCTTGAACACCAACCCTGAGAGGAGCCCTGAGGGAGCTGGGGGGGCTCCCCTGGAGAAAAGGAGACTCAGGGGTGCCCTCCTCACCCTGCCCAGCTCCTGGAAGGTGCCTGTGCTCAGCTGGGGCTGGGCTCTGTCTGCAGCAGCACTGGCACAGCCAGAGCTCACAGCCTGCACTGCACCCAGGGAATCCAGGCTGGGATCAGCAAAGAGTTTTTCCAGCAAGGGGATAAAGCTCTGGAATGGCTGCCCGGGGAGGGGGTGCAGTCCCCATCCCTGGGGGGGTTTAACAAAGCCTGGATGTGGCACTGGGGGCCAGGGCTCAGCTGAGCTGCTGGGGCTGGGCTGGGCTCCATGGGCTGGAAGGGCTCTCCCAACCTGGGCATTCTGGGATTCTGGGAATTCTGTGGAGCTGTCCTGAGCCATGGGCAATGTCCAGAGGTGACCTCTGCCTGTGGGCAGGCTGCAGGGCAGGGAAAGGCTCTTCCCCAGAGGCTGCCCAGGGAATGGGCACAGCCCCGAGGCTGCCGGAGCTCCAGGAGCCTTTGGGATGCCCAGGCTGGGGCTGGGGGCTCTGGGCAGGGCAGGGTGGCTCCGGGCTGCTCTGGGGGGTGGCTGCAGCCCCCAGTGACCCCTGTCCCCCTCAGTGTGCCAGGTGATCGGCATGTACGACTACAGCGCGCAGAACGACGACGAGCTGGCCTTCAGCAAGGGCCAGATCATCACCGTGCTCAACAGGGAGGACCCCGACTGGTGGAAGGGGGAGGTCAACGGCCACGTGGGGCTCTTCCCCTCCAACTACGTGAAGCTGACCACGGACACGGACCCGAGCCAGCAGTGTGAGTGTCCCTGGCGTGTCCCCCGGCCCCGGGCCCCCGGGCTCTTTGAAGACCTTCTGTCCCCGCTGTGTTTGGTTGGTTTCGTTCCCATCCCGCCCAGCACGTTCCCCCCCCCTCCCATCATTTTTGCTCCATGCCTCGCCACGCCTGCCTCATTTCCCCAGCTTGAATTTGCTCATTGTTTTGTTTTGCTTATGTGTTGTTTTCCTCCTTTTTCTAGGAATCATATGTTGTCCATCCCCCACTCAGGCTTGAAAGTCCTCAAAGAGACCCACTATCCCATAGCAGTGCCCAGAGGGATGGAGGGAGATGCAGCCTTGATCATGTGCCTTCCAGCATGATCACCTACTGCCTTCTGAGTCAAGAACACACTGCACAGCAGTTTTACCTCATTTGACATTTAGTTGCATGGAATCGCAACGGTTGAGTTAATTACCGACAAAATTAAACTGATTCAAAACAAACAAAAAAAAAAACAAAACAAAAACACACACACTAAAAAAAAATAAAAATCAGAGGATAGTGGGTCCTTTTGTGGCTTTCAGAGTTACCAAACTAATTTTTCCACCTTTGCACAGGTGCTTTTGGTAGTTTTAAAAATTATTTTTTAAAGATATATTCTAGCCTTTTAAAGGAAAAGTATAAATTTAATTTCTTCATTGCAATTTTGTTTGTGCAAAAAGACCCACTATCAAGGAATGCTGCATGTGCTATTAAAATTGTTCCAAATGTCCATGAATTGGAGACTTTATGTATCTTTCTTTTTTATTGTTCACTTGTCCAGTGTTGTCAATGTGTCTTTTTTTTATTATTTTAATTTTCTTTTTTTTTTCTTTTTTTTTTAATTACAAAAGAACAGAAGGAGTTCAAATCAGTTTAAGGAAGTTTCAATGTGCCCAGTTCCAGGTGTTTTGTTGTAGTTACTGTACTGTTGTAACAGGTGTTGTTGTTGAGTGTGTAACCATTGTGGGGAGGGGAGCGCCCTCCTCCCGTGCCAGAGGCAAACCTGGAGGGGTTTTACCCAGCTCTCTTCATTTGATTTTGCACATTTTGTGTAGCTGCAAACAGTGAGCGAGCAGCCCAGTTTGTGTCTGTCCCTCGGGGTGTCACATTCCCAAAATGGGTCAGAAATGGGTGCAATGTTCCCTCCCGGGGCTGCCAGAATTCCCAAATTCCGCAGGGACGCCACTCGGGCTGCTCAGCTGTGCTTTCTGTGGAGCCCCACCTGAACGAGTCATTTTCCTGACAAGAACGAATGTATAGAACTCTCTCCCTGCGATTCATTTCCGATGTTTACATTTTTTAAAGCAGACTGTGGAGTTTCACAGGTGAATGTGAGGTGGAGCTGTGGCTGTGCTGCAGCCGTGCCCGTCTCCGTTAGCGCCCGGCTCTTGCTGAAAGTGCTGGCAGTGCCCCCTCCCAATGCCTCAGCACAACAGAGCCCTGCTACTAATGATTTCCCACGGGGTTACACAGAGTCCTGCTTCCGTGTCCCTCTGTCCCCCAGCTCCTGCTGGCAGCCCGTGGCACTCCCAGCCCAGCTCCCCTCCCGACCCGTCCTGCGGTGCAAAGGACAAGTGAAGCTCCTTACTCAGTTGCACTTCAGTATTTCATCACTATGAATGTAAATTATATAAATATATAAAAACCTGCAGCTTTAACAACTGTAATCCAGCCTTTCCGATTAGTTCCATGTATAGAGAATTAAATCCTTCGTACAAAAGAGGCCGACAGTGTTTGTTGTTGTCTCGTTGCTGGCTCAGCTGAGCTCCCCCGAGGGTTTGGCCCAGCCCAGCCCGGAGCCCCGTGCCCCCCCAGGGACACCAGCCTGGCTCCCTGGGACGTGCTCTCACTCTCAGGGCTCAGATTCATCACTGCTCCTGCAGCCTCTGCCCCTCTGGCTCAGGGGGGCATTGCTGGCGTGTCCTTGGACTCCTGGTGAGTCCCTCCCAGCTCAGGATGTTCTGGGATTCTCTGATTCCCTGCCCAGGGTTTCTATGTGGTGCCAATCAGTGGATTTTGGTGTTCTTTTAATAGATAAATGAAATATTCTTTCTTGGTTTGCCATGGGTTTTCCTGGTTTTGGGATGTGTTTTATGCCAGAAGCTCAAGTCTCAAAATATGCACAACAGCTCAGATTTCCCTTCTTTTTAGGACAGTATTTAAATAGTAATACATCTTTCATTTCTACCATAAAAAATAATTCTCCATCATGGCCACTTGCTGACAACTGCAGAAATGGAGCAGCACATCCCACTTGTGATTTTCAGAGCTGTCTGAGGGGATGGAGCCAGCTTTGACTCCAGTGTCAGTGTTTTGTGCATTGAGTGACATCTGAACGAGAGCCTCTCCCTCTTTGCCCATCCTGAGCTGCTGGGTTGAAAAACTGACTGGGCTGAAAGCTCTGCCCTTGGGGACACTGCAGTCCTGGGAGGAGCAGGTTGGGGTTCCCTCTGTGACTCACAGGGAATCCCAAATCCCCGGGGCTGGCACAGCCCTGCCAGCCCAGGCAGTGCCAGCTGTGCCCCATGGCCACCTTGTCCCCAGCCCAGAGCACTCAGTGCCACCTGCAGGGGACACCTGCAGGGATGGGCACTGCCAAGCTCCCTGGGCAGCCCCTGCCAAGGCCTGAGCACCCTTTCCATGGGCAAATTCCTGCTGCTGGCCCAGCTGAACACCCACGAGGCACTGCTGGTGCCAGGACCCCTCAGGCAGAAGAGCAAAATGAATCCCACGTGCAGAGTCCCAGACACAGACACTCCCTTGGGGCTTAAGTGTTGAAATCCCTGAATTGTTCATTTCCTCCCTGAGTCCCTAAGGATGCTCTGCTGGATCAGCAGGGAGGGTTTCACCCTCTTCCTCCTCATCAGGGACTCTCCCTGAGCTGCAGGCAGCAGTGTCTGCTTTACTTGTCTTTATGGATACCAATATATATAAATATATAAATATGTCTGTATGAGAAAGGGAGTCTGGCAGTGCCCAGAGCAGCTGGGGCTGCCCTGGATCCCTGGCAGTGCCCAAGGCCAGGCTGGGCACTGGGGCTGGAGCAGCCTGGCACAGGGGAAGGTGTCCCTGCCATGGCTGGGTGGCACTGGGTGATCCTTAAAATCCCTTCCCAGCCAAATCATCCTGGGAATTGGCTCTTTGGCATTCTGGGAATTGGTTCTTTGTCTTCACTTCCCTGTGCCAGGTGCCTTCTCCCCTTGCACAGGAATTGTCACTTGAGGGATGGAGAGGAGACTGGAATTCCAGAGGCTGCCAGTGCTGCTGGATTTTATTCTTCACTCTTTTTACTGTTTGTGGGAATTCCTTCTGTATTCAACTGCTGACAAAGAATTCCCATGGATGTTCTTTCAGAGAATTTGTTCTTTTCAATACTTGAAATCTGTCCAAGTCAACTCTAAATCTGAAATGTAGGTTTATCAAGAACATTTCCTTTATATCCAGGATCAGTTTTATTTAAACCTCAATTCTTTTGGAGCTTTAGTGGCTTCACTTTCTGTCCCCATGAGCTCACTGAGCATATTTTATTCCCATAAGCAAAATCACTGAAACTCTGGTTTTGTTCTCTGGTTTCAAAGCACTTTTAGTTCTTAGTGGTTATTGACTCAGCTATTTCACTTGTTAAATAGCAACTTCTGTGCAGTAAATTCAGATGACAAATGACTTGTTTTTAACTTTAATTTGTGACAAATGACTTGTTTTTAACTTTAATTTGGGCAACTTCAGTAGATTCAGGACCAATATTCCCCAAATATTACTGCAGCAGTGGAATGACACAGAGGGCAGGGTCACAAAGGGCTCCTTGGCTAAACACGGGGCTGAGGTGACCTTTGGCTGTCAGGACATTGTCCTGGAGCTCAAATGAAAATGGTTTTCAGCAAGACTTCAGTGCCCACCTGGGGACTTCAGTGAGCAAAGCACTCGAACTGAGCTGGGGGGACCCCCAGGGACCCCCCAGTGCCAGCCCTGCCCTGCCCAGACCCCCCAGCCCAGCCTGGGCACCCCTGGCAGCGCTGGCCAAAGGCTCCTGGAGCTCTGGCAGCCTCGGGGCCGTGCCCATTCCCTGGGCAGTGCCAGCACCTCTGGGGAAGAGCCTTTCCCTAAAACCCACCCTAAATCCCTCTGGCACAGCTCCAGCTGCTCCCTGGGGGCTGTCAGGTCACAGGAGCAGAGCTCAGAGCTGTCCCTCTGCCAAATGAAAGTGAAAAAATGATAAAATGCTGTTTGATAAGAGGTTGGAACATTTAAAATACTGCATTTGATTCCTCCATTCCTGGTTCCAAGTGAAGTGCCTGCACAGCACCTGTATTTATGGAATTCCCTGTGGAATGGGCTGTGCAGGCCCTTCTGCCTGGACTGTGGCTGCTGCTCCTGTGCCCTGAGTGCCAGGGACTCAGACAGGCCCTGGGCACAACCCAGAGGTGAGGTTTTATTTCCTGATGTGTTCTCACCATTTCAGGCCTTGCTTAACTCTGTGATTTACATTTTTGGATGCATTCTTGCCCTCTCATGGGGGATTTTACTGTCCCCAAGCAGCATTGGTAGAATCAGTGACTCGTGGAATGGCTGAGGTTGGAGCACCAGGAGTGAACTCATCCAAACATTGAGCATTCCAGAGAGGGCACTTCCACCCTTAAATAATGCTGCAGGTTTTGCCAGTGGGACTGCCCAGATTGGTTTCCTGCTCCTTCCCTGCACCTCAGAGGGAATGCTCTGCTCTGAGAGGAACTGAAATTCCAGAGCTGCTGAAATGATTGAAAATAGCTGAGAAATGGGGTTGGGCATTGCAGATGCTTGAGATGCAGAGATCTGTTTGATCCCAGTGTCCTCACCAAAAGCCTGGGGTGGCCTCTCAGTGCAGGGTCCATCCCAGGAGATTTAGGGGGAATTGGCTGCATCTGAAACAGGTGCTGAGAAAGCTGAATGTTGAAATGCTGTGATTTAAATAACTCAGCACTGAGAGGCCCCTCAGGGGCTGTGTCCAGTCCTGCTCCTGCAGGAGAGACCTGGAGGGGCTGGAGGAGTCCAGGGCAGGGAAGGGAGCTGGGAAGGGGCTGGAGAATTGCTGAGGAGCTGGGAAGGGGCTGGAGAATTGCTGAGGAGCTGGGAAGGGGCTGGAGAATTGCTGAGGAGCTGGGAAGGGGCTGGAGAATTGCTGAGGAGCTGGGAAGGGGCTGAGGCTGGAGCAAAGGAGGCTCAGGGGCCCTTGTGGCTCTGCACAAGTCCCTGGCAGGAGGGGACAGCCGGGGGGGTCGGGCTCTGCTCCAGGGAACAGGGACAGGAGCAGAGGGAACGGCCTCAGGCTGGGCCAGGGCAGGCTCAGCTGGGCCAGCAGCAGGAATTTGCCCATGGAAAGGGTGCTCAGGCCTTGGCAGGGGCTGCCCAGGGAGCTTGGCAGTGCCCATCCCTGCAGGTGTCCCCTGCAGGTGGCACTGAGTGCTCTGGGCTGGGGACAAGGTGGCTGTGGGGCACAGCTGGCACTGCCTGGGCTGGCAGGGCTGTGCCAGCCCCGGGGATTTGGGATTTGTGAATTAATTTACCTGAGTGAAGAGGTGCTCTCCTGGTGTGCTGTTCCTTTCTCCTTAAGGATTTGGAGGAAAACTGTGCCATCATTTTGCCTGCTCCTGCTCCCCTGTGACAGGACAATTCCTGTCTCCTGTGACCTTGTCCCTGCAGCCTGGGCCAGCACGAGGCTGACAGGGAAATCTGGCAGTGGCCCTGCTTAGAAAACCTCCCCAAGTGAAAAGGAACCAGCAGCTGTGGCCATGGATGTGGATCAGTGATTTCCACAGCAGAACCTCCCTTCCCAAAAAGCAGCATCTTCTTTTAGGTTCAGTGTTTGTCCTGGGGAGACCCAGACCTTCAGGGCTGACTTAGTAAGGAGGAGGAACAACATCTTTACTCTGTACAAAGGATTTGAAGTGATTTTTTGTATTTCTGGAGGCCATTAATCTGCAGGGACTGTGCTGCTGGGAGGTCAAGGCACAGATTTGCAGTTCCAGCATTTGTCTATTGGTCCTCCAAGTCCAGAATGGCAGAATTCCTGGATTCAGCCTCCTGAGAACAAACCAAGTTAATTATTGTCATTTCCCCATCCTTCCCTGGCTTTACTGCATTGAAACAAAGAATTGCCCAGAGCAGCTGGGGCTGCCCCTGGATCCCTGGCAGTGCCCAAGGCCAGGCTGGGCACTGGGGCTGGAGCAGCCTGGCACAGGGGAAGGTGTCCCTGCCATGGCAGGGTGGCACTGGGTGGGCTCTGAGGTCCAAACCCAAACCATTCCCTGATTCTGTGATCTGTGGAATCCACTTCACCAAAGTTCTTTGGCATCCATGAAGAAGGAGCCAGACATTCCCACCTGGAAAGGAATCCAGTTCTTCTTCAGGGTTCTTAATAGAAAGACAAGAAAAATCTCTCTACTTGTGCACCTCACAAAGAAATCTCCTACCAGGAAAGTCTCTTTGGGATGTTCTGCTCAGATTTCAGATTCTTTTTTCCCCAAATACTTCACAGCCAAAAGCAGAGTGTTTGTTGTGGTTCAGAGCAGCCCATTCACAGCCAAGGGAGCCACTGAAATGCTTCATTGTTCAAAATGTCAGTGCTCCCTCCAAGGCCTTGCTGCTTGGAAATCACCTGCAGGCCAAGGATTCTGAACATCTTTGAACAAGAACTTCTCCAAGGAAAAGTAATTAAACACTTGGTTCTCTTCTGATGAAGCACTGGGAGAACTGGGGCTGTTCCTTAGACCTGTGGTTTACCAAAGAAGCTGCTCTGAAATCAGGCATTTATTCAAGAGACATCAAACTTCTGGCTTTTGGAAGGGGCCAAAATTCATTGTTTTGGCATAAAGATGATGTTTCTCCACATCTGCTTTTTATTCCAAGTTTCAATTGCACTTTTAAGGGGCTGTGTCTCCAGGGAGCCTTGTCAGTGTCACTCTGCTTCCCACCTGATCCCAGCTCCCAGCTTCACAGTCAGAGAGGAAACAACCTTGGCTGTCTGTATCTCCTTTTCTGGGTTTGTTTTTTTGGGTTTGGTTTTTTGTTTTGGTTTTTTAAAAATTTTATTTTATTTTTGAGTCAAATCCTTTATTCCCCTCTCAGGAACACAGATCAGATAAAGCAGATGTTGCTGGTATTCCATGGAAATATTGGTGATACACCTGGACCTTCTCAGTGGCATTGTCTGAGCTCCATTCAGGAAGCTCAAAATGCAGGAAATATTCCCTAAGTATTAACTTGATATGCAAAGAACTGAAAGAGTTACCTGGGGCCTGATGTTTCCATAAGGAAAGTTTGTTTCCAGGGGGAATATACTGAATTTGCTGAGGGGTGAGGGAAAAAAATTCAACTGGGGAATTTTGGTTGTGTGAAAATAGTTGAATAGATCATTTTTAGAGCCAAACATTTTCCATCTGTTTGAAATCAACTTAGCTTTTTGAAATCATTGTATTTTATGCAGAAAAGTAGCAAAAACTGGAAGAAAACATTCTGTGTTCCAATCTCAGAAGGACTTAATTGAGCTCAGCTGAAAAATAATGGCCTACAGAAGAAAGAATGGAATTAAATGTTTTATCTAATTCAGAGTAGAAAAGAAAATTCAAGATTGTGGAATAGATATAGAAATCCTCCCATCTGAGGGGATCCATGCAAGGGGGGTTTGCAACACTGAAAGGACAGAAGTGATGGGAGAGGAGCTCTCAGTGCCCACCTTTCAAACAGAAAGGAGAACAAAATGCAGCCCTTGGCTCGGCCCAGACATCAGTGGGGCTCTCCAGTGAGCTCTGCATTGCCTGCCTCGGGCCCTTCAAACATCTGGGAGCAGTTTTTAGTTGAAGTGTGAAGGGAAGAGGCCCTGCAGGCCCTTCTTGAGCAGCATTTCTGTAGCAGAGGGCTCAAGGTGAACCATCCATCAGCCAAGGGGGTCATTCCAAAGTGCCCCTCACTGCAGCTCCTCCCTCATCCCCTCTGGGACAGCTCTGTGCTTTCCTCACACCACATGCAGTCCTTTCCCCCTTTTTCACTGCCAGCCATGCACGTGGGATTGGAATGACACAGCCCAAGGGGTTGGGGGGCCTCCAGGGAGAGGCTGGGAATGGGCAGGCAGAGGTGAGGGAGACTTTAAGCTTGGCCACCAGGGAAGAGCTCACACACAGGGATGCCCTTTGTTTTAATACATAAAAAAGGTGTTAAATGGAATGTTTGGAGTCACTGAGATGAAGCTTTGCTGGGGCTGTGCCATGTGAACAGCAGTGGAGGGAGCAGGGCAGCAGCAGCTCTGTTCCTGGGCTGCTGTGGCTGTCAGTCCCTGTGCCACAGCCCCACTGAAGGATGCTGCTGCTGTGTCTTGCAGGGTGTGCAGACCTGCACCTGCTGGACATGCTGACCCCCACCGAGAGGAAGAGGCAGGGCTACATCCACGAGCTCATCGTCACCGAGGAGAACTACGTCACCGACCTGCAGCTGGTGACAGAGGTGGGGCACTGGGGACAGGGGGGCACTGGGGACAGGGGGGCACTGGGGACAGGGGGGCACTGGGGACAGAGGGGGGGCACTGGGGACAGGGGGGCACTGGGGACAGGGGGGCACTGGGGACAGGGGTGGGGCACTGGGGACAGAGGTGGGGCAGCTGGGGACAGGAGGGCACTGGGGACAGGGGGGCACCGGGGACAGAGGTGGGGCACTGGGGACAGAGGTGGGGCACTGGGGACAGAGGGGCACTGGGGACAGAGGTGGGGCACTGGGGACAGGGGGGCACTGGGGACAGAGGTGGGGCACTGGGGACAGGGGGGCACTGGGGACAGAGGGGGGGCACTGGGGACAGGGGGGCACTGGGGACAGGGGGGCACTGGGGACAGGGGTGGGGCACTGGGGACAGAGGTGGGGCACTGGGGACAGGGGGGCACTGGGGACAGGGGGGCACTGGGGACAGAGGGGGGGCACTGGTGACAGAGGGGCAGCTGGGGACAGAGGTGGGGCACTGGGGACAGGGGGGCAGCTGGGGACAGAGGTGGGGCACTGGGGACAGGGGGGCACTGGGGACAGAGGTGGGGCACTGGGGACAGAGGTGGGGCACCGGGAACAGAGGTGGGGCACTGGGGACAGGGGTGGGGCACTGGGGACAGAGGTGGGGCACTGGGGACAGGGGGGCACTGGGGACAGAGATGGGGCAGCTGGGGACAGGGGCGTAGCTTGGCAGCCTTGGGGTCTCCTCCCCAGCCAAGCCAGCCCTGCACTGTGCAAAGATCCTGCACTGCCCTGCTGGCCTGCCTGGGGCTGTCCTCCTTTATCTGTATTGATAGATACAGATCCAGATACAGAGATACAGACCCAGATCCAGATCCAGATACAGAGATACAGATACAGATCCAGATCCAGATACAGAGATACAGACCCAGATCCAGATCCAGATCCAGATACAGAGATCCAGATCCAGATCCAGAGATACAGATACAGATACAGAGATACAGATACAGATACAGAAATACAGATACAGAGATACAGATCCAGATACAGAGATCCAGATCCAGATCCAGATCCAGAGATACAGATCCAGATCCAGAGATACAGATCCAGATCCAGAGATACAGATACAGATACAGAGATACAGATACAGATACAGATCCAGATACAGATACAGATACAGAGATACACATACAGATACAGAGATACAGATACAGATCCAGATCCAGATACAGAGATACAGATACAGAGATACAGATACAGATCCAGATACAGAGATACAGATACAGAATCCAGATCCAGATACAGAGATCCAGATCCAGATCCAGATACAGATACAGAGATACAGATCCAGATACAGAGATACAGATACAGATACACAGATACAGATACACAGATAGCTGTGGGTGGGTGCAAACCATGGCAATCCCCTGTGCTACCAACACCAAAATGCTGATCTTTGAAGTGTCATTGTAGCAAAGCCCTTTTGCTCCTGATTCTCAGTGTTAATTCTCATGTACAAGTTGTGAAGCCTAAACAAATGTTCTGGGATGAAGCACTTTCCCTACACTCACAGTGGGGCTCAGTTATCCCTTCCTCTGACTAGGTTTAGAGGTAGGGAAAAAGTGAATTAATACAGACAACTATGGACAATTCTTTTGACAGAGAAGCAAGGTCCTTTTTTGAAGAAGAGTTCAAGATATGCAAAACTTGGGACTCTCAGGGAAATCAGGTCTTCCATAGAAGAGTGCAAAGCAAAACCTATTTTCAGTTGCATTGTCAAAGGAATGCAGGGATCTTTTGCAGGAGAGCTCTGCTAAAATTCCCAGGTTTCCAACACATTATCCAGATCAGAATGAACCCCAGCACCCCACAAACTCAGAGTATTGCCTGTTAAAGCCCCTCATACCTGAAGGTCTCCTTAGTCCCAGCCATGCCAGGGGACACCACGGATGTCAGGGACATGGGGTGTGCTGGGTCTGTCTGTACTTTCCTGTGCACTCTAACTGGCCTCTTCTCACTCCCCAGATCTTCCAGAAACCACTGATGGAGTCTGAGCTGGTCACAGAAAAAGAAGTTGCCATGATTTTTGTCAATTGGAAGGAGCTGATTATGTGCAATATAAAACTACTGAAGTAAGTTGGTTTTTATCCCCCACACTTCACAAAAACAGAACCCTGGGCCTCTCCCCCTGCCTCTCCTTTTATCTGCATGAAAACATTTGCCACTTACACAAATCCTAACCAGCAGGGCCCCGTGTTCCTCCTTGGGGACAAAGCAAACTGGGGGCAGTGTTTGCTGTGAGCTGGTGAGAAGAACCCAGCAGTTCCCTGCCATTTGCAGTCACTTGGCTCCAGTGCTGCAGAAGGCAAATCCTCCTCTGCCCTGAAGAGCAGGGCTTCCAAGGCTTCCCACAGGGCAGGACTTGCTTCCAAAGGGTTTGTGCCCAGGGCACCCCTCTCCAAAGCTCTGGGTGCTGCTGCCCCAAGTCACTGCCAGGGAAACTGAGTGAGGGCACAGTTAAACCTGCACCTTGATAAGCAAAAGCATTATTAAAGTTATTTTTTTTCCCTACTCAGCTGCTAATTTTCACTGAACCTGCAGGGATTTTACAGCTTTGTAATATCTCCTTTTTTTTTGTAAAATGTATTTGAAAATGGCCCACAGGTTGAAAAGTTGTGGGACAAGTGACAATGAACCTTTCCTTAGGAAACCAGACTAAAAAGTGATGGACTTTTCCCTGCCTCACTCACACACCAGTAACTCTTTCTAAGCCAACAGAAAAGGAAATTACCCTCCTCTTCCTCTCACCTGTGATCTGGCATTGCATTAAGGTCAGGCAGCAGCTGGGTGACCAGGAGAGGGAAAGGCACTGAGGGTGCAGCCTGCTCATTTATTGCACCCCTGCAGTGAATCTTGTGGCTGGTTATTTGTGGCTCTCTGGGTGTCCATAATGAATAAGAACCCAGCCCTTTGTCCAACCCGTGCCCTGCTGCTGCTCAGGGCCCTGCGGGTGAGGAAGAAGATGTCTGGGGAGAAGATGCCGGTGAAGATGATTGGGGACATCCTGACAGCACAGCTGCCCCACATGCAGCCCTACATCCGCTTCTGCAGCTGCCAGCTCAACGGGGCCGCCCTCATCCAGCAGAAAACCGATGAAGTGCCCGACTTCAAGGAGTTTGTCAAGGTAGGAGAAGCAGCAACACCTGGGAATTCTGGGCATCTTCTCACCTGGCTGATCTGCTGAGCAAAGGAGGCCCCACCTCGAGGGCTGGGTCCCCTTCTGGGCCACTCACTTGAAAAAGGACCTGGAGGGGCTGGAGCGTGTCCAGGGCAGGGAACAGAGCTGGGAAGGGGCTGGAGAATTGCTGAGGAGCTGGGAAGGGGCTGGAGAATTGCTGAGGAGCTGGGAAGGGGCTGGAGAATTGCTGAGGAGCTGGGAAGGGGCTGGAGAATTGCTGAGGGAACTGGGAAGGGGCTGGAGAATTGCTGAGGAGCTGGGAAGGGGCTGGAGAATTGCTGAGGGAGCTGGGAAGGGGCTGGAGAATTGCTGAGGGAACTGGGAAGGGGCTGGAGAATTGCTGAGGAGCTGGGAAGGGGCTGGAGAATTGCTGAGGAGCTGGGAAGGGGCTGGAGAATTGCTGAGGAGCTGGGAAGGGGCTGAGGCTGGAGCAAAGGAGGCTCAGGGGCCCTTGTGGCTCTGCACAAGTCCCTGGCAGGAGGGGACAGCCGGGGGGGTCGGGCTCTGCTGCCAGGGAACAGGGACAGAACAAGAGGAAATGGCCTCAATTTGCACCAGGGGAGATTCAGATCAGAAATTAGAAAGATTTTTTTTCCCTCACAGAGTGGTCAGGCTTTGGGCTGAGCTGGAGTCACCGTCTCTGGGAGTGTCCCAGAGGAGTCTGGATGGCCCCTGGGGACAGGGTTTGGGGTGCTGCTGGTGGCACTGGGTGATCCTGGAGGGCTCCTCCAGCCCTGGTGATCCTGGGATTCTTGTCCAGCCAAGGCAGGTGAAGAAGTGTTGTAAATCCACCAGGAGTTCTCCTACTGATGTTGAGGTGTCAGAGCAGATGTAGCTGAGGATTGGTGCTCATTTATTGCCTTCCCTTTTCCTTTCTTGGAGGAGCTCACTTCTCGGGGTTAAACCACCTGACTAACCAGATTTTACCTCTCTAATGTTTCAGAGGTTAGCAATGGATCCTCGCTGTAAAGGAATGCCACTGTCAAGTTTTCTACTAAAGCCTATGCAACGGGTAACCAGATACCCACTAATCATTAAAAATGTACGTTCCTTTGCACACGTGATGGGTTTGGTGCTGCTTTGCTTACACCTCAGTTACAGGGTTGTTTCTTTATTTGTGTCAGGCTTTGTGACTGTGAGGTTTCTGATGTGCTTGGGAATGTGGGATTTCTTTTAATACTCAATTCCAGTAGAGAAAATGGGATCATTCCTTGGGCTTTGGCAAAATTATTTGATATTTCCCTTTGAAACAGAGATGAAGCTTGCACCCAAAGAACCAGAAGGCAGCAAGTGCTGAGAGAAAATTTAAAATTCAGATAACAGGAGCAACAAGACAACCTTGTGCTCATATTTGCCTTTCCCCTCAGAGCCATTCCCTCCCCACGGGCTGAGCCTGGATTGCTGCAGGTTCCCCCTGTGCTGATGCTGCTGGAGGATTTACAGCCCTTTCCTAACTTCCACTTGTTGCTTAACACTTCCCATCCCAAATAACACCATGGAGCATGGCCCAAGGCTTTCACAGGGGATTGTGAATTGGATGTTGGTGTTTAAAGGATTCCTTCAGCAGTTGTGGCTGCATTTCTGTATTTGGCTGCAATGTGTGTGCTTCTGTCAGAGGAGCCAGCAGCGTCCTGGTGCAAAGGCTGTGCAGGCAGGCCTGCAGTCCAGCTGCTCCCAAAGAGTGTTTGTCTCCCATGTCTCATGTCTGTCAAGGAGGAGAACAAACGTGGGGCTGGCTCTGCTGGCAGTGCAGCCTGGAATGGGGGCATGGGGCTGGCAGTGTGAGTGCAGCCTGGAATGGGAGCGTGGGGCTGGCAGTGTGAGTGCAGCCTGGAATGGGAGCGTGGGGCTGGCAGTGTGAGTGCAGCCTGGAATGGGAGCGTGGGGCTGGCAGTGTGAGTGCAGCCTGGAATGGGAGCGTGGGGCTGGCTCTGCTGGCAGTGCAGCCTGGAATGGGAGCGTGGGGCTGGCAGTGTGAGTGCAGCCTGGAATGGGGGCATGGGGCTGGCAGTGTGAGTGCAGCCTGGAATGGGAGCGTGGGGCTGGCAGCGCGGTGCAGCCCAGCTGTGGTGCCAGCAGGCTGACGCTGCCTTTGCTGTGTGCAGATCATAGAGAACACCCCCGAGAACCACCCTGACCACAGCCACCTGAAGCACGCCCTGGAGAAGGCGGAGGAGCTGTGCTCGCAGGTGAACGAGGGCGTGCGGGAGAAGGAGAACTCGGACAGGCTGGAGTGGATCCAGGCCCACGTGCAGTGCGAGGGCCTCTCCGAGGTAACCGGGGTGCCAGGCTGGCCGTGGGCACGGGGACACACCCCGTGCCCTGTGCCCTGTGCCCAGCTGGCCTCCTGCACGCCGTGTTGGCTGCTGCTCGTGGTGCTGAGCCCTGCTGGGGTGCCTGGCTCCGGAGCAGTCCTGGTTCAGTGCTGCCTTTTGCAACCTCCCAGCTCCCCAGTGCTTTGTGGTGCAGTGCTTGTGGGGCTGCTGTATCCTGCACCTGACCACGATGGACTGCTTTAAAAACCAAATAGTTAGAAATATTTTCTGTGATAAAGCTTTGTATACATTTGAAAACTCAAGAATACTGATCAAGTCTCTGGAGACTTTACAGAGAGAATCCCTGCCTCCCATGCCATCTATTTTTTTTATGGTTAGGTGATAAGTTTCTAGAAATATTGTGTTTGTGTGTGCTGCAAAAGGAGGGAAGATATTCTGATGGCCTTCCTGCTGTTGGTGGAGGTAACAGAGGCAGACAGATCACAACTTGATTTTCAAAGTATGCACCATTCTAGAAGGTAAAAAAATAATGAGCACTGGTTGGTTCATGAAGTAGAAGAATTACATTTCACCTGAGGAAGTCTGACTGTCCTGGGAGAAGGATGGTGTGACACTGTGAGCACATCCAGCTGTGTGCCAGCAGGAAAGTGGCTGCTTTTATCTGCTGTAGGTGGTGCCTGCCCAGAGCAGCAGCTCCACACCCTGACAGAGCCCGTGGTGCTCGCTGCACCATCACCAGCAGCAGCCCCAGTCCTGGCAGGGAACAGCCCAGCCTCTCCCTGTTTTCTGTCCAAGGGTTTCCAGCCTGCCAAAGGAGCCCCTCCAGAGCCAGCTGCCCTGGGTGGGGAGAGCTGTGCCAAACCCTGGTGAAAATAAACCTGAAAATGGCACTTTAGGCAAGGGCAAGACTCTGCTGATCCTTAACAAGCCCTGGCTGAGTCTGGGATTGTGCCAATGGTGAGCAGCTCTAACTCGGGGTGTCATGGCCATCTGAAGTGCTCTGGGGTGTTTTAAGGGGTGAAATTCAAGCACAACTCAGAATGCAGCCCTTAAGGAAGCTCGGCCTGTGGAGAGGCCTTTGGCAGAGCTGCTGCTCACCCAGGACAGCTGCCCTGGCTCAGTCCCAGCCCTGGAGGTGCATGTGCGTGGCCAGGGGGCACAGATGCTTGTGGCTTCCCCTGCCTGCCCAGCCCGTGCCCCTGTGGCCTTCAGGGACTCTCACGGGCCCTCCTGTGACACTGCCTGCTTGTCGTGCTCGAGGCATGGCTCGTGATCCCTGTGACACAGATGGAAGCAGGACTCAAATCTGTGTTTGGTCTCTTGCAGGGCAGCCCCGATTGTTTCACTTTATACAGTGCGTTGTTGTTCTTCTTCTACTTTTCGCAGCAACTCGTTTTTAATTCAGTTACAAACTGCTTGGGACCACGCAAGTTCCTGCACAGTGGGAAGCTCTATAAAGCCAAGAGTAACAAGGAGCTGTATGGTTTTCTCTTCAATGACTTCCTCCTCCTCACTCAGATCATAAAACCTCTTGGCTCTTCCGGCACAGACAAGGTCTTCAGCCCCAAGTCCAACCTGCAGTACAAAATGTACAAAACTGTAAGTGCTGCTCTGACATGGGGATGGGGACAGGGCTCAGGAGCTCCATTCCGGGGCTGTGGGCAGGAGCCTTCCTAGAGAAGAGCTTTGAAAGCTTTGGGCTTCAGGGGCTGATGGCAGGAAGGGTGGCTGTGGGCTCTGGTGAGATAAGAGAAGATGCTTTGGAGGTTTTGCTTGAATAAAACCCTTCCATGAGGGCTCATGTGTTTGAGGGAGCAGAGGGAGAGCAGTGTTCACTGCTCTCTGGGAGAGGAAACTCTGCTGTGCTTGGCTCTCTCCAGGAGTGTCCCCAGGCTGTGCAGGCACCTCTGTCTTTGCAGCTTTTAAAATTTGCTGCAGAAATATAGGAGGCAGAGATACTCTGCTGTGACAGAGTATCACAGATGATACTGTGTGAGATACTTGGGGCATGGAATAATCCTCTGTGGGCTGATGTGTGCTGAATGCCCCCGTGCAGACTCTGCAGTACAACTCCAGCTCTGCTGATGTTTTACAGCCCATTTTCCTAAACGAGGTACTGGTGAAATTACCCACAGACCCTTCTGGAGATGAGCCCATCTTCCACATCTCCCACATTGACAGAGTCTACACACTCCGGGCTGAAAGCATTAATGAAAGGTAAGGGCCTCTGTGGGCCTTCAAAAACTCTGGGAAATGTAGGATGGGAATGGTTGTGATGGAAACTTGCAGAGCACTCTCCAAGCTGGTTACTTTACAAGACTGGAAAATTCCTTCTTGGGAATATGGTGATCTAAAAAGAGGGAGAAATAATGATGTTTCCTGAATTCCAGCTAGACCAGTGATGAAATGGCTGAGGGTGGATGTTTAGGCTGCATTTCACATTTTATGGTAATGTGAAGAGGCCAAGAGATGCAATTCTATCTTCTGCTGTGAGCTGGGATAGTGGCAGGTGTCCCTGCCCATGGCAGGGAGTGGGACTGGGTGAGCTCCCAACCCAAACCAGGAATGTCCTGTGGAGCAGCAGCTCTTCATTCGAGGTTCCAAAACTGATCCACAGCCTCCAGATCCTCCCATGTTTCCTTGATTCAGGCTTCCTTGTATGTCACAGCAGTTCTTTGAAGCCCTTGAGGTCACTCAGTAGCCCTTCTGCCTGCCTTTTTCTCTGTCAGCCTTCCCCCTCAGCCTCCTTCAGGCACAGGCTGGGATTGTTGGGGTGGACTCAGTGATCCATGAGGGTCCCTTCCAACTCAGGATGTTCTGTGACTCTTAGCCATGAAATGGTTTCCCAGAAGGGCCCATTCACCACCTGTGGACTCCCCAGGTTACACTTTTAAAGTCCTGAGAGTCAGAGGAATTGGGTAGGAAATCTCAGGGCCCCAGGACAGTAGCCACCTCAGCAGCAGCCGTGTCTTGTACTGCTCCAGGAAGTCAGTTTATTTCAGGAAAACAAGGGGCTGCATGAAAGCAAACCTGTTCTTGAGACCTTCTGTTTTCTCACCAAGCATCTCCTTCTCGTGGTTCTCATGAGCTTTCTCTGTGTGGTGGGTTTGCTGCCTTGGGATGGTTACATTCTGCAGGTGCTCTGAATTCCAGTAAGATCCCTTCCAGGCAGACAGCTGTGGGATGGGGCCAGAGCTTTGGCTGGGAAGGAGGGACAGCTTTAGTTCTGTCTGCTGTGCTCCAGCAGGGAAAAACAGAAATGGCATCTTGCAACTTTTTTTCTCCTTTCCTTCTGAAGGACTGCCTGGGTTCAGAAGATCAAAGCTGCTTCAGAACTTTACATAGAGACTGAAAAGAAGAAGAGGGAAAAGGCCTACTTAGGTACACATAGGATGTGGGGGTCCCGTCTTCTGTGGGGAGAAGTCCCTGGGCAGGAAAATCCCTTGGTGACATTTCTCTCTGCTCTTCTGTTCCACCACAGTTCGCTCTCAGAGAGCCACAGGCATCGGGAGGCTGATGGTGAATGTTGTAGAAGGCATTGAGCTAAAGCCCTGCAGGTCCCATGGTGAGTGCCTTGGCTTTCCTTGCTCCATCCAGGGGACATTCCCCTTTGCCAGCCTAACTCTGCAGGGGTTCTGTCCCAGACATTACCTTGTTAAATGGGAATGTTAGCATGTTGAATGTTAAATGGGTTTAATGAAGGTAAAAGGAGCAGAGGTGGCTTCGTGCAGCTGAGCCGTGGTCCTGCAGTTGTCCTGCATGAGGCTTTTGTTTCAGGCTGGCTTTGTTTCCACCACACAAGCCATAAAGTCCTGAAGGGAAGGGTGGAGGGTGCTCAGCAGAGCATTCACTGTGGTGTTCATGTAGCCCATTACAGAGGCAGTGAAGCAGAGCCTGGGATGGGGCCAGAGGCCTGGTGTGGCCAAGGTCCTTCCCAGCTCAGCTGGCTGTTGGAGCAGAAGGAAGCTCAGGAGCAGGAGCACACAGCTAAGAAAGCCCCACTCATTTCTGTTTGTTCCCATCTTCCCAGGAAAGAGCAACCCCTACTGCGAGGTGACCATGGGCTCCCAGTGCCACATCACCAAGACCATCCAGGACACCCTCAATCCCAAGTGGAATTCCAACTGCCAGTTCTTCATCAAGGACCTGGAGCAGGACGTGCTGTGCATCACGGTGTTCGAGCGGGACCAGTTCTCCCCGGACGGTGCGTACGGGGCTGCCCCTGCCAAGGGCTTTTGCAGAGCTCTTTTTGAGGAGGAGCATTGCTGCTGAGGGAAAGCAGAGGGAATGGGCTGCGCTGGGAGATGATTTTTAAAGATATCCCAGATTTGACCCTCTTTGTGTATTTAGGAGTCAACCTCACTCCACCCAGTAGCAGCACAAAAAGGATGCAGCTCCCTCTGGGTCTTGAGAGTTCCTTTTCTTGTGCAGTTGACACCTACAGCGTGATTTGTAATTCTGCTAAGGCTCCAGAAAGCTCTGGATGCTGCTTGCACACAGATGGGTTCAGGCAGGAGGAAGAGAAATTACTTTGAGCTCCTGTTATATGCAATAACAGTAGCAAAAATGAGCCCAGGATTCCAAACCTGATAGAATCATGGAACAGTTTGGCTTGGAAAGAACCTTAAAGATCATCCAGTTCCAACCCCTTCCATGGGCAGGGACACTTTCCACTACCCCATGTTGCTCCAAGCTCCATCCAGAGAGGCCTTGAACACTTCCAGGATTCATTCTTCTTTCATAAGCGGGGATGAACACGTGGAGCATCACAGGGTGTATCTTGGAGTCACAGTCTCTCAGGCAGTGTTTGGGTAGGGCTGGTGCTGGCTCATTGACCTCATTGCTGGGCTGATGACCTGCTTGGCTCTGTCATCTCCAGCAGGTTCACTCTCAGGTCTAACGGAGAACTTTGGCCTTTGGCTAACATATCATAAAATCAAGAAGTCCCTGAAGCTGTGAGTTCCATAGTGGGTTTTTCCACTCATGGGCCCATTTAGTTTTAATGCTGTTGCTGTTTAACAAGTTCTGGCTACATCTCCTTCTATGCAGCTTGGCAGCCTTTGGCCCTCTTCAAGTGCACAACTAGAGTAGGACCAAAGGGTTGTTTTCTCTTTTGCTGTGTGTGTGTAAGTTCAGGTCCTTCTGCAGGCTCTGCTTTCCCTTTCCTGAGCACGCTGTGTTTCTGCATTCCAGACTTTTTGGGCAGGACAGAGATCCGTGTGGCAGACATCAAGAAGGATCAGGGTTCCAAGGGACCAGTGACAAAGTGTCTCCTCCTGCACGAAGTCCCCACGGGAGAGATCGTGGTGCGCCTGGACCTGCAGCTGTTTGATGAGCCGTAGGAGAGAGGGGCCAGTGTCAGAATTCAGCCAGAGGTCACTGCAGGAGGTGTCTGCAGAAGCTGTCACCGAGTCCTTGCTGGTGTGGCATCAAACTACTGCTCGCCCTTCACACGTCAGAGGGTTATCAAAGCAAACAGGAGCATCTTTGTGCCTTGATAATTCTCACTGAACACACGAATCCCAATTTAGTGAGGAGATCTCCCTCAATCTCTCTGTGTGGAACTCGGCGTTGGTTTCCTGGGCTGGTGAAACAACCCTGTTGTTCCTTGTGCTGCAGTGGGGATGGCTGGCAAAACACATGGGTGGCTGTGCTTGCTCCAGCTCGTTAATTCCCGTGGAGGAGGCAGTGTGGGTGTGTTTTGGAGGCTTCCTGAGGGTTTTCCCCTTCAGGAGTTCTGTGCCTATTGCCTAGCAGAGTGGTGTGTAAATGTGAGTGAATGGAAGGAGCAGTTTTGCAGCAAGAAGATCTCTGAAGATCTTCATGATGGTACTGAAAAGACTTAGAAAATAAATAGTCTATATCTATAAACAGAGAAGATTCTATTAACATACCACTTCATGACTCGTGTTGCCCCTGAAAATAAAAGCTGTCCAGGCCTTCTGCACAGAGATGAATTGCACTCCAGAAGAGTCCAGCCCTCGGTCCCTGTGGAAGTTGCTGTTGTCCCCAGGACTGTAAGTGCTGGGGCAGGAGGCCAAGGGTGAGGCACAGAGCCCTGCTGGTGTCGTGTGTACCTCCTGGGTACTCCTGCACTGCTGCTGCCCCCAGGCTGAGCCCCACCTGCAGTGGGGAAGGAGAAACAATCGTGGCTCCAGCTCAGGAAGTGAAGATCCAGCCTGCAGGGCCTGGTGTGCCCAGGTATGGAGCTGAGCCGTGCTCACCTGTGTGCAACCAGGACACGGGGGCTCGGGGCAGCCCTGGGGGCTCAGGGCAGTCCCGGGGGCTCAGGGCAGCCCTGTCCTGCAGCTCCCACGGGGTGGCTGCTGGATGTCACCAGAGAGCTCGTGGTGCTGCAGAGTGGGGAACCCAAAGCCATCCGGGGAATGCCAGGGCTCTCCATCCCTTTCACTCCATGGATAACAAGGTCCAGGCCCACGTCCCTGTTTGGCAAAGCTCCTGGCTCCAGGCGGGCACAACGTCTGCTTTCCCTCAGGCACACGTGTGAGTGCTCTGCTGAGTCTGGACTCGGGGGGGACAAAAGATCCCTGAGAGTCAAATTCCTCTTTGTTGTGCTTGGATTCCTTTTGTTCATGCCCTGCCACGCATCCACTGGTATTTTTGTAAGGACTTCATTCCGGATGGGAGGTGCCAGCCCGTGTCATTCGCATGTGAACGTTCTCGTGGAGCTGTTGTTAGGTTTTGGTGTTCCTTGCATGTCCTTTCAGTACTGGTTCCCACCTCTCCTGTGTCGGCGGTGTTCTCTAGCACTCCAAGTCTTATTGGTTTCCATTAGGAAATTAGGATATATCCATAACAGGTAGGTAGATCAGTATGGTAATAAGTGTAAACTGTGCTGGGAAGTGTCTGTGTATTATAATTTCCTAAAAGACCACTGTAATGTTTCAAGCAATGGGAAGGAAAAAAATGTATGTTGGAGGGACAACAAAGTTTACATTTCATACTTTTCAGAATCGCTTTATTATTTATTTATTGAAGATAGTGTAGAATTTTGTATCAGAAATGACAGACATACTTATGTATTTTTTGAAACAAAACAGAGATACACACTTTAGTTAGAAACTTTCAACTGACCACATTTTAGAGGGAGTGTGACTTCCTAGGCATGCATTTGTTTACCACTAACTGGCTGAAAACACGATTAAGAGAACTTTAAGTTTCTATTTTTCAATGTTGTTAAGAAAATTGTTTCAATTAAAATATGTAAATAGTACTAAACCCATGCTTTCCTAATTCCATATCAATACATTTTATTAAATATAATGTATATGAAAATACACATTGTTGTGGTAGGATAAAAAAAGTGATAAAATCTATTACTGGAGTACCATTAAATGTCATTGTCTAACCTTTTATTGCTGTCCTAATTTTACTCAGTGCTGCCAACAGGGTGAACATTCATTTCAGTGTTTCACAAGTAGCATCACTTTGTTTGTTAATAGTGTCATTTCACCAGCATCAATTACAGTGACAGCTGAAATGGCCAACAGGACCAAAAAAATCTCGTGGTGGAATGCAGGAACCTTGGGCAGGGATTTGGAGGGAGCCCCAAGGAGCTGCAGCTGCCTGAGGCTCATTTGGTGCTGGAAGTGGGGGACCCTTCACTCAGGGGCCCTCTCAGACTGAAACCCCTGTCACAGACATCAGAGAATCCCACAATGGTTTGGGTTGGAAGGGACCTTAAAGCCCATCCAGTGCCACCCCTGCCATGGGCAGGGACACCTTGCACTGTCCCAAGCCCCATCCAACCTTGGACACTGCCAGGGAGGTGCTGTAGCAGCCTGTAGGATTGCCCTGGTTTGGGGAATTGTGACAGAATAAGCACGAGCACCTTCCCAGCCCCACGGCTTGGGATGTCCCACCCCCCCCGGATGCACAGCACTGAACTCCTGCCAAGTGCCAGCAGGGGTTACTCAAACATTGATGGGGAAAGGCTGGAGTTTGGCTCACAGAGATCCAATGAGTCCCTCATACGCAGCCCAGTGCTAAAGGGGAAGCTCATCCTGTGCCTGTGCATGGAGGACAGGCTCTGCCCATGCCCTGGTGACATTGTCACTGCCCTTGGAGCTCGGTGGCACATCAGCACTGCCAGCTTCCCAGAAAGAACTGAGCTTCCTGGAGTCACAGAATTCCCAAATCCCTGGTGCTGGCACAGCCCTCCCAGCCCAGGCAGTGCCAGCTGTGCCCCATGGCCACCCTGTCCCCAGCCCAGAGCACTCAGTGCCACCTGCAGGGGACACCTGCAGGGATGGGCACTGCCAAGCTCCCTGGGCAGCCCCTGCACTTGGAAGTGCTGTAAAATAAAACCATCCCCAGGCTGGCCTTGGCTCAGAGATGCTGAGAGCCTGCCTGGGGCAGAGCTGATAGAAAGAGCTGGGCTGGAAAGCCAAGAGAGGCTCAGAGCTGGGCAAGGACTTGGGCACCTGGGGCACAGAGCCTGACTCTGAGCTGACACTGAGCCAAACAGCTGAGTCATTGCAGCAGGCTTTTTTCTAGATGCACTTAATTATTCAGTATTTTCTCAATGTGAGTTTTTATGAGGGCACTTTGTCAATGCTCATTGTGCAATTTTTTTACCCTTTAAAAATAATTCAGTTACTTTTTGTTATGTGTGAGGAGGATTGGGGTGGGAAACATTGTGGGTAATGGAGTTTTTTCTTACATACCTTCTCAAAACTGAGATGTGACAACTCCAGAGTCTGACTGCAACAGCAGTGCCTGGTTCCAGACTGCTCTGCTTGTCACAGTGAGATCTTAGTTCATTCAAATCCAGCAGTCAAAGCTCTTGAAACAGGGAGAAGCTGGGAATCAGGAGAAATTGCTCTGAGGGTTTGCTCTGTGCTCTTGCTTTGTTCAGCCTCTCCACTCCTGTCCTACATGCACATTGCTGTATCCAGAGTTCAGTACATGTGATTATTGTACATACAGCACAAAAACAGCTCTGTTGTCGTTGTCAAATACCAAGTAAATCTCACAGAAAAGCATTTAAAGGCACCCGGTTTTGTTTGTTCATTTAAATATTTTAAAAGAAGGAGTGTCCTCAGGAAATTATTCTTCTGTATGTAGGATATATTTAGAATCTCATTAAAAAAAATAAAGAACTGCAGTGAGAGTCTGTTAAATGGCCCTAATTACTTGATGGAGTTGTCAAAGGCTCTGCTGTGACTGTGGGTCAATTCCTTGGCTGCCTGTAAAGCTGCCAAAGGGGCACTGTCCCTGCATTTAGGGACCAGGGGACACAGGAGGAGGAGAAGGTCGGGTGCAGGACCATGGTGCTGGTCCAGGGGCCTGGCCCTGTCTCCAGGGAATCACAGGATGCTTTGGGGGGTCTTTAAATCCCACCCAGTGCCAGCCTGCCATGGCAGGGACACCTTCCCCTGTGCCAGGCTGCTCCAGCCCCAGTGCCCAGCCTGGCCTTGGGCACTGCCAGGGATCCAGGGGCAGCCCCAGCTGCTCTGGGCACCCTGTGCCAGCCCTGCCCACCCTCTGAGAGCTGCTGCTCCCTCTTCCCCATCTCACCTTGGCTTTTTTGTGCACATTTTGCTTTTTGCCAAACAAATGGTACGGATTCATTTCCTTTTCCTTTTCTCTTTTAAGAAAACCAGAGAAAAATTTTACTGTCGGTAGGATTTGTATGATCCTAAAAATTATGAAGACATTATAAAAGTTATCTGACAATGGAAGAAGAAGTTACTCTTTCTTTCAAGAAAATGCAATTAATTTGTATTGTTCATTTACAGCACATTTAACCATTCCTCAGTGAAACAGCTGTACTGTGAGGATGGCTCCTTTTGGTTTTTAAGGCATTTGTAATAGGTATGATTCAGGCAGTACTGTTTCTTATAATGCAATTTTAACTGACTTCAGTTGCTGTGAATGTCTTGTTTCCTCAGTCACTCCTGGTTAAACAATTTTATTTACAGACAAGGTATAACTAAACAAGAGTCCCTAAACTGTGCCCCCTGTGTGAGGCCTGGTGCTGTTCCAGCTGTGGTGGCACAGCTGGTGTGGGGCTGTGCAATGCTGGACACAGCTGAGACTGGGCTTGTGCAAGTGAATGATGCAAGAATAAATGCAAGTGATGCAAGAATAACACTTAAAGTTTACCTGTGTGCTGTCACATTTCTGAGAATGCTGGAGAAGAGGGAGATGGAGTCAGGAAATCTGCAGATGAGTCGCTCTTCCCTCAAGATCTCTGCTCCTGGCACAGGGACAGCACCCAGGGAGCTGCTGGAGCTGGGCCTGCAGGGATTTAGGGTGGATTTTAGGGAAAGGTCCTTCCCCAGAGGCTGCTGGCACTGCCCAGGTTGCCCAGGGAATGGGCACGGCCCCGAGGCTGCCAGAGCTCCAGGAGCCACACCAACACGGAGCACAAAGGCAGACGGTGCTGAAATTGTGTCCGTGCCCTGCCAAATGCACCCGGACAGCGGCCCCAAGGGCTGGGCTGGGCTGGGCTGCATCGCCACACGGCTGCCCCCGGGCCAAATCCCCTGTGCTGATACCGGGGCCGGGGGTGCGCGATGGGACACGAAACACACGGGGTTCAGCCTCTTGGGAGAAATAAACGAGTGTTTTATGCTATTAGGGAGAGAAAATTACTTTCGATAGCACTCGTCTGTTCTACATGGAGTTCAAAAGGCATAACAAATACTAGAAAGGTATAATTAGAAATACATGGGGCTCAAAAGGCATAAAGGAGTAGTTAGGAGCAACATCTCTACTGACAAAATAATAAAGAAAAGAAAAACTGTGCTATAAAATACTTACACAGTTTTGTCACTTGTTGTCCTCATTCTTTTTAAACTTTTAAATTTGTTTCCTGTGCTCTTCTTTAATGTGGAACCATTGAAGCAAACCTGAGCTCCATCAGGATAAAAACCAGCAGCTGGCTCCAAGGCTTCCCAATGGCTGTGGAGCTCCCGGAGGACTCACACGCTTCAGCCGCGCACAAAAGCACCTCTCCTTTCCCAGGCTGCATGGCAGCACACAAGGAGTCAAATCAGAGTTCCTCCTGATCTCCTTGGCTTGCCCTGCATTGTTTATCCAGAACCTCCTCTGGGAGCAGTGAGTGAGAGGAGACAGATGCAGTGTGGCTCTGGATCATCTCTTTTCTCTCCAGTGTTCCCCTCTTGGCACAGCTTTGAAGTGCCAAGCTGCAGCTGGGAGCACACCTGATGTGGCCCAGGCCTCTCCTCTGGGCTGGAGCCCTGCAGGGCAGCTCCACCATGGACAATTCCATTTCCCATGGCAGGAGTCTCCTTTGGTGTGGAAAAGACAAAAAGGAGAACTGGGGGTCCCCTTCTCCTTGTTCATCTTCTCAATAATTTCTGTTGTCCTCCAGCACAGAGGGATGAGGGAGCTGCTTCCTCCAGACAGGCAGCAGCTCCCTGGGCGCTGTTTGCCTCCTTTGGGACAGTTCCCTGGAACTGCCCTGTGCCCTCAGCAGAGCTGTGTCCTCATCTGCTTCCCACTGGGAGAGCCCTTTGTCCTCATCTGCTGCCATGGGGACATGTCTTGGACATGACAGTCTTCCCCAAAGACAGCTCTTTGTCGTATTTGCCTTCTTCTTGGCAAAGCTGGTTGTTGCTGCTGTTATCCTGTTGGGACAGCTCCTCGTCACTGTCACTCCCCCCTTGGGACAGCTCTTCCCTGTGGTAGTCTTGGCCCTGGGATGCCTGCTGGTCACTCTGCTTGGCCCCTGGGGAGGGAATGGTGGCATTTTCCCTTTGGACAGCTCCAAGGCACTCTTGTTATCCCCTGGGGAGAGCTCGGTGTCATCTGCCCTGGGCACTCCTGTTTCTTTAGTTCATCTTCCCACTATTTGTTCTCTTCCCACTGGAACACTGAAGACACACACCTCCAGCAGGAAGGTGCACACAGCAGTGTTCTGGGACAGGGATGTGTACTCCTGATTTCATGAAACATTTTCCTCTTGGAAAAGTGAACAGGGGCAGCTCTACCTGCAGACCAGCCTGACTTTCGTCAGCCCCTGGGCTCACACACAGGAAGGAAAACCTTGTTGAGCTGCAATGGCATGGAGAGTTTTCATTTTGGACCAGGAACTGCTGGGTATCAGCCCTCTCTTTGCTCAGCTGGGCAGAGGTGAGACATGCCCTCAAGTACTTCAATCAGAGTGCAGCCTTAACCAGGAGAGGTTTGTCTTTCCTCACATTCCCTGCTGCCTGGACACAGAGCTCCCCAGCCCACCTGGGCCATGATGACAATGCACAGCCCCACCATGGCACATCTCCCTTCACGGCCCATCATGGCACATCTCCCCTCACACCCCACCACGGCACATCTCCCCTCACACCCCACCATGGCACATCTCCTCACAGCCCATCTCCCCTCACAGCCCACCATGGCACATCTCCTCACAGCCCATCTCCCCTCACAGCCCCACCACGGCACATCTCCCCCCACAACCCCACCATGGCACATCTCCCCTCACGGCCCCACCATGGCACAGCCCCACCATGGCACATCTCCCCTCACGGCCCCACCATGGCACATCTCCACTCACACCCCATCCTGGCACATCTCCCCTCACGGCCCCACCATGGCACATCTCCTCACACTCCACCATGGCACATCTCCCCTCACACCCCATCCTGGCACATCTCCTCACAGCTCCACCATGGCACATCTCCCCTCACACCCCATCCTGGCACATATCCCCTCACAGCCCCACCATGGCACATCTCCCCTCACAGCCCCACCATGGCACATCTCCCCTCACACCCCACCATGGCACCTCTCCCCTCACAGCCCCACCATGGCACATCTCCCCTCACAGCCCCACCATGGCACATCTCCCCTCACAGCCCCACCATGGCACATCTCCCCTCACAGCCCCACCACGGCACATCACCCCTCACAGCCCCACCATGGCACATCTCCCCTCACAGCCCCACCATGGCACATCTCCCCCCACAGCCCCACCATGGCACATCTCCCCCCACAACCCCACCATGGCACATCTCCCCTCACAGCCCCACCATGGCACATCTCCCCCCACAACCCCACTATGGCACATCTCCCCTCACAGCCCCACCATGGCACAGCCCCACCATGGCACATCTCCCCTCACGGCCCCACCATGGCACATCTCCCCTCACAGCCCCACCATGGCACATCTCCCCTCACAGCCCCACCATGACACATCTCCACTCACAGCCCCACCATGGCACATCTCCCCTCACACCCCATCCTGGCACATCTCCCCTCACACCCCACCATGGCACATCTCCCCTCACAGCCCCACCATGACACATCTCCACTCACACCCCATCCTGGCACATCTCCCCTCACAGTCCCACCATGGCACATCTCCCCTCACAGCCCCACCATGGCACATCTCCCCTCACACCCCACCATGGCACATCTCCACTCACACCCCACCATGGCACATCTCCCCTCACAGCCCCACCATGGCATCACCCCTCACAGCCCCACCATGGCACATCTCCTCACACCCCACCACGGCACATCTCCCCTCACGGCCCCACCATGGCACATCTCCTCACAGCTCCACCATGGCACATCTCCCCTCACAGCCCCACCACGGCACATATCCCCTCGCAGCCCCACCATGGCACATCTCCCCTCACGTTTCCTTCCCTCCCCTCACGGCCGCGGCGCCGCTCGGGCGCCCCCTGGCGGAGACAAGCAGGACCCTCTCCCAGCTTCCTCCCTCCCCTCTCCACTTTCCCCCTCTCCCTCTCTCTGCCCTTCTCCCCTGTCTCTCCCATTCCCCGACCCTCCCGTCTCGCCGCCTTTCCTCTCATCCCTGCCGGTCCCTTCCCGTCTCTCTGTCCTTGGGCCGGGGTCACAGCGCGGCCGTCCCCTCCCCTTCCCGCGGCCCCTCCTCTTCCTGCGGGGCCGTTACCGGCCCGTTCCCGCGGCGCCCGGCAGCACCAGGTGAGGCGGGCCGGGGTCGCGGTGCGGGGCCCCACGGAGCAGGGAGGGCGGGAGGGGGCTGCTTCCCGGGGGTCCCGATCAATCCCCCCTTCCCACATCCCAGGGGGATCGCTCGGTTCACTCTGCCGGGGAATAACCCTCCTTTCCCAGCTGGCTCCCTCGGGGGGTGAGGGTTGTGCTTACGGTTCTTTAAGGACAGGTTTGTTGAAATCGGGGCTACCGAGTTATGAGAAAGTCACTTTGGGAGCGATAATTGAATTTTAAGTGTGTTTGTTGATCATTCTCTTTAAGTAGTGGTTATGTGGGGTTTTATGGCCGTATGAAAATTAGTAGTTATCTCTGTCTGCCACCCAGATGGAATGAAATCACTGGATCATTAACAAAAGGTGTTAATGAGCTCCGTTGTCACAAGGTGATGACTTAATGCCTTACATGGACCAAAGCCAGCTGAAAACGCTGAGGATGGTCCAGTCCCGAGTACTTGTCCTTTTCCTTCTCCGGGTTAGGGCACAGGGGCAGTTTGGTTTGTGCAGAAGATGTAAACGCTGCTTATTCTTTGATTAACCTTAAGGAGTTGATTTGACCTCGTTTTTTCTTTGGAAATGGAGTGAGCAAAGGAGATGTTGCCCTCTCTGTGTCTTTAGCTCCACTGATCCAGCATTTCCGAAGGATTTCCATGAATAAAGAGGAGCTGGCTGATGTGCAACTGCTGTGTCCAGTTAGCGTTATATATTTCTACTTTGATTTTACATAAGGACTGACTTTTCACCTGCAGACTCTGTCACCTGTGTTGCCCTGGCTGTGTCCCCAGATAACCCAGAGTCACTGGAATTGCTGACAGAGTGACATACTGACTGCTATCGATCTGCTCTGAATTCCAGGTTTATGCCCCTGCCTGGCACCAGCGAAGGAGGTTGGCCACTGCTGGGATACAGTAGGCTGACCTGGTGAATCTATAACCCGAGTGCTGATCCAGATGTTGCTGTGAAATACCAATAATGTGCTGCGATGACCTCCTCTGCCAGCGTACCAGGTCGTAGGTCTTGAGGCATTGATCCAAGGGAGTAGGAAATTGAGCTGTTGCTGAATGTAGGTACAGAGGAGAAGGGAGGGATTTGTTTCATCAGTTACTGCTCAGCGTCAAGCTTATTTCCAGTTTACAGTGTTTGCTGAAAGGCAATAAAATAAATAGTAGAAGAATAAAGGCAATAAAAATGCTCCCAGGGAGTTCTGCAGTGCAAAACAATTGTTTTGTGTTCCTGTTGTCATACCAGGAAAAAAGTAAATTGTGAATTAATTTTCATTTACATTGTAATACTACTACTTCTATACTAATTAATTAATTAAAAGTGTAAATTAATGACTTTAAGCTTAAGGAGGGCAGGGCTGGATGGGATCTTGGCAATGAGGAATTGTTCCTGGCAGGGTGGGCAGGGCTGGCACAGGGTGCCCAGAGCAGCTGGGGCTGCCCCTGGATCCCTGGCAGTGCCCAAGGCCAGGCTGGGCACTGGGGCTGGAGCAGCCTGGCACAGTGGGAGCTGTCCCTGCCATGGCAGGGTGGCACTGGGTGGGCTTCAAGGTCCCTCCAGCCCAAACCATGCTGGGATTTCAATATTAGTCTGTGAAAGAAAAAAAAAACTGCTAAATTTTAGTAGGGATTTCTTTAATATATCAGGCTAAAGATATGACTTATGCCCTGGAAGTTCTTTAAATAAGATACTTAACATGACTTCTGCCCAAATGTGCCTGTAGGTTCTTTATAATGTAGCTGCATGTGAAGAAATCCGCCGTGGCTTTGTGTCATGCTGAGTAACAACATGGGGCACTGTTTCATGGGACGGGGAGCCATGATTCCAAGGAAGCTGAAGCCGTTTCTCTGCAGGATGTTGTCGGGTTACAAGCCCAAAAACGATGTCAAGGACTCTTACAAAGTTCTGGAGCTGGAGGAAGGCTGTTCCCTCGATGACGTCAGAAACTCCTATCACAATCTCGCCAAAAAATACCACCCGGACAGCAGCTCCGGCATGGCCGACTCCAGGGCCTTCATAAGGGTGGAGGAGGCCTACAGGGTTGTGCTGGGCGACCTGGCGGCCAAACAGAAATCCGACCCCGGCGAGGAGGAGGAAGACCAGTTCAAATCCAAGTCCCTGCAGCACAGGCACTACCTGAGCTTCGAGGGCGTGGGCATCGGCACGCCGAGCCAGCGGGAGAAGCAGTACATGCAGTTCCGCGTGGACCGCGCCACCGAGCAGGTGCTGGAGTACCGGCAGCAGCGGCTGGAGAGCCGCTACGCCGGCAGCGACCTCAGCCGGGCCAAGGACGTGCGGCAGAGCAAGAAGGTGAAGATCACTCAGGCCGTGGAGCGGCTGGTGGAGGACCTCATCCAGGAATCCATGGCCAAAGGAGACTTCGACAACCTCAGCGGCAAAGGGAAGCCGCTGCAGAAGTTCTCGCACAGCCCGCACATCGACCCCATGACGCACAACCTGAACAGGATCCTCATCGACAACGGCTACCAGCCCGAGTGGATCCTGCTGCAGAAGGAGATCCGGGAGACCATCGAGCGCCTGAGGAAGAGCATCGTGGCCTCCAGGAGGAAGCTCGGGGAGCCCATGACGCTGCCGGAGCAGAAGCAGTGGGGCCGCATCTGCGAGCAGTTCGCGGAAGACATCAGGAAGTTAAACAAGAGAGTGGACAACTTCAACCTGGTGGTGCCCATCCTCAGCAGGCAGATGGTGCACTTCAGCACCGACAAGGAGATCCTCCGGGCGCGGAAGAACTACGAGGCCGTCGTGGAGAAGGTTTCTGATTCAGACACGAAGGAAAACGGGCGGGAAGAGGGCAAAAGGTTTGGGTGGAAGTCTTCTCTCTTGAAGTGGTTAAAACTTACACCGAAATAATTTCACGCTAATTCCTCTTGTCAAGGTTTTGAATGCACTTTATTAATGGAATATAGCACTTGAGAAATTTCAGGTTCACTGAAAATGTCAAATCCACACTGTTACCCTACTTGAAGGAAATTTGGTTGTGTGATGAGCATTTTCATGATAAATAATTGAGTTATTTTTAAATATTATTAAATGAAATGTGCCAGTTTGGGTTGTGGTAGAGTTAATTTTTCTCTCATCGTTAGCCTGGGGCTGCTGGGTTTGGGCTGGAGGCAGTGCTGACCATTCCAGGGTGTTTTTATTGCTGGGCAGGGCTTGCACAGCACCTTTTGTGCCCTTCACACCTCCCCAGCCCGGGCAGCTGCTGGCTGGGTCAAACCACAGCAGCAACAAATCAGTTCTTCCCTTGCAGGTCACTTTCCTTCTGCTGAAATCCAAATTAATGCTTCATTTCAGCACAGGCTGTAATCACTTTTACAGGCTCTTATCACTTCAAAGGGGAAATGGAGGCATAAGAATAGCAGATTAAAGTGGAGGCAAATGTCTTGCTGGGCCCTGCTTGACCTTTGCACTTTTATTTCAATACTTACAACTCATGAATTTTTGGCAGGTTCTCTGCATATATTTTGAAAGTACATTCACCTCTTCAAGGGTAAATTCAGTGGCTGTGAAGGGAAGGTTCTTGGCTTGGAATGTACACATGCACAAGTCCATTTCTGCATCTTTAACACAGAAAGCAGTCTTGGAAATTTATTTATTGGTGAACACCCCCTGCCACGGGCAGGGACACCTTCCAGCTCTGTGTGTGAATGTTTATTTTCATAATTTATTCTTGTTTATAACAAAAACTGTTCATTAAAGATACTTTCTGAAGGTCCTTTGACACAGTACTCTCGACAACCTCACATTTTGCTTCATGTTAGGATCTGCAGGAATTGGATCAGAATTGCTGTTCAGACAATCCAGTGGATTTCAAGGGCAAATCAAATTTATGCACAAGGGTAAATAGAAGCCAGTTTGCAGGAAATGGGAGCCACTTTGGCTCACGAAGAAGCATCAGCAGTTCCAGTAGCAGAGGTGCCATAAAGGGTGAATCAGCAGACTGAGGGATTTTTATGTTCTTATTAAAACCACTCGGGTTTAAATGGGGCAGGTGTGACCTGCCCAAGGCACTTCAAATCAGCCTTGCACTGATGCCATCAGAACCTGCCAGGCACAAAAATCCACTTCTGCAACATCTACAGTGACAATGGGAAAAATAATTTCCACTTTAATGTTCCCCAGGTGTGTAGAGGAGTTCAGTGTTTCAGGCCTTGTCTATAATTTTGTTGCTCTTAAGAGCAGTGTTTAGTCAATACTAAGGAACATCAACTGCTGCACACAGAAAATCCAGGGGAGAATGGCCCTTAGAAGGAATCTTTCTAGCTGACACTGGACTGTTAATTTGGATTTGATAAATGTTATTTTATGTCTGTGAAAAAGGGTGCAGCCATTGCTGACCCCAGATCCAAAACCACGTTGTTTATCCCCACAACTTCCTATTTGTTTGTCTAATGACCTTGTGGCTTGAATGGCTTAAGTGACATCTTAATATGAAGACAAAAGATTGTATAGGTATATAATTTTATATTTTATGAAGATACAGTATTTGAGGTATCAGTTTTTCTCAGGGTGAGGAATCTGTTTCTTGCCCAACTGGACAAGCGGGAATGGCTTGAAACTGAGAGATTTAAACAAAGCCTGAGAAGAAATTTTTCCTTTCTCTAGGCACTGTAAATGTTGAGTCCTGCTGAGGATTTCTCTGTTTCAGAGCAGTAACATCTCGGGATGAACCTGGAGATACAGAGAAGGCTCTGAGGAGAAGGAATAAAGGAGAAGTGGGAGCATCTTGTAAAAGAAAGACGTAAAAATCTTTATTCTTAGTGCCCCTCTGAGGGAGCAGGGAGTGTGGTGTCTCTGGGCTTGATGAACACGGTGTGTACGTGTAAGTTGAGGTTAAAAAGGAAGCAGAGGGGACTTTGAGCACAATCTGACTCTTTCACATCTGTGAGATGTTCCCTCTAATCCTCAAAACGCTGACTTTGATCCAGTGCTTTTCTTTGCTTTTATTCAACATCACTCTTTTGTCACTTACTTGTTTGCTGTTTTGGGTGGGTAGTGCTCCACACTGAGTTTATTGACATGTTTGTTACCCCCATGTTGCTTGTCCTTTCAACCCACACCACTCCGTGGTTGATCCTGTGAATTAGAATTTATCCACATTTTTATTAGCTCTGCTTAGTTTCATTAAACCAGACTGGGGTTTAAGAGCATGTAGGGGTGAACTTTATCCATTCCAGCATGGGAATGACAACACTGCTGTGAAAAACGCCAGCCACTTGTTTTTGAAATTTTAAAAGTTTAACAGTAATAAAATGGTTATAAAAAATAGTAATATAATTAGAATAATAAAATTTGAACAATTGAGATTAGGACAATATGAGACAATAAAAACAAAGAGATACGGACGTCCAGGTACCTTTTTCTGGGCAACACAAGCCTGAAAACGGACACCCATAAACAGAGGAATAGCCCTTAAAAACAACAGCCTGTTGCATATTCATGCATCTCATCCATGATGCATAAATTCCATTCAAACACAGGATTCTGTCTGGTCACTGTCACCTTCTTAATCCTCATGCCATCTTCCTGTCTGAGCGAGGTGGGAAGAAGTTAGTTTTCTGCTGATAAGGGAACAATAAATTCCATTTCTCTGAAGGATTTAAGTGTCCTGTAGCTGCTATCTGGTGCGAGCCCTTTCTTAAAAAAAAATCTTATATAGCATAGTTTCTATTTTAACATTATGTTATAACCTAAATCTATATTTAACACACTACTTAATAAAATTAATGCAGCATAGCTTTCTAGCATAATACAATATTTATTTTAATAATTGCGAAAAGCCAACCATAAAATACACATTTTTCACACTGTGCTGTTCCGTGGGGCAGCGGAGGAGGCCGGGGGCCAGTCACAGCCCTGAGGGGTCTGTGAGGGGCCATGAGGGGTCCGTGAGGGGCCATGAGGGGACCGTGAAGGGTCGTGAGGGTCCGTGAGGGGCCATGAGGGGCCGTGAGGGGTTGTGAGGAGTCCGTAAGGGGCAGAGAGGGGCCGTGAAAGGTCGTGAGGGGACCCTGAGGGGCCGTGAGGGCCCGTGAGGAGCCCTGAAGGGTCCGTGTGGGGCGGCTCTGGGTCCTGAGGTGCCGTGAGGGGCCATGAGGGGTCGTGAGGGGACCCTGAAGGGCCGTGAGGGGCCCTGAGGGGTTGTGAGGGGGCCGTGAGGGGTCCATGAGGGGCCGTGAGGGGTCCGTGAGGGAACTGTGAGGGGCTGTGATGGGCCGTGAGGGGTCGTGAGGGGACCCTGAGGGGCCATGATGGGCCGTAAGGGGTCCGTGAGGGGTCGTGAGGGGCCCTGAAGGGTCCGTGAGGGAGCCGTGAGGGGTCCGTGAAGGGTCGTGAGGGGACCCGGAGGGGCCGTGAGGGGCTGCCATGGCGGGAGTGGGCGGGGCCTGCGGGGAAAAGCGGCAGCGCGCTGGCAGCGCCTCTTCCCGCCCCGCCCGAGCGGAAAGGGGCGGAGCTTGAGCCTTCTCATTGACCAATCGCAGCGCTCCGTCCTCACCCGGCCTTCGGCTGAGGCGCAGCGCTGCGTTGTGATTGGGCAGAGGGCGCGTCAGTCAGGGCGCTCGGTGCCCTCAGGCGGAAGCGTCTCGCCCCGGAGCGGGTACGTGCGGCCGCGCCGGGCCGGGGCACCGGGACCGGGACCGGGACCGGGACAGGGACAAGGAGAGGGATGGGGAGAGGGAGACAGAGCGGGCCCCGGGCCGGGAGGGCCCCCCGGGCCGCCCCCCTGGGACTCCGGCGCGGCGTGTGGCGGATCGCCGGCCCTGAGGGCGCGCCGCGGGGTCTGTGGGGGAGGCTGAAGGAGAAGCGCCTTGTTCCGTGTAAAGAACGGCGTATCCGCGGGGCTCGGGGCTCGCCGTCACGCCCGGTGCCGCGGCAGGCACGGCTCGGGGCGAGCCCGGCCTCGGAGCATTGGGAATCGAGGTAATTCCCTCACTCCTGCTCTCCTCAGGCTCTTGCAGAACCCGCTGCGGGCAGCCTTGGGGCTGGGCAGCGCCTTGCTGTGAAGGGAAAAATCGTGGAATGGGTTGGCTTGGCTTGGAAGGACCTCAAATGGCACCCAGTGCCACCCCGTGCCATGGCAGGGACACTTTCCTCTGTGCCAGGCTGCTCCTGGTGTCCAGCCTGGCCTTGGCACTGCCAGGGATCCAGGGGCTCTGTAAGAAATGGAAATATAATATCACTTTTTAATGAGCTTGCCACGCAGCCTTGTTTTTTTTTGTTTTTTTTTTTTTTTTTTTTTTTTTTTTTTTTTATAATTTAAAACTTCCTTTCTTTGCTCTTGTCTTCCTGTAATACTTGAAAGTTAGACAGCAGAGCCCAGTGCTGTGGAATAGGGAGAACTGAAAGTGAAACTGCTGGAAATTACTGAAATAAGTGGGAAAAAGGGGGCTATTACAGAAATGTTCACATAAACCAGCCCCTGATGTACTTTTCATCCTCTGTGCATGTGGGGAAATGTGTGTGCTGAAGGATATTCTGATGTAGGAGATGCATCTTCTTCAAGGAAAACTTGAATATTCTTCTTTCCTTTTTTCCCTTTCTCCTCCTGTCTTTTCCCCTCTTTGCAAAGAGGCAGTTCTGCTCTTCACTAACCCAATGACATTCCACGTTGAGGCATTTTTCTTCCTGCAGGCTTCTTGTATTTCCTTGCAACTGCTTTCAGTATTTTGTCCGGGTGACATCAGCCCATGTGGGGAGAGAAAAGCTGATTTTCAGGTGAAAATGTTGAGCCCTGTTGTGTTTTCTGTCTGCCTAACCGGGCAGTGGGTTTGCTCTCAGGGCTGGTTTTACAGCTCCAGAGTCTGCAGTTTGTGGCTGCAGATGTTTGTGTTTGCTGGGCAGGGTGAGGAATGCTCCTGCCTGCCCTTGGAGAGGGGAGGAGGCTGAGGCTGGGAAGGGCAGTGAAGGGCAGGAATTCCAAGGGCTTTACCTGCTTCCTGCCTGGGAGCTGTGTGGGTGGGAGGCTTCCGAGCAGAGCGAGTCCTGCACCTTGATCCAGGTGGGAATTTCCAGCTCCCCCAGGGGTGTGTGCAGGAGGGCCTGGGCTGGCAGCTGTCCCTGTGTCCCTGCTGATCCTCCTGGGACCAACCCCAGCCTGGCCCTTGTGCTGTGGGGCTGGGATTTTAAATGCAGTGTGTTGAGTTCTGCCTCATTCCTGAGGAATGATGGAGAATTATGGATTGTGGAAAGTTTGGGAAGGGAGACACCCCAAATCCCACCCAGTGCCACCCTGCCATGGCAGGGACACCTTCCCCTGTGCCAGGCTGCTCCAGCCCCAGTGTCCAACCTTGGGCACTGCCAGGGATCCAGGGCAGCCCCAGCTGCTCTGGGAATTCCACCCCAGCCCCTGCCCACCCTGCCAGGGAGGAAATTGTTCCCAATATCTGATCTAAACCTGTAATTTTTCAGTGTGAAGCCATTCCCTGGGTGCTGTCCCTGCATCCCCTGGAAATTGTCTCTCTCCAGCTTTCCTGGGGCTCCTGCAGGCCCTGCAAGGCCACCCTGAGCTCAGCCCAAAGCTTCTCCTGTGCAGGTGAACAATGCCAGCTGTGCCAGCCTTTGCTGCCAGCAGAGCTGCTCCATCCCTCTGCTCATCCTGGAGCCTCCTCTGGGCTCTCTGCAGCAGCTCCAGCTCCTCCTGGGCTGGGACAGGGCTGGGGCAGCTCTGCAGGTGGGCTCTCACCTGTGGGGACACAGGAACACAATCCCAATCCCTTTGCTACTCTTGCTCTGACTGCCCTGTCCACTGTTCCCTTGTGGCCCTTTTATCCCACAGGGATGTTCTGCTGAGGTCCCCTGGGAGGATTTCTCCCCTCCCAGTATCAGTGCACTCCTTTTCTCTGCCATATTAAGTCGTGGATATTTTAGCTAAATTTCTTGAACACATTTTGAGGAGTTGCCCACCCCTTTTGTGCTGTCCCTGTGCCAGAGCAGCTGGGGCTGCCCCTGGATCCCTGGCAGTGCCCAAGGCCAGGCTGGACACTGGGGCTGGAGCAGCCTGGCACAGTGGGAGGTGTCCCTGCCATGGCTGGGTGGCTTTGAGGTCTCTCCCAACCCAATCCAATCCATAATTCCCTGTTTCCCTGCAGCCACTCCCAGGCAAGGCCCCTCAGCTCCACAGTGGGGCAGCAGCAGGAGCTGTGAGAGTTCCAGTGTGGGTGGCTGAGGAGCTGGGAGGGGAAACAGGAATTGCTGCAGGAGAGGGACAGAGGAACAAAGAAAATGGAACCGTTTAAGAGTGGAAAATGAGGAAGGGCTTCAGGAGCAGTTGTAATTCAGCTGAGGGAGCTGGGAAGGGGCTGGAGAATTGCTGAGGAGCTGGGAAGGGGCTGGAGAATTGCTGAGGAGCTGGGAAGGGGCTGGAGAATTGCTGAGGAGCTGGGAAGGGGCTGGAGAATTGCTGAGGAGCTGGGAAGGGGCTGAGGCTGGAGCAAAGGAGGCTCAGGGGCCCTTGTGGCTCTGCACAAGTCCCTGGCAGGAGGGGACAGCCGGGGGGGTCGGGCTCTGCTCCAGGGGACAGGGACAGGAGCAGAGGGAACGGCCTCAGGCTGGGCCAGGGCAGGCTCAGCTGGGCCAGCAGCAGGAATTTGCCCATGGAAAGGGTGCTCAGGCCTTGGCAGGGGCTGCCCAGGGAGCTTGGCAGTGCCCATCCCTGCAGTATCCCCTGCAGGTGTCTGGATGTGGCCCCTGGGGACACAGCTCAGGGGTGGTGCTGGCTGGGACTGGATGATCTCAAAGGGCTTTTCCCACCCTGCTGATCCTGGAATTCTGTAGCAGCACAGCAATTCCCTGTGAAAGCTGTGGCATGAGCAGGGATCTGACCACTGCCTGGGAAAGGTGAGAGGAGAATTCCTGAGGAGAATAAGCAGATGGCTGAGCCCAGATGCTGCACAAATTAAAATAACTTTGGAATTTGAAGTGGCATCACAAGTGTGAGTGTTCTGGAGGACAAACTTTTGGATCGTGTTCCAGGAGGTGACCTGTGTTTGTAGCATAGACAAACTGTTCATTGATTGATTTTTATTCCACTTCTCCTCACTGCTGTTATTAACCTGGAAATGCTCTCCAGCAGTCTGTGCTGTCACACACTTGTGAAGGACATTTTTGTTAGTCTTTACCAAATGGCTGGAAATGAATTATGGCAGGTTGGGAAATGCAGAAGTTGACAGTACTAAACCAAATTAGAATGGTGCTTAGAGCAGTTGTGAGTCAGTTAATTAACTTTGCTTTCTTCTTCCCATATTTAAGGCTCCCTGTGACCTTTTCTCTGTGCAGCAAGACCTTCTTTGCCCTCAGAATCAGGGTTTGATTTGCTGAGCTGGCCTCTTTTTCTCTGTGTTAAAAAGGCACTAAATCATATTATCTGTTAGATTGGAAATATTAGAGTTTACTTGAGAGTCCTGCATGACTTAAGGACCAAGTTCTGCCATAAGCTGTGGGGTTGTGTGGTGATTTTCTTTTGTAGCTCTGTGTAAGGGAGGTTGTTTTGTGAATACAGCTCAGTCCAGCATCAGTAGAGTTTATCATGGAATGGTTTGGGTTGGGATAGCTTGGAAACAATCTCCTTTCCTCTCCTGCTATGGGTGGGGCAAATTCCACTGGAAGGTTCTGTATAAAAACCTGAATTCTGTAAAAAACCCCAGACTGTAACTCATGAGAGTTGTGCAACATCTCGAGATGTTCCTGATTGATACTTGAGAGGAACAGGGGCTGGGCAGAGTTAAAGAATAAAGCAGGGATTTATTAAAAGGCCTTTAAAGGATGCACCTTGGGCAGCACAAGAGCCTGGCTGTTGTCACCATCGTATTTTCTGGAAAATCTCTTTGCCCAGGATTCTTCTCCTGGGAAGCTGAGAAACCTCAGAGAAAAATGAAAACAATATTATCTGCTTTGCTTCTCCTGTGTTTTGCTACTTTGGGGTGTAGTTTGGACATTGTTTACCAACAAATCCATGTTTCATTGGTTACATGTGAATTGTTTTTATTTATTGGCCAAGTACAGCCAGCTGTGCTGAGGCTCTGGAGGAGAGCCATGGGTTTTTCATTAGTGTCCTTCAGCCTTCTGTCTGTATCCTTTCTCTGTTCTTTAGTATAGCATTCTTTCATTTATAATTTTATGATATGATATGATATGATATTAGCCTTCTAAGAACATGGAGTCAGATTCATCATTTTCCTTCCTTTGTTAGGGGACCCCAGAAAATAGCAGGCTGTGGCTCCACCCAAGGTGGACAGTGGGTCAGGAGCTCTCACACTTTTATAAGTTTTGTCCATTTCCATAGTGGGGTTAATTACAATTACAGCTCCAGGCTGTGCAGTCCCATCCTCACAGTTTGCTCTCCTCAGTTTTTACACTTTCTGGGGCTGAAGCTGCAGCGGTGTCCTTGGTTCTGGGCTGGAAAAGGATTGTTCTGTGTGCCTGAGTGTGAGGAGAACTGCTGACACTTTATCTGGAGTTCAGAGTCAGGCACTAAGGCAGTACAGAATCTGGAAAGTACAAAAGCCCAGTCTGAAGGCACCAATCCTGAGCTCACCCCTGGCTGTGTTTCAGGCACTCAGGAGCAGCTGTTGATGGAAGAGTCGGGGACAGAGCGCTGGGACAGCGGGGCAGCGTGAGCCGTGCCCGGGGCACTGGGCCGTTCCCAGGGCACTGTGGGCTGTGCCCAGGACTCTGGGCCGTTCCCAGGGCACTGTGGGCCATTCCCAGGGCACAGTGGGCCGTGCCCAGGGCTGTGAGCTGAGGCCATGGCAGGGTTCCTGGACAATTTCCGCTGGCCGGAGTGCGAGTGCATCGACTGGAGCGAGCGCCGCAACGCCGTCGCCTCCATCGTGGCCGGGGTGCTGGTGAGCCACAGACTGTCACACTCGTGCCTCAGCCTCTGCCACTTCTCCCTCTTAACTTGGCCCAACCCAGCCTGTTCCTCCCGGGGTCACTGTGGGGTTGTCACAAGGCCGGTGATGTTGCTGGTCATGAGCCATTTCTGCTGTCTCTTCTTGAAGGGAAATTCCTCGTGGATTTCTGCAGAATTGGATCTGTTAGAGCTGCTCTGTTCTGCACCATGTCCATCTCATGTGTGTTTTGAGTCTGGGTTCTTCTTCTCATGGGGAACAAGGAACAGGGAATTTCACAAATTTCACAGGGAATTTCATAGAATCTCAGAATGGTTTGGGTTGGGAGGGACCTGAAAGCCCATCCATGGCAGGGACACCTTCCCCTGTGCCAGGCTGCTCCAAGCCCCAGTGTCCAACCTGCCTTGGGCACTGCCAGGGATCCAGGGACAGCCACAGCTGCTCTGGGCATAAATGTCTCCATACTCCTTCATGTGAACAGAAAATGGGGCTGATTCCCAAACACTGCCCTGCAAACAGGAGCATTGGGATTTGTGCAGGGGTTGCCCATCAAACACGTTTAAATCACTGTCCAGAAGAACTGGTGCTTGTTAGAGGCCAGTTGAGGCCGTGCTGTGCAGACCCCTGGCCTGGTCCCCTGGCTCCTTGCCCCCAGGCTCAGCCCTGTGTCTGTGCCCAGTTTTTCACAGGCTGGTGGATCATGATTGATGCTGCTGTGGTGTATCCCAAGCCGGAGCAGCTGAACCACGCCTTCCACACCTGCGGGGTCTTCTCCACTCTGGCCTTCTTCATGTGAGTGTGGGCACAGGGGCTCGTCACACAGCCACCAGAAACCAGCAGCCTTTACTGACACTGTGCCCAGCATGGGTAGATCAGAGAATCAGGGAGTGCTTTGGGGTGGGAGGGACCCCAAATCCCACCCAGTGCCACCCTGCCATGGCAGGGACACCTCCCACTGTGCCAGGCTGCTCCAAGCCCTGCCCAGCCTGGCCTTGGGCACTGCCAGAGGTGGAGAATGCAATACTTACCTCAAAATGAAACAATTGACTGCATTTCCCTCTGGTTTTACAATTTTTACAGCTGTTCCTTGCCCAGAGCTTCCTCAAACGGGAGGGGTAACAATAGCCTGGCTTTTGTCGTGGAGATGTAAATAAAATTAACAGCTTTATTGAATCATTCAATATTGGCAAGAAAAAGGGATGACTTGGGGTTTGTGACTACACAGAATGCCAGGGAGTTTTCCCAGAATTTGTCACATCTTAAAAAAAAAGCTGGGGTTTTACTTAGAAGTCTAAATTAATTTTCTGTGATCTGAAGTGTATCTCCTTTTTCTGCCCCCAGGATAAATGCTGTATCAAATGCACAGGTGAGAGGAGACAGCTACAGTGATGGATGCTTAGGAAGAACAGGTAAATTAACTCTACAAATCCTGCTCAGCTGAAGGACTGAACATTTACCTGCTGGGGTGGTATTTTTTCCAAGTGGTGGTGAAAAAAATAATCAGGAGATCAGGAGTAGGAGAGAACTTCTGTGAATTAGTTTCTTTACAGAATTAACCCTTGGAGATAAGTGCTGGTTTTGTTAAAAAGGAAACTTGGTGAAATTCAGCTTCTGGATGTCTTGGCTTCCTAAACTTTCCCTGCAAATCCTGGAGAGCTGCTGGGAGAAATCAGTTCGTGCCTGGGGGTGGCTCTGGAGCAGCCATTCCCTGGGGATGTGTCCCAAACATTTCCATTTCCCCTGTGGCACTGCTGAGGGTGTCCCTGGACCTGCTGTCCCCTCTGCTTCCATTCTAATTCCCTTTCCATTTCCCACATGGATCCCAGCAGCCTTTTCCATGGATTTGTAAATTTGGAGGGATTTGCTGCCATTTGAAGTGGCCTGTGGAGCTTTTTTGTGTCTCATTCATGTTCCAGCTCCAGAGAGCCTTAGCACAGCAATATCTTTCCTCCCAGTGATGAGCAGGTGGATTTTGTCCTTGATCCCTGGGGTTAACCCTTCCCATTTGTGCCTTTAGTGAGGTCCTGTGTTCCGTGCTCCCAGAGGAGCAGCTGGATTGCCTTTCCCTGTGGATAAAACTCCACTTCTCACTCTCCCTGCAGGGGCTCGGATCTGGCTCTTCATCGGCTTCATGTTGATGTTTGGCTCCCTCATTGCTTCCATGTGGATTCTCTTTGGGGCATATGTCACACAGAGTAAGTCTGCCCACTGCCTCCTCTAGGAAAGTGTAGGCTTCTCTTGCCAGCTTTGGCAGGAAATCCACAGGGATGGGAGCCTGTGGTCTCTGGAAAATCTGAGCCACAGTGTGCAGGTTTTAGTCTGAGATTGACACTGGACTATCCTGTTAAACCCAGCTCCCAGTAACTGGAATATCCTGTTAAACCCAGCTCCCAGTAGCTAGAATATCTGTTAAACCCAGCTCCCAATTACTGGAATATCCTGTCAAATCTAGTTCTCAGTAGCTGGAATATCCTGTTAAACCCAGCTCCCAGTAACTGGGATATCCTGTTAAACCCAGTTCCCAGTTACTGGAATATCTGTTAAACGCAGCTCCCAGCAGCTGGACTATCCTGTTAAACCCAGCTCCCAGTAGCTGGAATATCCTGTTAAACTCAGCTCCCAGTTACTGGAATATCCTGTTAAACCCAGCTCCCAGTAACTGGGATATCTGTTAAACCCAGTTCCCAGTAACTGGAATATTCTCCTAAACCCAGCTCCCAATAACTGGGATACCTGTTAAACCCAGCTCCCAGTAACTGGGATATCTGTTAAACCCAGTTCCCAGTAACTGGAATATTCTCCTAAACCCAGCTCCCAGTTATTGGAATATCCTGTTAAACCCAGCTCCCAGTTACTGGAAAACCTGTTAAACCCAGCTCCCTGTAACTGAAATGTCCTGTTAAACCCAGCTCCCAGTAACTGGGATACCTGTTAAACCCAGCTCCCAGTTACTGGAATATCTGTTAAACCCAGCTCCCAGTAGCTGAAATATCCTGTTAAACCCAGCTCCCAATTACTGGAATATCCTGTCAAATCTAGTTCTCAGTAGCTGGAATATCCTGTTAAACCCAGCTCCCTGTAACTGGAATATCCTGTTAAACCCAGCTCCCAGCAGCTGGAATATCCTGTTAAACCCAGCTCCCAGCAGCTGGAATATTCTCCTAAACCCAGCTCCCTGTAACTGGAATATCTGTTAAACCCCGCTCCCAGCAGCTGGAATGTCCTGTTAAACCCAGCTCCCAGCAGCTGGAATGTCCTGTTAAACTCAGCTCCCAGTAACTGGAATATCTGTTAAACCCAGCTCCCAGTAACTGGAATATCTGTTAAACCCAGCTCCCAGCAGCTGGAATGTCCTGTTAAACCCAGCTCCCAGCAGCTGGAATGTCCTGTTAAACCCAGCTGCCAGGACTAAAGCACTGTTTCCTCTATTCTCCTCTGCAGACACTAATGTGTACCCTGGATTAGCAGTGTTTTTCCAGAATGCATTAATATTTTTCAGGTAAGTTACCTGGGCAAATCCCCTTCTTTCCAAAGGGACTTTCCTGCTTCCATACATTGATCCTCCTGGAAAAGCAGCTCTGTTTTCTGCTCCCTTTGCTGCAGAGCTGAGGAACAAGGTCTGATTTGCCCCTGCCCAGGCTCTTTGCTCCCTGCTGCTGTTCCAGCTGTCTCTGCTCCCTGGGTGTGCAGCTCTGGAATGTGTGTGGCCAGGGATGCACAGAGTTTCCTGGACTGCCAGTGTCTCTGGAAAATGGCAATCCCTCACCTCTGTCCCACAATCCCTTGGCTCCCTCCCAGCAGAGCCAGCTGGGGATTCCATTCCCCTTTTCCAGACTGTTTCACACCAATGGCTCAGGTCTCTGGTACTTGATATTCCCTGTATTTCCTTTCACAGTTATAAAGAGTGAGAATTCCTTTTTGGTGTGTATTGTAACAGCACTCTGGATTTATTTCAAATAATATTATTAAATCTATCATGTAGCAGTTGAAAATCAATTTGGAGTCTCTAATAACTCCTTGGAGCTGTGGAATGCATTTTGCAATCCACAGATTTTATAAACAAAAGGCACTGGAGGTGTTAAACAGTGTCAGTTCCAAGATGAGTCACTGAAAGTCTCATCTCACCTTTCTTTTTTTCAACTCCTGGCTGCTCCTTTTCCTTCCAGCCCCACCCCAGATGCTCTGCAGTGACTGGATGGATGGGCTCTGGGAAATGAGGGACATCCCTGCAGGAAACAGCAGCTCCTAAATCCCCTCTGGGACTGAGAAGGGAAGCTGCTGAAGGCAGATTTTGTGCCTGAAGTTCTTAGTCTTATTTAGAATCCAAAAAGTTTGGGTTGAAAGGTACCTTAAATCCCATCCAGTCCCACCTGGGCAGGGACACCTTCCCCCATCCCAGGTGGCTCCAAACCCTGTCCTGGGACACTGCCAGGCATGGGGCAGCCACAATGTGGCATTTTGGATCTGATTCTCTACCACAGGCTTAATATTCTTTCTGATTTGTTCATGCAAATGGAATTGTTTAGGTTTTATCCCAGCACATCCTGTCAGCCTGAGCTGACTCCCAGGCAGCAGAGTGAGACTTGCTGCTCTGGACTCCTTGAATTTCATAAATCCCAGGCATTTCCTTCACAAGGGCTCTGCAAGTGGGTGTTCTTCTGTTTGGGCTTCAGCTGGCTCCCACAGTTCCAGCCATGCACAGGAAACCAAATATAAACACCAAACCCAAATCCTGCTCTGACTGCAAGTTCAGGGCTGTTGATTTGCACAGGGTGAGATTTCAGGATACTGCTAAAATTGAAAATTCAGGGCTGTTGATTTGCACAGGGTGAGATTTAAGGAAATGTTAAAATTTAAAGTTCAGGGCTGTTGATTTGCACAGGATGAGATTTAAAGGATACTGTTAAAATTGAAGGTTCAGGGCTGTTGATTAGCACAGGGTGAGATTTCAGGATAGTGTTAAAATTGAAAGTTCAGGGCTGTTGATTTGCACAGGGTGAGATTTCAGGATACTGTTAAAATTACCCTGTGCCTGGTCTGATTTTTGTTTCTTCTCTTTTTGTCCCCTCAGCACCCTGATCTACAAGTTTGGGAGAACAGAAGAGCTGTGGGGCTGAGCTCCCTGCTGCACAGCTGCACAGCTGCCCCGTGGTTCTTGTCTGTAGATAATTCCCAGTCCTTTGTCCTTGGTTTGCTTCCCAGCCTGGTGGGACTGAGACGATTCCAGGCTCTGTCCGAAGCTCCTCCTGTGCCAGGACACACGTGGGAATATGTCCCAGACAGGACAGGATCTGTCATTTCCAAGGGAAGGGCAGGCTGCCAGGCTTTCCTGCTCCAGCTCCAGCTCCAAATTTCTCCTGCAGATCCCTGCCTTCCCTCAGCTTCCTCCTGCACAGCTCCACCCGTGCCCGAGGCTTCCGTGAGCAGTTAGTGAGCAAACAGGACAGAGCCCATCCCACAGCAGGGGCCCTGCTGGGATCAGAGCTGATTTTAAACATTTTATATTATTGTTCAGGTAAAAAATAAAGTAGATTTTTTTTTCTTCTTCTTTTGGTAAAAGGTTTTGGGTTTTTAAGCAAGTCCCTACACTCAGCAGGTTGTGCATGGCAAAGCAAAGTATTCCTGACTTGTGATGGCTCTGGCACAAAGGACATTTGCTGGCACCACAGTCCTTGGAATTAATTTCATGCTGCTCAGTGTAAGAGATACCAGTTGGTATTTAATGTATTTCCTGATATTAGAATAAAAAACTCCAACAAACTGATGCCAGTTGTACTTGATACAGAGAATAAATGAGTCAGAGCAGTGTCTTGCTACTCATGCAAGTGTCACTGTCTCCAGGGGAAGCTGCTTGCTGATAAATGAGTTTTCCTGACTTCTTCCCTCTCTGCTTAAAAGGAAGTGGGGTATGGATGGATTTATTGCTCACAGTCCAACCTTGTAATAATTTCAATAAATTCTAGGAGTGACTCACACCCAGTTTAAGGGCTGCTGTTGCCCCAGTTAAAATGTATTTCTCTTACATTTGATGGCCGTTTCCATGAATGGATTCTTGAAATCCAGTTTCATCTCAGTGGAGTGAAACAGGAAGTGAGGCTGAGGCTGTTTGATATCCCTGGAGTGTCCCTTGGATCCATTTGCTGGGGTGAGTCCTCACGAGTTCTCTGTGGTTTTTACATCATTTTACAGCTCCCCCATCTCCAAGCTGCTGCCTCAGTGGTGGCAGGAGCTGAGTGGAAATGCTGTGCTGGGATCTGGGAATTGTTTGCCTCCTGCTCTGGGTGGGAATTGCTGCAGGAGCTGGGGCCAGTTTGGAGCTGCCCTCCTGCCCTGGCTGGGGTAACCCCATCCCATGGGTGCTCAGTGCTTGGAATTCCAGAATAAAACTGAACCCAGGAGCTCAAAACTCTGAATTCTGTACAGGAACTCACCTTTGCACAGGGCCTGCCCCACGCAGTGAAGGCAGGCTTTGCTCCAGCCCTGTCAGGTTTCTTGGAGCTTGGGAATGTTTGTTGGGTTCTTTGGGAAGTCAGGAAGGAGCATGGCCTGGAACTAATCCCTGGAACTCCTCCCAGTGCCAGGAGCTTGTGCCTGGGCTTGGAACTTGAACTGCAAGCCAGGCTGGGAGAGCTGGGGGTGCTCACCTGGGGAGGAGAAGCTCCAGGGAGAGTGACACAACCCTGGAGTCACTCCCAGGAAATGCTTTTTAATAATTTGTGTGAAAATATTTAGCACCACACTCCCTGAGCCCAGTCCAGTGCAGGGTTTATTCAGGAAAACACACACACACATTCCCAGGGGGTTTTAACTTTATTTCTTTTTTGGGAGCTGTGCTTCCCCCTGTGTTCCCAGCCCCAGTGTGGGTGGTTAAAGCAGACCTGCTGCTGAGCTGGCAATTCCTCCATGAGTCAGGCTTTCCTGGAGCTCCCTTGGCAGCAGCCTGTGCAGTCCCAAGGGATTAGATCTGTTCTGCCAGGGAACACCTGATGGAGCTTCTGGCATTGCTGGCCTGGGCTGTTCCTGGAAAGGCTGGAACAGTGGCACCTCAGCTCTGCCAGGGGCCTCCAAGCAGGCACCTTCAAAAATCCCACATTTTTTTAAACAATTTGTATCAAACCTAGGGAAAAAAATCAAATAACCCCATTTTTTTTTAGTACAGAAGAGGTTCATTGTCCTTTGTGCTTTACTGGCCACTCCACACCCCACAGGGGGTGACGTGGGGTTCAACTTGAGCTCTTCTGCTTTAAGGCACTAAAACCAGAACTCTCAGTCAGCTTCTCTTGTGCTGGTGCTCAGCAGAGGTTTTAGTGTGTGACAGTGAGTGACAAACGCTGGGAAAACTGGGAGAGAATTCCCTGCAGGTCCTTGTGGTGTGCAGGGCTGGCCTGGCTGCAGCAGCAGATTAATGCTTCCAGGAGGGGGGCAGGGGCAGATAAGAGCAAACCTCTCTGGGAGGGGCCCTTGGCACAGCTTCACCCCGAGGAAAGTACCCAGAAGTTCCTTTTCAGTTTGTCCCGCACTTCAGATGACTCAGGCAAGCAGACTGGGAGTGTTATTGCCAACAGAAACCAAAGCAGAATAAATGGAGTTCACATTGCAGCTCCCTGAAAAAGCCCAGGTTCTCCCACATCAATAAAGTGCAGTTATTCCTCCAAACTGGGGTGGGAATTTTCCTTTTTATCCACCTGTCTTCAGGCAGTTTAGTGTTCCTTTCCTTTCCCTTCCACCTTCCACCTCCCAGTGCTTTTGGCAGAGCAGGGAGCTGGGCAGAGGCCCCTGGAGCATCAGGGGCTGTGTTCAGGATGGTCCTGTGGTCCCTGGGATGTTCCTGTGGTCCCAGGATCCACGTTCAGGATGTTCCTGTGGTCCCTGGGATGTTCCTGTGATCCCAGGGATGTTTCTATGATCCCAGGGATGTTTCTATGATCCCAGGATCCACGTTCAGGACGTTCCTGTGATCCCAGGATCCACATTCAGGATGTTGCTGTGATCCAGGGGATGTTCCTGTGATCCCAGGATCCATGTTCAGGATGTTGCTGTGATCCCAGGATCCACGTTCAGGACGTTCCTGTGATCCCAGGATCCACATTCAGGATGTTGCTGTGATCCAGGGGATGTTCCTGTGATCCCAGGATCCACATTCAGGATGTTGCTGTGATCCCAGGATCCACATTCAGGATGTTGCTGTGATCCAGGGGATGTTCCTGTGATCCCAGGATCCACATTCAGGATGTTGCTGTGATCCAGGGGATGTTGCTGTGATCCCAGGATCCACGTTCAGGATGTTGCTGTGATCCCAGGATCCACGTTCAGGATGTTCCTGTGATCCCAGGATCCACGTTCAGGATGTTGCTGTGATCCCAGGGATGCTCCTGTGATCCCAGGATCCACATTCAGGATGTTGCTGTGATCCCAGGATCCACGTTCAGGATGTTGCTGTGATCCAGGGGATGTTGCTGTGATCCCAGGATCCACGTTCAGGATGTTGCTGTGATCCAGCAGCCACACCACGGAGCAGCCTCTGGCCAGCCTGGGGCAGGTGGCACTCACTGGGGTGGCCCTCCAGTGGCTGCCCTGGCCCTGGAGGTGTTGGGGGAAGGATCCTCTCCCTGGCCACTCCCTGCTCCAAGCACAAGAGCCTGGGGCTCCTCCTCAGCAGGAGGGTACAGCTCCTCCAAGCCAGCCGAGCCAGGGTTCCTCAGGAACTGGAAAAAACCACAAACAGCAGGTCAGGTCCTGTCAGAAATCCCAGAGCCAACAAACTGCCCCAGCCCAGAGTCCACAGCAGGAGCTGCTACCTGGATATCCCATCCTGGGCTTCCCTAAAGCTAAACAAGGAAAAGGTTAAAAAAAACAAAAAAACAAACCTTGTTTCTGTGGGGAAAAGAAATAAATTATCCCTCCAATATCCCTTCAAGTGAGTTAAAGCAGCTGCAGCTCCTTGTTGGCTGTTGGTTTGTTGTTTTTTTTTAATAAATCTTGGCCAGTCTTTCCATGTCAGCTGAAATCCCTTTGAGGTAGGAACAACCTTGCAGCTGGGAGCTGCTGAGCTGCAGGAATGCAGCAGGTGGGACCCAGGGCTGCTCTGGTCAGGGCCAGGGGAGCTGCAGCTTCTGCTGTCACCAGCAGTGCCCCTGCTCCCCTGCCCTCCCAAACCAAACAGCCTTCCCAGGGGACAGGGCAAATCAGGGCTGGCAGCCAACACTCTGCCATTCCCTTCTTTTCCTCCTTTCCCCTCTGTCCTGCCTCATACCAAGCTGATCCCTTTTAAAAATCTACATTTTGAACACTGCCATTTCCCTTCTTTTCCTCCTTTCCCCTCTGTCCTGCCTCATACCAAGCTGATCCCTTTTAAAAATCTACATTTTGAACACTGCCATTTCCCTTCTTTTCCTCCTTTCCCCTCTGTCCTGCCTCATACCAAGCTGATCCCTTTTAAAAATCTACATTTTGAACACTGCCATTTCCCTTCTTTTCCTTCTTTCCCCTCTGTCCTGCCCCATCCCAGGCAGATCTCTTTATTAATTCACATTTCAAACCCTCTGCCAGTTTTCTTCTTTTCCTCTCAGTGTCCTGTCCCCTGCCAAGCTGATCCCTTTATTAATTCACATTTTAAACTCTGCCAGTTCCTTTTTCCTGTCCTGCCCCGTGCCAGGCTGATCTCTTTATTAATCCACATTTTAAACCCTCTGCCAGTTTCTTTTCCTTCTTCTCCTCTCAGTCCTGCCCCATCCCAGCCTGGTCCCTTTTAGAAATCCACATTTTGAACACTTTACTATTCCCTTCTTTTCTTTCTTTCCCCTCTGTCCTGCCCCATCCCAGGCTGATCCCTTTATTAATTCACATTTTAACTCCTCTGCCATTTCCCTTCTTTCCCTCTCAGTGTCCTGTCCCCTGCCAAGCTGATCCTTTTATTAATCCACATTTCAAACTCTGCCAGTTCCATTCTTCTTCTCCTCTGTATCCTGCCCCATCCCAGCCTGGTCCCTTTCAGAAATCCACATTTTTACACTCTGCCAGTTCCCTTCTTTTCCTTCTTTTCCCTCAGTCCTGCCCCATCCCAGCCTGATCCCATTATTAATTCACATTTTAAACTCTGCCAGTTCCCTTTTCCCCTGTCCTGCCCCGTGCAGCCCAGCTGTGCAGGGGATCCACTTTTGCTCCTCATTAATCTGGGAAATTCACCCTCCAGCACAATTTTTTTTATTATTAACAACACCCTGTGAAATTATTTTAAAAATTATTTTAAAACCCAGAACAATTATTTTGAACTATTTTAATACCCTGTAAAAGGAATTTCTTACTATTTTATTACCCTATATTATTATTATTATTCCCATAAAAAGATTATTTTATTATTATTAATACCCTACACAAGGATTTTTTCACTATATTAATACTCTGTACAAAGATTTTTTTTTACTCCTTTCATAATCTGTACAAGGATTTTAAAATTATTATTATTTTATTATCCTGTATAAAGACATTTTACTATTTTTAACATACTTTTACAAGGATTTTTTAACTGTTTTAATACCCTGCACAATTAAGTTTTTAATTATTTTAATACCTTGTACAAGGAGATTTTAATTGTTTTAATACCCTACACATATTTTACTGTTTCAATACCCTGCACAAGGATTTTGTACTATCTTAATACCCTGTACAGATTTTTTTACTATATTAATACCCTGTACAAGGATTTTTTACTATTTTAATATAATTGCAGGGATTTTTTACTCTTAATACCCTGAACAATTATTTATTAATTATTTTAATATCTTCTACAAAGAGCTTTTAATTCTTTTCATACCCGACACAATTTTTTTACTATTTTAATACTCTGTACAAGAATTTTTTTTACTATTTTAATACCCTGTACAAGGATATTTTACTGTTTTAATATCATTATTGGGATTTTTTAAAACTATTTTAATCATTGTAGAAGGATTTTTTCATGCTTTTCATACCCTGCACAAAGATATTTTTTACTATTTTAATATAATTACAGAGATTTTTTTTATTATTTTAATCATTGTACAATGATTTTTTTTCATTATTTTAATATCCTGCACAAAGATTTTTCAGTATTTTAATATAATTACAGGGATTTTTTTTTTACTATTTTAATCATTGCACAAGGATTTTTTCCATCATTTCAATACCCTGCACAAGGATTTTTTAGTATTTTAATATAATTACAGTTTTGTTTTTTATTTCATTATTTTAATCATTGTACAAGGATTTTTTTTCATTATTTCAATACCCTGCACAAGGATTTTTTAGTATTTTAATATGATTACAAGTTTGTTTTGGTTTGGTTTTTTTTTCTATTTAAATCATAGTACAAGGATTTTTTCATTATTTTAATATCATTATTTTGTATTTAAATCCTGCACAAGGATTTTTTAGTATTTTAATATAATTACAGGGATATTTTTTTTTACTATTTTAATCATTGTTCAATGATTTTTTTTCATTCTTTTAACAGCCTGCACAAGGATTTTTTTATTATTTCAATATAATTACAGGGTTTTGGTTTTTTTACTATTTTAATTATTGTACAAGGATTTTTTTCATTCTTTTAATACCCTGCACAAAGATTTTGTAGTATTTTAATATAATTAGAGTATTTTAATATAATTTTTTAGTATTTAAATCATTGTACAAGGATTTTTTTTCATTCCTTTAATACCCTGCACAAGAATTTTTAGTATTTTAATGTAATTACAGGGATTTTTAAACTATTTAAATCATTGTACAATGGGTTTTTTCATTATTTCAATACCCTGCACAAGGAGTTTTTAGTATTTTAATATAATTACAGGGATTTTTTTTTTTACGTCCTGAGGCCTCAAAACAAACAGAAAAATAAAAATGTTTGTATTTGAAATCAGTTTAAAATAACCTGGGTTTGCTCTGCAGAGCTGCTGCAGCTCTTGGGTCACAAAAGCTCTGTGCCCTGAGCCCCAGGCAGGGACTGACAGAAAGAGTGACAAAAAAATGAAAATAGTGACAGAAATAGTGACAAAGAAATAAAATAGTGATAAAAAATTGTGAAAAAATAGTGATAAAGGAATAAAAATAGTGACAAAGAAATAAAAATAGTGTCAAAAATAGTGCCAAAAAACAATGACAAAGAAATAAAAATAGTGACAAAAGAAATAGTGACAAAGAAAAAAAAAGTGACAAAGTAATAGTGACCAAAGAAATAAAAGTAGTGACAAAGAAATAAAAATAGTGACAAAGAGATAAAAATAGTGACAAAAAAGAGTGACAAGGAAATAAAAATAGTGACCAAAAAATTGTGAAAAAATAGTGATAAAGGAATAAAAATAGTGACAAAAAATAATGACAAAGAAATAAAATTAGTGACAAAGAAAAATAAAAATAGTGACAAAGAAATAAAAATAGTGACCAAAAAAATTGTGACAAAAATGTGACAAAGAAATAAAAATAGTGGCAAAGACATAAAAATAGTGACAAAGAAATAGTGACAAAGAAGAAATAAAAATAGTGACAAGGAAATAAAAATAGTGACCAAAAAATAGTGATAAAGAAATAAAAATAGTGACAAAAAATAGTGACAAAGAAATAAAAATAATGACAAAAAATTGTGAAAAAATAGTGATAAAGGAATAAAAATAGTGACAAAGAAATAGTGACCAAAAAAGTGACAAAGAAATAAAAGTAGTGACAAAAAATTGTGAAAAAATAGTAATAAAGGAATAAAAATAGTGACAAAGAAATAAAAATAGTGACCAAAAAAATTGTGACAAAAAAGTGACAAAGAAATAAAAATAGTGGCAAAGAAAAAAACAGTGACAAAGAAATAGTGACAAAGAAATAAAAATAGTGACCAAGATATAAAAATAATGAAAAAAAGAGTGACAAAGAAATAAAAATAGTGACAAGGAAATAAAAATAGTGACCAAAAAAATAGTGATAAAGAAATAAAGACAGTGACAAAAAATAGTGGCAAAAAATAGTGACAAAGAAATAAAAGTAGTGACAAAAACACTGACAAAAAATAGTGACAAGAAATAAAAATAGTGACAAAAAAGAGTGACAAAGAAATAAACATAGTGACACGGAAATAAAAATAATGACAAAAAATAGTGACAAAAAATAAAAATAGTGACAAAAAAATAGTGCCAAAGCAACAAAAATAGTGCCAAAGCAATAAAACTAGTGCCAAAGCAACAAAACGAGTGCCAGCAGCAGTGGCAGAGAAGGAGGAGCAGGCTGGGGGCAGGCTCAGGCAGCAGGGGCAGAGCAGGGGCAGCACGGGCACGGTGTGAGCCACCACCAGCTCATCTCTGCTGCTGCTCCCGGGGAGCTTCCCCAGGTTTCTGTCCTGCAGGAGAAACCCCACAGCCCCCACGTACCTCCTCGAAGTGGGATGGGATGTGCAGAGGGGGCTGAGCCCAGAATTTGATTTGTTGGTGCTTTTTCCACAGGCACAGCAGAGCAGCCACCACCAGGTTCACAAGCACCAAGGCCAGGACACACAGGGGGATGATGAACCCAGCTCGGGTGGCCTCTGCAACAGAGGGGAGAAAATCAAACATGTGTGCCAGGTTCACACCTGTGGAATCATGGAATGGGTTGGGATGGAGGGCCCCCAAATGCCACCCAGTGCCACCCTGCCATGGCAGGGACACCTTCCCCTGTGCCAGGCTGCTCCAGCCCCAGTGTCCAGCCTGGCCTTGGGCACTGCCAGGGATCCAGGGGCAGCCCCAGCTGCTCTGGGCACCCTGTGCCAGCCCTGCCCACCCTGCCAGGAACAATTCCTCATTGCCAAGATCCCATCCATTGCTGCCCTCTGGCACTGGCAGCCATTCCCTGGGTGCTGTCCCTGCAGGCCTTGTCCCCAGTCCCTCTGCAGCTCTCCTGGAGCCCCTTCAGGCCCTGCCAGGGGCTCTGAGCTCTCCTGGAGCTTCTCCTCTCCAGGTGAGCACCCCCAGCTCTGCCAGCCTGGCATCAACTCCTTTATCCCATTTCACAGCAGGATCAGGAAGGACAAGGACAAGGCACCACACAGACCCTGAATTCCTGATTCCTTTCTCACCAATGCCAAGTGTGAATCCCCGAGGTGCCCCCAGCACTCCGGGGTGGCAGGGGCAGTGCGGGTGATGCAGGACTGGTGTCCCACCCACCCCAGTGCTCCCAGCCCACGCTCCCAGGCCGTACCACTGAGGGCAGTCCTGTGGCACTCGGGGACACTTGGCTGCCCTTCCAGCAGGTGACCTGAGTAGATCTTCAACCGCACGCGAACGCTGAAGCAATAAAGTGTTGACTCCTTCAGATTTCCAAGCTGGAATAGTGTCTTGCTTTCACTTAGCTTCTGTTGGAAAGACACACACAACAAGAAAGGTGTTACTGTAAAAACCAGACCGGTTTCCAACACAAATATCCCTCCCCCATTTAAATTTCTCATTCAAGAAACCCAATTTTGTTTTTTCCTCGCTCAGCTTTCCCAAACAACAGAAGCAATGGAATATTTCAGTTTTTCTGGGAGTTTTGATGCATCAGCTCCTGCAGGAGCAAAACACAGAGAAACAGAGGGGAAAAGGAAACCACTCTGACTCCTTTCCTGGCTCTCAGCTGAAGGTGTTGTGTGTGTGAGAAAAACACACAGTGCTGCAGGCAGGAAGGAAGTGGAGGTGATTTACCAAGGACCCTGAGGCAGAAGGAGGCTGTAAATAATTTTTTTTTACTTCTGTTTTTCAGATGTCTGACTTCAGATTGATGTCATTTGAAGCTTCCTCTTTTTTTTTAAGCCTGACTTAACACCTCCCCTGCACCTCTGGGTGTCCAAACACAGTTCCCAGGCAGCAGCAGGAGCACAGGATGATCCCAAAGCTCTGAGCCTCAGGATGAACAGGGATGATCCCAGCTCACCCCATCTCCTCCTCTCCCTGGCCTGGCTCAGGCACACCAGGCCCAGCAGCTGCTCCTGCAGCTCCCAGCTCAGCAAGGAGAAGGGACTTCCCAGAGCTTCCCAAACTGCCTGGGAAAATGTGGGATCCACCTTTGGCAGCAGTGCTGTCCCCGCACGTGCAGAGGGGTTTAATTCCAAACAGAGGAAGGAAGTTCCCAAGTTTGGGAGTGCAGCAATCCTTGAGCCCAGGCCAGAGCCCTTTTCCCCACAGCCCCCGTGGTGACCCTTGCTGGACACAAAATAAACTCATTTTCTGCCCCCACTGCTGTCCTGCCAAGGGACACTGACTCCCAGCCCTCAGCCCCCAGGCACCAAGAAGAAATTTGAGAGAATTCTTACTTTTTGTGTGGCACTGGTGCTGTTCTCCCAGTAGGACACGAGGTACTGGAGGAGGTCCCCAGGCTCGGGGGAGAAGGGGGGGCTGGCACTGATGAGCAGAGAGTCGGGGCTGGCACTGACATTGTTCACCCTGGGGGGGCCCAGAATGGCTGGAAACAAACACAGAGAGCAGGGAAACCCTGGGGGGCACAGCTGCCTCCAGCCCCACACACCCCCAAATCCCTGGGGCTGGCAAAGCCCTCCCAGCCCAGGCAGTGCCAGCTGTGCCCCATGGCCACCTTGTCCCCAGCCCAGAGCACTCAGTGCCACCTGCAGGGGACACCTGCAGGGATGGGCACTGCCAAGCTCCCTGGGCAGCCCCTGCCAAGGCCTGAGCACCCTTTCCATGGGCAAATTCCTGCTGCTGGCCCAGCTGAGCCTGCCCTGGCCCAGCCTGAGGCCGTTCCCTCTGCTCCTGTCCCTGTTCCCTGGAGCAGAGCCCGACCCCCCCGGCTGTCCCCTCCTGCCAGGGACTTGTGCAGAGCCACAAGGGCCCCTGAGCCTCCTTTGCTCCAGCCTCAGCCCCTTCCCAGCTCCTCAGCAATTCTCCAGCCCTTCCCAGCTCCTCAGCAATTCTCCAGCCCCTTCCCAGCTCCGTTCCCTCCCCTGGACACTCTCAGCAAACACCCCAAATAGCTCTTGCTCAGGTAAAGGCAAGCATCTCCTCACCTACTTTATGCATTTACAAAATTTCCTTAACTTTTCCTGGAAATTCAGTAAATATTAACCAACAGCTGATGCTCTGAAATGTCTCAGTTTATCTGCAGGGACTGGCCATAAAATCATGATATTTTCCTTTGCTCAGCTTGCCACACCTTCTGTGCTCCCCAAAACCCCACTGTTTGGGCCATAGATGGAAAGAGCAATAATGAGTTTTCCTCTCCTTGCTTTGATGTCTCCATGTGTCCACCAGGATAAGCATGGTGACCTCTTTTTGTGAAGTGCTCCAAGGTGTAAGTCATGAAAATACCAACAGAATGCTGTCAGCAGTTCTCATTAACAGCAAAAATCACTCCTTGCATGCACCAGCTCCTCACTGTGCCTCAAATCCAGTGACTCTGATCCAGGCATTGAGGGAGGAGCCATGGATTTGGTTTTTGGGAACTGATCTCTGGGGCAGTGACACAAGAATGACCCAGAATGTTCCTCCTCTCCCCCCTGTGCTTTGTCCCACACTCCCATCAGCTCGGTGCTGCCCCAGCCTCCTGAGGATCCCACTCCCAGTCCTGCCCCACAGCCTGGGGATTTCTCATTGTTCCATGCAGGATTCAGGCATTTCCTCACTCTGCTGCCAGAGAAAATCCAGATTTAGAGCCAGGGCAAGGATCAGACTCTGGAGCCTGGACTGTGACTGCCCCTCAGCAGGTCGGGGACATCGGGGACTGCAGAGCCCAGAAATCCCTTCCCTGCTAGGTCCCATTTCAAAGGTGCTTTTTAACCTGAACATGGACATCTTCCTAACCCTCAAACCAAGCCCAGCAAGGCAGAGAGCAGATCTTAGAGCAGCAGCACCAAACCTGCTCACACAGAGGGGCTGGGGCTGCCCTGGATCCCTGGCAGTGCCCAAGGCCAGGCTGGACACTGGGGCTGGAGCAGCCTGGCACAGGGGAAGGTGTCCCTGCCATGGCAGGGTGGCACTGGGTGGGATTTAAGGTTCTTCCAACCCAAGCCTTTTGTGATTTAAAGTGTGGCCTTCACACTTCTACACTATAGTGTAAACAATTCATATTTCTCTGAACAATTCATACTTCTCTGAACAATTTCTATTTATCTGAACCATTTATACTTATCAGGACAGATTACATTTATCACAACTATTTCTATTTATCAGGACACTTTAGAAAATTTATATTTATCAGGACACTTTTTGTTTATCAGAAAAGGGATCTGTCCAGCAGAAAGAGATGATTTAGCCTCAGACTGCCACAAACCCGAGAGTTTGTGGTGTGTGTGTGGGCAGAGCTAAGTAAGGAAATGAGCACGTGGAAAATCCTCCAGCAAAAGAACCCTGGGGCTCTTTGAAGGCTCAGGCACCCCAGGAGGCTCAGGGGATTCTCTGGTGACACCCGAGGGAGCAGAGCAGAACCAAACCCTGGGGAGGCCTCGCAGCCTTTGTGGACAGTAACAGCTCAATCCTCTTGATACCTTTAAGTTTCTCTGTTCTGTTTTGGTGTGCAGCTTTTAGCTTTATATTAAGTTATAGTAAATTATATTAAGCTTTGTACTATCCTTTTTACTAGGATCTTTTCACAGGGTGGTGAAGACAAAACTATCCCATTCTAGCTGGAGACTCAAGGACAATCTCTTCCAACTTCAGGCCCAAAGCACAAACAACGTGAAAAGAGGAGGGTGGGCAAGCGAGCAAGGAGCATGAAACTTCATCATTTGAAGCTATTAATTGGACAGTTAACTGTATGCAAATGGACTAAAACTTATAAAAATGGGAGATCTCATAACCGAGCCCTGTTTGATTCCATCTTGGAGCCACGACTGTGGCTGGGGCTGCCCTGGATCCCTGGCAGTGCCCAAGGCCAGGCTGGGCACTGGAGCAGCCTGGCACAGGGGAAGGTGTCCCTGCCATGGCACTGGGTGGGATTTGGGTGGGTTTTAAGGTCCCTCCAGCCCAGCCTGGCATCCCATGGCCACACACTATTTATGTTACATTTAGAACTGAGTCACTCCCCCTGCCAGCCCCCAAAAGACCCTTCAACAAGCATCCCCTTATTCCTCCCACCTCCCCAGCCTGCCCCGCTCCCCGAGGCACCCAGCCCCGGCAGAGCCGCCCCGGGGAGCCCAGGGGAGGCAGTGGGCAGCACTCACTGTTGCTCTGTGCCACGAAGGGCGGGGTGAAGGCCCAGGGCGAGGCCCGTGTGCCCAGCTCGGCCCGCACGCGCAGCAGCACGGTCCAGCGCCGCCGCCGCAGCTCGGGGGGGAACCTGCACCACGTCCGGGGGCTCTGAGCGCAGCCCATCCCGCTCCAGGCGTCGTAGGACCTTCTGCAGGGCACAGCAGAGAGCTCCCCTCAGCTGCAGGGCAAGGGTGGGCTCTGCCACCAGGGTGGGCTCTGCCACCTGTGTGGGCTCTGCCACCTGGGTGGGCTCTGCCACCTGGGTGGGCTCTGCCACCAGGGTGGGCTCTGCCACCTGTGTGGGCTCTGCCACCTGGGTGGGCTCTGCCACCTGGGTGGGCTCTGTCACCAGGGTGGGCTCTGCCACCAGGGTGGGCTCTGTCACCTGGGTGGGCTCTGCCACCTGTGTGGGCTCTGTCACCTGTGTGGGCTCTGTCACCTGGGTGGGCTCTGTCACCTGGGTGGGCTCTGCCACCAGGGTGGGCTCTGTCCCTGGTGTGAGGGGTTACACTGTGAGCCACAGGGAGGTTTGGGAACAGGGTCCGTGTTTGCCTCTGGAAGGGTTTTCACAGAGCTCACAGAATGACCAGAGGCTCCTAGGCCAGAGCAGCCTGCCGAGCCCAGAGGACGTTCGGGTGCACGTGGTGAACACCAACTTCACCCTGAGCTGGCATTTCCAGGGCACTGAGCCCGGGGTGACGTTCTCAGCACAGTTCCAGTGGTGAGTGCCAGCCCTGGAGCCAGCCCTGGCTGCTGGCACTGGGGTTACAGGGCACTGAGCCCGGGGTGACATTGTCACACAGTTCCAGTGGTGAGTGCCAGCCCTGGCTGCTGGCACTGGGGTTACAGGGCACTGAGCCCAGGGTGACATTGTCACACAGTTCCAGTGGTGAGTGCCATCCCTGGAGCCAGCCCTGGCTGCTGGCACTGGGGTTACAGGGCACTGAGCCCAGGGTGACATTGTCACACAGTTCCAGTGGTGAGTGCCATCCCTGGAGCCAGCCCTGGCTGCTGGCACTGGGGTTACAGGGCACTGAGCCCGGGGTGACATTGTCACACAGTTCCAGTGGTGAGTGCCAGCCCTGGTGCCATCCCTGGCTGCTGGCACTGGGGTTAGAGGGCACTGAGCCCGGGGTAACATTGTCACACAGTTCCAGTGGTGAGTGCCAGCCCTGGTGCCATCCCTGGCTGCTGGCACTGGGGTTAGAGGGCACTGAGCCCGGGGTGACATTGTCACACAGTTCCAGTGGTGAGTGCCAGCCCTGGCTGCTGGCACTGGGGTTAGAGGGCACTGAGCCCAGGGTGACATTGTCACACAGTTCCAGTGGTGCCATCCCTGGTGCCAGCCCTGGCTGCTCCTGCTGCTGGCCCAGCTTTGTCTCATTGCTGGGGACAATCAGGTTTTTTGTCACACAGAGCTTGCTGCTATTGCTGAGCCACCAGCAGGGCTCTTGCAGGAGATTTGCTGGCACACTTAGAAGTGGAATTTAGGATTATTTCCAGAATCCCAGAATGCCCAGGTTGGGAGAGCCCTTCCAGCCCATGGAGCCCAGCCCAGCCCCAGCAGCTGAGCTGAGCCCTGGCCCCCAGTGCCACATCCAGGCTTTGTTAAACACCCCCAGGGATGGGCACTGCACCCCCTCCCCGGGCAGCCATTCCAGAGCTTTATCCCCTTGCTGGAAAAACTCTTTGCTGCTCCCAGCCTGGATTCCCTGGGTGCAGTGCAGGCTGTGAGCTCTGGCTGTGCCAGTGCTGCTGCAGACAGAGCCCAGCCCCAGCTGAGCACAGGCACCTTCCAGGAGCTGGGCAGGGTGAGGAGGGCACCCCTGAGTCTCCTTTTCTGCAGGGGAGCACCCCCAGCTCCCTCAGGGCTCCTCTCAGGGTTTGTGTTCCCAGCCCCTCTCCAGCTGTCCCCTCTGGCCGTGCTCAGTGTCCCCAGGTCCTTCCCAAGCTGAGGGGACAGAGCTGGGCACAGCACTCTACCAAGGTCATTGACACAGAAACCAAAAAAGAAAGAAAGAGAAATAAGAGAAACCTGCAACTGCCCATCCCAGTGAGCACTTTGTTTGTCTCTCATGACCAGTGAGCAAAGTGTAAACTTGTGAGTTTTGTAAGAATATATAAAAAGCATGCATGCTAGAATAAAAACAGATTGAAGCCTTCTGAAAATGGAGTGTGTGCCTTTGTATTGTCTCCATCTCAACTAGGACATACCACCATCTGTTGAAACCAGGTGGGGCAGTGCTCTTTATCTCACCTATGATTATTATCAATGGCAGGCAAAGATTTTAAGGTGATTTACCTGCCCTTGAAAAAGGGATATTTTGATTGGGCATGGCAAAAATCAGAATATTTACAAATTGCACTATTGAACTTCTCAGGTGTTTGCTCTTCATTCACTTTCCAGGCTGTAGCCAGCAAAACTGAGCTTCAGAGAAAAACCCATGTTAAGTGCAGTGCCTTTAAATGCTGTAACATTTACTGATGGCTCTGGGGAAACACACAAATCAGCAATAACATGGCATGACCAAACAACTAAAGCATGGGAATCAGACATCCAAACACTCAAAGGTTCTCCTCAAATTGTTGAACTGGCAGCTGAAGTTAGAGATATCCCTCATAACTCCAGGGGACATCCTCTGATAAAGGGCCAGCTGTTAAAAACAGGTGGGGCAGTTTTCTTTATCTCTTCCACAACCCATCCCTCACAACTTTGGGGAAATATCTTCTGTCCATGGCCACTGAGTGTCCCTGCAGGGCTGATCAAATTCCAGCATCCCATGGGGAGATGCTCTGCCCAGGGCAGGAGCCAAGCATTCCTACCTGGATACAATCTGAGCTTTGGGACACCCCAGCAGCCTTTGCCCACTGCATTCCCAGAGGAGCAGCTTTCTCCTGCCCTGCATTCCCAGAGGAGCAGCTTTCTCCTGCCCTGCATTCCCCCAGGAGCAGCTTTCTCCTGCCCTGCATTCCCACAGGAGCAGCTTTCTCCTGCCCTGCATTCCCACAGGAGCAGCTTTCTCCTGCCCTGCATTCCCAGAGGAGCAGCTTTCTCCTGCCCTGCATTCCCACAGGAGCAGCTTTCTCCTGCCCTGCATTCCCAGAGGAGCAGCTTTCTCCTGCCCTGCATTCCCACAGGAACACCAGGCCCATCTCCAGCAGCCCTGGAGCTCAGAGGAAAGCTCCCCCCTTGTGCAGGATCCCTGCTCCAGCAGAAGCACAGCTGGCACTGCAGGAGGGCTGAGCCCCCATGGGATGGGACTGTGCCCCCACCCTGACACACAGGGGGTCAGCTCCTGCTCTAATTCTGCCAGTGCTGCTTTGTATTCCTGCATTTTTATTTTATTTTTCCTGATAAAGAACTGTTATTTCTATTCCCATATCTTTGCCTGAGAGCTCCTTAATTTCAAAACTGTAATAATTCGGAGGGGAAGCGATTTACATTTTCCATTTCAAGGGAGTCTCCTGCCTTCCTTAGCAAACACCTGGCTTTCAAACCAACACAACAACAAACCAAGAGCAGGGCAGTGCAGCCACTGGAACAGCACACCCCCTGCCAGCCAGTTCTGGTGAGATAAGAATGTGTCACACAGCTCTGGCTTCACGTGGGTTAAACAAACCCTGCCAGGGCCCACACCCAGCCCCTGGGGATCTGGGGAAATTTAAATTGGCCAGAGAGAAGCAGGAAAGGCTAAAATTGTGTGCAGCATTTCTGGGTGTCCTCAGGGCTTCGATGTCTCCTCAGCTCAGAGGACACGTCATGGCCCAAGGGCCTGTCACTCACCAGGAGCTGCTCTTGGAGAAACATAAACCCATCTGTGATAAAAAACGTCCTTTCATTTTGTGCTTATTCATTTTCAGCGTTTCTGGGGGTTTTAAAAGCAGTTGTTATCCTGGATTAGAACAAAGCGAGTTGGTTTAATTCACTATTTACTCACGTTCTGTACTGGGCTGTGTACAACACTGTGCCATTCTCCACTGGCACAGGAGACCACCTCAGCAAACTCTGGAAGTTGTAGGAATAAACCTCCACATTTTCAGGGGCTGGTAAGGGGGGAGAAGTTTCTAAAGGAAGAAGAGGAATAAAAAAATTATTGAAACATTCCAGTAACCAAATTTCGGTCTCCAAATTCCATCCCCATGTGTTACATTTTCCCTGCTTTGCAGGTAAAACCATTTCCCCTCCTTCTCCTTCTGTTTTCAGGGGTACGTTCAGGTGGGCAGGCCCTGGCAAAAATCCCACTGGGTGGGATTTATGGTCCCTTCCAACCCAAACCAGTGTGGAATTCTGTGTGTATCCATGAATTCCAACTCCCCGTTTTTTATTCATTCCATAAAGAACATAAAGCTGAAAGTATCAAGCCCAGCACAAAACCACAAACCCCCACGAAGCCATAAATGAAGGTCCCAGAATCCCAGAATCACCAGGGCTGGAGGAGCCTCCAGGATCACCCAGCCCCACCAGCACCACCCCAAACCCTGTCCCCAAAGCCACATCCAGACTCCTCTGGGACAATCCCAGTCACTCCAAACCTGCCTGGGCAGCTCAGCCCAAGGCCTGACCACTCTGCCAGGGAAATTTTCTGTCCCAGTCTCCAACCTGAGCCTCCCCTGGTGCCATTTGAGGCCATTTCCTCTCCTCCTTTCCCTGTCCCTCCTGGCAGGAGCTGTGCAGAGCAGTGAGGTCCCTCCTGAGCCTCCTCTTCTCCAGGCTGAGCCCCTTTCTTCTCTTCACAGCACATCCTTTTTTTTTCTGGAAGGTTTTCCATCCCTTCCAAGGTATTCCAGCCCCTCCTCTGCCCAGTGCTGATCACAGCAGCTGATCTGTTCTATCTGCACCTCACATTTACCTCCCAGCACAACCCAGGGGGGCACCCTGTGCCAGCCCTGCCCACCCTGCCAGGAACAATTCCTCATTGCCAAGATCCCATCCATTGCTGCCCTCTGGCACTGGCAGCCATTCCCTGGGTGCTGTCCCTGCAGGCCTTGTCCCCAGTCCCTCTGCAGCTCTCCTGGAGCCCCTTCAGGCCCTGCCAGGGGCTCTGAGCTCTGCCTGGAGCTTCTCCTCTCTTTTTCCCCCCATCTGCCTCCTGCTGACCCTGAGATCATTCCAGTGAAGCCTTCCAGGAGCCAGCTGGAAAAATAAAAAAAACCCTTCAGGAAGACGTGGTGGCCCTGAAGAGCCTCTGGTTGTGCCAGCTTGGGAGGTGATTTCACAGGCAGGAAATGGCAGGAGCTCCGTGGGTGGGGAGGGCCCCAACCCAGGGGTTTGCAACCACTATCAGCCTCCAGCTCCTGCCAGGAGGGACAAACCACAGGGAAGGACAGGAAAAGGACAGACTGACAGCCCAGGACGGGGAGGAGGAGCTGCCAAAAACATGGCCAAAAAGGGACAGAGGCAGGCCCCAGGCAAAGAGGAGGGAAATGGGGGAGGGAGAGAGGAGGAAGGGCTGAGGAGGAGGGAGCAGCTGGAGGCAGGCAGGAACAGCAGGACCAAAACCTCTGCAGGACACCGCGAGGCTCCAGGGCCAGGGATGTCCCCTGGAGCCTGCAGGGACCAGCAGGGAGAAAGGTTTTCCTTCTGCACCCGGTGTGCTTCTCTGGAGTGACCCCTCACTCCACGAGAGTCACAGAACCAGGGAATGGTGGGGGCTGGAAGGGACTTGAGAGATCACCCAGTGCCACCCCTGCCATGGGCAGGGACAGCTCCCACCACGCAGCCTGACAAAGAGCCGTGACAAAATACCCCACATCACAGCAGGGAATTTGTAACTGTGAAGAACAGAGTCTCCTAAGACACAGGCAGTTCATTTTTACATCTACCAGATCAGAAGACCAAGCATGTGAGTCAAATTGTGGCCCGGGCTTCCTTGGAAATGTGGGCTCACAGTAAAAAGTTTGTGGTTTTTTGATTTCTACACCAAGTAGCGTTAAACCCTAAGTCCAAAACACCAAATAATGAGTTGAGCTCCAGGTTTCCAAGAAAAGCTGTGGCTGCCCCATTCCTGGAAGCATCCAAGGCCAGGCTGGAGCAACCTGAGACAGTGGGAGGTATCCCTGGCCATGGCAGGGGGTGGAACAGGGTGACCCTACACGTCCCTCCCACGCCAAGCCAGGCTGAGGTTCTCTCAAAGCTTTAATCAGGCCTGTCAATAATTGCTCACAGGCCTGTCAATAATTTCTGACAGGCCTGCCAATAATTGCTCAGCCCCAGCTCTCAGAAGACACACACTGCCTCAGGCCACGCGTGGCTGGTTCAGCTTTGCAAACCTGTGGGAGATTCCTCCCAGCTTCCCAAACCATTCACCTGCCAAGGAAGGCCCCCAGGGAGCCGTCTCTAAACTGGTGAGAATTTTTAACTTCCCAGTCCCACGGATCCTCTCTTGCACTCTCGCTGCTGGTCTGGCACGTGGTGAGGTATCTCACACCATCTGTGCCCTCAGCCCTGTGTCACACACCCCTCCACAGAATCCCAGGAAGCTCTGAGAACCAAACACCACAGGCACCAACTCCCACCACACCTGACAAGCAAAGCAAGAGCAGTGAAGGACAGGGGGAGATGGGAATGAGGAATTGTCCCCTGGCAGGGTGGGCAGGGCTGGCACAGGGTGCCCAGAGCAGCTGGGGCTGCCCCTGGATCCCTGGCAGTGCCCAAGGCCAGGCTGGACACTGGGGCTGGAGCAGCCTGGCACAGTGGAAGGTGTCCCTGCCTTGGCATGGTGGGATTTGGGGTCCCTCCAGCCCAGTCTGGGATCCCTCGGCTGCACACTGTTTATCTTGCATTCAAAAATGAGTCACTTCCCCTTCCAGCCCCAAAAACCATCGCAGAGCTCACCAAAAACACTGCAGAGATTATGAAAGACACTGCAGAGCTCACCAAGAACACCCCAGGGCTCATCAGCCCTCTGAGGGCTGCCACGAGGCTGAGGAGCTGCTGCCTCAGCACCGAGGGAAATCTGAATTTCTGTCAGAGCCCTCCCTCACAGGGCAGGGACTGAAATCACACACTCGACTTCCTACTCACCTCCAGTTTGTATGGCCTAAAATAACAACAGGAGCACTTCAAACACAGCACCCCCCAAACCCCAAACTCCCTCAGCCAGGGGAGGACAGAGAGCTCCCATCCTTCCTGGCAGGGGTTTGCACTGGGCTGGCTCTTTCAGAGCAGCAGCCTAAGGAGGCTCAGATTGTTTTTTCCTGCTGTGCAGAGCGGTCGGGGTATTTCAAACCACGAGTCAGAACTTTCACACAGCAGAGTGTGAAGCCACAATCACAGCCAGTGAAAGCAGCTTGGCTGGGGGACCCACCCGTGTCCCAGCTCCCGCTGCTCCTCAGGGATTCCCAGTCCCTTCCCCTGCATCAGCCCCAAAAATCAGTCTGGCAAAACAGGAATCTGGGCTCTGGGGGATTTTGTGGGGACTTTTGCTGTTCCAGCCCACCAAAGTGGCTTCTCAGGGATAGTGCAAGGTTCCTATCCATGGCAGGGGGAGGAATGACACCAGCTACAAGGTCCTTCTTGATCCAACCTATTTTGGGATTCTGGGATTCCCAGAGCTGCCTGGGAAGTCCCTTGGCAGCTGCTGGGATGAAGCTGAACAATGCTGACTGCAGGAGGCTCTGCCCTGCTTTGCCTCAGCCCAGCCAGTGAGTCTGGAGCCGCCAGAGAGCCCCACAGGGCTCAGCAGGGTCAGCCAGCCCGTGGCCACCACGGGGACACGGGACATGCTGAACTCACGGGGAGCCCGAGTGCCAGAGCGAGCACCACATTCTGCACACAGCTTACTCCATCGTGGACTGGTTTTGATTGGGATGGACCTTAAACCTTATGTGATCCCAGCCCTGCCATGGCAGGGACACCTTCCCCTGTGCCAGGCTGCTCCAGCCCCAGTGCCCAGCCTGGCCTTGGGCACTGCCAGGGATCCAGGGGCAGCCCCAGCTGCTCTGGGCACCCTGTGCCAGCCCTGCCCACCCTGCCAGGGAACAATTCCTCATTGCCAAGGTCCCATCCATTGCTGCCCTCTGGCACTGGCAGCCATTCCCTGGGTGCTGTCCCTGCAGGCCTTGTCCCCAGTCCCTCTGCAGCTCTCCTGGAGCCCCTTCAGGCCCTGCCAGGGGCTCTGAGCTCTCCTGGAGCTTCTCCTCTCCAGGGGAGCACCCCCAGCTCTGCCAGCCTGGCTCCAGAGGGGCTCCAGCCCTGGGACACACCGGGAGCTGGGAGTACAGAGCTGGAGCCTGCAGAGCCATTTCCACCAAACCCGAACCCAAATCGCCTCCATTCATACTTTTAAGCAGCCTTCAATGGGAAGTGCCGCCTCCCAAACCTCCGCCGGGCCACGAGCTCCGGACGGTGCCCACAGCCGCACAGCACGGCCTGCGGCCCGGCCCGGGCTGCGCCACAGCGGCGGGCGGGAGCAGCACCGGGCCGGGCCGGGCCGGGCCGGGCCGGGCAAAACCGATCCCGGGCTGGGCAAAACCGATCCCGGGCTGGGCAACACCGATCCCGGGCTGGGCAACACCGATCCCGGGCCGGGCCGGAGCGATCTCAGGCCCGGGCTGAGCCCGGCCCGGCCCCAGCGGCTGCGGCGGCTCCGGGCCCGGAGAGCCGCGGGGGAAGGCACAGGGGACAGCGGCACAGGCCCCGTGAGGCGACCGAGAGCGCGCCGCGGGCACCGAGCCCCGCAAACACCGAGCCCCGCAAACGCCGAGCCCCGCAAACGCCGAGCCCCGCAAACGCCGAGCCCCGCAAACACCGAACTCCGCAAACACCGAGCCCCGCAAACACCGAGCCCCGCAAGCGCCGAGCCCCGCAAACACGGAACCCCGCAAACGCCGAGCCCCGCAAACACGGAACCCCGCAAACACGGAACCCCGCAAACACCGAGCCCCGCAAACACCGAACCCCGCAAACGCCGAGCCCCGCAAACACCGAACTCCGCAAACACCGAGCCCCGCAAACACCGAGCCCCGCAAGCGCCGAGCCCCGCAAACACGGAACCCCACAAACGCCGAGCCCCACAAACACCGAGCCCCACAAACACGGAACCCCACAAACGCCGAGCCCCGCAAACGCCGAGCCCCGCACCCACCTGCGGCCGCGGCCCGCGCCGAGCCCAGCAGCAGCAGCAGCAGCGGGAGCAGGAGGAGCAGCGGGAGCGGAGCCCGGCCCCGCATGGCCCCGCTCGGCCGCGGGTGCCCCCGAGCGAGGCCGGGCCGGGCCGGGCCGGGCTGCGGCGGCCGCACGCTCCGAGCCCGCACGGCCGCGGCCAGCGCCCCGCCTCTGCCACCGCCTCTGCCACCGCCTCTGTCACCGCCCCCGGGGCCGAGCCCGGCCCGGCCCCGCCCGAGCGCCCCGCGGCTCCGGGGTGAGCGGGGAGGGCAGCGCTGTGCCGCCGTCCCTGGCCCTTCCTGCCCCTTCTCCTGCCCCTGCCCTTGTCTCTGTCCCCTTCTCCTGTCCGAGTACCTGCCCCTGTTCCTTCCTGCCCCCGCCTCCCTCCCCATCCCCATCCTTATCCGTTCCCTGTCGCTGTTCTTGTCCCTTCCACAGCCCCTGTCCCTTTTCCTGTCCCTGTGGCTGATGTGAGGACAGCTCGCCCCGGGTTTCTCCGGCTGCGCTGGGCACGGCAGCAGCCCCTGGTGACAGTGACCACACGTATAGCCCTGGTGACACTGAATGCACACCTACACCCCTGGTGACACTGACTGCACACCAATAGCCCCTGGTGACACTGCACACCTGCAGCCCCTGGTGACAGTGACACACAGCTCCAGCTGACACCAGCGAGAGCAGATTGTGACTGGAAACACTGCTTTGGTTAAAAGCAGCTGAAGCAGAGGGGTGTTTTGTGTGTCTCCTGATCACAGCCGGAATGCTCTCTCTTAAACTCTTCAGAGGGGAAATAGGCTTCAGAGAGACAACATTATTATCATTATTATCGTTATTATCGTTATTATCATGATCATCATTACCAATAGTGGCACTGCCGTGCCAGCAGGCCGTGCTGTGGGGCTGCGGGCACCGTCCGGCGCTCGTGGCGTGGCGGAGGCTTGGGAGGTGGCACTTCCCATTAAAGACGGATTAAAAGTGTGGATGGAGGCGATCTGGTTTCAGGTTTGGTGGAAATGGCTCTGCAGGCTCAGCTCCTTCTCCATCCAGGGGAGGTTCCTGCCTGTCCCTTGGCCCTGGGGCGTTTGCAGGGTGAGGATCTCCTGTAACAGCCCTCAGCCCCGACTGAAGGGATGAAGGCCAGAAAGGAGCATCACAACAGGCTGAGCCTGTCCCAGACTGTTATTCTGATATTTGATGAAAAATCCTTTGCTAGGATTTCTCCCTCCTGAGGAGTTGAAAAGCCTCAAGAAAGAAATGTAAACAATAACTATCTGCTGCTATAGAATGCAACAGGTGCAGCTGTGGTTGGTGCATGTTGGTTGTTTCTAATTAAAAGCCAATCACAGATGCAGCTGCATCAGGAGTCTTTGTTCTTACATTCCACTCCTGTTCTTTCTAGCCTTCTGATGAATCCTTTTCTCTCTATTTTTTAGTGTAATTTTAATGCAGCATTTTAATATAATGTATATCATAATACAATAAACCAACCTTCTGAAACATGGAGTGAAAATTCTCGTCTCTCCTCTTGTCCCGGCAGTGCCCACACAGCATTTGTGCTGACCCAGGGATGCTGCAATCCCCAGCCCCAGTGTTATATATGAGAAGCTAGGCCAATATTCAAGCAGCAATCAATATATTAATTAATATGGTAAATAGTAAAGTTTGAGCCATACAGCGCTGGGTACAGTGGGGGAAATTGTCCCTCCAACTACACACTGATAGTTGGGGCTTACAGATATTTATGGGGGTACTCAGTAGCTTTCTCAACAGTTTCTATTCCCAGTTTTTCTGTCACAGTTCTATACACTATTGTCATTTAGTTTTTCTCAGGATGTATCCCAGAAAGGAGTGTCCCCAGATGTTGGGAGTCCGGCTTCCAAAAGAAGAAAGAAGTCTCCCAGCTGGTGAGGTCCAGATTCCAGGTGCGGGTTCACCTTTGAATTGCAAGGACTATCAATCTCATAGCAGTGATGTCCAGCTTCCCTTGGTCGAAACCATCAATCCTGGAGTTGATGTTCATCTCCCTTTCTCAAGCTGCTCTTCAATATTTTGTTAAGGTGTCGAGATAAGCATCTTTCCTTTTTATATCTTCTAAAGCTATAGTTTCAAAGATCCTTACTACAAGCAAGATTCTAAAATTATACTTCAAAAGGTTATTATTGCAAAACTCTTTTTAGCTAGAAGCAGAACGTTCCTGTCAAACAGCAACATCCTTAAAGCTTTCATTCCAATGCTCCTAAATCAACTGAAGACTTATAAAGGTTAATTGCAAACAAGGGATATGATCAAAGGCCTTCTTCCATGCTTTACTTCCTCAGTTATTTATTAGAATTGTCTTTATAACTGTTCCACAGTCAGTTTGCACACATATCACAGTCACAGGTTGCCTGTGTGTGCCTGACACAAAACACAGGCTGGTATTTCACAGCAGGGCAGGGCAGGAGCCCCAGGGTGCCCCAGGGACAGGGACAGGCTGTGACACCGCCGCGTTTCCAAACAGGGGCACTGAGCAGCAAAGCAGAGCCCTCAGGGGCACTTGGATTGAGGGGTGCCTCGTTAATGAGGCTGTGATTGAGGAAAGAAGCCTGGAGGAACTGGAAATTGCAGAAACTCCACTTGTGACTCAGGCAGCGGGGTTCCCCTCCTCCCTTCTGCTAAAGGACACGTTGGAGTGCAGAAATCCCAGAACCTGTCGTGTCTGCCTGCCCTTTGCCAAGGCACGGGGGAACTTGGGCTGGGTTTTGGTTTCAGCCCAGCTCTGTCCTGTCTGGAGCCTCCTGGTAAATCAGAGCAAAGAAATGACTCTGCTGGAGTCCTCTCTGGGACAAAGTGAGGGGCAAAGTGAGAAAAGTTTAATGGAAGATGTGGTTTCCACCACTGGAGGATGAGGGATGATTTGTTAAAACTGGGAGCTTAAGGAGAAGGGGGAGAATGGAGAATAAACCGATTTAATGAAGACAGAGGGAAGAGAGAGCTGGGTTTAATGCAACATCCAGTAAAAAAAAAAAAATTATATCAATAATCCAGCAAATCTGCAGAACCTACAGGAGTCCAGGGATAATTCTGTGTATTGGCTTTCTTGTCTTTGAGCCTAGGGAGAGGGAAGCAAGTCAATGCCAAATCAGACAGTGAGGGATGAATGATCCTGTGATTTTCCTGCAGCGAAATTTCTGGCACAAAATCCTGAAAAAAAAAAAAAAATTGAATCTACGAAAAGATAAGGAAGGTACCCAAAAATCACACACAGAGAGGGGAAATGAACCCACTGCCAGACCCAGGGGCAGTTCCACATCAGGCAGTGATCAGGATGTGAACAATTTTAGGACCACAGTGCTCTGGGAGAGAAATCAGCCCTGCCTTGTGCTCCTCAGTTGTCCCTGTGTTCGTGCAAAGAACCACAGGTAACTCGGCCAGGAAACTGAAACAAGAAAGGAAAGCAGGAAGGATCCCCTGTCCTATTCAAATTACACTTCAGAAAGCCTTAAACAAATTCCAGACTTACTGCAGCAAAAGCTCTTCAAACTCTGACCTCATCCCTTGCCACTCCTGGTGTTTGCTGCTTGGATTTTTAACCTTCCTCCTGGAAGAGAAACAGAATTGAGTTGTTTGATAGTGCCCTGACATGAAAAGGAAAAAAAATCTTGCAGAAAACCCACATTGGTCTGGTCAGCCACAAACCCTCCCCCTGCACACTCTGCTGAGGGGGCTCTGGTGTCTGGGGGTGATCTGGACCCTCGTGTGGGGACTCTTGGAAGTGGATGGGAAATTATCTAGGTGTGTAAAGAGGCATCTCCAATTCAATTTTGGTCCCAATTTCCAGTCCTACCCTGCCCCTGTGTCCTGTCCCTCCAGCCTTGTCCCAGTCCCTCTCATGGAGTCCCTTCAGGTGTCTCACTACAGAGGGTTAAAGGAAATTCCATCACCTGGGAAGAGATTTGAGATTTTGTGTCTCACCTACAGAGTGAGGAATTAAAGGAAATTCCATCACCCTGGAAGAGATTTGAGATTTTGTGTCTCACCTACAGAGTGAGGAATTAAAGGAAATTCCATCACCCTGGAAGAGATTTGACATTTTGTGTCTCACCTACAGAGGGTTAAAGGAAATTCCATCACCCTGGAAGAGATTTGAGTTTTGATGGGTGATTTTTCAGGTCCTTTCCAGCCCAGCCCAGGGTTCTGTGATTTCACCAGGCTCAGGTAACACGGTTTGTGTCTGTAAAAGGGAGAGGTCACAAAGAGATCAGGAAGAAAAAAGCCACTCCTCCCTGCCTGGGTTGTGTGGAATGTTCTGACCTGGAGCAGGATTTTGGGTTTGCTGCTGAATTCAGAGCTGGGCCAGGCTTTCCCAGAGCCTTTGGGCCCATTCTGTGTGTGCATTTCACCATGCTGTGAGGATCAAAGTTAAAAAAAAAAGTGTTAAAAGTAAAAAAACTGGTGTTAAAGTAAAAAAAAAAAAAAAAAGTTTGGTGATTCACTTACAGTAAATGAGTGATGAAATCAAGTCTCTGGGAGACAGAGGAAGTGCAGTCAGGCAGTGCCTGCTCAGAGCAGTTTCCATGAGCACACAAAACAGAGCTCTCTGCTCATGTGAGACATAAACACCCCGTCCTGCCAGGAATGGACCTGTCTGCCTGCTCAGCCCTTCTGAGAAAAGGCTTCTCTTGGGCTGTGAAACTCATCCTGAGTTCTGGGTGTCTGGGCATGCCACTGAGGGTGGGACACAGCTGGAGGAACAAAAAGATCACAGTGGCCAAGGACAGGCAGTTCCTCAATTGGTGACATTTGGGGGGAATCCCAGAGTGGGAGGGACCCAAATCCCACCCAGTGCCATGGCAGGGACACCTTCCCCTGTGCCAGGCTGCTCCAGCCCCAGTGCCCAGCCTGGCCTTGGGCACTGCCAGGGATCCAGGGGCAGCCCCAGCTGCTCTGGGCACCCTGTGCCAGCCCTGCCCACCCTGCCAGGGAACAATTCCTCATGGCCAAGATCCCATCCATTGCTGCCCTCTGGCACTGGCAGCCATTCCCTGGGTGCTGTCCCTGCAGGCCTTGTCCCCAGTCCCTCTGCAGCTCTCCTGGAGCCCCTTCAGGCCCTGCCAGGGGCTCTGGGCTCTCCTGGAGCTTCTCCTCTCCAGGGGAGCTCTCCCAGCTCTCCCAGCCTGGCTCCAGCCCCGTGCTCCCCTCTGGATGAGGATCCCTCGTGGATCAGTTTTTGGTGGAGGAGTTTC